>NC_137893.1:90407402-91029773 GCF_963455335.1 Martes martes | reverse complement strand
AATCTTAAAACCCACAGATCAACTTGTTACATGTGAAGGAATCCCCACAAGACTGTTAGCAAAGTTTTTTCACAGAAACTTTGCAGACCCAAAGGAAGTGTCGTGATAAAATCAAAGTGCTGAAAGAAAGCAACTGACAACCAAGAATAGTTGACCTGGCAACGTTGTCCTTAGGTACTGCAGGAGAAATAGAGTTTTCCAGAGAAGCAAAAGTTGAAGGAGTTCATGACCATTAGACTAGCTTTGAAAGAAATGTTCAAGAGACTCCTTCAAGCAGAAATGAAAGAATAATAATTAGTAACTGTAAAACATACAAAAGTACAAATCCCACCAGTTAAATTCATCGTACTCAAATGTTTCACTGGTGGTAAGTAAATCATTCATACATCTAGTATGAAGGCTAAAAGAGAAAAGTAGTAGAAATAGTGACCCACCATAATAATTTGTTAATAATACATAAAGTAAAAAGATTTACATTGTGAAATTCAAAAACCAAAATGGAGCAGAGGAGTAAACAGTATGAAAACCTGAGAAGCAAAGAGCTGATGGTGTAAGTCCCAGTCTGAGTTCAAAGACAGTGGAAGACTGATGGTCAGATTTGAAGATAGGCAGAGGGAGTGTTTCTCCCTTACTCTGCCTTTTGTTCTTTTCAGGCCTTCAACAGATTGGATGAAGCCCATCCATGTTGGAGAGGGCAGTTTGCCTCAAGCAACTAATCTCCTTCAGAAATACTTTCACAGACATGTCCAGATAAATGTTTAGCCAAATATTTAGGTACTCTTAGCCCAATCAGGCTAAGATATAAAATTAAGCGTTACCCCATGTCACCTTGACACCCACATACATCTCCTTAAACTATTCTTGATCTCCAAATAAAGACAATAACAAGGTCATAATTTTGCCAAACTTGATACAGTTATCCACTGTAAACTGAAAATATGTTAACACATTTCCCAGAAGATGAGGTTAATTCTTAAATTTAAACTTAAATTTAAGTTTTTACATTTACTATGATGTAAAATTAATAATATTTAAATATTATGTTATTAATCCAATATATTTTATGTTACATGATAAGGGAAAAAGGAAGGGAAGGAAACAATAATATTTGCCCAGTAGTCACACACACACACAAACGTTTTTGTAACAAAATGAGGAAATAATGATTGCAGTCCTTGTTTTTGTTACTTGTAATGTGAATAGGTGGTATAAGTAACTACCCTTTTCTACTACCCATTCTGTATTTTCTTTGCCTTCGGCAAGCACCTCAGCTGGTTGTGGCTTCTCGCCTGGTGGAATGACCCAAACCTTCATTCCTGAAGGATCTGGGTCATTAATAGCCTTTCCTGGTTTGGGTTGTTGTAATTTTCCATTGGTTTTAATAACAGGGCATGGTAATACTAAGAGGTAGCCTCAGAGATCTCCTGTATTCCAGACATACTCTTCCTTACCTCCACTGTGGCGAACCAGTCCAGTCTCCACTTGGTAGTCAACATCACTCATCCCAGCTAGCACAGTAACTCCCTCTTTGCTTGTTGACTCAGAAGCATGAAGAATCCAAAGTGACTGAGCTACAGTCTTAAAGTTTCATTTCAATGGAATAATTGTTGTGTCAGTGGAATAAATGTGAAAGCATTCCTCGCTCTGGAAAAGACTTCAAGGCCAGCAAATCATAAGGTCATGGGAACTGGAAGCAAAAATTTTGCTGGTGGGTCTTTACGGGTAATAATGTGTGCTGCCACTACTGTTCTACTCCTTGATTTCTGGACTTGTGAATCCTGTTTGTGGGAGAAACAGCACCATATATTGGA
The DNA here is from genome assembly GCF_963455335.1 of Martes martes. Lineage (NCBI taxonomy): Eukaryota > Metazoa > Chordata > Mammalia > Carnivora > Mustelidae > Martes > Martes martes. The sequence goes on along the minus strand of NC_137893.1, from coordinate 91,027,962 downwards.
TGTTGATTCACAGGATGTGTAAGTGTTCTGGAAAACCTTGTCCCAGTTCTACAAGGTATTTCCACCTAGTTGGCATTGTAACTGGATTTTCAAAAGCCATTCCCACCATTCTATCAAACCAGCTACTTCATAATGGTGGGGAATATGTTAAGACTAGTGCTCGTGAATTCTTTGAGCATAGACCCAGTACACCACATCCTTTGCTGAAAAAGTGTTTTTTGATCACAAACATTGCTGTATGGAGTACCATGACACCAGATAGGCATTTTGTAAGTCCACAGATGGTAGTTTTGGCAGTGGCGTTGCATGTGGGGACAGCAAATCCATATCCAGAGTAAATGTCTATTCTACTAAAAATCATACCCTTTCATTTTCAGGATGGGAGTGGTCTTAATGTAATCAACTTGTTGCAAGGAAGATGGCTGACCATCCTGGGGAATGGAGCCAGTTCAGAAACTCAGTGTCGATCTTTGCTGCTGACAGATGGGCACTCAGCAGGGGCTATAACAATGATGGCATTAATTATTGGAAGTCCATGTTACTGGGCACTGCATATCCTCCATCCCTCCCACCATGACCACTTTGTTCATGAGCCCCATTGAATGATGACAGGTTTCTATTCTTCCCATTGGGAGTTCATCCCATTGGGAGAATTTCCCTTCACCGCTATCTTTGAGTGATGTTCCAGAAGGGGACTGCAGAGCTCCAGGCTGTTAACTTTTGGGTGGTGCCTGCATATTACGCAGGATGGTATGTAAACCAGGGCCTTAGTCTTCTCTTTTTCTGTTAATTGATCATGAAGAGCTCCCGAGAGGTCATAGGTGCAGGGTAGGAGGGAAAGTGAATTTTCCCTCATTCTACCTTTTGTTTTATTCAAGCCCTTTAATTATGATTTTTTTCTGTTTATGTACATGAGTAAAATCTATGTGTAATTTTAGTTTCTTTCCTGCCTTTTTTACTTTTGAAACCCAGGTTATACTAGCCTAAATATATGAATTAGGGAGTATCTGTCTTTTTGTATTCTTTTTAAAAGTTGTATCAAATTAGAATAATCTATTCTTTGCATGTTGGGTACAAAATTACAGATGAGGTAAGGTGGTTTTGTTTTTGTTTGCTTTGGTTTTGTTTGGGTTTTGATTTTTTACTACTGATTTAATGTCTTTAAAATTTATAAAACTATTCAGGTTTTTTATTTCTTCTTGAGTCAGCTTTGACCATTTTTATTTTTCTTTTAGAAATTTACCCATTTCACCACAGTATCATCATATTTGGCACAACATTGGTCATGGTATTTTGTTATTACCCACGATGTGTTATGGGTAATTTCCTAATATCTGCTGTTCTGAACCCTAATTATCTTTATAGCTGAATCTAGTCTGGTTAATTTTTTTCATCTATATTAATTATTGTGGTAAAACATACATAACTTAAAATTTACCTCTTTACTTACTTTTAACTATATAGTTCTCTGACATTAAATACATTCAAAATGTGCTGTCATCATCACTGTTCATTATTTAGAAGTTCTTTCATCCCAGACAAACTCTCTACACATTAAGCAAAAACTCTCCAATCCCTTTGTGTTCCTCTATTCTACTTTCTATCTCTATGAATTTTCTTATTCCAGATAAGTCATATAAGTCGCAGCATACAATAGCTGTCACTTTTGTCTGGCTTATTTTAGTTAGCATACTGTTTTTAAAGTTCATTCATGCAGGAACATGTATCAGAACCTCTTTCCTTTTTATTGCTGAATCATACTCCGTTATATGTATATATTTTGTTTGCTCATTGGTTAATGGAGATTTTGGTGTACACATACCTGTTTGAATCCTTGTTTTCAATTTTTATTGCTTTGGAGGTATATACCCAGGAGTGAAATTGCTAGGTCAAAAACTCATTCTGTGTTTAACATTTTCCAGAACCACCCAACTATTCACTGTGGCTGTACCATTTTGCATTTTCTCCAGCAATGTACAATGTTTCCAGTTTCTCTGTATCCTAGCTGGTATTTTCCATTTTGTTGGTAATAGCCATTCTTCTGGGTTTGAAGTAGCAACTCAATGTGGTTTTGATTTGCATTTCTCTAATGACTGATTATATGAGGATCTTTTCATTTGCTGTTGGCTATTTGTATATTTTCATTGGAGACATATCTGTTCAAGTCTATTACCCATTTTAAAATTGGGATTTTTTCTTTATTGTTGTGTTATAAGAGTTTTATAAATATATTCTGGTTATTCATCTATGATTTTCAAGTATTTTCCTATTCTGTGGGTTGTCTTTTCACCGTCTTGTCCTTTGATGTATAAAAGGTTTGTAATTGTGATGAATTCCAATTTATTTATTTTTTCTTTTATTGCCTGTTATTTTGGTGTCCTAGTTAAGAAACCCTTGCCAAATCCAAGGTCATGAAGATTGCCCAGTTTTATTTTAAGAGTTTTATAGTTTTAGCTTTTTAATTTAGGTCTTTGATCTATTTTGAGTTTATTTTCATATATGGTACAACCCTGCATCAGTTGTTGAAAAGACTATCTCTTACAACTTGGTTGTTCCTTTATCAAAAATCAGTTGTACATAATGTAAAGTTTTATTTCTGTGCTCTCTATTCTGTTCCATTTGTCTGTCCTCAGACTAGCATTACATTTTTTGTTCTTTCACCCGTAGCCTCAGGCAAGATAGGCAAAGTGCTTTCACACATACCAGATATCACTGTGCATTTGGTTCCTCAGACTGATTTTCTGCCTTGCTTGTGGTCCCAGCATTCTTTGCTATATCTTGAATACAACACTTGACGAAATCCAGATTATTGACTACTATGAATAATTAGATGCCTTCAGAATAAATTTTGGCTCCAGGGCTCTCATACCCAGTGAAACTGATTTTCTCATCTTCTCAGCCTTCTGTTTTTATCTCCCACACTGCTGGTTAAAGCAAACTGGTTAAAGCAAACTAATTTGTTAATATAGTATTGTGCATTTTCAAATGTCATTTACCAGGAAGGGATTCTTTGCACATCTGGTCTACTATATGAAAGCTGAGAAAAGCACTTTTAAGATCAATTATCCATTCTTGACAATCTGCTTGTATATAATTAGAAATTATAAATTATGGCATTTATATACAGTTTCCTAAGGAGCTTTTCATTTTAATTATATTACTTGTTTAATTACATTACATGCTTTTATAATTTTCAAAATGGCTATTAGTATGTTACTTTATTAGTACTTTAGATATAGTAACATGGTTTTCTAGTGGCCAGTATTATGAGGTAGTTGTTAATATTTTCCATTTGAAAGAGTAAATGCCCTTAAAAATGACTACAGAGATCAAGAAATAGCATAGCTAACACTTTATTCTCTTTGGAAGTTGTAGCTTGTTTGGGAGATGTGTAATTCTTTGTCCATAGAGAATTGTACAGCCACTCTGTTATTTGAGAGAAAAACTTGTACTTTATTAACAGATTATGATAATCAATATCTTTTACTTTTTGCCTTTCTTAGTTTTACAGTCTTTAATATTTGTATGCTTAAAATTTTTTTTTTTTTTTGACAGGTTTTCTTTAGGTGATGCTCGGAGGCCTCTTCATGAAACGGCACTTTTGGTAGAAGATGTGGTACACACGCAGTTAATTAATCTGGTAAGAGTATATATAATCTTATTTGATGTTTCTCCATTCTGCTTATATTGCAATTGCAACCCAACACGTGTTTTTAAAGATTGTATTTATATATGAAATTTTTTATTTTGTCTGCTGGATTGAGGTGTAATTTATATAAAACAAAATTTTACCACTCTAAGTACGTAATTCAGTGAGTTTTGGCAACTGAATACCGTCCTGTGACTATGAACACAATTGTGATATAGAATATTTTCAACATCCAGGGGCACCTGGGTGGCTCAGTGGTTTAAGCCGCTGCCTTCGGCTCAGGTCATGATCTCAGGGTCCTGGGATCAAGTCCCGCATCGGGCTCTCTGCTCGGCAGGGAGCCTGCTTCCCTCTCACTCTCTCTGCCTGCCTCTCTGCCTACTTGTGATCTCTTTCTGTCAAATAAATAAATAAAATCTTAAAAAAAAAAAAAAGAGTATTTTCAACATCCAGAACAGTTCTCTTGTGCCCCTGGGTAGTTAATCCTTTCCCCGCTTCCCTGACCCGCCGGTAACACTGAATTGCTTTCTGTCACTATTAGGACAGTTTTTGTAAAATGCTTTTCAAAACTTTCCTGTATTGCACTTTAGACTTATAAAAGAGCTGCACAAATAGTACATAGAATTCTCAGATACCTTTCATCTTCCTCTGTTAACATCTTATGTAACCACAGTACAATTATCAAAAACAGGAAACAATGTTGGTATAATATTTTTAAAGAAATTACCAGCCTTATTCAGTTTCCATCAGTTTTCTTTTTACTATTCCTTTCCTGTCTCAGGATCCAGTCTGGGGTAACACATGTAGTTAGCTACCTTGTCTTTGTAGTCAGCCCTTTCCTAGGATAATTCCTCCATCTTTCCTTGTTTTATGGCCTTGACACCTTTTTAAACATGCCAGAGAGTTGTTTTATAAGACGTTCTTCTTTTTTCAGTCTGTTGTTTTCTTATGATTAGAACGTGGCTGTACATTTTTGCCAAGAACACTGTGGAAGTGATGGGTCCTTTTCAGTGTATCACATCAACATGGTCATGTTCTTGAGGTTTTATTTATGATTTTAACCTTGATAAATTGGTTAAGGTTGAATATATGCTGAATTTTTTCACTATAATGAAATTACAAGTTTCTTCATTTTGTAATAAATATCTTGGGGGAGGTATTTTTTTGGGGGGGGAGGTGTTTTGTGACTCTGCAAATATTTTCCTTCTCTAAAAATTTTTGCTTATTTATTTTACCATTTGTCAGTGCATCTTGTCCGAGACCGTTATGACTGTTGGTATTTGCCTAAGAGTGGTTTTCTATTTCCTGCTTTCCTTTTTATATTTTTTAATTGCAATTATTCTTAAAGGAGTATCTATCCTTTATCACCATTTATTTATTCAGTTTTTAATATATATTTGTATGGACTAATGTATATTTAAATTTAATCTTAAGATCATTTGGCAGTTATATCATTATTTATTTGTATTGCTTAAGTTGTTATAATGTTGGCCATTAGTTACATTGTCATGTCCTTTTCCCATTTGTCCATTAGAGTTTTGATCCTGTGTCCCATATATATTAGAGATATCAATCCATGTAGTATATAATACAAATATATTCTTTCAGTGTGTGAGTTATCTCTTGACTTTGTTTTTATGATTTTTTTAGGCATACAAATATTTTAATTTCAACAAAGCCAAATATATCAACCTTTTATTGTCTTAGAATTTTGAAACATAGTTAGAAAGACTTACTTTATACCGAATTTTTTTTTTAAAAATTTTATTCATTTATTTGACAGACAGAGGTCACAAGTAAGCAGAGAGGCAGGCACAGAGAGTGGGGGGGAGGAAGCAGGCTCCCTGCTGAGGAGAGAGCCCAGTGCGGGGCTCGATCCCAGGACCCTGAGATCATGACCTGAGCTGAAGGCAGAGGCTTAACCCCCTGAGCCACCCAGGCGCCCCTTTATACTGAATTTAAAAAGGAATTCACCCATGTTGCCTTCTGAGACTTGTGTGGTTTCCTTTTTAATGTTTAGGTCCTTAATCCGTTTGCAGTTTACTCTTGTTATCATGTGAGATGTGGATCTAATATTATCTTTATCCAAATGACTACCCAGTTATACCATCATCATTTATTAAAAAGCCTATGCTTTTCCTAATGATTTGAGATGCCTCCTTTATCATATACTGAATAAGTGTATTTGGGATCTATTTATGGTTTTATATTTATTGCCAGTGTTTTATTTTTCTATGCATATGATAGTACATTTTAAATTATGTAAGTTTTAATGGTATATTTTAAAGATTGTTACAGCTAGACTCCTTGTAATTTTTCTTTCTGTGTGGTCCTGGTTATTTATGTATGTTTATTTTTTATATGAATGTTAGTCTTAGATTTTTCTAGCTCCATAAAATACCTTTTTGGTGTCTTTATTGAAATTTCATGAATTTATAAATCAATTTAGAGAAAACTGCATCTTAAGAATGTTGGCTCCATCTAAGAAAAGAGAATGTCTTTACCTTTTTTGAAAACCACTTTTCTGTCTTTCGTGAGTGTTTTAACATTTATCTTCTATAGGCTTCACATATTTATTTCATTTATTCCTATGTATTTGATCTTTGTTATTACTGCAAATGGAACATCTGAAACTGAAGTACATAAATCTGTAGATTCAAGGAACTGAGCCAACTCCAGGCAGGGTAAACCCAAAGAAATGCATGTTAAAATGCTGAATACAAAAGACATAATATAAATCCTAAAAGCACCCAGATTCATTACCATAAGGGAACAACCTGCAAGACAGAATTTTCATTAGAAACATGGAGACTAGGTCTAAAATGAGCCTCTTGTAGACAGCATATAGAAGGATCTCTTTTAAAATCCATTCTGATACCCTATATCTTTTGATTGGTGCATTTAGTCCATTTACATTCAGAGTTATTTCTGAGAGGTATGAATATAGTGCCATTGTGTTATCTATAGAGTTGGTGTTTCTAGTGATGTTTTCTTGTCCTTTCTAGTCTTTGTTGCATTTGGTCTTTTTTTCTCTACTCAAAGTCCCTCTTAAAATTTCTTCAGGGCTGGTTTAGTGGTCATGAACTCCTTTAGTTTTTGTTTGTCTGGGAAACTCTATCTCTCCTACTATTTTCAGTGATAGCCTTGCTGGATAAAGAATTCATGGCTGCATATTTTTATCATTCATCATCTTGAATATATTTCCTTCCACTCCTTTCTGGCCTGCCAAGTCTCTGTGAACAAATCTGCTGTGAACCTGCTCTGTCTTCCCTTGTAGGTTAAGGACCCTTTCTCCCTTGCTGCATTGGCAAGGGAAGACAAACTTTCACTATTTCTCCTGCCCTGTCCCACTACCCGTCTTCCTCCTTGCTGTTGCCCAGGACACCTTCCCTGACCAAATAAACCCCTCAACACCAAGTCCCTGCCTCAAACTCTGCTCTTGGGGGACTCAGGCTGAGACCCTCCTCATGGAGGTCTTCCTGACCCCTCAGAGGTACCTGGGTCATCCCTACACACTCTGGCAACTCCCTACATTTCCCATTCATGGCTTTTAATCACCCTTGCAATTAAACTTTTAGGTAGTTATCTATTCATGTCTCCCTCCTAGTTAGACTATGAAAAAAAAAAGAAAAAAATGTAGATGTATGTAGATGACATAATACTCTATCCAGAAAACCTGAAAGACTCCACCAAAAATTGCTAGAACTCATACATGAATTCAGCAAAGTTGTGGGATATAAAATCAATGCATAGAAATCTGTTTCATTTCTGTATAACTGTTACGAAGCAGCAGAAAAAGAAATCAAGGAATTGATCTAATTTGCAATTGCATCAAAACAATAAGATACCTAGGAATAAATCTAACTAAAGGAGTAAAAGATCTGCACTCTGAAAACTATAGAACACTTATTAAAGAAATTGAAGAGGACACAAAGAAATGGAAAAACATTCCATGCTCATGGATTGGAAGAACAAACATTGATAAAATGTCTGTGCTACCCAAAGCAGTCTGCACATTTAATACAATCCCCGTCAAAATGCCACCAGTGTTTTTCACACAGCTAGAAGAAGCAATCCTAAAATTTGTATGGAACCACAAAAGACCCCAAATAGCCAAGCAATTCTAAAAAAGAAAAAACTGGAGGCATCGTGATTCTGGATTTCAAGCTATATTACAAAGCTGTAGTCATTAAGACAGTATGGTACTAGCACAAAAAGAGACACATAGATCCATGGAATAGAATAGACTACCCAAAAATGGGCCCACAACTATATGGTTAACTAATCTTTGACAAAGCAGGAAAGAATGTCCATTGGGAAAAAAAGTCTTTTCAACAAGTAGTGTTAGAAAACTGTACAGCAACATGCAGAAGAATGACATTGGACCATTTTCTTATACCATACACAAAAATAAATAAAAAAAAAATAAATTCAAAATGGATTAAAGATCCAGTTGTGAGACGGAAAACATCAAAATCCTAGAATCCTCTTTGAACATCATCCATAGCATCTTCTTACTAGACATGTCACCTCAGGCAAGGGAAACAAAAACAAAATGACCTATTGGGACTTCATCAAGATAAAAAGCTTCTGCACAGTGAAGGAAGCAATCAAGAAAACTAAAAGGCAGCCTACAGAATGGGAGAAGATATTTGCAAATGGCATAACTGATAAAGGGTTAGTATCCAAAATCTACCAAGAACTTATCAAACTGAACACCCCAAAAATAAATAATCTGGTTAAGAAATGAGCAAAAGACATGAATAGGCACTTTTCCATGACAATGACAAATGACATCCAGATGGCTAACAGACACATGAGATGATGCACAACATCACTCATATCAGGGAAATACAAATCAAAACCATGATGTGATACCATCTTACACTTGTCAGGATGGCTCAAATTAACAACACAAGAAACAATAGGCGTTTAGCAAGGTTGCAGAGAAAGGGGAACACTCTTGCACTGTTGGTAGGAATGCATACTGGTTCAGCCATTCTGGAGAACAACATGAGGGTTCCTCGAAATGTTAAAAATATAACTACGCTATGATCCAGCAATTGCGTTACTAGGTATTAACCCAAAGGATATGAAAATACAGATTCAAAGGGGTATATGCACCCTGATGTTTAGGCAACATTATCAACAATAGCCAAATTATGGAGAGAGCCCAAATGTCCATTGACTGATGAATGGATAAAGAAGATGTGGTATATATATATATATATATATATATATATATATATATATATACACACACACACACACACACACACAATGGAATATTACTCAGCCATCAAAAAATGAAATCTTGCCATTTTGCAACAATGACATGGATGGAGCTACAGTGTTTTATGCTAAGTGAAATAACTAGTCAGAGAAAGACAGATACATGATCTCACCCACATGTGGAATTTAAAAAAAAAAATAGATTAACATATGGGAGGGGAAAAGAAGAAAAAGAGAGAGAGTGAGAAACAAGCCATAAGAGATAGATAGAGATAATGATAGATAATGAGATAATGATAGATAATGATAGAGATAGATAATGATAGGTAGATAATGATAGAGAACAAACTGAGAGTTGATGAAGGGAGGTGGGTGGTGAATGAGCTGGATAAATGATGAGTATTAAGGAGGGCACTTGGAATGAAGTGCACTGGGTGTTGCTGTAAGTAATGAGTCACTGAATTCTAGTTGAGAAACCAATACTGTGTTGCATGTTAACTACCTAAAATCTAAATTAAAAAAATAATTTTAGAAAAGAAAACATGGCGACTAGAGGGAAGTACAGTTTTAAAGTACTGGATATAGAATTTTCAGTTGGCAGCTATTTTTCTCTGACTCCATATTAACACGGCCTTCTCTCCTTTGTTCCTGTGTCTCTATGTGTTCTTTTACCTTAAAAATATGATCAGACATTTACTAGTTAGTGTATTAAATCTATACATACTCGTATTTTCACATCACAGTGCTGTAGCTTTTCCTTTAAAGAGTCCTCTATCTTTTAAAGCGATTAAAATACAGAAGGAAGTATGTATAATCTTTTACATTTACCCACATAGTTACTGTTTTCTGTGCTCATCATTTGTTCTTACAGGTATGAGTTGCCATTTAAAAAATTTCCCTCAGCCTGAAAACACTGAAATTTTTAATAGTACAGGTGTGCCAGTGATGAATTATCTTAAGTTTCTACATCCGAACATACCTATTTTCACCTTTTTTCTTGAGGTCTATCTTTTCTATATGTGAAATTCTAGTTGCTCATCTTTTCCTTCCAGCTGTGCAAGTGTGCCACTCCAGTGTTTCTAAGCATACATTGGTTTCTGATGAGGGCATCTATTACTCATTTGATCCCTTGTTTGTAACATGTTATCATTCTCTGGCTCATTTCAAGATTTTCTCTTTATTGTTGGATCTTAGAAGTTTGATGTACGGAGGACAGACTTTTTTCATAGTTATCTTTCTTGCTAGTTTGCTGATCTTGCTGGATCTGGAAACAGTGTTTTCTGCCAACTTGCAGAAGTTTTTGGCCATTATTTTTTGCTTGTGTTTTTCATTCTTCAGTTTCAGTCACAAGTATGCTGAACTATTTGCTATTATTTCACAAATCTCTGAGAACCTCTAAATTTTTTTTTCAAAAAATTTTCCCCTTTGTTTAGCTGTTACTTTGTTTAGCTTTGTAGTATCTACTGATTTATCTTTAACTTCACGGATTCTTCTGTAGTCTTTAATCTACTATTTAGTCAATTTGTTGTATTTTTCATTTTAATCATAGTATTTATTCTCTGTTACACTATGTGAAAATGTATCTTATTGTGCTATAATATCCCTTTTTGAACTATGGACACATTTTTATATTGTTCTTTCATTTCAAATATAGAAGTTCCAGGTTACTTACAGAAGTTATTTCATGATGGTCATTGCAGTATATGAAGAAGAATTTGCCTAGGACTTATTATTACACATATATATATATATATATATATATATATGTAATAATCCGTGTATTATTTGGATAATAATTTTGATCTGTTTGTAAGATTGACCCTGTCCAAATCTTACTAAATGTAAAATGGAATGAGACATCTTACTAGAGGAAGGTCTTGCTTTTTTCTGCCATATCAAGGCATGTATTAGAATGAGTTCTTCAGATGAAAAGAATAATAGAGAAATGTTTTTAAAGTTAGTCCTTTCTTAGCATTGTATATTTGCAGCCATGACAAAATATGTAGGTCTATGTGTTTTCTGCCATCTGGTAATTCTCTATACATCTTAACTCTTTTTTTAAAATATTTTATTTATTTATTTAAGAGAGAGAGAGACAGAGAGTGAGCACAAGTTGGGGGGACGAGCATAGGGAGAGGGAGAAGCAGACTCCCCACTGAACAGGGAGCCCGATGTGGGACTCAATCCCAGGACCCTGAGATTATAACCTGAGCCAAGGGCAGCCACTTAACCAACTGAGCCACCCAGGTACCCCCATTTTAACTCTTAAGACTAGTTTTTTTCCTTTAATTCTTTTATTCTATGTTTATTGAGATATAATTAACATGTAACATTTGTAAATTTAAGGTGTACACTAACATGATTTTCTGTGTTTATATTGTGAAATGATGACCATGTTAGAGTTAGTTAACACATCCATCACCTCACATATTTAACATTTTTTGCATGAGTGATGAAAACATTTAATATCTATACTCTTAAGAGTTTTCATGTATACAATACAGTATCGTTAGCTATAGTCATCATGCTGTGCACTAGGTCCTCAGAACTGATCCATTGTATATTTAGAAATTCATACACTCTAAACCACATTGTTCCATTTCTTCCACCCCTAAGCCCCTGGCAGCCCCCAGTCTACTCTCTATTTCTGTGAGTTTGGTGTTTTTTTAGATTCTATGTATAATGAGATCCTCTCTTTCTCACTTATTTCACTTAGCATAATGCTTTCAAGGTTTATTTTATGTTACTACAATGGCAGGGATTGCAAGAGTTTTTTCAGTGGCCAGTAGTCCATTACACATAAACATGTGTACGTGTGCTACATTTTCTTTATTCATTTATCCATGGTCCACATTTGGGTGGTTTCTGTGTCTTGACAATGGTAAGTAATGCTGCAATGTATATTGTGTGTAGATATCTTTTCAAAGATTTTATTTCTTTTGGATATACACCCAGAAGTAGAATTGATGGCTCTTATGGCAGGTTTTTTGTTTTTTGTTTTTAATTTTATTTTCTTAAGAACTTTCATACTGTTTTCCATTGTGGCTATCTCAATTTACTTTCCTACTAACAGTGCACAAGGGGTTGCTTTTCTCCATATCCTTGCCAGCACTTGTAGTTTCCCATCTTGTTGGTAATAGTCCTTCTAGCATGGATAATATCTTCTTGTGGTTTTGATTTGAATTTCTCTGATGATAAGTGATATTGAGCACTTTTCATCTACCTTTTGGCCATTTGTGTATCTTCTTTGGAAAAATGTCTATCAGATCCTTCCTCAATTTTAAGTTTGCCAACTGTCTTTTATGTTCATGTTTTATTTGACAAGCATTAAATCTCAAGGGGGAAAACAGAGAGGATATGTTCCAATTTGATTGTCCATGTATAGAGAAATAGCTCGTCCAAGACACAGGCTTATTAAGTGCTGGGATTGGAACCAGAATTGAGGCCTCCTGTCCCTCATTCTATGCAGTTTTTTAAAAAATATATTCTTTTCTTGCTAAGGAGTTGTATATATCCCTGAATATTTTGGATATTAACTTCTTATCAGATATATGGTTTGCAAATATATTCTCCCATTTTATAGGATGCCTTTTCATTTTATTGATTGTGATTTTCACTCTGCAGCTTTTTATTTTTATTTTTTTTAAAGATTTTATTTATTTGACAGAGATGACAAGCAGGCAGAGGGGCAGGCAGAGAGAGAGGGGGGAAGCAGGCTCCCTGCTGAGCAGAGAGCCCATTGTGGGGCTCCATCCCAGGACCCTGGGATCATGACCTGAGCCAAAGGCAGAGGCTTTAACCCACTGAGCCACCCAGGCGCCCCAACTCTGCAGCTTTTTAATTTGTTGTACTCTCAGTTGTTTGTTTTTTGCTGTGCTTTTAATGTCCTATCCAAAATATCTTTGCCCAGACCAATATCAGGGAGTTTTTCATTTAAGTTTTATTCTAAGAGTTTTATGGTTTCAAGTCTTACATTTGAGACTTTATTCCATTTGGAGTTAATTTTTGTGAGTAGTGTGAGATAGAGATCCAATTTCATTCTTTCACATGTGGTATCCAGTTTTCCAATACCATTTATTAAAGAGACTATTTTCTCCATTGAATATTCTTGGCTCCCTTATGAAATATCAGTTCACTGTGTGTGCATAGGTGTATTTCTGGGATCTTAATTCTGTATCATTCATCTTTGTGTGCATTTTTATGCCAGTATCATGCTGTTTTTAATTACTATAGTTTCGTAGTATAGTTCAAAATCAGACTGTGATGTTTTCTTCTTTTTTCTCAAGATTGCATCAGTTATTCAGGGTCTTTTGTAGTTCCATATAAATTTTAGCATTGTCTTTTCTATCTCTGTGAAAAATGCCATTGGAATTTTAATAAGGATTGCATTGAGTCTATAGATGGCTTTGAGTAATTTGGACATTTAAGTAATACTAATTTTTCAATCTGTGAGCACAAGATATCTTCCCATTTTTTGTGTTGTTTTTAATTGCTTTCCTTACAATTGTACAGTTTTCAGTGTAGTGACATTTTACCTCATTAGTTAAATTTAAATATTTTATTTTTTTTTTGATGCTAGTGTAAAATAAAGACAAGTGATTCTTGTCTTTATTTTTCTTTCAGATAGCTCATTGCTGGTGTATAGAAATGCAACTGACTTTTGTATATTGACTTTGTATTTTGTAACTTTACTGAATTTATTGGTTTTAATTGTTTTTTTGGTAGATTCTTTATATTTCCTACATGTGACATCATGTCATCTGCAAAACAGAGTTTTATATCTTCCTCTCAAACCGGAATACTTTTTATTTCTTTTTCTTGCCTAATTTTTCTGGGTAGGGCTTCTAGTAGTATGTTGAATAAGAGTGGTGAGAATGGGTATCCTTGTCTTGTTCCTGATTTTAAAAGAAAAACTTTTAATCTTTCACTTGATACTAGCTATTGACTTGTCATATATGGCCTTTATTATATTGAGTTATATTCCTTCTTTACATAATATGTTCAGAATTATTATCATAAAAGGGTGTTGAATTTTGTGAAATGTTTTTTCTGTATCTATTATGAGAGTCATAAGCCTCATTCTATTTAAGTAACATATCATCCTTATTGATTTGTGTATATTGAACCAACCTTGGATCCCAGGGAAAAATTCCACTTGATTATAGTGTATGATCTTTTTAATGTACTTTTGAATTTGGTTTGCTAGAATTTTATTGAGAATTTCTGAATCTGTATTCATCAGATACATTATCCTGTAGTTTTCTTTTGGTGTCCTTATCTGACTTTGGTGTCAGTTTAATTCTGGCCTCACGAAATGAGTTTGGAAGTGTTCCCTCTTCTTCAGTTTTTGGAAGAATTTGGGGATTGTCTTCTTTAAATACTTGGTAGAATTTACCGGTGAAACTGTCTGATCCTGGGCTTTTCTTTGTTGGAAGATTTTGATTACAGCTTCAATTTCTTAGTATTGGTCTGTTCAGATTTTCCATTTCTTTATGGTTCAGTCTTGGTAAACTCTGTATTTCTGTTTATTTCTAGAAATTTATCCATTTCATCTAGATTATCCATTTTGTTTTCATGTAATGCTCACAGCATCCTTTTATGATCTGCATTTCTGTGATACCAGTTGTAATTCTCCTATTTCTTTTATAATTTTGTTTACTTGGTCCTCTTTTTCTTTCCTCATTAGTTGAGCTACAGATTTGTCAGTCTGTTTATATTTTCAAAAAAATTCCTCATTCCATTGTTTTTTTTTTTTTTTTTTCCTATCGTGTCTCTAGTTTCTATCTCATTTATTTTTGCTCTGATCTATATTATTTCCTTCTGCTATCTTTGGACTTGTTTGTTCCTTTTCTTAAATACTTGTGTTATAAAGTTAGGTTATGTATTTGGGATCTTTCTTTATTTTTAATGTAAGCATTTATTGCTATAAACTTCTCTCTTAAACTGGTTTTGCTGCATCCCAAAAGCTTTGGTATGTTCTGCTTTTGTTTTTATCTCAAGCTATTTTCTCTCTTCCCTTTTGATTTCTTCTTTGATCCATTGGTTATTCAGAAGAGTGTGTTTAATTTCTGCATATTTGAGAATTTTCCAGTTTTCCTTCTATTATTGATTTCTAGTTCCTTACCGTTGGGGTCAGAAAAAAAAAATACTTGATTTATGATTTCAGTCTGTAGACCGAAATGTTTCCGAAATGTTTCCTGCCTGGTTCTTGTGCCAGCAGGATTCCTTGAGACAACAGCTGGGAAGGACTGGAGCCCAGTTATAGGGCCCTTTCAGAATCTACAGAAAGACCAAGTTTGGTGGGCTTACCTATGGGGGCTACTGGACAGCAGCCAAGGGGGTTGGAACCAGTGCACAGACCATTTCAAAGTCCACAGCTGGGACTGAGCTGTGTCTCTACTATCTGAGCCACAGGTGGGCATGACTCCTTCCAGATCCTTTGGTGTGTGGGGCTGGTAATGGTATGGTGGCCACACAGGGCTGTAACCTAGCCTTCAGCAGTACAGGATTGTTTCTGGGTCTGTAGCCAGTACCATGTTCACTGCATCAGTTGCAAAACAACTCTTCTCAGCCTCAGACTGCACTGGACTTTCACAGTCTCTTACCTGGATCCTCAAGCACACACACGTGGCCCTTTTGTCCGTGGATGGTGGCCACATTATTGTTGCTGAGGCTGAATGCAAGCATGGGAGCTCTTAATTGGTGTCTCCTCTCCTTTAATTCTTTGAATATATTTATAATAACTCCTTTAAAGTCTTTATCTTCTATATTCAATATTTGGATCACATTGGAATCCATTACCATTGACACCACTATTTATTCAGTTTTCCTTTTGTTTCTTTGCATCCCTAGTAATTTTTGTTTGAAAAGTGGATATTGTAGATGACATACCCTTATGATGCCTCTGAAAATTTTGGTTGTTTTTCTTTTAGCTGGCAGGTAACTTGCCTGGACATAAAATATAAACTCTGCCATGTTGTGAGCCAACTCACATCTCTTCTAAGTTCTTAAAACTTCCTGCTACTGCTTTTTTGGCTTCATCCCTTCTGCATCTCCTGTGAGCTTGTGCATTTCAAAACATTTCTGCTCTTCAAAGGAAAAGAAAACATAATAGGAAAAAGTTGTTTAAATATTGATACTTCCTTAAGTTAGAATACAATGCAGCCACTACACATTGTGCTGTATTGTTTTCATACTACTTTGACTTTTTGTATTTGAAGTGTGTTGCTTGTATTACATATGGCAAAATCCATGTTTTTTTTCTTGTTGTTTTTCAGCTCTGTGTGTGTGTGGTTTTTTTTTTTTTTTTTTAATTTATTTGACAGACAGAGATCACAAGCAGGCAGAGAGGCAGGCAGAGAGAGAGGAGGAAGCAGGCTCCCTGCTGAGCAGAGAGCCCAATGCAGGGCTCGATCCCAGTACCCTGAGATCATTACCTCAGCTGAAAGCAGAGGCTTTAACCCACTGAGCCACCCAGGTGCCCCAGCTCTGTGTGTTTTGACAGATGTACAGAATCTTATAAATACCGCAACAGTCAAGATTCAATACTGTTACATTAGTCCCCCCCCCAAATTCCCTTGTTTTACCCATTTGTATTCAGACTCCTCTTCCATATCCCAAGCTCCCACCTCCTTGAGGTTTCCATTCACCTTTGTTGGAGTAGAATGAGAGAGTGTCTCATAACTTTTTGTATGTGCCTGGTAATCAGACCTAAATTTACATGGTTTTTGTGTCCAGAGTAGGAGTTACTAGTGTAAAATAAAACCCGTGAAATTCACTGCCAGATTTTTGTATTTCAGGTTCTCATTTCCTTCTCGAGTCTGCCTCCTACCATTTATTATTCAGAATTCTCAGATAGTTGTCACATGCCCTGTATCCAGGGTTTTTATTGTATTCATTGGGAGAAGCAGTGCAGAGTGTGCTTACTCCAACTTAACCTACTGGATATTTGAATTAAATCATTTTTTTTAAAAGATTTTATTTATTTATTTGACAGACAGAGATCATAAGTAGGCAGAGAGGCGGGGGGGGGTGGTGGGGGGAGGAAAGCAGGCTCCCTGCTGAGCAGAGAGCAGATTCAGGACTCTATTCCAGGACCCTGGGAATCATGACCTGAGCCGAAGGCAGAGGCTTTAACCAGCCACCCAGGTGCCCCAAATTAAATCATTTTTCCAAACATTGTTGTATTGCTCCGTTCATTGTCATTCTTTCTATTTAAAAACTTTTTATTGAGACATAACTGACCTATAATATTAGTTTCAGGTATATAACATTATATTAGTTTCAGTTTTTATAAATACTGCAAAATGATCACAATAATGAATTTCTCTAATTTTTTTTTCTTTCCTCTTTTTTCACCTCTTTTGTGTCAGAATCTTGGTACATTTTTATCATAGAACATTTGTTCCACAGTGTTACCAAAGAATTCTTATTTCTGATACTGATATAAGTAAAAGCATGTTGTTTCCAAGTAGAGATTCATTTGCAGTTAAGTAAATTAATTTATTAATTTCAGATTTAAACTTATGAATTAAAGAAGACCTTGGTTATCTTTGATGGTGGTCTTCTGATATTCTTGAAGCTTAAACATCTATTTCTCTTAGTTTTAACCTGCATGTCAGAGACCTCTTTCAATAGTTTGTGGGTTTTTTTTTTTTAAGATTTTATTTATTTATTTGACAGAGAGATAGAGAGCACAAGTAGGCAAAGCAGTAGGCAGAGGGAGAGGGAGAAGAAGCAGGCTCTCTGCCGAGCAAGGAGCCCGATGCAGGGCTCTATCCCAGGACTCTGGGATCACGATCCGAGCTGATGGCAGCTGCTCAACCGACTGAGCTACCCAGGCCCTCTCTTTTGATAGTTTTTAAAACAATATTTATTTATTGTTTGAAAACTACCACATTGTGTTTTGGTATCTCTTGGTGATATCTGGATGAAATCCAAACATGCATAGGGCTGTTATATATGGGTAAGTCTTTGGGAATTGCTATTCAGAAAGCTGTGGTGGTTTCAATGCCGCAGTGTCCTTTCCGATCCAGTAATCATAGTATGTTAAAATACTCTCTATATATTTACTGTTCAATATGTGGGAATCCTTATGGGATTAAATCTTTAGCTGCACACTCTAATATTATATATAAGTGGCTATCAGTTGTTCTTTGAACAGGAAAGATATTTTTAACAATGTCCTAAAAACAAAAGTATAAAGTAAGCCAACCATTTAGTTTCTAGAGTGTCGTATACTGTTTCAAACTGTTTCTTGCTTTAATAGATAATTAGGTATTCTTTATTTCATGTACTAATTTTATGTATTCATTAATTTAGTAAACCTTTATTGAGTGACACTAATGGATCTCTGATTCTGCTGATACAAAGTGAATAAAAATTGTCTTTGCCTTTGGGGAATTAACAGTTTTGTAATGTATACGGACACATACAAATTAAATTTAAAATCCAAAAGGAAGCAAATACACACTCTTTTCCAGTGTACATTTAACACTTTCCAAGACAGATAATATGTTACGTGACAAAATAAGTCTTAATAAATTCAAGAGAATTGAAATCATATCAAGCATCTTTTCTGACCACAATGGTATGAAACTGAGAATTAATTAGTTATGTGAAAAAAAAACTGGAAAACTCACAAATATATGAAGATGAAAGAACATGCTACTAAACAACCAATTAGTGCTAAATGCCTACCTGAAGAAATCAAAAAAGTCTCAAACAACCTACTTTATACTTTATACTATATCAATGGAACTAGAAAAAAGAAGAACAAACAAAACCAATGTTAATAGAAGGAAGAAAATAACAAAGATTAGAGCAGAAAGAAATGAAACAGAGACTAAGAAGACAATAGAAAAGATTAATGAAACTAAGGGCTGGTTCATCAAAAAGATCAATGAAATTGAGAAACCTTTAGACTCACAAAGAAGAGAAAGGAGGCCTCAAAATCAGAAATGAAAGAGATGTTACAACTGATGCTACAAAAATATAAAGGATCATAAGAAACTACTATAAACAATTACATGCTAACAAATTGGATAACCTAGAAGAAATGGATAAATTCCTAGAAACACACCACCTTACCAAGACTGCATCTGGGTGAAATAGAAAATCTGAACATTGCAATTACTATAAAGGAGATTCAATCAGTAATCAAATATCTTCCAATAAACAAAAGTCCAGGACCAGAGGGCTTCACTGATGAATTCTGCCAAACATTCAAAGAAGAATTAATGGCAGTTCTTCTCAAAGTCTTCCTAAAAAAACAGAACAGGAAGGAATTCTTCTAAACTCATTTTACAAGGCCAGCATTACCCTGATACCAAACCCAGAAAAGGAAGTCACAAGAAAATTTCAGGCCAATATCCCTGATTAATATAGGCCCAAACATCCTCAACAAAACATTAGCAAACCAACTCAACAATACATAAAAAGGATCATGTACCATGATCAAGTGGGATTTATTCTATGGATGCAAGGATGGCTCAACATGCACAGTCTGCTACACTACATTAACAGAAAGGAGGATAAAAATCGTATGATCATCTCAGTATGCATAAAGGCATTTGACAAAATTCAACATCCATTTATGATAAAAACTCTCAACAAAGCACATACAGAGGAACTGTACTTCAATAAGTAATAAGGACTGTATATGACAAGCCCACAACTAACATCATATTCAACAATGGAAAGGGGGAAGCTTTTCTTCTAAGGTCAGGAAGAAGACAAGAATGCCCACTTTCACCACTTTCATTCAACATAATATTGGAACTCTTAGAGTAGTCAGACAAGAAAAAGAAATAAAAGGCATCCACATTGGAAAGGAAGAAGTAAAATTTCTACAATTTATATTATATATTAAAAAAATCCTAAGATTCCATGAAAAAACTTAAAACTAATAAATTCAGTAAAGTTGCAAGTCAGCAAATTCAGTAAAGGATACAAAATTAAAAAGCAAAAATCTTTTTTTTTCCTATACACTAATAATGAACTATCAAAAAGAGAAGTTAAGAGAAAAACAATCTCATTTATAATTGCATCAAAAAGAATATACTTTCTAGGAATAAATTTAACCAAGGAGATGAAACACCTGTATAGTAAAAACTACAGGACATTAAGGAAAAAATTTGAAGATGACACAAATAAATGGAAAGATATTCCATGCTCAAAGTTTGGAAGAAGTAATATTGTTAAAATGTCCACCACACCCAGTGCTCCATGCAATATGTGCCCTTCTTAATACCCAACACCAGGCCTTTTCAACCCCCCAACCCCCCTTCCCATCCCAAACCCTCAGTTTGAATCTTGGAACACTGAAAAAATAAAATAAAATTTTAAAAAACATATATACACATCTTGCTACATTGCTGAAATTTTGTCTTTCTGTAAAATCACTGTTTTAATTTTTGTATCTGTACATACCAGTGATATAAACCATCTCATTTTTCTCTTTATTTCTAGTATGTGAAATAAACATTAAAAATCTCCACCATTATCTAAAAATAAAAAATAAATAAATAAAATTTCCATAGTATCCAAAGCAGTTTACAGATTCAAGTCAATCCATATCAAAATTCCAATGTCATTTTAATAGAAATAAAACAATCCTAAAATTTATATTTTAGATATAAATTTATTATTTATATATATTATATATATTATATTATATATATTTTATATATTTTATATATTATATATATTATAAATTTATATATATTTTAGAATTGCAAAAGACCTTGAATAGCCAAAGCAGTCTTAACAAAGAAGAACAAAACTGGAGATACCACACTCTCTTGTTTCAAACTACATTTAAAAGGTGTAATAAATAAAACAGTATGGTATTGGAATAAAAACAGACATATAGATTAATAGAGTGGAATAGAGATCCTGAAAATAAATCCATGCATATATGATCAATTAATTTTCAACAAAGCAAGCATGAATATACAATGGGAAAACAACAGTCTGTTCAAAAATGGTGTTGGGACAATTGGACAGTCACATACAAAAGAATGACACTGGACCACTATCTTATACCATACACTAACAGTAACTCAAAATTGATTTAAATACTTGAACATAACACCTGAAACAATGTAACTCCTAAAAGAAAACATAGGTAGTAATCTTTTTGACATAGGTTTTCATCGTGATTTTTTTAATCTGATACCAAAAGCAAAAGCAAAATTAGTGGGATTATTTCAACTATACAAAATGTCCGCAGAGCAAAGGAGACTATCAACAAACTGAAAAGACAATCTACTGAATGGAAGAAAATATTTGGAGATCCTATAGTTGCTAAGTTATTAATATCCCAAATACATTAAGAATTCACATAGTTCATAGGAAAAAAATTTTGATTAAAAAATAGGCAGAGCATTTGGATAGACATTTTTCCACAGAAGATGTGCAGATGGCACATCTTTTTTTTAATCAAAAAATTTTGATTAAAAAATAGGCAGAGCATTTGGATAGACATTTTTCCACAGAAGATGTGCAGATGGCCACCAGGTACATGAAAAGGTGTTATACATCACTAATCATCAGGAAAATACAGATCAAAACCACAATGAGATACTAGTTCACACCTGTTAGAATGACTGTTATCAAAAAGATGAGAACACTTGTTGGCAAGGATGTGAAAAAGGGAACTCTTGTGCACTGTTAGTGGAATTACAAATTGGTACAGCTACTGTGGAAAACGGTGTGGAAATTTCTCACAAAAAATTAAAACTAGAACTACCGTATGATCCAGCAATTCCACTTCTTGGTATTATTATAAGATAACAAACACCAATCCCAAAAGATGGATGTGCCTGTGTTCGTTGCAGCCCTATTTACAATAGCCGGGATACAACCTAAGTGTCTGTTGATGGATGACTGGATTAACAAATTATGATACAGATCCACAGTGTCATATGATCCAGCCACAGAAAAGAATGGGATCTTGCCACTTGCAGCTACATGGGTGGATCTAGAGGGCATTATGCTAGTTAAGTAAGTCAGACAGAGAAAGACAAATTCCGTATGATCTCTTTTACGTGTGGAATTTAAAAACAAAAACATAAAAAGCCAGCTCATACATATAGAGAACAGGATAGTGGTTGCCAGTAGTGTGGTGGAGGGTGTACGGATGTGGAGAAACTGGTATGCTATATTTTGTTTGTGTTTTTCATCTGAGTAAATTGAGTACAAAAATAATTTTAAAACGTGAGGGCTGGTAATGCTAATATGCATAAAGAGTGATGGGAGTTTTGACAAGTGGTATCCAACCTGGAGTTCATCATGCATTGGTATATACTTATCTATATAAAAATACATGTTAAATCTTTTATAGGAATCTACATATTTACTGTATTAAATTGAGGAAAGTAAGCATCAGAATAGACATTATAAACTTTACCTCTGCATAGATGCAGCATGGAAGCATATTTTATTTTACTTGGCCTATATTTTTAAAGATGTGAATTTAATTGCCAACATTTAAAAATTGGACTTGTTTTACATAAAAACAGGATTTGGGGCTTCTCTTGAAACATTAAAATTAAAATGTTAGACAACATAGGCCTGAATTTAGGATGAAGATCTTTGCTCAGTGGCTCCTTCTACCTGTGGGAGGTAAACCAGACCAGCTTCATTGACTTAACCAGGAAAGTATTCAGTATTGATGGAGTTATGCAGCATATGGTACCCATTTTGGCCATAGTCCTCTCCAGTTTCACTTTTCAAGAAACCGAATTTTGGAAGAAAATTTCGTTACTTTAAAAGAAATTTTACTTCCCCTAAAAGCTGTGGGAACAGTTGTTATGTAGGTTGCAGAAATTCAGAAAGATAATAAAGAAGGTTGTTTCCTGTGGGGTTTACTTTTTTTTTTTTTAACCCATGTAGCTTGGCTCTGTTAATGGAAGAGTGATCTGTCAAAGGTAATACAAAAATCATCGAAACAACAGGAAGCATTTAGGTTCTTGCTACTGCTTGTGTAGAAGTGAGGAGGGGCATTCCACCATCACAGCTTCTGTGGTGCTGTGTCTCCTGTCAGAAAGCACCTTTACCTACTGGGACAGTGAGCTAGGACTTCAGCAACTCAATTGTTCTTCCTTCTGCAGCTGAAAGCTAAAATTTAATAAAACTTAATCTAAAACTTAAAGGGAAAGAAAAACATAGAAGTTCAATACTAGTGCCAGTATCCCTTGGCTTTTTAAAATATCTGTTCTGAATTCTTACACATGAAAGCGTAGGCACGCAACTGATACTTATTCAGGCTACCTAGCAATTCTTCAGTTACACAGATATTCTGAGTCATTATAGGGGACTATAAAAACCCAGAGTCTCAAAAAAAAAACAAAAAAAAACCCACACAACCCAAGTCTCTTTAAGTATAGAATCAGTGTCAGTTGTTAGATTGTCTAAGAATTATCTGCAAAACATAAGCAAGTTCAGATTGTTCATCTATACTCTCCAAAGGATTCTTTTTCAGGAGGGCTCAGGTGGGGCTGAAGAATTTGTATTTTTTTTAAAGATTTTATTTATTTATTTGACAGAGAAAGAGAGATCACAAATAGGCAGAGCAGCAGGCAGAGAGAATGGGGGAAGCAGGCTCCCTGCTGAGCAGAGAGCCCGACGGGGGGCTCGATCCCAGGACCCTGAGATCATGACCTGAGCCGAAGGCAGAGGCTTAACCCACTGAGCCATGCAGGGAGCCCAAGAATTTGTATTTTTAATAAAAACCCAAGATCTTTGTAATCTAAGTAGTCCAAGAATCAGACTTGAGAAACCAGTTTATAGGCTGGTGGTTTGTAACCAGGGCTGGGCAACAAAATTGCCGGTATTTTTGAAAAAGTAACTTTCAGACAACTTTAAGGTGAACTTTCAGACAACTTTAAGGTTAACAGGTGAGGCTACTCCTTGAAACTGAAGTATATACAGAGTCTAACTGTAACTTAATGAATTTGTTTTTCTTTACACCCTGATACACCTAAATGTTTTCTCTTTCAAAACAGATCTCCTTAAGATGCCATAAAATTGTTGCAGTAACCCTAGATATTACTCAAAGCATCACGTTTGTTTACCCAATTTTGGTTGATCTTGATTATTAAAGTCAGTAAAACCATTCAGAAACAAGTCTGATGAATAGGGTAGTTGATTATATGATCTATCCCAAGGCAGTTAGCAGTAGTTCTCAACTTGGAGTTCACATTAAAGCCATCTTCTTTAAAACAACAACATCAAAACCCCACAGGTACCACACCCTACTCCTTATCTGCCCAATCAAAAATTCTGGGGGAAGAATTATTCTGGGTGTGAGTGCCCCTAAAAAAAAAGCATTCCTGCTGACTCTGTTGAGAAGCTGTGGGTATGAGGCGCTGTACTTTCGGGTATTTGTGCGTGAGTTGGCCTCTTTGATGGAGCTTCTTAAAGGTGTGTCTTTGTAGGCATATGCCTCTTAAGGCTTGAAATGCTTGCTGACAATTAAATGGAACAATACAGACTTTGTATTTAAAAAAAGTGATTGGAATAGTTTAAATGATTAACACATATGTAAGTACACACACGGTGCCATTTTCTTCATTTTAGAGACAGAGAAATAACAGAGGGCGATGATAGATATAAATACAATTTTAATCATCAAGTTTATACTTAGATAATATAGCATGAAAAATATAAGCAAGAGGAAAATATTCATTTAATTCAATGTGTAATCTCTGTGAACAAAATATCTACCTCAAAATACTAACAGCTTCTTCCAAGAAGAAGCTTTTTTCAGTCAGGAATTTCTGAAATCAGTCTTGAATCTGTTTATATTTTCGGCATTTTACTTTGTGTGAGGTAACAAGTTACACAAGTTGATACCTAGTGTATATATTGTATTACCCCTTGTATCCTAAAGCACTTTTTTAAATGTCGATTTGCCTTCTGTCCTAGGCCATACAGAATTTTGTGTTGTCCACTATTTCGAGGTATTCTCTCTTGACATACAGATATCCACACGGAATATAGTGTCCTAAAGCAGGTCAGCTGTGTTTTTGACAAGTTTATGTGGTATACTTTGATTTTTCTTTTGAATGTGTTTCTTGTTCAGTCAGTCAATGCAGATTTTTGTTGAACATCATCTGTGTATCTAATATTAATAATGGTGGGCAGTTTGGGGATTATTTTGGCAGCATCTGCTTATTGTCTCATTTGGGAAATGCTATAGTAAGATTAGCAAATTGGGAAGTTTTCCTTAAATCTCCACTTTTGTGCCAGTTTCTTCAACCTGTTGGCCTTTACCCTCTCATCCTTTACCCCCAATCTTACCCCTGATTCTTAATCAGTAGTATTTCAGCCAGAAATACCTCAGAAGAAATACTTCTGCATGATCTTCCTCTGCTCTATTCTACTTGTTAGGTTGTATCTGGCTTAGGCCCCAGTTGACTCCTTTTCACTGGAGTTCTGTAGGATTACAGGATATGTTAAATAATGAAAATACATAGTTTAAACTCTGCATAAGGCTTTCTGTGTTATTAAAGAACAAGTGATGATATTAAAATGATAGAATTTTAAAGTTGAATTACACTTCAGAAATTATTTTAAGTTTAAGTTGTCTAGTTTTGAATCAAATGGAATTGTCATTTTTATAGATCACGAATGATTGAATATTGCCAATTTTACATGGTTCAGTCCAATATAAATTAGAAGTTGTCACTAGAGAGAGAGGGTATTCAAAAGACTTAATGTCCTTATTTTGTAAAATGACAGTGTTAATAGTTATAGTGGTTATAGAGGGTCATGAAAATTAGGTAAAATGTATGTAAAGGTAGTGGTGAATGAAATTCTTGGGGCATAGCATCCTTTCTCCAAGTTATAGTAATGCTAATGTTAAGTGGTTAATGTTGTGTTTAATCCTGATAAGATAAGAGGACTATTTGATGGCATGATTTAGATTAGAAATGGATTGGAAAATGAATTGAAATGCTCTTTCACATTTACCAAAGAGATGCCAATCTTTTTGTATCCTAAGCTTCCCTCTCCCTCAACTCCCCAGGTTGAGCTGCATCTCCAGTTTGAGGACAGCTAGAGATTTGTGCCAATTTGAAATGGTGTGACGAGTTGCTATTAAATGATGTTCTTAATAATAATGGTACTATCCTAAAAAAAATTAAAAAAAATAAAAATTAAAAAAAAAAATAATGGTACTATCCTTTCAAGATTAAAACTATTACAACTTCTGCTGGCTATATAGCTGCTTTCATTTTTCTTTTCATTCAAGCTTAGTGACCAGAAGAATCTCTTCATTTCATGCATAGAATATAATTATCATTCCACTTCAAAATCATATTGGACTTTCTTGGTATTCATCTACTAGGCAACTAGTAAGCTGTTCAATCTGTCCAACTGCTTTCACACAGAACCAGTACAGGGTTAGTCAAACAGTCTTTAATATGAAAACTGATAGAGGTACCTGGGTGGCTCAGTCAGTTACATGTCCGATTCTTGGTTTCTGCTCAGGTCACGATCTCATGGGTCATGAAACTGAGCCCATGTCCAGGTCCATGATCAGCAGGGAGTCTGCTTGAGATTCTCTCCCTCTGCCCTCCCCCCTCTCTAAAATAAATAAGTCTTTCTAAAAGTATGAGAAAATTGGTAAATTTATGTGTGCAAAGAACAATTGCTTAAATCTCTCACAGTGCACTGAGATGCAGAGTCGTCCATCTCCTCACCACCCCTCTACCGGCTTTCTTACTTCTAATGCTTTTTAATTTGGCAGTTAATCTCCTTGATAGAAGGAGCTCATGTAAGGCATTGTTTGAGCCTCATTACCGTTTCTGTGAGGCCGTCACTTATGCCACCTCAGTAATGGTTTATGAGTATGTTTTTATTTTTATTTTTTCATTTTATTTTACTTCTTTTCAGTGTTCCTGAGTTCATTGTTTATGCACCACACCCAGTGCTCCATGCAATACCTGCCCGCCATAATACCCACCACTAGGCTCACCCAACCCCCTGCCTCCTCCCCTCCAAAGCCCTCAGTTTGTTTCTCAGAGTCCACAGTCTCTCATGGTTTGTCTCCTCCTCCGATTTCCCTCAACTCATTTTTCCTCTCCATCTCCCCATGTCCTCTGTGTTATTCCTTACGCTCCACAAATAAAGGAGTATGTTTTTAAAAAGTGAGTATGTTTTTAAAAAGAGAGAGAGGCACACCAAGAAACTCTCAACTATAGAGAACAAAATGTTGGTTACTAGAAGAGCAGTGAGTGGGGGGAGGAGTTAAATAGGAGAAGGGGATTAAGGAGAGCACTTTTCATGATGAGCACTGGGTGTTGTATGGAAGTGTTGAATCACTGTATTGTACACCTGAAACTAGTATTACACTCTATGTTAACTAACTGGAATTTAAATAAAAACTTTAAACAGTAATAAAGTTTGCTGTGCAGAACTTCAGTTGTAAGGGGTTATCAAAATAGGACAAACTAATATAATTTGTGATTGCATAAAATAGAGGAAGTAGAGGTACCATGGGGACCTAATGAATCACAGAATGGAAACAGTCTTCTAGCTAACTAAACATTGAGACTTTGTACTAAGTCAAAGCGCATATATGTAACTCAGCAAACCGGAACACACTCTGTGTTTACATGAATGGGATAAAGGAATTCACAGATACCATCTGGGAGAAAACTCTTGGCATATTTTGTCTGTTCCTACTGTGGAGTAAATCAAGTACCACGTATTTATTATAAACAGCTTAAAAACACCCCTGCTTTGTGGAAAATACAAGTGCACACACATACATACGGATTAAGATACAGAATACTGTATGTCACTAAAAAACAGTTACTTTTTTTGACTTTTACTTAGTAACTTTCTTTTCTTATGAATGTGCTGTGGAAATATGATGAGTTTTGATAGCACTTGTTTCTAATTGATCTTAATATTTTCTATTTAATTAGTCTTATTTTCTTTCAGGTATTACTACCTCATGCATCAAGAAATACTATTTAAATATCCTCTTTTTAAGAAATAGTAAGTTTGGGCTGCCTGGGTTCCTCAGTTGATTAAGCGCCTGCCTTTGGCTCAGGTCATGATGCCAGGGTCCTGGGATTGAGCCCCACATCAGGCTCTCTGCTCAGTGGGGAGCCTGCTTCTCCCTCTGTCTGCCTCTCCCTCTCTCTCTCCCTCTCTCTCTCTCTCTGACAAATAAACAAAATCTTTAAAAAAAAATAGTAAGTTTATATTGTAGTTGACACGTGCTTAATTTTTAATCTGTGACACAAAATGGGCATATTTAGGCAAAATGCCTCTTCAGCTACATTTTCCCCACCAACTCTCCTAGGTCGTTTGCTACAGCCATAACCTAAAGGGCCAACCAGGAAGGAATTTCCAGGCTTTTCCCATCTCTTAGCATTTTTTTCCCCTGCTCTGCTACATCCCACTCATAGTCAGTTACTCCACTTTACACGGTAAGACAGTCTCAATATAAACTGTTTACAGTTCCAGTAAGTTTTAAGTAGGGTCTCAGTTTCCTTGTCTTTCTTAGCATAGATGTAAAACACCAACTCCCCACCTTTCCACGTGTGTCAAGGATTTTCCTTTAGGGTTCTTCACTTTCTTCCTGTTGGTCTGCTAGAATCCTGTCACTTGACCTAAGCTAAGCTCTACTAATGACTTGTGCCGAGCTTGTATTTCTGACCTATGCTGAAAGTTTGAGTTGTGGCTGAAACTTCTTAAAAATGCTTAATGCACTCTTTCCGGGAATTTCAGGTTTACCAAAGAGATGCAGACTTCCCATAGAATTCTCACTCTCCCGATTTAGTTGCATCATTTAATTAAAATAGGTAGAGATTTGGAACTGGAAATTGTATGGGTGAATTGATAATGCTGTCAATAACATTCTTTTGATAAAAACCATTTTGAGTGAAGTTTAAAAACCCATCATGATCTGTGATGACTGTATGACTACTTCTGTTTCTCCATTCACTGAAACTTATCAAACAAAACTTACCAAAACAATCTGTTTGTTTTATTATAGAATATAATATCTGTCATTCCATTTGAAAATCATACTGGATTTTCTCTGAATTTATTAGGCAGCTAGGAAGCCAATCTGTTGAATTATGTTTTCATTATGTGAATCTATTTTCAGAGTTATTCTAATAATTTCTAATTATTTTAATTAACAAATAAACATATGCAGGGGTGCCTGGGTGGCTCAGTTTGTTGGGCATTTGACTCATGGTCTCACCTGGGGTCTTGATCTTAGGGTTGTGAGTTTGGGCCCCATATTGGGCTCCACGCTTGGCATGGAGCTTACTTAGATAATTAATTAATTAATTAATTAAAATAAAATATAAACATATACGAAAGAGGGATTGTCCAGTCTCCTATCTGGATTAGCAGGTGTTGGGTTCTGTCTCCCTTTCTCTTTGTTCTTACCTTTAATGCCTTTTAATCTGGCAAATGTCTCCCAGGTTCTCATTCATCAAATTTTTTCTTCACTGTATCTGAACCAAGAGATTGTTTTTAAACTCCTATTCTTCAGTACCTTTCTAAGATCTCTAACATTCTTTTATATATGCATAGCTCTGTATCTCCTTTCCCCAGTGTTGCTATTACTCCTGATTCATGTGCAGATTATGCAGAAAAGAAGAAAGTAAAAGTTAGTAAATGATTACTATGTGCCAGTCTGCTAAAGACTTTATATATATTGTTTTATTGTACACATATAGACCATTTTCCAGGTTTAAAAAAATAACTATTATTTCTATATAGCATTTGAATGTAATATGTGTAATATATTACATATATTATGTAATATATGTAATAATAATATGTAATGATATTGCTTTGTTTTACATATATAATATACTTAGGTATGTTAATATTTTACATATGTATTTTATATATAGTTAGAAACCTTTATTTCTCAGGTCTCAGCATATATTATCCCATACTTGAAGAATATATAATAAGTCTTTTAAAAAATGTGTTTCAGCCTTTAGGTATTTACTTCCATCCTGTTGTTTTATTAGAGGTGTTATTTTACTGATTGTGATAGGGAGAATTTGTTTATGATGATGATTTCAAATATTTCTAGTCATTTTCCTATCTCTTACTGAATTTATGATCACATTGTTAGTTTACCAAGTATGTGTTACCTACCCTTAAATCCTTCTCTACAATAAGTTTTTTGAAGTTCTAATTGATGTATATAATCTGAAATTCAAGTTATTATTTACATTTGAAGCAATAATATAAATTTGATCTCGGATTTTTAAAGGGAATGGAAAGAGAAATAAGGTCCCTTAAATAAATTTGTGAATTAGGAAAGGATTTTTAAAAATCTTAAAACATTTTAAACATTGGTCTCAAAGCATTATCAGTAAAATGTTACTGACTTTGCACTTTCAATCTAGCTAAGAATCTGGCAGAGAGCAATAAAAGGCAGTAGATAGTATAAATGTCACGCTTGTCACCAGGAACGTGTTTAATCTTAAAGTTTATTTATTTATCTGTTTTTCTTTTTTGCAATAGAATAGAAGCCACAGAACAGTGAGGACAAGACAGTTAGTTACAAAGGCAGGCACTGATAAGAAGCAGCAAGAGGTTGTCAGAGTGAAGGAGCCAAAAGAAAATAATTGCTTATGAAAACAGAGACACCCAAAATTAAAGGTATCTAGTTGATCCAGCAGTAAAATTTGCAAAGTTTGTTCCAGAAAGTGTGTATTGTAATATCTAAAATCTGTTAATAAAATTCTCTGGTTGAAGAGACCATCATATGTACATTAACAAAATATGATGAATGATATTCACAGTGAAGGCTTAAAACAATTAGAAAAGTTGTTAAATTCAGGGTGCTCTTTAGAAGATGAAGATAGTGTGTGACACATTTAGTAAGATGTCTCTCAATAATAAATTTTAATCTTTTCTAATTTGGAAATTTAGTTATACTCTATATACAGTATAGCATACTGTATATAAAAGACCAAAAACTTTATGTAAAGTTGCCTTGATTGGGAAGATGTCCTTAAGAAAATTAAAATATTTTATTTTTCAAACTTCCAATTTATGGACTCTGATAGAATGAGCATCTCTAATAAAAGTCATTTTACTTAATATTTATAATGAATCTAGAGAGTTAGAATATACTGTCTTCTTTTTTTAGGCTTGGAAACTGAAGAACTGAAAGATTAAGCAAGTTGCCCTAAGTCACATACCTTATAAGTAGTAGATGTGGAATTTAAGTAATTTCTTCTCTAGAGAGTTTAGGGAATCTTTAGAATGAAAAATGCTGACTTATGGGTATGAATGGATACTTGTTTGGCTGAATTTCCTCTGTATCTCTAAGGTCTCTCCTAATTCTGAGTATTCTGGGGTTTTCTGAAGTGAGGAGTAGTTTTTCAGAATAGAATTTATATTTTACAGATGGTTTGTGAACAAAAAGAGATTATTTGAAAAAGAGAAGCCCCAGGAAAATCTTCTTTTGGTATGGAACATACAAATTCAGTATCAAGTCTCTGATAAGGGCTTCATCACACTTTAAGTTTGTAAAGAGAAAACCATCCTTCAACGTGAGAAACAGTCTTTAACAACCATTTAGCATCAACAAACAAAACATTTTAGGCACAATGGGTAATTTTATAAAATTAAAGTGGGCATCATTTGATGAATCTCTGGACAAAGTAATTAAATGTAAACAAAAGAAGAAATTCAAGCATACTTGAAATAAGATATGTAAAGCATGAATTCTTCTAGAAAGTTACATTCTTGCTGCTTGCATTTGTAATAGGCTTCAAGAAGGAAAGTTCTAGTGAAGCCTTTGCCATTGAGACTAAGTTGCTTCTTGAAGTTTCCCCCTGAAGCCTAATTTGTTAAGATCACTAGACTTCAAGTAAGATTTATGATAATATGAAAATTAAAATGCCTCACAGTATTCCTAACAAATGTCTTGTGGTCCACATGTTATAAAAAAAAGTAATAATTTTATTCAGTGTTTTCTTGTATTAATTTTTACTCCCCTCATAAAAGCTTCAGCTTTATTCTGTGCAATCATGGTGTCTATGGCAGGGTGAAAGAAGTCAAATATTTTTCTTTTCCTGAATAGACATGCATTTAATTTCATTGGTAAGAATAAGATTGCTGTGGGTGCCTTATGTTTACTAGGAACTCGGTATTTTTATTTTTGTTTGTTTTTTCCATTTAGAAGCAGAAGTATTAGCTCTTTTTTTTAAAAAATAAGTTTTATATTTTCTAACATGATGAGTATAAAATAAAGCCACTGCATTTTCATATAAATCAGAGCTCAGGTGGTGATATAGTTAATGTTTGCAAATGTCTCTCTTGTGGAACTAAAATACTGGAATTTAGAAGCTTTTTTCCCCTAACACGTCTATCTATATTTGTTCTCTTTTTATGCTAGCCAGGAAATGAATTTGTCTCATAAGCAAGAAAAAAAGTTATTTATCTCTGTCAGTACTAAAGACCGTATGGTTACTCTCTAAAAGAGGAAATGATAATTAATAAATTATCCTCTTATATACACTTGAGTTCTAAAACCAATCGTTTCTGTTTTAGCTAGGTCTTTATGCTTGGATAATAAGCCACTTAGTAACCATTAGTAATGAAAACTATGTATAGATTTCAGAATGGGTTTGAATGATGTTGTCAGAAGTAGAAGTCCTATTTTTAAATGTCAGATAAATTACATAGAGTTTGCATTTTATGCCAAGAAACCAAATTTAGACATTGGTTTATATGAAATCACCTCTGATCAAGCCATGTAGATTTTTAATTGTAGTATAAACAACCTTTCCTAAATTTATATTACAGAAAGGGATGAGAAAGCAGCTTTGGACTGGATTTTCAAGGTCATTGAATTTCAGACTGAGGAGTTTATTTGTTGTTCTGTAGATTGCTGGGGGGCAAAGTCAGAAAATGGCAACTGAGGAAGGTGGATAGAATAACCTGGCTATTTTAAAAACGATGGTGAAAGTCTCAAGATGCCACTTCTGAAGAGAACTATTAGAGGAAGAATACTGAAGTATTTAGGGCAAGAGATATTACCAGTTGAAGTTAGATGGTAACAAGTTCTGAACTTTATTTGCTATCCGTGAACAATAGTCCGTGATAGTAAATCCTCGATTAGCAAGAATAAATGATTCAAAATGTTGCAACAGTCATACCCACCATGGCAGTTATTAGTGTTTACCTGCTTGCAAAACTGATGGAAATACTAAGTTGTTATTAGTACATTTTTAGATCTACCAGTTTGACATATTCTCACTTACTAATCGTTGTTCTAAATGTGACTGTCCTGGTTACTTTTGCAAAACCCACAAGAGCTTATTTTAGAAAACAGCAGTACAGTAGAAGGTGTTTGCAGACAAGATCCCCAGGTTTGAATCTCAGCTTCCTAACTTGCCAGTTATGCAACCTGGAGCGTATTTCTTCGTCTCTCTGAGTCTTGGTTTATTCCTCTGCAGGAATTTACCCGCCTCATATATAAGATAATGTGTATAGATGACACAGCTCTGATCCACACTATTTGTCAATGAAAATGTGATTTGATTAATAACAGCCAAAAATTTTAAGCATTAATCTATATGTTTGGAGTATCACAATGTCAAGGGCAAAGACACTAAAGAGCCAGAAAGAAAACTTGCAGAGACATATGCTGTATGTATTTCTGGGGCACTTTCCTGCCTTTGAACGTCATATCATATATAGTGCTAACTCAGTTTCAGTTCTGTTTCTCATTCCTGATATACTAAGATATCTTAAAATTCACAGATACTAGTTTAGATAATGTATTATATGTGAATTTCCCTATTCCATCCTTGTCTGTCACCATCTGACTTTATGTGCCCGGTAAGAAACCTACACAGAGTGGTCTAAATTTGCTTCAGTCCTCAAGCTTGGAAAGCTTTTCCATAAACTTCATACTTTCTCATTTTACAATTAGAATTTGAATAGAAGTTAACTACCAGTGAAACAAGAGTACAAAATTAGCTAAAAGCATTTCTCTCCAGCAAATCCTTAAATATTTTCCTAAAAGAATTTTGAGTCACAGCATTTCGTACCCTAGTGATGACTACTGTATTTAGTTTTGTTCCATTTCTACAAATGAGTAACTTCGAGAATATTGTACGAAAAATTTCCCAACATGCTTGAAAAACATATGGAAAGATGAAATAAGTAAATAATGATGTGGAGTTTGAGAGATGGAACATGAAAATGGCCAAGTGGGTATGTGAGAGAGTTCAGTAGATAGAAGAGAGTTCAAGCCCCCCAAATGATGCTGTGCTAAAAAAGAATATAGATTTATTACATTAGTATTATTGGGCTTAAATTAGGCATTTCTTATGAATGCACTTTGTAAAATATGAGGCACTATTTTAACTTTTAGTGTTATTGCTCATGTCTTTTTAAAACTAAAACCTATTTTAAAAGTCTTTACTCTGAAGAGTCTATATAGAAAGCTTTTTTATCAGATAGTTAATAGATGCTATTTTTAGTATTAGTTTTAGCATTCATAGTTTTGAAATAACCTCTAGGTGCCAGAATTTGAGGGAAGAGTCAATCATCCTTCTCAAGGTCATGGATTCATTTGTGAATTGACTTTTTAAGCATTGTAATTTCTAATGCCTTCATGTTTCATATTTCTGTTCAGGGCAAATCTGAAAATGCAGTATCATTTATTAATCATCCAACATTATTACTGTGAAAATAATTCTTTTCCACCAACTAAAAATATGCATCATAATACTTCCAGATTTATACCTGTATTTAACACCATCCTTCGAAACATCTATTCTTAAAAGTAAAATTAATTTGCTGTATTTTATGTAGCTGAAGTTACAAAAGACTTGTAACTTCTAATAATCAGCTTAATCTGATTTTAAACTCTTGATGGTTTTGGAACAGGAATTTTTGTTTGAGAGAAAGATTGGCTTGTTAACTGAATTATGCAATTATAAGTAAATGTGGTCACAGCTGCTTTTGATTTCTTTGTTATACACCTGATTGGAAACAAGTTTTTAAAAATATTTTTCCATTTCTTACACTGACACCTAGTGTTCACTATTCCTGATATCTTACATATTGAAATTTAGTTATTAATAGCTATGGAACTAGAATTTCATTAAACTTTTTTTTAGCAGTGCACCTGTTCACAGACCAATTACTCCTATTTTCAACACCAAGTAAGACACACTTTTTCTAGTTACATAATAACACCATTGTGAATCAGTTGCTGAGGCTATTTTGGACACAGCAAAACTCAAAAAAGCATAGAGTTTTGGAGATGGAAGGACCTAAAGGGAGACTATAAAACCAAGTCTTAAGATCCCAATGCTGTATTATGTATGCACATAGTTCCTTCAACTCACAAGTCCAAGTGGATGTTTTGTTTATGTGAGCTTAGTTCCTGATGATAGAAGTAACAGGACACATATAGTCATGTAAGCATTGAAGATTTGATATCGCTAGTTGATGGGGAATGAAGCAAGATTGAGTTCTTTCTCATTTTTTATTACTGAGGTATAACTGACATAAGACATTGTATTAGTTTCAGTGTATAGCATAGCATTTGGTATTTGTATATATTGCAAAATGATTACCACATTAAGTCTAGTTAACATCCATCACCATACATAATTTCAATTTTTTTTCATGTGATGAGGACTTTTAAGATCTACTCTCAACAAATTTCAAATATGCAATACGGTATTATTAACTATAGTCACCACACTGAGAATTTCTAATTTTTTAAAAGAGGGCCCTTATGATGTTGTATGTTTCCTATTTCTTGTGAACTCTTAAGGATGATTTAAGTGCTTCGGTTTTTTCTGGTAATAAAGTTTAAAGATCTAGATTAATAATCAGATTACCTACAATTAAGTGAAAATGTATATATAAATTAGAGAAAATTTATTTATAAAGTTAGCAGTTATTAAACCAGAAATCCTGGTGGCCAATGCACAGAATGAAATTTATTCATTTCATTGTTTCTGTCTTTCATTAAAGTGGGGAAAGATTTTTTAACCTAGGTGAAAATTTTTAACCTAGGTAGAACATTTGAGGATTTACAAAGTCAATAACAAAGACTAACTTCCAAGTCATCTCTAATAAAATTACTGCAGATTTCAGAGTATTTGAATATCCAAATATGTCTTTCAGTGGAGGATGAGTTTTTCATACCTAAAAATTAAACATTTTAGATACAGGAGATAATCATTATTGAATTATATTTAATATTAATGGTGTTAATAGTGTTTTTAGATAATCTATGAAATTTGAAAGGGGAATTTTATGTCATAAGCTATTGTTTTATAATTTATGTAATATCCTTTCCCAAGACAAGGAAAAATATTTTGTCATCCTTCCTTTAACCCATTCATTATTTATCATCTGCTATTTGATAAGCACTATTCTAGATGCAAAAGATAGATGTCTACTGAAGTCTTCATGCTGTTTTGGTTAACAGAAAAGATAAGACTGAAGAAATGTAAAAAATTAGAGGAGAATTTTATTTTGGGTTTGTTTTTTTTTTTTAATATTTTATTTATTTGTCAGAGAGAAAGGGTGCACAAGCAGGGGGAGCAGCAGGCAGAGCAGGCAAGGTAGAAGCAGTCTGCAGGCTGAGCAAAGAGCCCAATGCGAGGCTCTATCCCAGGACCCTGGGATCATGACCTGAGCTGAAGGCAGATGCTTAACCGACTGAGCCACCTAGACATGCCTAGAGAAGAATTTTGATTACCATTTCTTCATTTTTAATTTCTAGTATATTTCTCACATGATTCTTTTTTGGGTTGGATTTCAGTGTATTTCTGAATTAATGTTTTCAAGATTCTTTTGTTCTCTTTAGTTACACTGTAGCACATTTGACATAAAAGATCTGAAAAAAATTTATCAAAAATGAGTAATAAAGAGAATGGTCGAGTTTCATTCTTCTACATATAGCTGTCCAATTTTCCCAGCACCATTTATTGAAGAGACTGTCTTTTTTCCACTGGATATTTTTTCCTGCTTTGACGAAGATTATTTGACCATAGAGTTCAGGGTCCATATCTGGGCTCTCTAATTTGTTCCACTGGTCTGTGTGTCTGTTTTTACGCCAGTACCATGCTGTCTTGGTGATCACAGCTTTGTAGTAAAGCCTGAAATCAGGTAACGTGATGCCGCCAGTTTTATTTTTGTTTTTCAACATTTCCTTAGTGGTTCGGGGTCTCTTCTGATTCCATACAAATTTTAGGATTATGTGCTCCAGCTCTTTGAAAAATACTGGTGGAATTTTGATCGGAATGGTATTAAAAGTATAGATTGCTCTAGGCAGTATAGACATTTTGACAATGTTTATTCTTCCCATCCAAGAGCATGGAATGCTCTTCCATCTTTTTGTGTCTTCTTCAGTTTCTTTCATGAGTGTTCTGTAGTTCCTCGAGTACAGATCCTTTACCTCTTTGGATAGGTTTATTCCGAGGTATCTTATGGTTCTTGGTGCTATAGTAAATGGAATCGATTCTCTAATTTGCCTTTCTGTATTTTCATTGTTAGTGTATAAGAAAGCCGCTGATTTCTGTACATTGACTTTGTATCCTGCTACATTACTGAATTGCTGTATGAGTTCTAGTAGTTTGGGGGTGAAGTCTTTTGGGTTTTCCATATAAAGAATCATGTCATCTGCGAAGAGAGAGAGTTTGACTTCTTCATTGCCAATTTGGATACATTTTATTTCTCTTTGTTGTCTGACTGCTGTTGCTAGGACTTCTAATACTATGTTGAACAAGAGTGGTGAGAGTGGGCATCCTTGTCGTGTTCCTGATCTCAGCGGGAAGGCTGCAAGCTTTTTCCCATTGAGGATGATATTTGCTGTGGGTCTTTCATAGATAGATTTGATGAAGTTCAGGAATGTTCCCTCTATCCCTATACTTTGAAGCATTTTAATCAGGAACGGATGCTGGATTTTGTCAAATGCTTTTTCTGCATCAATTGAGAGGACCATGTGGTTCTTCTCTCTTCTCTTATTGATTTGTTCTATCAATGTGAGACAGGAATCCATCAGAATCCTAGAGGAGAACATAGGCAGTAACCTCTTCGATATCAGCCACAGCAACTTCCTTCAAGATATGTCTCCAAAGGCAAAGGAAACAAAAGCGAAAATGAACTTTTGGGACTTCATCAAGATCAAAAGCTTCTGCACAGCGAAGGAAACAGTCAACAAAACAAAGAGGCAACCCACGGAATGGGAGAAGATATTTGCAAATGACAGTACAGACAAAAGGTTTATATCCAGGATCTATAAAGAACTCCTCAAACTCAACACACACAAAACAGATAATCATATCAAAAAATGGGCAGAAGATATGAACAGACACTTCTCCAATGAAGACATACAAATGGCTATCAGACACATGAAAAAATGTTCATCATCACTAGCCATCAGGGAGATTCAAATTAAAACCACATTGAGATACCACCTTGTACCAGTTAGAATGGCCAAAATTAGCAAGACAGAAAACAACGTGTGTTGGAGAGGATGTGGAGAAAGGGGAACCCTCTTCCACTGTTGGTGGGAATGCAAACTGGTGCAGCCACTTTGGAGAACAGTGTGGAGATTCCTCAGGAAATTAAAAATAGAGCTTCCCTATGACCCTGCAATTGCACTACTGGGTATTTACCCCAAAGATACAGATGTAGTGAAAAGAAGGGCCATCTGTACCCCATTGTTTATAGCGGCAATGTCCACAGTCGCCAAACTGTGGAAAGAACCCAGATGCCCTTCAACGGACGAATGGATAAGGAAGATGTGGTTCATATACACTATGGAGTATTATGCTTCCATCAGAAAGGATGAATACCCAACTTTCGTAGCAACATGGACGGGACTGGAAGAGATTATGCTGAGTGAAATAAGTCAAGCAGAGAGAGCCAATTATCATATGGTTTCACTTATTTGTGGAGCATAACAAATAACATGGAGGGCATGGGGAGATGGAGAGGAGAAGGGAGTTGAGGGAAATTGGAAGGGGAGGTGAACCATGTGAGACTATGGACACTGAAAAACAACCTGAGGGTTTTGAAGGGGCGGGGGGTGGGAGGTTGGGGGAACCAGGTGGTGGGTATTGGGGAGGGCACGTATTGCATGGAGCACTGGGTGTGGTGCAAAAACAATGAATACTGTTACACTGAAAGGAAATAAAAAAAATGAGTAATAAAGTAGGTAACAGTTATGGAGCACATAGTTTTTCTTTGGCCTAAATGGGTTGAAACTTTTAATTTGGAATGTCAGCATACATCTATATTCAATAAAAATCAGAGCAGTAGTAAATAATATACATAAATATTGTGGTTCTGTATGTATAGATGCTTCAAAATAATTATCAAATATTTAAGGCTTCTTATTATAAGGTAGAACAGGAAACTTTCGGATTGCATTGTTTTCCCAGGCACTTAATGAAAATGCGTTGATAATGCACCTTCTTTTATTTGTAAGTTCACCAGCTTCCATTTTATTCAAATTCCTTTTCTTGTTTAGAAGCCCAAATAAAATTACAGGCATCACACTCTATATAACTGAGTTAAAGTTTTCCTGACTGTTCTACTTTTCTGTTACAGGTGTAAGAATCGGCCAAGACAGGCAGTTACTTTAGAATAGTGTCTGGTTTAATGTTTTATCAGGCCCAAGAGTGAAATATTCTGCAACTACCGCAATCTTGTATTGCTACCCTCAAGGCAGAATCCTGCTAAGAATAGTATTTAGTTGTGTGAATTCTGATAAAATAAAATCCTGTCTCCTAAATTACACTGTATATACAAGAGGTAGAGTTAGGTCAGGTGGGATCTGACCCAGGAGTTCCAGGAACACCCAGGAGTTCCATCGTCTGGTTCCATCCAGGAACTGTGTTTATTGATACAGGTTTGAGAATTGTTTTAGGAATTGGGGATATAATGGTATATAAAGTACCTGCCCTCGTGGAGCTTATATTTTGGTAAATAAATGAATAATGCTAGATAAGGAAAGGGAAAGGTATAATTAGATTACTTCATTTGAGATGATATTTGAGCAAAATATTAAAGAATGAATTACCATGCATTGATCTAGGGGAGGAGCATTCCAGACTGAGGGAACAGGACGTATAAAGGCCTCCAGACTGGAATGAGCTTCAGAAACAGTGAGAAGTAACAGTGTTTGGAGTAGAATGAGTGAGGAGTCAAATGGTAGGAGATGTATAAAAAGTACACAGGGGCTGGATTACGTGGGGACTGTATCTCTTTTCTCTGTCACTTTCACTCTGTACAGGTAAGAAGTTTTTCAAAGGTTTGATTTATTACACTGACAGATAAATCATGTTAAGGAGTTGAATTTTGTTCTAAGTCTGATAAAACTACTAAAATTTTTAATAGGGGACTGATTTGTGCTCTGATACAAGGTTTATTTTAAATTTAATTTTTTAGAGTTTGACTTTGAGGCAAAAGCACACAAGAGTCAGAAGTATCTTTATCTAAGCAAAGGAAATGTACTAATTCTTTTTTACTATTCCAACAATTTCTAAGTGTACTGTATCATATTTTCAACTATGTGCACGTTGTGTAACAGATCCCGAGAAACCCCTGTATGATTTAAAGCTTTTAAAAAATGACTCTGGCTGCTCTGTGGTGATGAGGCTGTAGGAGTTTGAGAAGAGAAGCGTGGAAACTAGTTAAGGGGCTTCTGTCATGGTTTGTAGAAAGCTTGCACTGGTGTGGTGCTGGCGGCCAGCTCTAGCTTTATTTTAAAGGTGGCACCATACAGGACTTCTGATAGAGTTGATATTAGATGTGAAGGTATGGAAGAAATCAAGGGTGACCTTTAGAATTTTCATCTGAACAGCTAGATGACTAGTAGTTTTATAGCAAAAAAAATTAGCATTTATTTGTGTTAAAGTTGAGATGTCCATAAATTTAAGTGGAGGAGTCAAGTCAGCAGTTTAATATGTGACTTAAATTTATGAAAGAGGTTTGTGCTAAAGATAAAAATTTTGGAGTCATTGCCGTATAAATGGGGTTTAAAGTCATAAGATAGTCTGAAGTCACTGAGGAGGAGGAAAGGGGAAGACTGGAGAGTGGCCCCTGGAGGTATTCCAACATTCACAGTTTGAAGAAAAGACATAAGCCCTTGCCATGGGTGTTAACTAGCAGAGTGTGGTATCCTGGTAGCTGGGTAAAGAATTTGTTTCACATCCTGTTGGGACGTGCAAATGAGGACAAGGAGTTGATTATTGAATTTTATAGTATTTGGTAAGAATAGTTCCAATTCAGTGATAGAGACCAAAAAAAAAATAAATCTTTCTAGAATTAATCACAAAGACAACGAGATGAGAAGGTGAAGGCAAAAATGACAGTCAATTTGTTAAGGAATTTTTGCTCTAAAAATCGTGTGAACACACGTCCCAGCTGCTCAGGAAGTCCTGGTTTATGGCCATGATCCCAGCATAATTATTACATCCATTTCTATAGTCAAAAATATAGGAGAGGATGTGGCATTAAGAGAGGATCTTACTGAACCTATAAGTGTTATTCTAATGAATTAACAATATAGTTGTTATGCTGTAGACTTTAAATTCTGACTAAAAGGAAAAAGCAACTGTGTCCCTCTTAAGTCACTTTTGTTGTGTATTTCCCATACCTGAACATGGTTTACTCATTGTACTGTTTCAAGTGTTTATTTTTAGTGCAACTTTCCTAGGAAGTCTATAGGTTAATGAAGATTATGCTTACTTTTTCTTTAGTAAACTTCTCTAGTGTAACACAACACAGAGACACAGAGGAGTACATAAATCATAAGCATTAGCAGCTTGACGAGTTTCCACGGAGTGAGTGCACTCATTGAACAGCATACAGCTCATTAAGCACTACATAACCAGCACCCAGGGACCTCCCTCATGACTCCTTCTAGATACTACTTCCCTTCCAAGGACAACCGCTTTTATGACTTATTTTCGTTGTTTATTTTTTAATTTGAAATAACTGTAGACATAAAACATTGCAGAAGTAACACAGAGCTTCCTGGGAGCCCTTTACCCAGCTGCTTTTGATGGTAACATCTTACCCAAAACCAGGAAATTGAGTTTAGTACAACACTATCAACTAGGATTTCTCCAGTTTTTACATACAGACATGCATGTGTGTATGTAGCTTTATGTCATTGTTATCACATCTGAACATTTGTATAACCATCACCAAGGTTAAGATACGCACTTGCTCTGTCACCCCACAAAAAGACTCTTTCCTGCTGCTCCTTGATATCTGAGCAGCTGCTCCCCCAACTCTCTTCTTTCCTTACCCTGGCAGTCAATAATCAGTTATCCACCTCTGCAGTTTTTCAAGCAACATCATAAAGTGACTAATATTCTGAGATTGCCTTTTAAAATAAAATCAACATAAAGATTTTGAGATCATTCCAGGTTGTTGCAGGAGTCAACAGTATGGTCTTTTTATAGCTTAGTAGTATCTCCTTTTCTGGATGTACCTTGGGTTTTGTTTATTTTTTTTTTTGTAATGTTTTCATCCATCGAAGGACATTTGAATTATTTCTAGTTTTGAGCTAAAACAAATAAAACCACTAACGTTTGCATTCAAGTTTTTGTGTGGACGTAGTTTTCATTTCTCTAGCATAAATGCCATGGATTTGTGATTTCTGGTTATATGGGAAAGTTTTAGATTCAAAGTTAAAATCAAAAGTTAAATTTTTAAAAAGAAACTGCCAAGCTGTTCCCAGAGACGCTCTTTGACTTTGCATTC
This sequence comes from Martes martes, assembly GCF_963455335.1. NCBI lineage: Eukaryota > Metazoa > Chordata > Mammalia > Carnivora > Mustelidae > Martes > Martes martes. The sequence continues at coordinate 90,985,316 of NC_137893.1, read as the reverse complement.
CCGTTAGCAGCGTATGAAAGATCCGGTTTTTCTGTATACTGACCAGCATTTGATATTGCCGGTAGTTTTTACTCCTACTTATCAGTGTATATAAGTATCTCTTTGGGTATTCATCTGCCCTTTCCAAGTAGCTAATGATGTTAAATATATTTTTGTCCCTCATTTACCATAGGTCTAAATCTTGTCGGATGGAGTGTTCAAGTCTTTTACCCATTTTTAATTGGAGTGTTTGTTTTGTTACTGCTGAGTTTAGAGAGTTCCTTTTTGGTTCTGGATACAAGTCCTTTGTTGGATTTGTCATCTGCAAATATTTTATCCCAGTCTGTGTCTGTTTTGTTTTGTTTTTTCTTAACAGAATATTCTGACTTCTAACACCATAAATACAGTTTTGCTCACTTTGAACTTTATATAAGTAAAATCTTACAGTGCATATTCTTCTGAGTCTAGCTTCTTTGACTCAACATCATGTTTGCTGATTCATTTTGTTGTTATGTGTAACAATAGTTTATACTCATGCAGGGTAGCGTTTCATTTTGTACATTTGTAACAGTTGATCCAATTTACTTTTATGTACATTTGACTTATTCTCATTTAGAGCTATCATCTAATAATGCTTTCATGAATATTCTTGAACAAGTATTTAATTTTTGTTGGGTGTACTTAGGGGCAGAATTTCTGTCATGTAGTATGCAAAAGTTCAACTTTAATAAATAATGACAAATAGTTTACCAGAGTGGTTATATCAGTTTATGCTCCTGCCAACAGTGTATGAGACTTTCAGTTACTTCACATCCTTGCCATCATTGGTATTGCCTTTCTTCTTTATTTTAGTTGTTCTGGTGGGTATGTATATTGCAATATTTTTTTTTAATTGTAGTAAAATATATGTAACACAAAATTTATCCTCTCAACTATTTCTCAATGTACAATTTAGTGCATTAGTATTATTTAACTTCATTAACATTACACATATATACTATATATAATATATATATAATATAGTGGCGTTTGCATTTCTAATACTCTTAATGTGAGGTAGGTAGTTTTCTACAAAATGATTTTGAGATCATTAGGTGCCCTCTAATTCTGCTGTTAAATAGGTGACTTCACTATAATTAAAGTGTTTAAAATGCAAATGTAAAATTAGAGTTATGCCTTTTTACAATCCTGTCCATATTGGAAATAATGGGTCTTCATAGGCAGTTGGAAGTGTTACCATCTGCATTACACTCAGATCTGATCTCTCTTTTGCCAGAATAATGACTGTATTAAAATGGAAACCAGTAGTTCATTTAGGTAATTGATAATTCTTTATAGAGCAGGGACTTGTTACATCAGCTGTGAGGCTAAGTGAAACAAAAATTCTCATGTCTTTTATGAAAATGTGGAACACTTTGTGATTTTCTTTCTAAAACCGTATCTACTCCAGGATTACAATGAAGGGTGGATTTCAGAGATCCAGACTCACAGTTCTTGACATACCTCTTTAGCCTCCTCAACTAGAGACTTCTGGGGCGGGAGGGTAAACTTTGGAGGATTTAGAGGGGGTATTACAATGTGGGAGAGCAATTTACCTTACAGCACATGTTATAAGTAACTTTCCTGGCCTTATATTGAACAAGATCGTAAATTTCTTCTACCTGTGAGAGTCTGTGACTTAGTTTCTTCTTTTGTGAGCTTAGATAAATGAAGCCGAAAACATCAATTTCTTCCCTGAGAGGTATTTTCTTTTCTTTTTGCTTTTTTTTTTCTTTTTTGTTTTTCATGACCTGTATTTCCACTTTAAAAAGTTTATTCATCTTTTGTAAAATCTTAATTGAAGGGTAAAAGAGAGGGAGAAATGCCAGAAGTTGGCAGAACATAGTATCTATATGTCATGTATAAAGTACTCAATTTATGTTTTTACCTTTTTAAGTATACAGTATTGTTGCTAAGAATATTTTTAAAGTAGCAGCTCACTTTATTTTATATCTGAAATTTAATAACAATTCCTGTTCTCTAGAAATAGGACTAATCCAAAATGGCAGGCAACTAAAAAATCATTTGTACTTAATTTAAGAATGCAGTTGTAGCTATCTGTGAAAATATGGATGCATCTGATGTTTTCTGCTATTTTCCTGAGAATAAAGTTATGAAAATAATAGTAAGGACTGACCCAGCCCAGGAAAAGCTAAAAAGCTATTTCATTCTGTACCTCCAGACCATAACTTCATCCGCCCAAGTCTTTTCTGTAAATGCATGAGCTAGAACTTAAAAAACATATAAAAACATAAAAAACATAACATAAATGTTAAAAAACATAAATATTATGGGACAACAAAGTCACTGTATTGAGAACCTGAAATCAAACCATTTGCATTTTATTTAATATATATTAGCCAATCAAATTTGAACTTGTTGAGCAATTTTTTTCTCAGTCACTTCTCTCATTCACTGATTTTTTTTCTCACTCTGTCTTCTGAACTCCCTTAGCACCTATTCTTTGTTTTGTTTTTTACACATGTTCACTGTGATAATATATGAAAAACTGAGAAAGAAAGGAAAGATCATTTGAATTCAAATTGGTTTCCATTCTGAGATAATTATTACAGTTTTGTTCACCATCCTGTTGTACTTCTCTTTTCCTATATGTACACACATAAATATGTATAATTTAAAAGAAATAAATTATATGAACAGATTGTGAACAATCTTTTTTTTTTAACTTTCTTAATCTCTTCCTATCAAGTATCTACTATAAATGACTTAGTATATAGCTTTCTATACTTTCTTCATAAATATTTAGAGAGAAGTTACAACTATAGTAGTGGTCTTTTGTCATTGTTTTACAAAACTGAGATCATAAATTACTTAAACTGCATCTAGTTTTCTGCTTGCTTTTCATACTTACCATATTACTCCCTCATTCCATTTCAAGGTTTTATAATATTCTTAGAGTGTGAGATTATCCCATATTATGTGCAGCTGTTGCATTGTTGATGGACATTCACTTAAAATTTTTGCTACTCCTACGTGTTATCCTTGTAATATATCCTTTTGTGTCATCGTCCCCACAGTGGAATTGCTGAACAACTGGTATTACTAGATATCTCTTCAGAAATACTCTTGGGGCACATGGGTGGCTCAGTGGGTTAAAGCTTCTGCCTTCAGCTCAGGTCATGATCCCAGGGTCCTGGGATGGAGCTCCACGTCGGGCTCTCTGCTCAGCGGGGAGCTGCTTCCTCCTCTTTCTTTCTGCCTGCCTCTCTGCCTACTTATGATCTCTGTCAAATAAATAAATAAAATCTTTACAAAAAAAGAAAGAAATGCTGTTAACCATTTTTATTTGCACTGGTATTATTTGCCCTTAGAAGTTGTGACCATGGTGTAATTTGCATGTCTGATGATTTACAGCGCTGCCCCACTACAGCATTTGATTTGCATTTTCCTTTCTACAGACACAGCACAAGAACATTCTACTCATCTTCATCACTTTCGTTTGTTGCTCTGTGCATAGCCTCTTTGTAGCCCTCATCCATTTTTCTATTAAATGTTTTTTTATATTTTTGTTACCTGCTTGAATGATGATTCATTTTCAAATGGCTTTACCACATCTCTGTTTGGAATGGTGTTCCCTATAATTTTCATTAAGCAGACTTTATTATATTTAGGTAGTTTGCTTTTTTTTTTTTTTTTTACATATGACTTAGAGGTTTTATTAGCAAAGAGTCCTGAATATTATCAAATTCTGTTTCATTATTTATACATATGATTCTTTTCCCCCTCTAATCTATGTTTCAGAATGACAAATTTTCTGAAATTTTCTTGAAGTGTTTGAAGTTTTTAATTTTGAAAATTGGCATTTTCTTGCATTCCTAGAACTACTTGATCACAGCATGTAATTCTTTTGGTATATTCCCAGATTCTGTTTGTAATAGTTTATAGTAGTTTTATAATTTTTCCCCACTTAATATCTTTATCAGGTATTATTAATTTTTAAGGTTTTTCTGATTTCACAAAATGAGCCATTATATCCTTGAGTCTGGAATAGTTTAAAATTGAAAATACTTGTTCTTTTTAAAGTTTAGATCAAAATAAGGTGGAAGACTTTTTGACACTGTGGTCTTTTGAAATGGTTGATCTTTATTAAAGTTCACAGATTCTTCTCAGATAATTGGTCTGGTTATGATTTTTACTTCTGAGGTTAAATTTCTATTTTATGTTTTGCTAGGAAACTTATTTTTCTTTAGGTTTTCAAAATTTTATAGTAACACCAATTAAAAGTTGCTTAAGCACACGTCCATTCTTACTTTGTTTCCTAGTAACAGCTCCTGTGTTTTTGGCACAGTGTTGTCTGGAACAAAAGACTCCAGCTGCTAGCCAGACCTATGGTTCATATTATGGTGGGACAAGTCTTTTAGATTTGTAGGCAAGCTGCTTAACTCAGAAGTGGCGGCTGGACCTGGAGCAGCTACCCTATGTTCAAAATGACTCGTGCACACATCCACGCACCAGGATGGGGGAGCAGGATGGAGGTTGTAGATACCATTGTGCAGATCTACTGTAGCCACACTGGCCTACCTTCTTTGGGACTTCTGTTTTCTTTTTTCTCTTTATAGAAAATAATAAGCTTTCATTTTGTTAAAAAGATATTGTTTTGGGGTTTCCTTTGATGTGCAATTGAACCTAGTCCTGACTAACACAATAGCCACAAATTTGCATTTAGTACAAGAACATCCCTTGATGCTCACATCTGTTCAGTTCCTGAATTCGGATTGTGTTCATATAGAGTTCATATAGGAAGTTCATATAGCTAAAGGTACCATGCTATTGGACTCTGCTTTTTCCTGAGTTTGTGATAGAGATTTATTAGAAAATTTATCCCTACTGATTTTTTTTTCTCCATTCAGATTATGAAGGTTTAAAGAAATAATTGTTTTCCTTCCATATCTGTGGAATAGTCCTTTCTTAAATTGCCTGTTTATTCTCTTTCATTCCTTCATTAATCTCCAAGGGAGTTTATCAGTTTCAGCAGTCTTCTGAAAGAATTAGCACTTAGATGGGTTTGTTATGTCTACATTATTTTTTCTGTTTTCCTTTTGATTAATTTCTTCTTTTATCTTTGTCCCTCTTTCTGGTTCATTATTATTTTTTTATTGTTCTTTGTTCCCTAATTTCTTAAAGTTAGGACTAAGTTTACTAGGTTGTTTTTTTTTTTATGAGTAACTAGATTTATGGCTATTAATGTTCTAAAAATTAGAGTTTTAACTCTGACCCATAGCTTCCTGTTTTCATTTGTCATCCATGTAATTTTCAGTAAGCGGTTTGATTTCTTTTTTGCTCCATGGAGAGTGTGCCAGTTATTTCAGTACTTTAACAATCCTTTTTTATTTCTAATTTTGTTGCAATGTGAACAGAGAATATGTGCTTTACATTTTGTATATTTATATTTTGTATATTTGTTCAAATTGTGTGGACATATAGCCAAATATGTGGTCATTTTGTATTTGTTTTGGAGCATAAAAAATTGGAATTTTTTTTTTTAACTCAAGGGATGTAAGAACAGATGGAGGTGTGTGTGTGTGTGCAAGCAGTTACATATCCATATACATAAAATACACAGATGATTGCAATATTCAGTTCACCTGTATCTTTAGTAGATCTGGCCAATTCTGAGAGAGATGTATGGAAAACTTAATTAAAAAAGAAACATTTTTTTATTAAGTCTTGAATTTCTAGTATTTTATATTTTATGGTTAACTTCTACCTTATTTGAATATACAGTTTTATATATCTGTTTTATCTTCATAAATTGTGGCTTATAATGTTGTATAACTCTTATATTTCCTATGCTAACATTGAAATCCGGTATCTTTTTGTTTAAATATTTTATTTAAGAAAGAGAGCAAGATAGAGCACAAAAAGGGGGACGAGCAGAGGGAGAGATGCAGACTCTCCACTGCGCAAGGAGCCTGATGCAGGACTTCATCCCAGGTCCCTGGGATTATGACCTGAGCCAAAGGCAGACACTTAATCAACTGCGCCACCCAAGCACCCTCTGCTATCTTTTTTATTTATGATTTCCTTATATTCCTTAGTCATCTCTTAGTTTTCAGAATACCTGTTTGTTTTGTTTTAGGGGGAACTTTTTTGTTTTTTTAATGGAGAGAACATGTACATGAGCTGAGAGGGAGGGGCAGAGAGAGAGGGAGAGAGAGAATCTTAGGCAGGCTCTACACTCAGCATGGAACCCACTGCAGGGCTTGATCTCAAGACGCTGAGATCAAGACCTGAGCTGAAATTGAGAGTCAGATGCTTAACAGACTGAACGACCCAAACGCCCCAAGAATACTTGTGTTAAATAACATATACATTTATTTTTTAAGGCAAAACTGACAGTCTGTTTTTTAGCAAAAGTAGTCACCTATTTCAAAATCTTAACCTATTTTTTCAAAATCTTATGATTATTGATTTTTCATGTTTTCTCTATCTTAACCATAGTTGTTAATTTTATCAGGTTACCATTTACAGCTTTTTTCTTACTACTTCTTGAGTTTTCCTATATTTTACTTTCCAGTAATAGTTATCTTTCCTTTCTTGTCACTTGCCATTTCATTGTCCTGCCACCACTTAAAAACAAAATACCCACAATTGCTCCCATTAAAATAGTTTGTTCCTCTGCTGTTCCCCATATTTAAGAATGCTTTTATTTTTCTGTTCTACCTTGTCCCAGGTAACATTTAGAACACTGTTATTTCTCTGTTCCTCTGAGTTCCTACATTTTACTGAAAGAGTTAAGTATTTTTAATTCTACATTATTCCTGGCAGTGTGTTTCTTCCATTTCAAGAATCTGTAATAGTTTCTTTATCAATATCTCCTTAGCTTTAATCATATTTAATCTATTATAACAAAGCTCTTTTTTATTAATTCTTTTTATTAATGTATAATATATTATTTGCCCCAGTGGTACAGGTCTGAATTGTCAGGCTTACACATTTCACAGCACTCACCATATCACATACCCTCCCCGTTGTCCATAACTCAACCACCCTCTCCATACCCCACCTCCCCCAGCAACCTTCAGTTTGTTTTGAGAGATTAAGAGTCTCTTATGGTTTGTCTCCCTCCCAATCCCATCTTGTTTCATTTTTTCCTTCCCTACCCCCCAAGCCCCCTACCTTGCCTCTCAAATTCCTCCTATCAGGGAGATCATATGATAATTGTCTTTCTCTGATTGACTTATTTCGCTTAGCATAATACCCTGTAGTTCCATCCATGTCATTGCAAATGTCAAGATTTCATTTCTTTTGATGGCTGCACAGTATTCTATTGTATATATATATACCACATCTTCTTAAGGCATTCATCTGTTGATGGACATCTAGGTTCTTTCTTTTATATATAGTTTATTTATTGTTTACAGCAGTAATGTCCACAATAGACAAACTGCTTTGTCGAAGATTAGTTGACCGTAGAGTTGAGGGTCTATTTCTGGGCTCTCTGTTCTGTTCCATTGATTTATGTGTCTGTTTTTGTGCCAGTACCTTAACTGTCTTGATGATTACAATTTTGTTATAGAGCTTGAAGTCTGGAATTGTGATGCTACCACCTTTAGCTTTCTTTTTCAACATTCCGTATAAATTTTAGGATTATTTGTTCCATTTCTTTGAAAAAAATTGATGGTATTTTGATAAGGATTGCATTAAACGTGTAGATTGCTCTAGGTAGTATAGACATTTTCACAATATTTGTTCTTTCAATCCATGAGCATGGAATGTTTTTCCATTTCTTTGTGTCTTCAATTTCTTTCATGAGTACTTTATAGTTTTCTGAGTACAGATTCTTTGCATCTTTGGTTAGGTTTATTCCTAGGTATTTTATGGTTTTGGGTGCAGTTGTAAAGGGAATCAACTCCTTAATTTCTCTTTCTTATGTTTTACTGTTGGTGTATAAAAATGCAACTGATTTCTGTGCATTGATTTTATATCCTGACACTTTACTGAATTCCTGTATGAGTTCTAGCCGTTTTGGAGTGGAGTCTTTTGGGTTTTCCACATAAAGTATCATATCATCTGCAAAGAGTGAGAGTTTGACTTCTTCTTTGCCAATTCAGATGCCTTTTATTTCTTTTTGTTGTCTGATTGCTGAGGCTAGGACTTCTAGTACCATGTTGAATAGCAGTGATGATAGTGGACATCCCTGCCATGTTCCTAAACTTAGGGGAAAATCTATCAGTTTTTCCCCATTCAGAATGATATTTGCTATGGGTTTTTCATAGATGGCTTTGATGATATTGAGGTATGTACCCTCTATCACTACACTGTGAAGAGTTTTGATCAAGAAAGGATGCTGTACTTTGTCAAATGCTTTTTCAGCATCTATTGAGAGTATCATATGATTTTTGTTCTTTCTTTTATTAATGTATTGTATCACATTGATTGATATGTGGATGTTGAACCAACCTTGCAGCCCAGGAATAAATCCCACTTGGTTGTGGTGAATAATCCTTTTAAATAATCCTTTTAATGTAGGTGGGATTCTTTTGGCTAGTATTTTGGTGAGAATTTTCCCATCTGTGTTCATCAAGGATATTGGTCTGTAATTCTCCTTTTTGCTGGGGTCTTAGTCTGGTTTTGGGATCAAGGTAATGTTGGCCTCATGAAATGAGTTTGGCAGTTTTCCTTCCATTTCTATTGTTTAGAACAGTTTCAGGAGAATAGGTATTAATTTTTCTCTGAATGTTTGGTAGAATTCTCCTGGGAAGCCGTCTGGCCCTGGGCTCTTGTTTGTTGGGAGATTTTTGATGACTGCTTCAATCTCCTTACTGGTTGTGGTCTGTTCAGGTTTTCTGTTTCTTCCTGGTTCAGTTTTGATAGTTTATACGTCTCTAGGAATGTATCCATTTCTTCCAGATGGTCAAATTTGGTGGTGTATAGTTGCTCATAGTATGTTCTTATAATTGTTTGTATTTCACAAAGTTCTTTTTTTAATTAATTGTTTCCTTTTTCAGTTTTATTAAGATATAGTAGACATGCAGCACTGTGGAAGTTCAAGGTGTACATATTTTGTGATATGATTACCATAGTAAGTTTAGTTAACCTTCATCATCTCATAAATACAAAAAAAAAGGAAGAAAAGTATTTGTAAAATCTGTTTTTGAATAGACATTATTATATAGAGCAGTTTTAGGTTCATTGCAAAATTGAGTAGAAAGTACAACTTCCCATATACCCCTTGCCCTCACACATTTATAGACTTTCCCATTATCAGCATCACCCCTCACAGTGGTACATTTGTTGAAACTAATGAACCTACATTGACATGTCATTATCACCTAGACCCCAAGTTTACTTTAGAGTTCATCCCTGGTGTTGTATATTCTATGGATTTGGACAAATGTACAATGACATGTGTCTGTCATTCATATGCTTCTATCTTGGGTTCATAAATATTTACAAATGTTATCTTTTCTTGTTGAATTGATCCCTGATTCCGTGGGTTGCCTCTTTGTTTTGTTGACTGTTTCCTTTGCTTTGCAGAAGCTTTTGATCTTGATGAAGTCCCAAAAGTTCATTTTCACTTTTGTTTCCATCGCCTTTGGAGACATATCTTGAAGGAAGTTGCTGTGGCTGATATCGAAGAGGTTACTGCCTATGTTCTCCTCTAGGATTCTGATGGATTCCTGTCTCACATTGAGGTCTTTTATCCGTTTCGAGTTTATCTTTGTGTACGGTGTAAGAGAATGGTCAAGTTTCATTCTTCTACATATAGCTGTCCAGTTTTCCCAGCACCATTTATTGAAGAGACTGTCTTTTTTCCACTGGATATTTTTTCCTGTTTTGTCGAAGATTATTTGACCATAGAGTTGAGGGTCCATATCTGGGCTCTCTACTCTGTTCCACTGGTCTATGTGTCTGTTTTTATGCCAGTACCATGCTGTCTTGGTGATCACAGCTTTGTAGTAAAGCCTGAAATCAGGTAACATGATGCCGCCAGTTTTATTTTTGTTTTTCAACATTTCCTTAGCAATTCGGGGTCTCTTCTGATTCCATACAAATTTTAGGATTATGTGCTCCAGCTCTTTGAAAAATACTGGTGGAATTTTGATCGGAATGGCATTAAAAGTATAGATTGCTCTAGGCAGTATAGACATTTTGACAATGTTTATTCTTCCGATCCAAGAGCATGGAATGGTCTTCCATCTTTTTGTGTCTTCTTCAGTTTCTTTTAGGAGTGTTCTGTAGTTCTTTGAGTACAGATCCTTAACCTCTTTGGTTAGGTTTATTCCGAGGTATCTTATGGTTCTTGGTGCTATAGTAAATGGAATCGATTCTCTAATTTGCCTTTCTGTATTTTCATTGTTAATGTATAAGAAAGCCACTGATTTCTGTACATTGACTTTGTATCCTGATTATATAATGATCTTTTTATGTCTCATTACATTTTGGTTTAAAGTCTATTGTCTGACATAAACATAGCTGCCCTAGCTTTCTTTTGATTTTCATTTGCATGGAGTATCTTTTCCCATCCCTTCACTTTCATTCTTTGTGTGTCCTTACTTCTGAACCAAGTATCTTATAGACAACAATATAGTTGGGTCTTGTGTTTTTTTGTTTTGTTTTGTTTTTTGTTTTTTGTTTTGTAAATCTGTTCGGCCCCTCTGTATCTTTTGATAGGAGAATTTAGTCCACTTAAATTTAAAGTAATTATTGATTGGTGTGAATTCACTATTGACATTTTGTTCATTGTTTTCTGGCTGTTTTTTAGTTCCTTTGTTCCTTTGTTTTACTCCCTTCCTTTTTGATTTGATGATTTTCTGTTGTGATATGCTTAGATTTCTTTCTTGTTATCTTTTATATATCTACTACATGTTTTTCCTTTGTGGTTACCATGAGACTTAAATAAAATATCTTAGAAAAGTTTATTTTAAGCTAATAACAACTTAACTTCAAATGCATACTAAAGCCCTACATTATTACACTCCCCCACCAACATTTTATATTTGTAATGTCCTAATTTGCATTTCTTTACTTTGTATATCCATTAATAGGATATTGTAGTTATAGCTGTCCTTTAGCCTTTATACTAGATTTACAAGTGATTTACCCACCACCATTAAAACATTTGAGAATTAAGAATTTTTTTGAGAATTATGAATTTAAATATATTAACTTTGCTGGTAAGATTTATGTTTTTGTCTTTTTTTTTTTTCTTGTTACTAATTAGAAGCCTTTTCTTTCACCTTAAAGAAGTCCCTTGAAAATTTCTTACAGGACCATTCTTGTGGTTATGTATTCGTTAGGCTTTCCTTGTCTGGAAAATTATTCCTCTCTCCTTCAATTCTAAAGGACAGTTTTGCCAGGTAGACTATTCTTGAATGCCAATTTTTTTTTTCTTTCAGCACTTTGAATATATTATGCCATCTTCTTCTGGCCTGTAAAGTTTCTGCTGCAAAGTCTGCTGACAGTCTCATGGGGGTTCATTTGTGCATAAAAAGTTGATTTTCCCTTGTTGCTTTTAAGATTCTCTCCTTATCTTTAACCTTCGACAGTTTAATTATGTGCCCCAGTGTAGGTCTCTTTGGATTCATCTTCTTTGAAATTTGTGGATGTCATGGATCTGGATGTCTATTTCCCCAGGTTAGAGAATTTTTTAAACCATTATTTCTTCAAATAAGCTTCTGCTCCCTTTGCCTTTCTCTTCTACTGAGACCCTTATTATGCAAATATTGGTCCACTTGATGGTGTCTCATAAGTCCCCTTTTACTCTTTTTCATCCTTTTTTCTTTTTACCCATTGTATTGAATGAATTTTACTACCTTGTATTCACGTTCACTAATCCTTTCTTCCATTTCATTTTGACTGCTGGTAAATCTTTCTATTAAAATATATCAGTTCTGTTATTGTTTTCAACTCTGATTTCTGTCTTGTACTTTTTACTATTTTCTTTTTTTTTAAATTTTTTTTATTTTAATAAACATATAATGTATTTTTATCCCCAGGGGTACAGGTCTGTGAATCGCCAGGTTTACACATTTCACAGCACTCATCATAGCACATACTCTCCCCAATGTCCATTTCCCCACCACCCTCTCCCGTCCCCCCTCCCCCCAGCAACCGTCAGTGTGTTTCTTGAGATTGAGTCTTTTATGGTGTGTCTCCCTCCCAATCCCATCTTTTCATTTTTTCTTTTCCTACCTTCCCCCACCCCCCCTTGCATCTCCACTTCCTCATATCAAAGAGATCATATGATAGTTGTCTTTCTCCGATTGACTTATTTCGCTAAGCATGATACCCTCTAGTTCCATCCACGTTGTCGCAAATGGCAAGATTTCATGTCTTTTGATGGCTGCATAGTATTCCATTGTGTATATATACCAAATCTTCTTTATCCATTCATCTGTTGATGGACATCTAGGCTCTTTCCACAGTTTGGCTATTGTGGACATTGCTGCTATAAACTTTCGGGTGCACGTGCCCCTTCGGAGCACCACATTTGTATCTTTAGGATATATACCCAGGAGTGCAATTGCTGGGTCGTAGGGTAGCTCTATTTTCAGTTTTTTGAGGAACCTCCACACTGTTTTCCAGAGTGGTTGCACCAACTTGCACTCCCACCAGCAGTGTAGGAGGGTTCCCCTCTCTCCGCATCCTCGCCAGCATCTGTCATTTCTTGACTTGTTAATTTTAGCCATTCTGACTGGTGTAAGGTGGTATCTCATTGTGGTTTTAATTTGTATTTCCCTGATGCCGAGTGATGTGGAGCATTTTTTCATGTGTCTGTTGGCCATCTGGATGTCTTCTTTGCAGAAATGTCTGTTCATGTCCTCTGCCCATTTCTTGACTGGATTATTTGTTCTTTGGGTATTGAGTTTGATAAGCTCTTTATAGATTTTGGATACTAGCCCTTTATCTGATATGTCATTTGCAAATATCTTTTCCCATTCTGTCAGTTGTCTTTTGGTTTTGTTAACTGTTTCCTTTGCTGTGCAAAAGCTTTTGATCTTGATGAAATCCCAATAGTTCATTTTTGCCCTTGCTTCTGTTGCCTTTGGCGATGTTCCTAGGAAGAAGTTGCTGCGGTTGAGGTCAAAGAGGTTGCTGCCTGCATTCTCCTCAAAGATTTTGATGGATTCCTTTCTCACATTGAGGTCCTTCATCCATTTTGAGTCTATTTTTGTGTGTGGTGTAAGGAAATAGTCCAATTTCATTTTTCTGCATGTGGCTGTCCAATTTTCCCAGCACCATTTGTTGAAGAGGCTGTCTTTTTTCCATTGGATATTCTTTCCTGCTTTGTCGAAGATGAGTTCACCATAGAGTTGAGGGTCTATTTCTGGGCTCTCTATTCTGTTCCATTGGTCTATATGTCTGTTTTTGTGCCAGTACCATACTGTCTTGATGATGACAGCTTTGTAGTATAGCTTGAAGTCTGGAATTGTAATGCCACCGACTTTGGCTTTCTTTTTCAATATTCCTTTGGCTATTCGAGGTCTTTTCTGGTTCCATATAAATTTTAGGATTATTTGTTCTATTTCTTTAAAAAAAATGGATGGGATTTTGATAGGGATTGCATTAAATGTGTAGATTGCTTTAGGTAGAATAGACCTTTTCACAATATTTGTTCTTCCAATCCATGAGCATGAAATATTTTTCCATTTCTTTGTGTCTTCCTCAATTTCTTTCATGAGTACTTTGTAGTTTTCTGAGTATAGATTCTTTGCTTCTTTGGTTAGATTTATTCCTAGGTATCTTATGGTTTTGGGTGCAATTGTAAATGGGACTGACTCCTCAATTTCTCTTTCTTCTGTCTTGTTGTTAGTGTAAAGAAATGCGACTGATTTCTGTGCATTGACTTTATATCCTGACACTTTACTGAATTCCTGTATAAGTTCTAGCAGTTTTGGAGTGGAGTCTTTTGGGTTTTCCACATATAGTATCATATCATCTGCAAGGAGTGATAGTTTGACTTCTTCTTTGCCAATTTGGATGCCTTTAATTTCTTTTTGTTGTCTGATTGCTGAGGCTAGGACTTCTAGTACTATGTTGAACAGCAGTGGTGATCACGGACATCCCCGTGGTGTTCCTGACCTTAGTGGAAATGCTCTCAGTTTTTCTCCACTGAGAATGATATTTGCAGTGGGTTTTTCATAGATGGCTTTGATACTATTGAGGTATGTGCCTTCTATCCCTACACTTTGAAGAGTTTTAATCAGGAAGGGATGCTGCACTTTGTCAAACGCTTTTTCAGCATCTATTGAGAGTATCATATGGTTCTTACTCTTTCTTTTATTAATATATTGTATCACATTGATGGATTTGCGGATGTTGAACCAACCTTGCAGCCCTGGAATAAATCCCACTTGGTTGTGGTGAATAATCCTTTTAATGTTGGATCCTATTGGCCAGTATTTTGGTGAGAATTTTCGCATCTGTGTTCATCAAAGATATTGGTCTGTAATTCTCTTTTTTGGTGGGATCCACTTTTTACTATTTTCTATCTCTTTGTTGAAAGTCTCACTTTGTTACTGCGTTGTTCTCCCGACTTTGATGAACAGCTTTATGACCATTAAAGTGAACTCTTTATCAGATTAATCATTTATCTCCATTTCCTTAAGATCAGTGTCTAGAGTTTTCTTCTTGTGTTCAGAACATTATCTTCTTTTTCTTCATTTTCCTCGACTCTTTTGATTTCTGTGTATTAGAAAAAGGAGCCATCTTTCCCAGTCTTGATGAAATAGCCTTGAATAAGAGATGAATTTTGTCATTCAGCCTGGCCCTACACCTTGGTTGTGTATCATACCTTTCTGATTCCCTAATCTGCCTTCTTTGTTCTTAGTGGCTCCTAGTAGTTGTGCCATTAACTTGTTTTGATACATTTTATTCTTTCACCCAATGTGTAGGAGTCCCTCAGCTAGTTTCTAGATGTCCTTCAGAGGGACTTGCTCCATGTGTAGCTATAGATTCTGTGTGTTCATAGGAGGAACTGAATTTAGGAGCCTCCTGTGTTGCTATTTTGGACTAGAACTCCCTGTATATCATCTTTGGTGAGGTATCTGTTAAGGTCTTTGACCCATTTTTTAATCAGATTGTTTGTTCTCTTACTGTTGAGTTTTTGTTATTGTTATTGTTGTTGTTTTAAGGATTTTATTTATTTATTTGACAGAGAGAGAGAGAGATATCACAAGTAGGCAGAGCAGCAGGGCCGGGGGACAGGCTCCCTGCTGTCCCTGCTGGGCTCAATCCCAGGACCCTGAGATCATGACCTGAGCCAAAGGCAGAGGCTTAACCCACAGAGCCACCCAGGAGCCCCTTACTGTTGAGTTTTAGGAGTTCATTGTATATTTTATATAATAGTCCTTTATGTTATGTTTATAGTTATGTTTTTTGCTAGTATTTTCTCCTACTCTCTGACTTGTCTTTAAATTTTAATTGTCTTTCACTGGACAGAAATTTTTAATTTCAGTGAAGTTCAGCTTATCATTTCTTTAATGTATCATGCCTTTGGTGTTACATCTAAAAAGTTATTGCCAATCCCAGTGTTTTCTAGATTTTCTCCTATGTTATCTTCAGTAAGTATTATAATTTACATTAATGTCTAAGATCCATTTTGAGTTAATTTGTGAAGGGTGTAAGATCTGTGTATAAATTCACTCTCATTTTTGAGAAGACTGTCTTTGTCCCATTTTATTACCTTTGCTATATATTTGTGACCTTCACTATTACGTTTGTCAAATATCAGATGAGTATATTTTGAGTCTATTTGTTGTTTCTCTATTCTCTTCTGTTGATCTGTGTATTCTTTTGCCAGTACTACACTATCTTGATTACTGAAGCTTATAGTAGGCCATGAGGTCAGACAGTGTCAGTTCTGACATTCTTTCTCAATATTGTATTGATATATTCAGGATCTTTTTCCATACTAACTTAGGAATTGGTTTGTTTGATATCCACAAAATAACTTTCTGGGATTTTGGTTGGAATTACATTGAGATTATAAGTGAAGTTGGAAGAACTAAAATCTTGACAATAATAATTCTTCCTAATCATGAATGTGGAATATTTCTCCATTTGTTTGGTTCTCACATGGTTTTGTTCATCAGAGTTTTGTGGGTTTTCTCATATAGAAATTGTACATACTTTGTTAGCTTGAGAATTTTATTTTTGGGGGTGATAAAGTAAATGGTATTGTGTTTTTAATTTCAGATTCCACTCATTCATTGTTGGTCTATAGAAAAGGAACTGACTTTTATATTAATCTTGTATCTTAAATCTTTGCTATAATTGGTTTTTAGTGTCAGGAGACTTTTTGTTCTACATAGGTGATTATTTCATCTGTGAACAATAATTGTTTTATGTCTTCCTTCCTGATATCTATCCCCTTTCTTTTTCTTGTCTTATTGCATTAGCAGGATTTCCAGTAGGATCTTGACAAGCAGTGGTAAGAGGTTACATCTGTGCCTTGTTCCTGATTTTAAAGAGACGGCTTCTAGTTTCTCACCATTAAGTGTGCTGTTAGCTGTGTGTATTTTGTAGATATTTTTATCAGGTGGTGGAGTCTCCTTTTGTTTCTCATTTACTGACTTTTTTTTTTTGGTCATGAATGAGTGTTAGATTTTGGCAAATCCTTTTTTCATCTATTTTTTCTTTTTCCATCTACTGAAATGATCATATGATTTTTTTTTTCCTTTGTCAATGTGTGGATTACATTAACTGATTTTGGTGTTTTGGTTTTTGTGGGTTTTTTTTTTAGTATAATTTCTTTATTTCAAGTTTTTATTTAAGTTCCAGTTAGTTAACATACAGTGTAATGTTAGTTTTAGGAGTAGAATTCAGTGATTCATTACTTACATACAACACCCATTGCTCATCACAGTAAGTGCCTTCCTTATACCCATCACCCATCTAACCCATCCCTCTGCCCCCCTCCTCCAGCAGCCCTCAGTCTGTTCTCTATAGTTAAGAGTCTGTTTAAGGCTAGCCTCTCTCTTCCCCCCACCATGTTCATCCATTTTGTTTTTTAAATTATGAATCAGTCTAACTAATTTTTATATGAAATATGTATCCCTAACTTGACAGATATTTTTCTAACAACCTGGACTGTCACATTCAAATTTAGAATTATCTGACTACATAGAGTTTCACAGTGGAAAGTTGTGGCATCCTGCAGTGTAACTCTCTCTTTTGAACTCTGGCTCCATGATTCAGGGTCTCTTATACATATATAGGGTTACCTCAGGCCTCACATCCAGCCATAGACTTAGAGATGCACATAGTCACAGAACGATCTGACCTTAAGAAGACATACCCTGTGAAGAGCCCTGGCATGTCTTAGAAGTAGTCGGTGTGAAATTGAACAGGAAATTGTAAGGTTCTAGGGTGTGGAACAAAGGGTGTGTGTATACCTGTCTGCCTGGGTTCTGCTCTTCATGGAATTCATCTGAACTCAGCTAATGAAAATCCTCATTCTTTTTTTCCTTGATAAGTCTCTTGTTGCTCCTCCATTAATCACCCAGATTATTGTCTCAGGGTTCCCTCTTGCTTGTTTCTCTTGAGTTTGGAGTTTCCCAGGGATTGGTCCTACCTTCTGGAAAGTCCTCTCTTTCTCTCTTTCTTCTGTTTCGATTTTGTTTTTTCTCAACCAATCTTCCATCTCATTCTGTTGAATTTTTATGTCTTGGCAGTTTTTCAAAGTTTTGGACCACTAATGCCATTCTTTTTTTTCCCAGTGTTGTTTTTGATGTATTCTTCCTCCCCCCATATGCATTTTTAAAATTTCATTAAATCTTATGCAAAAGGAAAATTTGAAACATGCATATTTTTATTATAATCTGTCTTTTTTTACATTTCTGTCCTTTGTGTTTTTTGGTATTAGTACATTTGATGACATAAATGATTTTTCTAAGTATCTTCCATACCACCACTGTATTTGGCCCTGCAGAAATCCGGAGTTCATTTATTTATTCTCTGAACATTTCTTAATATCCTAACCATAAGCAGAATCCTACTCTAGGTATCATATAGGCTGATTTCTACCTTATGCGAAAGGTAATAGTTTAATAGTATATGTGATAAATTCTGAAATGAATACACCACTAATGAAGATATGCTATATGAGATATTACAGTGGTTCCATAAGGGAAAAATTTGTTTTTCCTCAAAGAATCAAGGAAAGCCCCATGAAGGAAATAATTTTTATCTGGGCAAGGAGGTGATTAGAAATAATTTTGGAGTTATATAATGGAAGTTTAACATAGAAGAACAGCTTGAGAAAAACAGGTAGTTCATTTTGAGGGGAATATAGCATACATGAAGAGGAACAAAAGGTCATAAAAATCTAATAATGCTAGATGACATTTAATAGAAATTAAGAGTCTTGTAAAGTTTTAGGCTTATTTTGCACTTGCTGTTCTAGATGATAACCTAATATCAGTATATGTAATAGTTTGGGGCAGAGACAGTATAGCTGGGGGCCCTGCTAGGAAAATGGGCATCTTGACTGTCCCTAGGCTTATCAGTAGGTTGGACAGTTATCAGACATAGAGTGGAAGGGGTGGCATATGTAATGGGGAGCAAACACTTTATTCTGAGCTGATTATGAATAAGAAGACATTTATATTACTAGGATGTAGCTTAATCATTTTGATTAAAGGAATTGATAATTAAAAATGTTGGTTTAGGGTTTTTTGTTGTTGTTTCTTTGTTTTTTAAATGTTAGGCCACGTATGCTAAATATAACCCTATTTTAACTATTACAAAAGTGCAGAAGCATTTTGATACTGTAGAGTTTTTTACTTTGCTCACCCACATAAGTTGGGAAGAGTCTGTTTATACCACAGAAAACATCAGAATCACTGCCCAAGTTATTTTTCCCTTCTTGCAGCATATTCTTTATATCAGACAGAATAACAGTAAGGACATCTCCATCTGGTAACGATTACCTGTAGCTTGTATGTGTCTTCTGGAAGTTAACTTTTAATGTTAAACAAAGGAAGCTGATCAAAACCAGCTGTAAAACCTTTGCATAGTTCATATTTTATACAGTCAGCATTAGGTTACCATTCACATAACTGTGTGTCTGAAGTTTAAAAAAAATAATAAGGTAAATATTTTCCTTTTATTAAAATTAATGTAATCCTGATTTTATAGTTAACACAACTTTAAATGTTTCCCTGTTTGGCAGGAAAATTTAATGCAATTGGCATCACTATGTATGTATTTTACACACCTTGGAGAAATAATGGCTCATTTATTGACTGTATGTGCCACAATTAATATATTTTGGATGCAGTCAAAATAAAAACAGTAGGTTGAAATATAATTTTCTAATTTAAAGTTATGGGGTTAGTAAATGTAGAAACTTGCCTGCTAAACATGTAACAGACCATTAAATATGTTATATGAACTAATTCTATAGATATTGAAAATTACTCTAGTAATACTCTCTTTGACACATGGCATTTGTTATAATCCTTGGTACATGCAAACATAGTAATTTTAGATCATTATTATTTATGATAAAAAATGACTCAATTTTAAATCAGGAAGACTTTTTTTTTCTTTCCTTAATTGAATTTAGAAGAAGTATGGAATTTGGAAGAATCAGAACATTCTGGGCAGTGTTTTGCATACTGTTGGTACATTGTGTATGTGAAATTATAATAGTTTCTTCTGTCTGGAACTTGCAGTTGTTATGTAAATAACAATTTTGAAGTTACAAAAAAAGTGAATTCATAAGAGCACATACTTTTGAACGATCTCTAACAACAGTATCGAGGATTTGCTATCATGAGATGGAATTTCATAATGAGAAATTGCACCAGATAATGTAATGACTCAGGCATAACAATCTGGAAGACAGTCAGCATTTCTCTCCCAAAGAGATATTTTGAAATTCGATGGTTGTTTTGCAAGTGATTAACACTGTTGGTTGGAAATGTTCTAGACTAGAGAAGCCTGAGTGTTGCTCACAAATACCATATAGGCGAAAAAGCCAAGGACAGTTCTGACCATCCACGTATAGCAAAACATCAACGTAACCGTGTCTGGTATTAGTGCCCACTGTTATACAGGTGCTTTTCTTAGGCTTAACTACAAGCTTTAGGAAGGTATTCAAAAAAATACAAGCACATACATGGAAATTTGTTGATAACAAACATTAATAATTTTTCAAATGCCATAATTATAGTTTTTATTTCTGCGAACAGTGGCATATTCTGTTTTTTGGGTTTTTTTGTTTTTGTTTTTTGTTTTTTGTTTTTAATTTATTGGACAGACAGAGATCAAAAGTAGGCAGAGAGGCAGGCAGAGAAACAGGAGGAAGCAGGCTCGGAGCAGGAGCCCGATGCGGAGCTCGTTCCCAGGACCCTGGGATCATGACCTGAGCCGAAGGCAGAGGCTTTAACCCACTGAGCCACCCAGGTGCCCCAGCATATTCTGTTTTTAAAAAATAAGCAATACTGGGACGCCTGGGTGGCTCAGTTGGTTAAGCGGCTGCCTTCAGCTCGGGTCATGATCCCGGGGTCCTGGGATTGAGTCCCACATCGGGCTCCTTGCTCAGCGGGGAGCCTGCTTCTCCCTCTGCCTCTGCCTGCCTCTCTGCCTGTGCTCGCTCACTCTGACAAAAAAAAAAAAAAAAAAGTGATACTTTATATGCCAAAAAGGCACTGAATTATATTATTGTCTGAGAATTGGCAAGTTATCATTCCTTGGGAGGGAAATGAAAGCGTGTGTTTTATTTTAATCGTAATATTTATACTGAAACATATAAGTCAATTTAAGCTATGTTAATTTTTAACACAAAAACAAATGACTTAGAGTGCCTAGCACATGCTAAGTATATGTATGTTTATTTTATTTTATTTTTTTAAATTTCTTTTCAGCGTAACAGTATTCATTGTTTTTGCACCACACCCAGTGCTCCATGCAATACGTGCCCCCCTTAATACTCACCACCTGGCTCCCCCAACCTCCCACCCCCTGCCTCTTCAAAACCCTTAGGTTGTTTTTCAGTGTCCATAGTCTCTCATGGTTCACCTCCCCTTCCAATTTCCCTCAACTCCCTTCTCCTCTCCATCTCCCCATGCCCTCCATGTTATTTGTTATGCTCCATAAATAAGTGAAACCGTATGATACTTGACTCTCTCTGCTTGACTTATTTCACTCAGCATAATCTCTTCCAGTCCCGTCCATGTTGCTACGAAAGTTGGGTATTCGTCCCTTCTGATGGAGGCATAATACTCCATAGTGTATATGGACCACATCTTCCTTATCCATTTGTCCGCTGAAGGGCATCTGGGTTCTTTCCACAGTTTGGCGACCGTGGCCATTGCTGCTATAAACATTGGGGTACAGATGGCCCTTCTTTTCACTCCATCTGTATCTTTGGGGTAAATACCCAGCAGTGCAATTGCAGGGTCATAGGGAAGCTCTATTTTTAATTTCCTGAGGAATCTCCACACTGTTCTCCAAAGTGGCTGCACCAGTTTGCATTCCCACCAACAGTGTAAGAGGGTTCCCCTTTCTCCACATCCTCTCCAACACACGTTGTTTCCTGTCTTGCTAATTTTGGCCATTCTAACTGGTGTAAGGTGGTATCTCAATGTGGTCTTGATTTGAATCTCCCTGATGGCTAGTGATGATGAACATTTTTTCATGTGTCTGGTAGCCATTTGTATGTCTTCATTGGAGAAGTGTCTGTTCATATCTTCTGCCCATTTTTTAATATGATCATCTGTTTTGTGTGTGTTGAGTTTGAGGAGTTCTTTATAGATCCTGGATATCAACCTTTTGTCTGTACTGTCATTTGCAAATATCTTTTCCCATTCCGTGGGTTGCCTCTTTGTTTTGTTGACTGTTTCTTTTGCTGTGCAGAAGCTTTTGATCTTGATGAAGTCCCAAAAGTTCATCTTTGCCTTTGTTTCCTTCGCCTTTGGAGACATATCTTGAAAGAAGTTGCTGTGGCTGATATCAAAGAGGTTACTGCCTATGTTCTCCTCGAGGATTCTGATGGATTCCTGTCTCACGTTGAGGTCTTTTATCCATTTCGAGTTTATCTTTGTGTACGGTGTAAGAGAATGGTCAAGTTTCATTCATTCATATAGCTGTCCAGTTTTCCCAGCACCATTTATTGAAGAGACTGTCTTTTTTCCACTGGATATTTTTTCCTGTTTTGTCGAAGATTATTTGACCATAGAGTTGAGGGTCCATATCTGGGCTCTCTACTCTGTTCCACTGGTCTATGTGTCTGTTTTTATGCCAGTGCCATGCTGTCTTGGTGATCACAGCTTTGTAGTAAAGCTTGAAATCAGGTAACGTGATGCTGCCAGTTTTATTTTTGTTTTTCAACATTTCCTTAGCGATTTGGGGTCTCTTCTGATTCCATACAAATTTTAGGATTATATGCTCCAGCTCTTTGAAAAATACCGGTGGAATTATATGTATGTTTATTAAATTACTCGTTGTACAAAGAGAGCTTAATTCGATAAATTTAATACTTCTTCTTCTACACCCAATATGTATATGTAAATATACATAGTCATATATACAAAGGTAGCATAAGAAGTGCACAGATTTCAGTTGCTCAGTTCAGGGAGCTTTGACAATTCTGCACTCCCATGTGACCACCACCCCAAAGAATGACATTTCCATTCCTTTAGAAAATTCCAGTCACAACCTCCCCTGCGGCCCCCCAAGTGATTTCTCTCACCGTAGATTAGCTTGTTTGTTCTTGGATATTATATAAATGGAATCATATAGAGTGTACTCTTTTGTGTCCAGCTTCCTTGGGTTTGCTAATCTTTTTATTTTGTGTACTTCTAAACATGTGTGGTACTATCTCCCTGGAATTTTTATTTCTATTTAATTAAAGATGAATAATAATCAGCACCTCTTAATGTGTTTATTATCCAGTTATATATCTCACTTTGTAATGTATCTGTTCAATGTTTTTCCTGTTTTTACTGGGTTATTTGTCCAGTAAATCTTTGTGTATACCAAGATCATAAAGATTCTCTTATAGGTTTCCTTCTGGTATTTCTGTGGTTATGGATTTTATCCTCAAGTCTGTGATCCACATTGAATTAATTTTTATGTATGAAATGAGATAAATATTGGAGCTTATTTTCTCTGTTCAGTTGTTATAACATTTGTTACCCATTTTTCAGCCTTGTCTATGCGTCTGGATAAAGGACCTTGTGACTTTAGATAATTTGGACAGTTCATCAACTTTTCTCTTCTCTTAGCTCCTTTGGACTTTATTGCAGTTTGTCCACTAGAGAATTCACTAAACTCTCTCTACCATAGCTTTTCAATAAGTTGGTATCATCATGCATTCTGGTTTTCTTTTCTCTTCCATAGGTATGCTCACAGATGAATTGCTTCTCTTTGTCAAAGTGGAGTAACCCTGGTGAATTTGTATCCAACCTCTATCTTACACCCCTCCTCAGTATCTTACCTCATCTATTTTTCCTGGTCTTCCCAAAGCTAAAAGTAAAGATGTGAGCCCCAGTAGTTCATAATACAAGCCGTAAGATGTTAATTATTTTTTAAAAAACTATTTAGCTGAGTGTTCAGAATGTGATTCCCCTACAGTGTTATAGGTGTGGTAGTGCAGTGTAGGGGCTGAAGTCCAGTGCCTCTCCCATGTAAGATTTCTTAGAGTTCTGTGTTCATCTTAGGACCACATTTTAATGACCCGATCAGTGAAGTCATGAAAACATTAATTTGTAGTTTTTCAAATTAAATAATCATTTTATTGAGTAGATACACTTATAAACTTATAAACTGGAAATCCCATTTACTAATTTGTTTTTTGGATTATAAATTGACTTTTATTTTCATTATCCTTTTTTAATATTTTCCATGCTTCCCATGGTAAACATGTATGCATTGCTTTTATAACCAGGAAAGAAAGAGGAGCCACTAATGATGCCCCAAAGTAGAATACATTTTCTAAACTTTTGGCAAAGCCTAATTAATTAACACGACAAATTTAGATGTCATGGTATTTTGGTTAAGGAATTTTCAAGTTCGTATAAATAGAAGGTGGGAAAATTGAGTTTCTAGAATGTTTTCAGTTGGTGTCTTTAGTTAAATTGTTTGGGTTATATAGATCTGTATATTTAATACTGCTTGTGGACTAACCACACATCTTCCGTATAATTAATGAAGACTGTCTGCTAAAATATCAGCCAAAATGTAATGTATGCGTATAGGTACAAGACAAAAACCAGACTATATGGGGAAAAGTAGTACCTTTTAAGTTTGTGTTTTGGGTAAATAGTAGAGAGCGTCAAGAAATTTTAGAATTGACAGGGAAACAAATGATACCATTGTTTTATGGAATCTAATATGATTTTTTAGAACTTTTTAACTTTCTGATATTCAAATGTGTGGTGACATAGCTGTTATTCCCTGAGTTCTTCTGGTAGTATAGAGAGAGGGTCAGTATCCCCAGAGTTTGAAAGTGCTTGTCCTTGTCTCAGATTAAAACCCAGGAGCTGATTGTGGAGCAGCAGTGCTAACACGGAGAAACAGGAATAATACTGATGACTTCAAGTCAAGAAATTCAGAAGAGTCAAAATTCCAAGTCAGTTGTTCTCAAACTATTTGAAGTAAAGGTCCAGTTTTGGGTTTTTGCTTTATTAGAACTCCACTTTTATGAAATACAATTTAAAACATCATAGCATTATCAAAATGTCATAAAAATTTCTAAACACTCTAATTTTCCGTTCTTATCTTGTTGACTGACAACAGTTTGTGGTCTGGCCTACATTTTGAGCACCACTGATAAGAAAGCATTGTATCAGTTTAACTGGCAGGATTGTGGGGTTTTTTAGTGCTAAAACAATGGTATTGATGGTATTGGAGTTTTGATGAAATATTTGTTGTATATTGCTTAATTTCTCTAAAAGCAGAGTCTCTGGAGTCAGATGGCCAGTTAACTTTGGGTGCAAGTCCCATATCCTTTGTAATCCTCAGTCTCCTCATTTTAAAATGGAGATTATTTTAAAATTTTAAAATAATATTAGTCTCTACCTCATAGCATTGTTCTGATGACTGAGAAAACGCACAGAAATTGCTTGTCATGACATAATAATAGGAGTGTCATATATGTTAAAGCGTATTGTCATTCTCGCCCAGACTCTTTATCTGAGGAACTCAATGACAAACCACTGTAGAGAGGTGATTAGCATGGCAGGTCTGGCTGGGGAAGGATTACCTCTCCTTATAGAGCTGGCTGTTAAGGACCAATAAACTCAGGTTTAATTAAGGGAATACCTGTGTGTTTCTTTTGGTAAGTTTGGGCATCAGGTATCTCTGTCAGATTGAAGGAGGGATTCTCCATGGGTCAAAGTTGGTCTTTAATAAGCAGTTGATAAAAAGTCAAGGTCTGCCTTCCCAGGGAAAGGGATCTGAGCTAAGTTGGGACATGAGGACTCAAGTTTGAAGAGACTGATGTTTGACTGGACTCTAGCCCCTGAAGAAAACTGGAGTGCAAGCTGATAACTGGGAGAGTGATTTGATTGGGTTGGTTCCTCACCTGTGACTTTTGCAGCTTTTTAAAAACGTTTCTGAGAAATGATTTTAAAATACAGATTTGATCTTCTTTATGTTGGCCTAGGAAATCCTTGATTCACCATCTTATGGGATGAATAAAAATTTGGGTTTCCCAAATGTCTCTTAACCATGGCCTCATTGTTCCTGTCTCTCAACAAACTTGAAACTCCTGCCAAACAGGAACTTGCCTGAAATTAAGATACATGTATTTCTACTACTGTATCCATTTTTGCTCATGTTACGTTTTGCAAAAGGGGAGACAGAGACAAAATACTGAGAAACTTCTTTTTTGGTCTAGGGCTTATTATTCTTTATCATATTTATTTTCATTTAAGTAGAATGAAATGTTGATTATGATAGGACTAAATGGCAGAAGACTCACAAGGAATAGGAAATTTGGTTTGTGTCTCAGATATTTGTTGCTTATATATCTGCTTTATTTCCTGTGATTTCATTGGTAGTTTAAAACCCAGTGATATGGGGGGAGCCTGGGTGGCTCAGTGGGTTAAGCCTCTGCCTTCGGCTCAGGTCATGATCTCAGAGTCCTGGGATCGAGCCCCGCATCGGGCTCTCTGCTCAGCAGGGAGCCTGCTTCCCCCTTCTCTCTGCCTGCTTCTCTGCCTGCTTGTGATCTCTCTCTCTGTCAAATAAAATAAATAAAATCTTTAAAAAAAAAAAAACCCAGTGATATGGGCTACTTACTTTATACTTGAAGTAAGAATTGCTTCCAGTTCAGCACTCCAGTTTGTAAAAGGAAATTCCTTCCACTTTCAGATGAAAGGATTTCATTTTCCCAGCTGTTGTCCATGGTTACAACCCCTTTAGCAGAAACTTGTATCTCTGAACACTGAATAAGAATAGTTTGAATTCTATAGTTTATACACTGGCTTTGGGATGATCTGAAAAAATTGGAAATCTACTTTTTTATCTGAAAGCTCTGTAACTTCTCATGAATTTCAGTGTGTTTTAACTCCAGTCTGATTAGAGAATGTTCTTTGGATAACATGGGTTTATTGGGTAGCAGTGACCTTTTCCCCCTTACATTTCCAGATTATATGAAAGTAATAATGATATGCTGTTGGATTCACAGCCAGTTAAAATGTCCAGATTTTCTTCTCTGCACTGGGAAACTTTTTCTGTTGGAAATCCTTTTTGGGAACTACCGATCAATCATGATGTATTGACACATGGCATTAAGCTAATGGGTTTGCCACATACGGCCACTTTGTTGCTGAAGTGAGCAGAGCCATTGTCCTCTCCCAGCAGTTACAAATGCTCCTACCAATAGCTTCTGGTCGTTTCCTCTCTAGGTTTAGTTATACCAGTGGAATGGAGCTAATGTGTTTTCCTTCATGTCAGAGGAGTAGTTACCTAAGAGCTGCAGAGGAGAAGGTAGCTCAAAATTGCCATTCAATATTTTTCAAAATATAAAACTAATTCAGTGACATTTTTAAAAGAACTAAGGGTTCTCTGCAAAATATAATTTTGTTAAACATGGATTTTTTGGTGGTTTCCTCCTACTCTTCTCATATATCTGAGATACTTTCAGGCATGTGCTGAGCAGTTAATCTTTAAAACTCTTAATAGGAACTTTCTAGGAAATATGGAGGCATCTACGAATACCCTGTTTCCTTCCATTAGTTTACATATACTTCTATGAATCATACTTATATTTTTTTCTCTCCAGAACTTTCTAAACCAAGCCAAATGCTCTGTGCCAATTTATAGGGGCCTATAAATCTGAGTAGTATTAGGACCACATATCCATCCTTTTTTCTCACTCTCTTTCTATAACTATAAAATTAATCCATGTGGTGGTATCTGAATTTCAGTACTAGTTCCTTCTGTCTCCTCCCTTTCTAGCACATACTATTAAAACCTAAAGTCAACTTTTATCGTGTCACTCCTCCCTCAACCCCAACTCAGAATCCTAGAATGCTGTTTAACACCTCTCTGCTTGGGATCTTCTAGTACCTTTTCTTTGAACTGTCATTGTTCCATTCCTGTTTGCTACCTTGTTTTACTGCCTTGATAATTTTTTGGTGGCAGGATCCATATTTCTCTTTATCCCCCATCTTCTAATTCAGTGTTTTTTATTTACATATTCTACCTTTACTGACCCTCTGCTGTGCTCTAGGTACTATAAAATGCATGGAGGAATTACAGATGGAAGTAATAAGATACACTCCTGAGAAGCTTGAGCTGCTTTGAAGCTCCGTTTAATAATTTCTGGCTATGATGTTGCCTTGTATCTCATATTATACTGCTGAGGAATTTGTCTAAGTGTTATTATCTTATCGTATTTACCATCATGCTCTGATTTATGCTCTTAAAAATAGAATTTATTGGGGCACCTGGGTGACTCAGTCGGTTAAGCATTCACCTCTTGGTTTAACTCTGATTGTGATTTCTGGGTCATGAGATCAAGTCCTGTGTCAGAGCTGCTTGAGATCCTCTGCCTCTCTCTTTTTCTCTCTCCCTCTGCCCTTCCCCCCACTCACAAGTGTTTTCTCTCTCTCGCTGTCTCTCTCAAATAAATACATAAATAAAATCTCTGAAGAAACAGAATTTATTACAGTACAGAATCCATAGTTCTATTTTAGTGTTGTACAATGCTGTGTGTGTTATTTTACTTTGTGTTTTGTAAGTTATTTTGCAAGTATATACTTCAAGTTTTCACCAAAGTGCTACAACCACTTTGAGTTTATCAGGAGTTGCATTGGATGATTAGCTTAAAAGAGGCATTTGTATCATTTACCCTCTCAGATTCCAGTATAAATGGTAGGTACGATGCATATCCATATAGAAAATTGCTTTGTTTGTATTTACAAGTGAATTGATTCTGGGTACTGTCCAAATTGTTTAAGAAAATTTGGATATGGTATAATATGTTAATTTTAACAGTGTATGGATGTCCATGCAACAGGTTATTACCCAGTTGAATCCCCTTTAATTTGAATTTGAGTCTTTGCCGAAAAAACACCTTTTGGATAAAAAAATTACTATACTACAATTGATTTTGGAACGTAACTCTGAATTTAACAACTCAGAACATTGGTGCCCTTTTCAAAGATAGCATGGCTAAAATTCTTTTAGGCATGAATACGATTTAAAATATTAGCCTACTGTTGATTTATATACTCATTAAATTGCTGTACACGTAACATTGCAGAAGCTCAAAAGAATAAAAATTATGGATCTACATTGTTATAAATTTTGGTTTTAAAAGTAGAAACACTCACTCATTTCTGAATAAGGTATGTTCCAATGCAGTATACCAAATAATTAATTCTATTCTGTATAAAGAGCACTATGCCAAATGCTTAAAGGGAAGCAAAGCAAAGATGAACAAAACACAGATCCTGCCCTCCTGGCGCTTCCTGTCTCATATCTGTGACATATCATTAATATAAGTGCCATTAAAATAATAAGGTGCTTAGATATTCAACTAAGGGAGAAATCAGATCTACTTAATAGATCAGAAATAGCTTTATAAAGCACTTGGACTTTTGGGATGAGTCTTCAAGGATAAATAGGATTTTAGGTGGGAAGATGGATAAGCACAGAGGACAGTCATTCAAGGCCAAGGGGAACAGATAACTGAATGTGTGCATATGGGCAATTTTATAAACTAGTGAACAGTGAATAATGAGTTTGGGTAGAGCTAAGAATGTTAGGGAACAAAAAGGTAATGAAACTGGAAAGGTAGCTGAAGTCATACTATAAAGCTGTGTTTCTCAATGATAGTTATGCCCTCCTTTTAGTGGGAAAAGGGAGAAAATTAAGGTATATGTATGTGTGAGGTTTCAAAAGCCCCACAGGTACTTATAATATAACCTTTCTGAAATGGAAAATCACACTGTAGAGTACAATACTTCATTCCAGACACTGTACTAAGTACTTTGCACCCATTATTCTAACCCTTACAAGTTTGTGCATAGCATATTCCCTAGAATGCAGAAAAATTTCAGTAACTATTTATTGAGTGAATAAAGGAGTTTAAAAAGTGAGTGTGGATGGGGCACCTGGGTGGCGCAGTTAGTTAAGTGTCCAACTCTTGACTGGGCTCCAGTCCTGATCATAGAGCCCTGGGTTCGAACCCTGTATCCAGCTCTGTGCTCAGCATGGCGTCAGCTTGAGATTCTCTCTCTCTCCCTTTCCACCTCCTGCTGTACTCTCTGTGTCTCTCTCATGCTAATTTTAATTTAGATAACTAACTTAGATTACTTTCTAACTGGTATTATTTCACATAGTAACTAAAGCTAAGGACATGTCAGGCTTTCCAGGCTATATTCAAGTGAAATATTTTTAGGAAGGAACTATCACAATGATATATAACTTCTACCTAGAACTGCCTCTCTATCAGTTTATTTAAACAAATTTTCCTAGATTTTTCATTTTCTTTCTTTCTTTATTTTTTATTTGATTCTACTGATTAGCTAAATTCACATTTCTCTTTTCCACTGTGGCTTTCCTAGTAGTTTGGGAGTCGTTCACAAATCAGGCCTTAAAAAGTGTTAACTCTGTCTCTGTTCACAGATCTAATAATTGAACTTTGTATTCTAAGTCTTGCTAGCTCTTTGATATCAGTTGTCTGAATATTCTTTTTTTTTATTTCCAAATATGAAATACGTGACTATTGAAAAAACAAATGAGTTATACTGAGAAGCAAAATAAATACTGCCATGCTTCCCTCCCATCTCATCCCTCTCTCCCCTTAGCCACACCCATCTCTTCCTTCCCTCAGTTCCCACTCCCTCACATAGAAGTTTAAAGCTTAAAGTTTTGGCATTTATTTTATTTTATTTTTTTTAATTAAATTTTTATTTATTTTCAGCGTAACAGTATTCATTGTTTTTTCACCACACCCAGTGCTCCATGCGATCTGTGCCCTCCCCAATACCCACCACCTGGTTCCCCCAACCTCCCACCCCCCGCCCATTCAAAGCCCTCAGGTTGTTTTTCAGAGTCCGTAGTCTCTCATGGTTCACCTCCCCTTCCAATTTCCCTCAACTCCCTTCTCCTCTCCATCCACCCTTGTCCTCTATATTATTTGTTATGCTCCACAAATAAGTGAAACCGTATGATACTTGACTCTCTCTGTTTGACTTGTTTCACTCAGCATAATCTCTTCCAGTCCTGTCCATGTTGCTACAAAAGTTGGGTATTCGTCCTTTCTGATGGAGGCATAATACTCCATAGTGTATATGGACCACATCTTCCTTATCCATTCATCCGTCGAAGGGCATCTTGGTTCTTTCCACAGTTTGGCGACCGTGGCCATTGCTGCTATAAACATTGGGGTACAGATGGCCCTTCTTTTCACTCCATCTGTATCTTTGGGGTAAATACCCAGCAGTGCAATTGCAGGGTCATAGGGAAGCTCTATTTTTAATTTCCTGAGGAATCTCCACACTGTTCTCCAAAGTGGCTGCACCAGTTTGCATTCCCACCAACAGTGTAAGAGGGTTCCCCTTTCTCCACATCCTCTCCAACACACGTTGTTTCCTGTCTTGCTAATTTTGGCCATTCTAACTGGTGTAAGGTGGTATCTCAATGTGGTCTTGATTTGAATCTCCCTGATGGCTAGTGATGATGAACATTTTTTCATGTGTCTGGTAGCCATTTGTATGTCTTCATTGGAGAAGTGTCTGTTCATATCTTCTGCCCATTTTTTAATATGATCATCTGTTTTGTGTGTGTTGAGTTTGAGGAGTTCTTTATAGATCCTGGATATCAACCTTTTGTCTGTACTGTCATTTGCAAATATCTTCTCCCATTCCGTGGGTTGCCTCTTTGTTTTGTTGACTGTTTCTTTTGCTGTGCAGAAGCTTTTGATCTTGATGAAGTCCCAAAAGTTCATCTTTGCCTTTGTTTCCTTCGCCTTTGGAGACATATCTTGAAAGAAGTTGCTGTGGCTGATATCAAAGAGGTTACTGCCTATGTTCTCCTCGAGGATTCTGATGGATTCCTGTCTCACGTTGAGGTCTTTTATCCATTTCAAGTTTATCTTTGTGTACGGTGTAAGAGAATGGTCAAGTTTCATTCTTCTACATATAGCTGTCCAGTTTTCCCAGCACCATTTATTGAAGAGACTTTTTTCCACTGGATATTTTTTCCTGTTTTGTCGAAGATTATTTGACCATAGAGTTGAGGGTCCATATCTGGGCTCTCTACTCTGTTCCACTGGTCCATGTGTCTGTTTTTATGCCAGTACCGTGCTGTCTTGGTGATCACAGCTTTGTAGTAAAGCTTGAAATCAGGTAACATGATGCCACCAGTTTTATTTTTGTTTTTCAATATTTCCTTAGCAATTCGGGGTCTCTTCTGATTCCATACAAATTTTAGGATTATTTGCTCCAGCTCTTTGAAAAATACTGGTGGAATTTTGATTGGAATGGCATTAAAAGTATAGATTGCTCTGGGCAGTATAGACATTTTAACGATGTTTATTCTTCCGATCCAAGAGCATGGGATGGTCTTCCATCTTTTTGTGTCTTCTTCAATTTCTTTTAGGAGTGTTCTGTAGTTCCTCGAGTACAGATCTTTAACCTCTTTGGTTAGGTTTATTCCGAGGTATCTTATGGTTCTTGGTGCTATAGTAAATGGAATCGATTCTCTAATTTGCCTTTCTGTATTTTCATTGTTAGTGTATAAGAAAGCCACTGATTTCTGGACATTGACTTTGTATCCTGCTACATTACTGAATTGCTGTATGAGTTCTAGTAGTTTGGAGGTGGAGTCTTTCAGGTTTTCCATATAAAGAATCATGTCATCTGCGAAGAGAGAGAGTTTGACTTCTTCCTCGCCAATTTGGATACCTTTTATTTCTCTTTGTTGTCTGATTGCTGTTGCTAGGACTTCTAATACTATGTTGAACAAGAGTGGTGAGAGTGGGCATCCTTGTCGTGTTCCTGATCTCAACGGGAAGGCTGCAAGCTTTTTCCCATTGAGGATGATATTTGCTGTGGGTTTTTCATAGATAGATTTGATGAAGTTCAGGAATGTTCCCTCTATCCCTATACTTTGAAGCGTTTTAATCAGGAACGGATGTTGGATTTTGTCAAAAGCTTTTTCTGCATCAATTGAGAGGATCATGTGGTTCTTCTCTCTTCTCTTATTGATTTGTTCTATCACATTGATTGATTTGCGAATGTTGAACCATCCTTGTAACCCAGGGATGAATCCCACCTGGTCATGGTGGATAATCTTTTTAATGTGCTGTTGGATCCTGTTTGCTAGGATCTTGTTGAGAATCTTAGCATCCATATTCATCAGTGATATTGGTCTGAAATTCTCCTTTTTGGTAGGGTCTTTGCCTGGTTTGGGGATCAGGGTAATGCTGGCTTCATAAAAAGAGTCTGGAAGTTTTCCTTCTGCTTCAATTTTTTGAAACAGCTTCAGGAGAATAGGTATTATTTCTTCTTTGAAAGTTTGATAGAATTCCCCAGGGAATCCGTCAGGTCCTGGGCTCTTGTTTTTTGGGAGGTTTTTGATCACTGCTTCAATCTCGTTACTGGATATCGGTCTATTCAGGTTGTCAATTTCTTCCTGGTTCAATTTTGGGAGTTTATAGTTTTCCAGGAATGCATCCATTTCATCTAGGTTGCTTAGCTTATTGGCATATAACTGTTGATAATAACTTCTGATGATTGTTTCTACTTCCTTGGTGTTAGTTGTGATCTCTCCCTTTTCATTCATAATTTTATTAATTTGGGCTTTCTCTCTTTTCTTTTGGATTAGTGTGGCCAGTGGTTTATCGATCTTATTGATTCTTTCAAAAAACCAGCTTCTAGTTTCATTGATACATTCTACTGTATCTCTGGTTTCTACCTCATTGATCTCTGCTCTAATCTTGATTACTTCCCTTCTTACGTGTGGAGTTGGTTTGATTTGTTGTTGATTCTCTAGTTCTTTAAGGTGTAGAGACAGCTGGTGTATTCTGGATTTTTCAATTTTTTTGAGGGAGGCTTGGATGGCTATGAATTTCCCCCTTAGGACCGCCTTTGCTGTATCCCATAGGTTTTGGAGTGAAGTGTCTTCATTCTCATTGGTTTCCATAAATTGTTTGAGTTCTTCTTTGATCTCCTGGTTGATCCAAGCATTCTTAAGCAAGGTGGTCTTTAGCTTCCAGGTGTTTGAGTTCCTTCTGAACTTTTCCTTGTGATTGAGCTCCAGTTTCAAAGCATTGTGATCTGAGAATATGCAGGGAATCATCTCAGTCTTTTGGTATCGGTTGAGCCCTGATTTGTGACCCAGTATGTGGTCTATTCTGGAGAAGGTTCCATGTGCACTTGAGAAGAATGAGTATTCTGTTGTTTTAGGGTGGAATGTTCTGTATATATCTATGAGGTCCATCTGGTCCAATGTGTCATTCAATGCTCTTATTTCTTTATTGATTTTCTGCTTCGATGATCTGTCTATTTCTGAGAGAGGCGTGTTAAGATCTCCTACTATTAATGTATTCATATCAATATGACTCTTTATCTTGATTAATAGTTTTCTTATGTAATTGGCTGCTCCCATATTGGGGGCATAGATATTTACAATTGTTAGATCATCTTGGTGGATAGTCCCTTTAAGAATTATGTAGTGTCCTTCTGTATCTCTGACTACCGTCTTTAGTTTAAAATCTAATTTATCTGATATGAGAATTGCTACCCCGGCCTTCTTTTGAGGCCCATTGGCATGAAAGATGCTTCTCCATCCCTTCACTTTCAGTCTGGGTGTATCTTTAGGTTCAAAATGGGTCTCTTGTAGACAACATATGGATGGGTCCTGTCGTTTTATCCAATCTGCAACCCTGTGTCGTTTTATGAGCGCATTTAGGCCATTCACATTGAGAGTGATTATTGAGAGATACGTTTTTATTGACATTGTGTTATCTTTGAAGTCTTTCTTTCTGTCGATTGTCTCTATATTTCTGTTCAATGCTATTCTTAGGATTTTTCCTCTTTTATAGAACCCCCCTTAATATTTCCTGCAGTGTCGGCTTGGTGGCTGCATAGTCTTTTAAGTATTGCCGGTCTTGGAAACTCTTTATCTCTCCATCCATTTTGAATGTCAGTCTTGCTGGATAAAGTATTCTTGGCTGCATGTTCTTCTCATTTAGTGCCCTGAATATATCTTGCCAGCCCTTTCTGGCTTGCCAGGTCTCTGTGGACAGGTCTGACGTTATTCTGATGGGCTTTCCTCTGTATGTAAGGAGCTTCTTTGTCCTAGCGGCTTTCAAGAGATTGTATCTACAATTACGATTCCTCAATTTTACTATGAGATGCCTGGATGTTTTTTTGGAATTTATAATCTTGGGGGGAGACCTTTCTACTTCTAGTACATGTACACTTGTTCCATTCGCAAGATTCGGAAAATTTTCATGAAAAACTTGTTCCACTATATCTTCTAGACTTCTTTCTTTCTCCTCCCCTTCAGGGATTCCAATAATTCTGACATTGGAACGTTTCATGGCATCATTTATTTCCCTGATTCTGTTTTCGTGGCTTCTAAGCTGTTTGTTCCAGGCTTCCTCCTGATCCTTTCTCTCTATCTGTTTGTCCTCCAGATCACTAATTCTATCTTCTGCCTCAGTTACCCTAGCTTTTAGAGAATTTAGATTAGATTGGAACTCATTCAGAGCATTGTGAACCTCATCCCTGGTGGCCTTCAGCTCTGCCCTAACATTATGAACATCATCCCTGGTCGCTTTCAATTCTGCCTTTATCAATTCCGTTTGGTTATCCATGGCTTTCTCCAGCCTAGCTATTGCCTGGATAATTGTTAGCCTGAATTCTCTTTCCGACATATTGTCTATGTTGATAGCCGTTAGCTCTGTTGCGGAAGGCCCATCCTCTGTATTTTTCTTCTGTTGGGGATTCCTCCTCCTAGTCATTTTGGTGAGAGATGACTGGACAGAGGTAGCTGGATGTATTGACTGTGGTGCCGTCAAGGTGCACCCTGGAACGGTTCTGAGCACTCAGGATTCCCCACCCAAATGAGAGAAAAAAGAAAAGAAAAAGAAAAAAGAGAGAGAGAGAGAGACAGGAAAAAAAGGGAAGATAAAAGAGAAGGTTCAGCCCAAATGGGCCCCAGGGTAATATTTATGACGTATACAAACAAAAACAGACAAACAAAAAGACTGATAAAAGTATATGACGAGAGAAAAAATATATATATATAAGCAAAAAAAGGAGGAGCCTCGTCAAGAAGAACCCCAAGTGTAAGATTTATATACTATCAGGACAAACATAAATACACAGAGACACTGGCAGAAGAAAAAGATGGGAGTATGGTTATAGATTCTCAGTGTGGGCGAGGAAGTTTATTTTGATTCTTCCTGGATGTATCTTGATATCTTTGTTAAAGGACTCAACTTTCCTAAGAAAAAGGGGGATTAAAAATTGGTTCACCTATAGGGGTAGCATTGATTGGAGAAAGGGGGTTATCTTGAAGTTTAACTCTATATGAATATTAGAAAATAAAAATAAAAAAGGAATAAACTGGACTAAACTAAAATTTTTTAAAAAATTAAAAAAATAGAAAAGCAAAAGAAAAACACATGTGTATGTATCAAAAAATTCAGGTTAGAAGTTTATTATGGAATTTGATGTACTGGACATCTCACTGTGATGGTAAATAGGTTAAAAAATTATCTATATAAAAAAAGAAAAAAAAATGAACCAGAATAGTGGGAATGAATTAAAAATAAAAGTTGTATCTATGAAGTAGTGGTGGTTGTTCCCTTGTAGTCTTTTTTTTTTTTTTTCTTTCCTGACTTGTATTCTGGGGGAGGGGGCTGCCATGTGGGTTTTCAGTCAATGATGTTCCCTGAGTTAAGTCCTCCCGCCCCCCTCAAGGGGATGGGCTCTGGGAAAAACAGTTTTTTCAGGCTTTTGTTCTCTGGAGGTTTTTATGTTTGTTCACTTCTTTTCTCTCGCCTTGACAGCTTTTGATGGTTTTTGGAGGTTTAGAGGAAAGCAAACTGCACCCGACCTCCCTCTCAGAGAGAAGCCTCAGTCTGCTCCCCTGCAGGTGCTGCAGCCGCTGGGCCGCTGGCAGAGCAGGTTCTGAGTCGCGGTCCCTGGGGACGCAGATCTCCTGCTTGTACGCAAAACCAAGGCAGCGGTGGCTGTCTGGACAGCTTCAGACCGCCAGAGAGGTTCCAAGCAGCGATTGCACACTGAAATTTTCCCGCTGGCTGGGGCTAAGAGCGCCAGGCTTGCGCGCACCTCTCCCAGGGAAGGGTTTGGAGCGCGGCGTCTCCAGCTCTATCGGCTCTATCGCGGCATGGGTCGGCTCTATCGCGGCATGGGTCGGAGAACACCAGGCTGGGCGTTCGTGCTCCTCTCTCAGGGGAGGGTGAGGCATGCGCGCATCTCCAGGAAGGTGCGCGTTCTGCCGTCTGGTGTGGCTCCCAGCCCCTCACGGGAGCCGGACTCCACTCGTTCTGGGGCGCGCTGGCGGCTCAAGGACAAAGACCAGGTTTCTCCGCCGCACTCTCTGGCTCAGCGCCAGGGGAGGCTGTCCTGGGTCTGGGGACTTAAGCCCCTGTCCCTAGCCGCCCCGATTCCCACAATTTCCCCCCGCGATTCTTTGCTCTTTTGAGTGCTTTCAACCAGACTCCAAGTTAATGCTGGTCCCCAGATGCAGGGCACTCTCGTATTGGGGTATTATTTTCCAATCGGTCGCCTCTGGTGGCTCCCTCCCCCTTTTGTTTATCTTCCGATATCAGTCCGACGTTCCCACTCCACTTTACCTGCCCACTGGCGTCTTCTGCCCCCCGTAGAGATCCAGACGTGTATAATTCTGATCTCAGGCTGATTTCATGGGTGATCGGAGTTCTTTGGTAGGTAATCAGCTCACTTTAGGGTACAGGTTGAAAAGGCGCCTCCTCCTATTTCCCCGCCATCTTGTCTCCCCTCTGGCATTTATTTTATTATCTCCCACTTTGGAAGGTTAGTTTTGTGGTATCACAAGACCTTTTATGATTCAATTTATTTTTTTTAAGAAAAAATTCTGATTTTTCTAAATGAACATTCCTAAAAATTTAGCTGCATTTAATTTACTATAGTTTTAAATATGTGTAGAAAGTACTTGGAAGACTACTATAAACATTGTCTTCAACTTATGCAATATGGTGCAAATACCTGGTCTCTAGAAGGAAATGGTCAAAGGTTGGGTCTGTAGTAAGAAGGATTTTACGTGGAAAAAGCTTCTCAAAGGAAATGAATTAAACTTTGTTGTTTCTTCTCCTTATTTTCAATGCTAAGAAGCACTTTCAGGCATTCCCATTTAATAATTTAAATAAAATTTAAATAAAATAGCCTTTTGAGGGCTAATGTCAGTGTTACCCTAAGACGTCTCTTTTAAAAGTTCTTTGGGTTCTAGAAAGAAGAGAGTACTTATTTTGGAGCTTTATAGAATACTTACAAGTGCCTCATTCAGTTCAGTGTTTATAATAGTTTATCTAAAGTTGTTTATCTTTGTCTACTAAGTCCAATATCTGAGCCCTCTCAAGGACACTTTCTATTGACTGTTCTTTTTTCTTCTTCTTCTTTTTTTACTGTGTGTGGCCACACTTTCTTCTTAATTGTCAGCCAGGGACTCTGGTCACTTTTCTTTAAAAGCTATGAGTCAGTATGACTTCCATCTTTGCTGAGAGATGTGTGTGTAGTAATACACACATTTGAAGGGTGGATGGTTTACAAGTAGCTCCAGACACAGAGGGCTTCATGGTGTGCAGTGGATAAGGAGATAACTGGAATCCTTCCTGGGCTTACTAAGTGTGCCTGGATAAACCTTCCAAATCCCTAGGAATTTGTACATGCTTTTCAAAACCCCTTATGGCTGTCTTGTTCTTCTTGTTCTTCTTGTTCTTCAGGACTCCATTTTAAATTTTTGGTTGAATTTTGCTTGCCATATTTGCTGCATTAGACAGCTCTGATGGTGGTGTTCCTGATTACTTGCCACCAATTACTACTGTTTTTTACTGTGCCCTAGGAGCCAAGCTTTTCCACAGAGCTCCTAGTCATGTGATGCTTAAGAGACTGTTTCACCTGCCTTGGAACTGGTGGGAGTGTGGAGAAGGGAGGGCATTGACCCTCACATTAGTGTACCACACACCCCAATGTGCTTACCACAGTTCAGTCATCTTTCTTGGAGAAATGCTTTTCAGCTTGTTATATATGTTTGGCTGTTTTCCAGAGTTCAGAAGTGTTTGTTCGCAACAATATTGTCAGTTTTTCTTCTGCTTTTTCTTTTCCTTTTTTTTTTTTTTTTTTTTTGCTTTGTTTTAGGGACAGTGTGTGTCATGATTCTCCATCATTCCTCAGATTTAGGTTATTTCTGATATTAGGAAATACTGATGTCCCTTAACATGACCTTGAAAAAGAGTATTACTAGTCCCCTAGTTTCACTTTGTATTATAAAGGCTTAATGAAGAAAACATCTTTAGTAAAATAAATAGCAAGGAAGTTAGTTTGCAATACAAATTCTTATGAAAAATTGCAGTCAGAGATAGGTGTGAGAGAATGGCAGATTATTCTTCATGGATTTTTTTTTAAGTGAAGCTCTCATCAAGAATATCATTATAATCTATAGAGGAATAACTAGGGGCACCTGGGTAGCTCCATTGGTTATGCATCTATCTTCAGCTCAGGTCATGATCCCAGAGCCCTTGCACAGTGGGGAGCTTGCTTCTCTCTTTCTGCTGCTCCCCGCTGCTTGTGTGCACGCACTCACTCTCTCACTCTCTTTCTGTCTCTGACAAATAAAATTAAAAAAAAAAAAAAAAGAGAGAGAGAGAGAGAAATAACTAGTAGAATTGATTGTTGCATGCTGATTGCAGAAGTTTGCTCAGAAGTATTTCCCAGCACTTTCTCAAGAAATGTATGAAGGGATAACAAACTACATCAGAAACTACCCTGTAGTCTGTATATATAATGCATTTTCTCTCAAAGAATGAAATATATGATCTCTGAAATACTAAATAATGCACACCTAAATTTTTGAGATTCTGAGCTAGGTACATATCTCTGGGTGTCCAAGTGTAATATAAGGAAGATTGGTTATTTTGATATCAATAGCAAGAGTAATTGCTATTCATTTATTTATTCACCTATCCATTCACCAAATATTTATTGAGAACTACTATATGCCAAACACTGTTCCAGGGCTTGAGATATTTCACTGAAAGCAAAATGAATAAAAATTCTTACCTTCATGGAGTTTACATTCTAGTGGAACAGTAAGCATTTTGAGTGCTTACTATGTGCCAGTGTCTTAGGCATTTTACATCTGTTAATTCATTAATCCTCAGCATAATCCTCAGATAAATACTGTCCCATTTTATAGATAAAGAAACTGAAGAAAGGATATACCAAATGCTTTGATCCATGTCACACAGTTTGGGGAGTGACAGAATTGAGATTTAAAGAACCAGGCGCGCACTGGCTTCAAAATACATGTTTTTAACTACTACTCTGTACATAACAGGCACTCAAGCAAATTCAGATCATGAAATAAATGCAAAAGCACATTGAATCCAGTTGGATGACTTAAATAAGTGTTGCTACAAGGGAGTACAAAATACACTGAATCATAAAGATTTGTCAAATATTGCTATTCAGCAGCAGTAGTCTGTTGCCAGCTGGATCTAGTATTATCTTTTTGCTTTTGGGGTTTTTTTGTTTGTTTGTTTTGTTTTTTCAAGAGAAGTCGGGAAGTATGGATCTTTATGTGTGATCTGATGTTTAAATAATTTAAAATTTCAGTAACTCAGTACAGGTCATATAGA
Organism: Martes martes; assembly: GCF_963455335.1. Lineage (NCBI taxonomy): Eukaryota > Metazoa > Chordata > Mammalia > Carnivora > Mustelidae > Martes > Martes martes. Next base: position 90,944,992 of record NC_137893.1, on the reverse strand, counting down.
ATATTATTCAGAGGCTGGGCTGCCATTTTGTATACCATGCTTGCATTTTTTTTTTTTTTAAATACCATCTGTATTATGGTGGGTCTGAGCCTGTCTTGACACTTAGGGGCAGGCACCTTGTATGTGTATAAGAAACTAAACTCCTCTACTTATCCCTCTAATTATTGTTTTCCTGCAAATGTTATATTTCTCATGTACAGATACTGCCTTCTACTCAGTTAATAAAACTGAAACCCCATAAAGTCATCCTTGACTTCTTAATTCCTCCCCGCCCTTCCTTCCCTTCTCTCCTCCCCACTCTGTCCACCCCCACCTTGCTCACTCATCCCGTCCAAATACACTCATAGATCTTTTTCTTGTCTTCTGCCGTGCTTAGGCTTTCTTCTTCCTGGCATGCTTTTTTCCTTTCATACTCTTTCCCCAAACCCTCCTTTCCTGGTCTGAGTTCCCCATTAAAATACAACCTTCATACAGGGAAGGACTTCATTTTAGTTATCTTTGCATTCCCAGCCTCTAGTGTACTGCCCAGTGCACTAGAGATCCTCTTGGGAATTTGAAGTAAGGTGTAGCATATGAGATTCTTTTCTCCTGACAGCAGAACTAAGGTAACGTCTGTTAGTAATAATGGGGCATTTTATAAGAGCTATATTTATGTAGATGTTTTGTTTTGCTATTGCTTTAAATTTGGTTAAATAAGAGCATCTGCACATCAAAGATGTTTAATTATACTGACAGTTGTCATCTACAGAGAAATGCAGTCTATACAAAATTCTACCATTTGTATAATTGGATTTTTTGCAAAGCTATTGAATGGCATTCATGCCATAATCTGGAAATTACATTCAGCACATTCCTAGAGAAACTTTCTAGTGATACTTGATATGATTGTGTATCTGTTCAACCATCTTTCTTTCTTTTATTTTTTTAAGATTTTATTTATTTATTTGACACACAGAGAGAGAGAGAGATCACAAGTAGGCAGAGAGGCAGGCAGAGAGAGAGGGGAAAGCAGGCTCCCTGCTGAGCAGAGAGCCCGATGCGGGGCTCTATCCCAGAACCCTGAGACCATTACCTGAGCTAAAGGCAGAGGCTTAACCCACTGAGCCACCCAGGCACCCCTCAACCATCTTTCTTACCTCTTACCACCTCTGATAAACAAAAGTCACATGCCCTTTAATATTAACTTAAATTTCAGAATTAATTAAATATGACAATAGCAAATTTTAACAGTCTTATTTAAATATCCTTTTTCAAACTCATAACAACCCCATGGCATAGTTCTCCCACCCCATTGACTATACCATTTCAGAAAATATGTTTTAAATCTTCTATCAATGACTCACCTCAAAAAAGCTTTTTGTTTACTTCCCTGTTGTAACTAAAACTGTCATTCCATCAGACAATACCACCAAATACATAGGTCATTCCCTTTGATTTCTCCAAAGATCTTATTGTTTTATTTTCTTTGTGGTCATCATACTCCTGCTATAATTTTTGGTCAGTTCAGTAGCTACATACATGATCCTTCCAATAACCCAGTCTTTCACTTTCTTCATTTTCTCTCTTCCTGTGATGCTGTCCTTTAGCTTGCTTCAGCCATTAATTCCAGGGTCACACCCAAGACCTCATTGCTAACAGTAACTGCACCTCTCTAGAACTTCAATTAAAAGTCAACACCTTCCCTAATCCCTCCCCTAATTACAAATTTCACAGCCAATAACTATAATCATTTTCTTGCATATTGTGTTAATTCCCTTGGCCTTTTCCTCCCTAGTCTAATTCACCTGGAAAATTCAGTGCTGGTTAAATTCTGACCAGCAGTCAGCCTGTACCTGCATAGCTATCAATGGAGAAAAATGTCCTGTTATGCTGATTGGTCTCACATTAAATACATGACCAGTAACTTCAAATAAGGTGTTTGCTGATGCCCTGTGAGATATTTATAATGTATAATGTTATATGTACTTATGTATATCTATATCTATATATGTCATATAGAAAATACAATACATAATATGTATTCCCCCATTTTGTTCAGTCTCCCAGTCTCATGGATGACATATGGTACCTTTTTCTTTTCCTTTAAATCTCTGACAACTCCTTTCCCATCCTCATTCTTAACCTACAGCGTGCTTCTTACTTCTCTGAGAAAGTTGGGATAAAGAGATTAGGCCTCCCACATCTGTTCTTTTTCCTGCATGGATGCCCACATACGTGCCTTCCGTCCTGTTACTATGACTTTATCCATTTCTCAGTCTAAAGCCAACCTTTAGATTCCATCCCTTCTAACTCACACAAAGACACCAGCGTGCCTTTCTTCTGCATCATCACTTTGCCACTCTCCACTAGATTATTCTTATCAGCATAAAAATATGTTCTTATTTCTTCTGTCTGAAATCCACCCCCCCTTTTCTTTTGGACCTTCCTTCTCCAGCTGCTTTTCTTAACAGCAAAATTCCTCAAAAAAGTTGTTGATAGGGGTCATCTCTAGTTCCTACTTCCCTGTTTTCTTTTTTTAACAATCAAATTGTTGCTTTTTAGTCGCCTTTCCTTCATAAAAAGAACAGGCTTATCAACAGCCTCAATATATGTACTTATTTGGTCGATCCTCTAATACATAAAATATGCATGGCAGCATTGCTATAGCAGGATCTCTACCAAAACAAACCTGCTTAGTAAAGTTCAAGACCAAATGCTTTTTCCTGAAGAACGAGGCCAAGGCAAGGATGCTCTTTGTATCATGTATCTCGATCATGTTGTAATGGTGGATACCCTAACCATGCCATAAAATGAGATAAAAACCAAAAGGCGTAGCAAATGAAAAAAAATGTAAAACTCAGGTTTCTAGAATTAATAACCGAATTTAGCAAGGTCAAGGACACAGTGTCAATCCACAAAAATCAATTGTATTTTTTACACTAATTACGAAATTAGAATTTTAAAACCACCCTTTGAAATAGCCTCAAAAACATAAAGTACCCAGGGATAAATTGAACAGATTGTATGTAAGAACTGTACACCCCAAACTACAAAACATTGTTTAGTTAAAAGACTGAAATGTGTTAAGAGAGAAAATTTGTAGATTGGAAAAATCAATCTTGTTGGGTTTCCTTGACCTATAGATTTATTGCAACCCCAATTAAAAGCCCAGTAGGCTATTTTAGAGACATTGATAAGCTGATTATAAAATTTATATGGAAATGCACAGGATGTAGAATAGCCAAAACACTTCTGAGAAGGAACAAATGAGATGATCTACTCTGTCTCAAGGTTACAGTAAGCAGTGGTATTAGCACAAGGATAGACCTAGAGAGCAACAGAACAGAATAAGAAATGCAGGTATAGAGCCACAAAAATATTCAGTTGCATTTCAGTTAAGTTGACAGAGTGAGTAATTCAAGGTGGAAAGGGTAGTGTTTTAGACAGGTAATGCTGAAACAACTGGATATCCACATAGAACAATAATGAACTTCAACCCCTCTTTCATGCTTTATGTAAACATTATTATGAAAGCTAAAAGTGTAAAAGTTCTTAAAAAAAAACTATCGGAGAGGGGCGCCTGGGTGGCTCAGTGGGTTAAGCCTCTGCCTTCGGCTCGGGTTATGATCTCAGGGTCCTGGGATTGAGCCCCGCATTGGGCTCTCTGCTCAGTGGGGAGCCTGCTTCCTCCTCTCTCTCTCTCTGCCTGCCTCTCTGCCTACTTGTGATCTCTGTCAAAAAAATAAATAAAATCTCTAAAAAAATTCCTTAAAAAAAAAAAAACTATCGGAGAAAACCTTTGTAACCTCAGCGTAGATAGAAACAATATATGTATCAGACAAAGGATTTGTATTTAGAATATATAAGGTACTGATCAATCCATAATAATGTGACAAACAGTCCAGTGAAAGGTGGACAAAAAATTTTGTAAAAACACTTCATTAAAGAAGATTTGTGAATGACCAATAAACACATGCAAAGATGCTCAACATCATTAGTCAGTGGGGAAATGCAAATTAAAACCATAATGTGATATTTCTATATTTCCATTACAATGGATAAAAATGAAAAGGTTGAAAATGTTTATTGTTGGTGAGGATGAGAAGCTGACGGGAATGTAAAATAGCACAAACACTTTGAAAATGAGTTTTGCATTTTCTTATAAGCATATTCTTACCATAGGTCTCTGCAGTTCTGTGTATTTACCTAAAAGAAATGAAGAATCAAGAGAAAAGAAAATGCGTATGCAATTACTTTTACATGATGGTTTTAAACAGCTTTATTCATCATAGCCCCAAACTGGAAACAACTCAAATATCTGTCAAAAGTTCAATGGATAAACAAATTGTGGAGTAGTCATAAAATACTACTCAAGAATTTTAAAAAATGAACTAAGGATACCACAAACAACACAGATGAATGAAAGACTTCAAACTAGAATATATGGTGTACGATTTCATTCATATGTAGCTCTAAAACAGAGAAATCTAATCCATATTAACAGAAGACCTATTGTTGGTTAACTAGGGGCTTGGGGGTTATGGAAATGTCCTACAGATCTTGAGGCATCTGGATGGCTTAGCTGGTTAAGCATCAGACTTGCGATTTTGGCTCAGGTCGTGACCTCAGTGTCCTGAGATACAGCCTCACGCTGGGCTCTGCACTGGGCATAGAGCCTGCTTAAAATTCTCTCTCTCTCCCCCTCTGCCCCTACCTGCTCCACCCCACTCCCGTGTGCGCTTGCTCGCTGGCGCTCTCTCTCTCTCAAAGGAAAGAAAGAAATGTCCTACAATCTTGATTGTGGGCGTTAGTGCAGGAATGTATACGTTTGTCAACACTCACCAGATTTTATACTTAAAAACGGGTATTTTTATTATGTGTAAATTATATCTTAGTAAAGTTGATTCTTTAAAAATGTATTTGGGTACTTTTTCCTTCTGAGTGTTTTGTTATCGATTAATATGTGGTTTGGTTCATTTCTGCCCCAACTAACCGCATACATACTCTTTGATTCAGTGTGATTTCTTGAATATATAAAACATTAAAATGATTCAGAAGTCAGCAATATATTAAAGAATTTTCTCAGGAAAATCCATTTCTTTTAGGTTTATGTATGTATGTATACATATACATATACACATATTTACAAACATACATATGTATCTATATGCACAGATATAACAACGGATTTCTTCACAAAGATAGTATATTTGATATACTTTTTTGCCCCTTGATTTTGGGGGATTTAAAGTCAAGCTTTTGAATTTTTGTTAATCTTATAGGTAAGAAGTGATAACTGTGCAGTTTTATTTTGTTTTTCTCTGATCTTGAGTAAGGTTGAAATAATGTTCTATATCTCTTTTCATGAGCTATCAGTATATTTTGTGTATTTTTTCAGTAACCTTTTTCCCCTTGATTTTTGATAGTTCTTCATAAATTAAGGATATTAGCTCCTTTTTTGTGTTGCATGTTTGCCAAGTATTTTTCCCAATTTTTCATTTCTTTTGGATTTGCTAATAGTGAATTTTGCATGCAGAAGATTTTTATTTCTGTAGAGTCAAATATAGCCATCTTTTCCTTAATTGTAGCTGTATTTTAAAATCACAGTTTGGAAACATTTTTCTGTATCCAGGTTGTATGAAAAACACTCATATTTTCTTAAAGTATTGTATGGTTTTATAATTTTACATTTGTATCTCTGATCCATTTGGAACTTATTCTTTTTTTAATTGAAAGAAGGTTTATTTACAGTGTGCTTTCAATGAGGAAAGCATATAGCTATTCCCATACATTTGTACCCGTAGGTTTCCAAACTCTTGTATATCTTTTTTTCCGTTTTCTTTTAAAAGAAAGTTAACACACAGTGTAATATTAGTTTCAGGTGTATATTACAGTGATTCAACACTACCATACATGACCCAGTGCTCATCACCAGAAGTCTCTTCAAGAAATGGTGTTGGGAAAACTGGACAGCCACATGCAGAAGAATGAAACTGGACCACTTACACCATTCACAAAAATAGATTTTAAATTGATTAAAGACCTACGTGTGAGATAGAAAACCATTAAAATCCTTGAGAAGAACACAGGCAGTAACCTCTTTGACATCAGCCATAGCAACTTCTTACTAGATATATCTCCTGAGGCAAAGGAAACAAAAGCAAAAATGAATTATTGGGACATTATCAAAATAAAACCTTCTGCACAGCACAGGAGACAATCAATAAAACTGAAAGCAACCTACAGAATGAGAGAAGATATTTGCAAATGACATATATGATAAAGGGTTAGTATCTAAAATCTATAAAGAACTTATAAAATTCAATACCCCCCAAAAAATAATCCAGGTTAAAAAATTGAGTTTATTCTTGTATATGAGAGAAAATATAGATTCAATTTTATTTTTTTCTAGATGACTGTTTGTCCCAACTCCATTTATTAAATGGAGGTAATAATTTCCACTTTATCCCCAGTGGTTTAAGAATACCATTTAAAAAAAATAACATGAGTTTTAGAATAAACTTTCTGGCTCTACAGAAAAACATACTGGTGTTTTTAGAGGGATCTCCTTGACTTGATAAATTATGTAAAGTAAACTGGCATCTATATGCTATTGAGTCATCCTGTTTACAAATAAGGGATGTGTTTTTTCATACATTCAAGTCTATAATGGTTTTCAGCAGTTGTTTTTTTTTTATTTACAAGTTTTCCTCATATAAGTTTTGCACATTTTTGTGATGTTTATTCCTGAAGTATTTTCTTATAGTATCTTTTTCATTTATTGTGTGTAGAGAAATCTGTTGGTATTTTAATCTTACATATTTGTGCTACCTAATTAAATTTTTGCTTGAGTCCAATTTTCATTAGACTCTCTCAGTCAGATCTCACCCTCCCCACTTCTCTGAAACTGCTCTTACTGAGGTACAAGAGACCTCCATGTTGCTGAGACTGGTGGTGATTTTCAGTCTTCACCTTACTTGACTGCTCAGCAGTATTTGACAGTCACACATTCCCTCCTCCATGAAATGTTTTCATTTGGCTTCTGGGGCACTAAACTCTCTTACTGTCCTTTGTCTCACTTTCCTGAGCCTTCTTTGCTGGCTGTTGTTCTCAATCTGGAATTAATCAGACATCAGTCCCTGGCACTCTTTGGCTTTGTCTCCACTCCTTCCAGGGATCTTTTCTAGGAGCTGGCTTCAAGTAGCAGATACACGCCGATAAGTCCCAAATTTATAGCTCTAACCCAGACCTCTTAACTGATCTCCAGACTTGTATCTCCAATGTACAGTAGCGTTTGTATCTAGGTTCTCTGCTGCTGATGTGTCCTGATGTGATGAGTTTAATCACAACAGAGCAGAGTGATCATTTTAGATGTAAGTCAGATAATGTCACTGTTCTGCTCAAAACCCCTCACTGTCATCTCATCTCACTCAGTGTAAAAGCCAGAATTTTCAGTCCCCTGCCAGGCCCTGCAAGATCTAGTCTCCCACCACATTTCCTCATCTGCGTTTCTGCTTCATGGCCCGCCTTGTTGTGCCTTGGCTCTGGGCCTTTGACTTTGCCACTTCCTTTACCTAGAACATTTTTTTCCCTAGATACCTGCCTGTCCTGCTCCCCTACTTCCTACAGATCACCCTCTCTGAATACTCAGATTAATTAATAAAGTATCAATGTTTTTTCTCCTTCCCACTGACAGCTCTTCTGATTACCTATCATACTTCTGTCCTTTCCTTATTTATGTCCTTCTCCTTAGTAGAATATAAATTCTAAGGTGATAAAGATGATTTTAGAGTTTTCCTTTCCTTTCTCTTCCACTGTTGTATCCTCAGCTCTTCAAATATTTCCTGGCACAAAGACAGTGACCAATAAATGTGTTTTCACGGCAAAGTATCAAGACTGCTCTCTTTTGTGGCTCGTAAACTGATTGAGAAGGCAGCTGCAAACTACTCTGAGTGATGAGAGCATTATAGACCGAGACTCCAGCTATGTAGACAGACTGATCGTGCTTGAAATGACGTAGTGGTCTGGTTCGGTTTAGATACTGGTATTAGGTATGTCTGATAACATTCATTCACTTAATGTAAAATCCTAAAGAAGAAAAACAGCAAGTTCTATTTTTCCAGAATGACTAGTGATTCCACAGTTAAAAAAGAAGAAGAAATTAAAAAAGCTAAATAAGAGTTGTGTTTATATGTATTTAGTTTTTTATATACTGACACAAATATAGAAGTTCACTGCCTACATGACTACATCCCATACACAAGGTAGTTTGGGGTTATGACAGTGTTTTAGAAGAATTTAGAGGTCTTACTGCTTTGATTTTTTTTGGCTTACAAGGGCAGTGTGTTCCCCTAGAAAAAAACAAAAACCATGAGTTCCTGAATTACTGAGGAGGAAGCCGTATCATTTCTTTTAACAGTGGTTCTCAAAGTGTGGTCCCCACAGACCACTGATGGGCTCCTAGGAGTCTCTGGGTGGTCTGCCAGCTGGTTTCTTCTAAAGTTTATAATATGACAGTGTCTGTAGTCTGTTTTATGGCGTGGATTAATAATTTACTTAATGACATTGCTAAAGTATTTTCTCAGATGCCATTCTTCCCACGAGTAATGGTGAGGTTTCTTTTCGGTGGCAACTGGGTAAGACGGAGTTGGTGGTCCCCTCATTCTTTTTTCCTCTCATGAAATAATCCACTGTATGAAACTGAGAACCGCTACCTTAGAGATATCTGTTCACATGACTGTGAAGGCTTTGAGAAGTCCTTCAGTGGCGATTTGAAACACTAAACTTTTTAACTGAAATCCCAGTTTGCATGCTTTAAAATGACTCTTCATTTGGCCAGAGGGTGATAGCTCAAGTTTCAGTATGAGAAGAAATCACATCCAGGAACCAAAGACCTAGGAACTTAAGACAATATTTTGAGTTGACAGCATAGAGTTACCTGGGCTGCAACCCAACAGGCCTGGAATTATTCCTGACTCCATCACTTGGTAATTCTGAGAGCTTCATCAAGTTCTTTCCCAAGTCTGAAGCTAGTATTATTGAAGTAGTTCTCAGACCTGAGTAATTCCTATGTAGAAATATAAATTCCTAGAATAGTGCCCAACACATTCATTCATTTAATGGAATATATTTTCAGTGTCTATAATGCTGGGTGCTCTGGATCCATAGTAAGGAAAAATGTGATTTCAGACTTGAAGTGAATTCTCCAGATACATGGTAGAGATAGAAAAGGAAATCTGCCCTTCTGGTGCCAGGTACACCAGATATACCAGATATATGCCAGCACTTACTCTGGGTGTTTTGGGAACAGGGTATTGGGCACAGTTTCCTAGAGGATATGAGGTCAAGCTGAGTTTTAAAAATTGAGTAGGAGTTAGAAACAAGGGGTGCTTGGGTGGCTCAGTTGGTTAAAGGTCAGGCTCTTAATTTCGGCTCAGGACATATCTCCGGATCGTGAGCTCAAGCCTCCTCCCTCAGTATAGAGTCTGCCTGAGATCCTCTCTCTCCCTGTCCCTCTGCCCCTCCCTGTGCTCACTCACTTTCTCAAAATGAATAAATAAAATCTTTTTTAAAAATTGAGTAAGAGTTAGAGAGACAGAATTCGAAAGATGATTGCAGCCTACTAGAACAACAGATTCAAACACATTACCAGTAGGACTAGTGTGGAGAGCTTTTGGCTGGAAGCAGTAGGGGATGGGTGGGAGACGAAGATAGAGGTTTGATTTGGACAGGGCCTTAAGCAATTAATAAATGGATATTACCACTGCCACTACCACTGCTGTTAGTATTAGTATTATCATTTTAGATGGCTAGGTGAATTAAGAGGGAACTGTAATAACTCCACTTGAATAAAATAATTTAGCTCACTTGGTTGCAAATAAAAGTAGAGGGAAACATACCTTTCTTGACTCACAGACCTGATATGAAGATTGTTTCTAAGTTGCATATTTCTGAGTTTCTCATTTTTTAGAAAGGCAGTGAATAGTTCTTGAAAGCCCTTCTATTTGGAAGACTGAATTGTTTGCAGCTTCAATACATTTTGTCAGTTTTCATGAGTCAAAGCTGAATTCCCATGTCCGCTATAACCTAACAATTACAAATTTGCAATTAGTGAAACCTGAAGCGATGTGATTTTATCCAATAGTAGTTATGCACAGCTTTAACTGGGTCATATTTTTTTATGAGTTTATGTTTGTTTTCAGCCTTTGAGATATGCGTACGGTCTCCCACACTGGGATAGGCTCTTTAAATGCAGGGTGGGACTTTTGCTCTCCATTTTTCTACTCTTTTATTCCTGTTTTACTTGCAACTCTAAACAGCATATAATATAGTGTTCTGCACAGAGAACAGAGCAAATGTTGAGTTGTCAGAAAGGGATTTTTAACGTACATGTATGTCTGATTATTGTTCCGTGTGGGAGTATAGCCTGAGGCAAAGGACTAGGGTAAAGAACTGACAACATCTAAGTTCCTTATCTCTGTCTGTGTGTGTGCATTGTTGCCTCTCTCATTTATGGAGAATAAAAGGAAATTCAGTAAGAATTAATTGAGTAAAAATTTTTACATTCCCTTTGTAATCTGCCTTGATTTTGTTTGTTTTTAGCTGTAAGGCTCTTAGAAGAGTGTGTGTTTTACGGGATAGTCCAAATCACCAGGGAGACCAAAAAGAGTCCTTTTACATGGGCTGAATGCCATACTGTTCTATTAAATATTTGGAAAAGGAGGACCATTTTACAGGTCTTTTTTTTTTTTGAACAAAATGTTGAGAAAGAGATAATTCTTTCATAAAAATAATTATATACCAGTCATTTCATAAGCACTAAAGCTAGTTTTCCCTACAAATGCAATATATGGAGTGCCTACCCTATTCCAGGAGTACTGTAAGTAGCCCTAACATGTTCTGGGTAGTTGTGTACATTCACCCCTCTAAGGAGAAGTTAGACTAAATGGATTTTTGAGTATGACTTTTAAGAAATTTTTTAAAAAATGAAATTTAATTCAAATTTTGTATTCTGTGTCATAATATATCTGTGTCTATTTCAACATAAATACACTATTTTAATTACTGTCTAATTCAGTCAACACTTCTGGAAGATGTGCTGCATGTTTCTTCTTCAGCATATCTTACCTTAAGACACAGGCTTGCATACAGTGGTACCTGTGTATCCTTGTAGAAGAAGCCATATTCATCTTAATAATCTGAAGAAATTCTTACTATCTCCCATTTTACATGAGGAAAGTGGGGCCCAGAAGAACAAAATTGCTGCATCCTGAGAATGTACAAATATATTTATAATGTTCTATTGGCACAGACAATTTTCCTTCGTTTGAGGACTTATGATTAGGGAGGAGGAAACGATTTTTTATAAGGTGATAGGTGAGAATGAGCGTGTTTTCTCTGCATGTTGTGTTCTGCTTAGGAATTTCCATTTCCTAAACATTTCTCATTTGGCAAGTTTTACATTAACTATTCGTTAATTTTGAAGGATTTTAAAGAAATGCATGTGAGTTGAACTTCGAGACTTGTAAAACAATGAAATATTGAAAATCTATTAAAGCCTTATCTGTTATTGATTATATAGGTCTGTGTAAACTAAGCAACTATAAATATACCAGAAACCTGAGTTTAACTTTACATAAGAATATCACTTTTCTTTAAAATAGTTTTTAAAATCAACATTTGGGGCGCCTGGGTGGCTCACTGGGTTAAACCCTCTGCCTTTGGCTTAGGTCATGATCCCAGAGTCCTGGGATCAAGCCCCACATCGGGCTCTCTGCTCAGCAGGGAACCTGCTTCCCTTCCTCTCTCTGCCCTCTCTCTGTCTACTTGTAATCTCTGTCTGTCAAATAAATAAATCTTTAAAAAATAAAAATAAAGATAAAATCAACATTTATTAGCACTTTTCATAAATGTTCATTACTTTTGATGAGTACAGAAGGGATTAGTTAAAATTGTTGAAGATGGTATGCATGTATTTTTTATGGGTTTTTTAAACTTTTTTTTTTAACTTAATTTTTTTTCTTGAGAGAGAGAGAGAAAGAGAAGAGGAAGATCAGAAGGAGAGAAAGATAATCTTAAGCAGGCTTCATGCTGGGCATGACCTGAGCCAAAACAAAGAGTTGAACATTCAACCAAGTGAGCCACCCAGGCACCCGTTCATGGTTCTGTAGTATTTTGTGGAGTCATAATCTTTTCTTTTCTTTCTTTTTTTTTTTTTTTTAGTACAGTTGACACAGGGTTACATAAGTTCCAGGTGTACAGCTTAGTATCTTAAGTATTGTATAGTAAGTCAATATATCCCGTACATTACTTCATTAATATACTTTACTTGCCAATATACCAATCTTATCCTTGAATAAACTTATAGATGAGTGTCAAGGAGTTCTGTTGAGTCTACCTCCAAAGTATATCTCCATTTCATCCACTGCTTCCCATTACCAATTCCATCAAGCACTACCCATTTCTCTTAGAATACCGCAGTAGTAAACTCACTGGTCTTCTGTATCTAGTCTTGCCCTAATTTAGTCCATTCTCCTCACAACAGCAGAAGGTTCTCAGAATGCAGTCAGACCTTGCCACTCTTCTGTATAGGTCTCCATTTATCCAGGGCATTCTGGTTTAAGCCAGTTATCCAGGTGTGATTACTGATAATGCACTCTTTCACATTCACAGAGTCCTAATCTAGATAAATCGTGGTCCACCAACTTAAAGCTCTTCAGTGGTTTCCCCTGCACTTAGAGTAAATTCAGACTTCTTATAGTGGCCAACACTGTACTGCATGAACTGATTGCTGCCCTTGTCTCTGTCCTCATTTGTTCATTTTTATTTCTTTAACCCACTGTTGTCATCTCTCAGTTTCTCATTCAAGCCAAGTTCTTTGCTGTCCTAGAGTCTTTGCACATGTTCTTCCTTCTACCTGGTGTGCAGCTCTCTACCACTTTCTCCCAACCAGTGAGTGCACTTTGAATGACTAGAGCCCTATATTCCTTGAGGTCTTAAATCTCAGCTAAAATGTCACCGGTTTAAAAGGCATTCCTTGACATCCTGCCTAATATAGATGCCTTCTCTATTATAGGTTATTTCAGCAACCTGAGATTTTTTTTATATCACTTATTATGACTTGTAAAACTTTCATTTATTGATGTATTTCTTTGTTGTCATAATGGAAGATTATTGAAGGCAGAGACCATGGCTTTCTGTTTGTTTGTTTTTTTTTTTCAATACAATATCCTAACTCGTAGCATTGTGCATGGTACATAGTAGGTACTCAGTAAACATTTGTTGAATACATAAATGAAGACAAATTCAAAGCCAAAACTTGCTTTAGTCTTGCTTCTATAGAATAAGACAAAAAATAGTGACCAGTTCTCTATCATCTTTACTAAAATCAATACGAATTCACTTTTGAAAGGGAAGAAATTAATTGCCTAACAAGAATTTGAGGCCCAGTTGTTTGACCACACATATATAAAAGGGAAATATCTCTTAAGAGAGAGGGAATAATTAAGTATAACAAGTTTAAGGGTTGTGGTGGTTTTGTAGCCTAGATTTCCTTATCACTGTCAACATTTAATTATATATCTTAAAGTTATGGTTCTTCTCTATCATTCAACAAAATTATCAGTTATCAGTATCATCTAGTTCACTATTTGAGAGTAAATGAGAACATAGTAGAAATATAATATTTAGTGTATTGTTTAAAAGTATGAATTTCTATTTGAAAAAGTTTGCTTAGTTTTGGTTTTTTTGAGGAGACTGTAATCTGGTTGTAAGGGTAAAAGTCTAGGGAGAAAATAAGACTTTGCAAGGATATACCTTACGAATAAATGTCAAAAGTTCAAAATGTTATTTTCACAAAGTAGTTTATAAGGTTAGAGCAAAACTTGTGAACAGCTAATATAACTAATCCTATGTGTTTCCAACTATCCTTTAGCTACAGGTACATAATGGCTGAACATTTCAACTCTTCACTTTATGTTGTTTTGAGTGCTGTTTTTTTGTTTTGTTTTGCTTCACTTTACACCATAACGTTTTCTTCTGACACAATATAGTTTTCATATTTTCTCCACAATACTTGAGACGGCGCATGGGCCAAATCTGGCCCTTTGCCTATTTTTGTAAATAGAATCTTACTGGAACACAGCCATACTCATTCATTGTTATATTGTGTATGGCTCTTTTCACACTACCATGGTAGAGTTGAATAGAGGTGACAGAAAGTGTATGGCCTGCAATGCTAAAAATATTTACTATTTGGCTCATTACACAAAAAGTTTGTTAACCTTTACTGCAGAACATACAAAGGCAGTGTTACCTTCTTAGTGCCCTGCTGGAGTTTGACCAACTCCAGAATCCTGCTGCAGGTTAAAAGAGCTAAAAACCTTTATTCTTATTTCTATAACCATTGTACTCAATTTGGAACATCTTGCAAATTTTATTCAAGCATGGCAAAGATAAATCCTACTTGTCTAACAAAATTTTCTTAACTGTGCCTATCAAAATTGTATGTGTATATATGATGTTTAATAAACTGATAGAAGCAGACTTCAGAGCAAAAACTAAGTTTGATATTACAGAAACACCCATAAATTAGTCCTAACAAATAGGTTTTCTGTTCCTTCAATTTTGACATTTGCCATTTTATTGCTGACTTTTATTTGAAACCTTTTACACCTTCGCAAAGTAGATTTGAAATGTTCAGACAATGCCCATCTACATATTAAAACACTTTTCTTCCAAGAGGAAGCATAATAATTTATTCTTTTATGGCTGTTGCGACTTAAATGCATCTTTCTCTTCCTGTTTCTTTATCCAATGTAGTTAAATAGATTTTTTCATAACTTTTTCATAACTTTTCATATCTTGTATTTCATATTTATTTCATAACTTTTCAAAAGGAATAAATGGGAAATTATGTTCGGCTAACTTGTTTATTTCTTCCATGCCTTCCTAAGTTTAAATGGGACCCTTTCTCTCTGCACTAAAGGAAAGTGAAATAGCCCTTTCAAATCAGTGTTCTTGGGAAATGAATGTTAATTAAAAAATACAGAAACATTTTTCCCTAGAAAAATCTGATGGTTAAATCTAAGTTAGATGCTCCTCTGGAAATAATGCTGAGATTTTTTAATAATGATTCAATCATTTGAAAACCAATGATGATGAATATTTTTTCATGTGTTTGTATGTCTTCTTTGGAGAAGTGTCTGCTCATGTCTTCTGCCCATTTTTTGATGTGATTATCTGTTTGTGTGTGTTGAGTTTGAGGAGTTCTTTATAGATCTTGGATATCAGCCCTTTGTAATGTCATTTGTGAATATGTTCTCCCATTCTGTGTGTTGCCTCCTTGCTTTGTTGACTGTTTCCTCATCATTAGCCATCAGGGAGATTAAAATCAAAAACCACATTGAGATACCACCTTACACCAGTTAGAATGGCCAAAATTAGCAAGACAGAAAACAACATGCATTGGAGAGGATGTGGAGAAAGGGGAGGAACCCTCTTCCACTGTTGGTGGGAATGCAAGTTGGTGCAGCCACTTTGGAAAACAGTGTGGAGATTCCTCAAAAAATTAAAAATAGAGCTACCCTATGACCCAGCAATTGCACACTGGGTATTTATCCCAAAGATACAGATGTAGTGAAAAGAAGGGCCATCTGTACCCCAATGTTCATAGCAGCAATGGCCACAGTCACCAAACTGTGGAAAGAACCAAGATGCCCTTCAACGGACAAATGGATAAAGATATGGTCCATATATACAATGGAGTATTATGCCTCCATCAGAAAGGATGAATACCCAACTTTTGTGTCAACATGGATGGGACTGGAAGAGATTATGCTGAGTGAAATAAGTCAAGCAGAGAGAGTCAAGTATTGTATGGTTTCACTTACTTGTGGAGCATAAGGAATAACACGGAGGACATTGGGAGATAGAGAGGAGAAGTAAGTTGGGGGAAATCAGAGCGGGAGATGAACCATGAGAGACTGTGGACTCTGAGAAATAAACTGAGGGTTTTGGAAGGGGGCAGTGAGAGGTTGGGTGAGCCTGGTGGTGGGTATTAAGAGGGCACGTATTGCATGGAGCACTGGGTCTGGTGTGTGAACAGTGAATTTTGGAACACTGAAAAGAAATAAAATAAAATAAAATGGAAAAAAAAGGAAATACCGAAATATTAAAAAATAAAAAAATAAAAACCAGTGCCATAAAATAGATACACATAGTAAAGTATAATTAAACTCATTGCCAACTCAGTCTTATCAAATAAGTTTTACTTTTTATACCAAGAGAACCTTTTAAAAAATCATACCTTCTCTTCAAATTATATTTGTGTGTTATATACTATATTCATTTATCTTATTTATGTTGAGAAATAGTTTTCTGTTAGCATTATAAAACATTATGGCAGATTGGGAGTAAAGAAGTCCTGGTGCCTCAGACAAAATACAACTAGAGGAGTCTTTCATATTTGCGTAGACTGTGATAGCTGTTTTGTGTATATTTAAAGCCAAAAGTAAACTCAGGCACTTCTCACCAGTGCAGTGTCATTCAGTGTTTTTAAATGCAGTGAGGTAGAAATTATTAACTGGTTTGACTGTTTTTATCCTGGTGAAATATTCATTCCTGACTATTATGGAAAGTTTTGTTTTCCATAAAAACAAAAACAAAGCAGTTTTATAATATAAATAGCTGCTCTAATCACTGGGCATTTCATTTTCTTTAATGGTTTCTATACCTATGTATTAGCTATTGGTGGATATTAAACATTCAGCCCTTTTCATTTTAGTTTTACAACCTGTCATACATGTTTTTTAATGCTAGTAAAACCTGTATATACAAGAAAATATTTGGATTAGTGCGTGAGAGGAGGGGAAGCAGAGAAAGAAGAGGGTGGGGTAGGGCTGGGTTGAAGAATTAATTTGAATATTGGAACAAGCCAACTAGCTGCTTCTCTGTTAGGCCCAAGAAGACAAGTTTTAGACTATAAGTAAAAACTCAGGTAGTTTTGGAAAATGACTTTTGGATATTTTTATCAGGATATTTATCTATAAATTTTTTAAGATGCTATCATTTAGTGGTTTGTCCTGGTTGTCTTTGAGAATCTGATGAAATTATAGATAGCCTCCCATCTAAACATTTTATACAGTTTCAGAAAGTTCATAAGCCCCATGATAAATTTCCTCAGGCATAGAATATTTACCTGATTAAACAGTCCCTTACCTTTTAAATCTAAAGACACAGTTTGAATATATTAACTGTATCATTTTAAAAGGGATAAAGTTAATTGTAGCAAATTTGAAAAATATTGAAATAGAAACTAAAAATCACAGGATTTTTATATATATATATATATATATATATAAAACTACTTAGTGTCTTCATGTCTGTATTATTGTCTCTATTAATAAAATTTTACTTTGAAAAAATTGTTATCATTACTGCACTTCTGATTTGCATTCTGCTGTTTAAATTTAACATTTTATCATTAGGCTCTTTCCTGCTAGTGAGTATCCGTAAAAACATTTCCTGTGGCCGAGTCTCATGGCCTTGTGAGGAAGCTGTCTCCTGTCAGTAGAAGCATGTGCCTTTCCAATGTTTTGCTGTTTTAAATAATGTGCTAAATAGCATCCATATTCATAAATTCTTGTATCTAATTATTTTCTAAGATAAATATCTAGAAATAAAATTACAGGATCAGAGGGGATTAACTTTATTAGCATGCAAGTTGAAACTGCCCTCCAGAACATTCTGTCTCTCTAGCAGTGAATTAGCTTGTTTTCTGAATTCTGTCCTCAAAAAGCATTAGCATTTTAAAAATCTGCTAATTTTAGAGATGCAAAATAATAATTTATAGTTGTTTTAATTTGTATTTATGATCGCATTAGCCTCTTGTATTATAATCTGGATTTTTTATTCATATCATTTGCTCATTTTTCGTTTAGGGTTTGAATGTTTTCCATGAGCTTTTTACGTATTTAGGATAGTAACATTTTATGAACTTTAGAAACATTTTTCCAGCATGTATCTTTTCATTACATCTTTTTTTTTAATGCCAGAAGTTTTCATTGTAAGTGTAATCCAGTTCACTGATTTTTTCCCCTTTCAGCAGTAGTGCTTTTATGATTAGAAAGTTCTTGAGAACTGATTAATATCCCCATGCATTATCTTAAGCTATATTTATTTATTACATTTAAAATTGCACAGTTGTAATTTATTTGGATATACAGAATGAGACAAAGATCTAACTTTGTTATATCTCAGTATACAGGTGTACCTATAAATAATTTTAATTGAATGTGTCACTGTGTTCATAACATAAGTACCTTTTTTAGGAGATTTTTTTTTTTCTGTTTGGCTGGTCTTTATGCATCCCTAAACCCATGAAGCCTTCTTAGTTACCTTTTTTCTCCATGCCTTAATATTCATATATAAATAAAAGTGTACATACATAGAAACATCAACATGCGTAGGGTTTTTTCCCCATTGTCACTTACTTTATAAAAATGGGATTATATTATACATACTTTCCTCCATCTTGTTTTTCTTGCTAAAAGATAGGTCATTGAATTCTCTTTAAGTCAATCAGTGAAACTCTGTTATGTTGCTTTCTGGAGTTTCTTTTGATTTTGTGTGTTTTTGTTTTTCTTTGTTTTTAGTTTTTGACAATTTTTAGACCTAACGTTTTATTTATTTTTATTTTTAAAAGTTTTTATTGAAATTCCAGTTAGTTAACTTACAGTGTAATATTAGTTTCAGGTATACAATATAGTGATTCAGCACTTCCATACAACACCCAGTGCTCATCATACAGGTGCCCTCCTACATCCCCATCACTTATTTCCCCTAACCCCCACCCGCTTCCCTTCTGGTAACCATTTGTTTGTTCTCTATATTTAAGAGTTTAGGGGCACCTGGGTGGCTCAGTGGGCTAAGCCTCTGCCTTCGGCTCAGGTCATGATTTCAGGGTCCTGGGATCAAGCCCCACATCGGGCTCTCTGCTCAGTGGGGAGCCTGCTTTCCCCTCTCTCTCTGCCTGCCTCTCTGCCTACTTGTGATCTCTGTCTGTCAAATAAATAAATAAAATCTTTTTTTTAAAAAAAGAGTGGGGCACCTGGGTGGCTCAGTGAGTTAAAGCCTCTCCCTTCGGCTCAGGTCACGATCTCAGGGTCCTGGTATCGAGCCCCACATCGGGCTCTCTGCTCGACGGGGAGCCTGCTTCCTCCTCTCTCTCTCTGCCTGCTTCTTTGCCTACTTGTGACCTGTCTGTCAAATAAATAAATAAAATCTTAAAAAAAAAATAGTTTGTTTCTTTTTTTGTCTTCTCCTTTTTTTTTCCTTTGCTTGTTTTGTTTCTTAAATTACACATGTGAGTGTAAAATCATGGTATTTGTCTTTTTCTGACTGAGTTATTTTGCTTAGCGTAATACTCTCTAGCTCCATCCATCTCCATGTTGTTGTAAATGGCAAGACTTCATTGTTGTCATGGCTGAGTAATATTCCATTATATATATATATATATATATATATATATATATATATATATATATATATCACCTCTTTATCCATTCGACAGTCAATGGGCATTTGTGGCTGTGGAATATAATTTACCTTTTCTCTATCTATAGCATTCTTTTTCATCATATATAATTGATCAATCTTAATATATATTGTCAGATGCTTTTCCTCCAATGCCTGCTAACAATAAAAGTTGTAGCTCCTTCTAGTTTTTGTTCAAATACTGAATGTGAAGAAATATCACATTTTAATTTGCCATCTGACTACTAGTGACTTTGAACGTCTTTATGTTGGGTGACATTTGGTTTGCTCCCCTATGAATTGTGTGTTCCTACATTTTTCTAATGGATTTCTTTCTTATAAATTTCTAAAAACATTTATTAAGTCATTACATGTCTTAAAATTGCATTGCAGAATTTTTTCAAATAATCCATGAAAATGTTTTAAAATATTATATAATCATAAGTGTTTATGCTTTTCCTTTTTGAACTTCCAGCATTGAATAAGGATGTCTCTCTAATACTTGATTGTATGCGTTGTGTCTTAGATCATCTTGTAAGATTTTTATTGTTTTGTTTCTTGATATTTAATAAACCACCTGAAACCATAGGAGGACTAAAAGCAAAAACCACTTGGGGCTCCTGAGTGACTCAGTTGGTTGAGTGTCCCACCTGTTGATTTCAGCTCAGGTCATGATCTCAGGGTTGTGAGATCGAGCCCCACTTTGGGATCCACACTTGGCTAGAGCCTGTTTAGTATTCTCTCTTTCTTCTGCCTCTTCCCTTTACTTCCTCTAAAAGAATCACTTTATTATTTCTTGTGGTCCAGTGATTTGGCTCAACTAGGTGTTTTGGGGTTTTTGTTTGTTTGTTTGTTTGTTTTGTTTTGTTTTTTGCTTGTAGTCTTTCACTTGGTTGCAGTCAGATACTACCTAGAGTATGTCATCTGGAATCTTTACCAGGATTCTTAGGAAGGCTGGACTTTCCTCCCTCCCTATGTAGTCTCAGTGCCTCTCCTCTCCATCTAGTCCCTTTATATGGTCTGTCCAGCAGAGTCTTACTTGGTGGCACCATATTCTAAAAATTTCAAAAGTAGGAGGTGCAACAACTTTTACTGTCAAGGCAGAAAAGTTCTGGAACATCACCTCCTCTATGACTGTTGAGTAGAACAAGTCACAGCCTGGCCTAGATCACTGTGGGAGAGAACTAGCTAAGGGCATGAATACAAGGAACCATTCGCCAGGGTCTTCTTTAGATACTAGCTCCCACAAGGCCTAGGTTTTCTTTGCAGACATCTAGCCATGCATGAGAAGGTCTCCTGCATCCTTGGATTGTAGATACAGGCCTTGGATCTTTTTTCATGATTTGTATCATTTCATCTTTTACATTTTAAGTTTTCGACTTATCTGGAATTTATTTTTACATATGGCTTAAGATGAAATCTTAACTTTTTTTCTCTTCAGTTAGCTGTTTGTCAAACCATTGATTAAATAATTCTGTTTTCCCACTGGAATAAACTGCCCCTGTCTTCTGTCAAATTTTTATCTATTTCTCATCCTGTTCATCTACTATCCCACATAATTTTTCTTCCTTTTTATTCCTCAATCCTTCATTTTCTCGCTTCCCCCACCACTCCCTTTCCACTGCAGCCACTCCTGCTCTAACATCCTAATACAGTTATATCCTAATTTTCACTTAATTCGTTAGTCATTGTTTACACTGTTTTGACTCTGAGATCACCTGAATCCATAGCCGAGTTCTACAGTATCGTATTTGAACTTTCTTGTAATTTTTGTTGTATTTTCCTTGCAGCAATTGTCTTTTCCTTTTGCTTAGTTCTCTATTTATCTGGCAGTAATTCATACCCAGCTCTCAATTAAGTGTGGATATCCTCTGGATATAAATAAAAAAAGATAATTCCTGTAATCTCATCTTTTTTAAGAATACCTTTCCTAGACCCCTCTGTCTGCTTGCTCAAGTCCAGAGAGATTGCTCTTTACCATGCTGGGTATCTGCCTTCATGTCTTGGGATTTTATTTCATTCTCTGTAGCATACTTATGTCTTACACTACTTCCTACAAGGAAGTAAGCCAAGGAAAATTCGTCCTTTTTCCTTATTCCATTATTTTGCTGAGTACCTTGTCCATTAGCTTTCTGAGGAAGAATGTGTGGTTGTGTGTCAACCATGCTCAAAAATAGGTAAGTCAGGAAAAAAAAAAGAAAAAGAAAGCATCCATGGAGGTGAATTTTTATATAATTTGCATGTCTTAAATTAGTTTACTCTACCTTTAGAGACTTCTGGCAATTTGCCTATATGCAAAAACTTTTAGGTTAGAAATTATTTACCTCAGGGTTTTGAAGCCATTTCTCTATTACTTTCTGATGTTAAAGGTCATTATAGAGATGACATTCTAATTATTTAACCTTTCCATGTAAACTGTTTTCTTACTATTTCTGTAAGTTCCTGGTACTTCCTGTTTGTCCTCAGAATTCCAAAATTTCACAATAATATATCTAGA
This sequence comes from Martes martes, assembly GCF_963455335.1. Lineage (NCBI taxonomy): Eukaryota > Metazoa > Chordata > Mammalia > Carnivora > Mustelidae > Martes > Martes martes. The sequence goes on along the minus strand of NC_137893.1, from coordinate 90,922,983 downwards.
ATGTTTTACATGACATGCACCCCACCCCACCTTGGCTGCCTTTCTGATCTTATCTATAACCACTGTCTTTGCTATAGCCAGATTAGCCTCCTTTCTTTTCCTCTATCTTGTCCAAGAATGGTCTTGCCTTGGAGCCTTCATTCTTCCTATTACCCTTGTGTGAAGTATTCTCCCACATATCCATGTGGCTCACCCCCTTCTTGCTGGTTTCTGCTCAGGTGTTACTTTAATAATGAGTACTTCTCTGATTACCCTTATAAAATAACACCCCACACATATCTCTCCAGCACATCTGATCCTGCTTACTCTTTTTTCCCTTCTTGAACTTTTTTTTACTCTTTTTGGGGTAGCATAGGGATTAGGATAAATATTAAAGAGTTTATTATGTGTCTCTGACCCCTCAAATTTAAGTTCCATGACAGTGTGGACTTTGCCTATTTTGTTTAATGTTCTATCCCTGCCATCAAGAGTTGTGCCAGGTTCTCAGTAAATATTTGTGGATGAATGAGTGTGAGGTGACTTGGTATGCGCTTTTTCATCCATTGCGTTGAACAATTGATAGATTTAGTCTGGAATCTTATGTTTTTCAGTGCTGGGAAGTTTTCTTGAATTATTACTTCAAATGTTCTTTTCCCTCCATATTCTGTTCTAGAACTTCTGTTAATTAACCATCCAAATTACATATCCTTTTTTTAAAATTTCTTGTCTTAATTACTTGTGCTTTGTACTGGGTTAGGTGCTTTAGAGAAGTAAAAATGCAAAGTGAGTTTTCTACCTACAGTTATTTATGTATTTATAGTACTTATTTACATTTATTCACTAATTGCCATTATCACAAAAGTAAATCATTTCAGGGAGTTTTTCCCTTCTAATTAATTCATAGCTATGACTGTGACAGTTCATAACTAAACAATTTAAACAATACAGAGCACAAATACTGATGGGGATGGGACAACACCGGAATCTATAAATATATGACACTTGAATAAAATTAGTTGGTGAAAATTCCCTTTCCCATCTCTACCCTTCCCTACAAGAAGGCAGAGAGAAGGACTTTTTGTCAGGCTCTGTGCTCACACTTTTCACATGAACTCCGACACACATCCTTTGGGACAGAAAATGGTGAGAGTACAACAGGAATGAATATTTCTTGAGAATCTGTGCCAGACACTTTGCATGTATAATTTAATGTGGTCCTTACACAACCCCAAGATGCAAGTATCATTACATCCATATTAAAAATGGGGACTTGAAGATAAGACACATTAATCATTTGGCACAAGATCATACACCCACGGTTAGAACTGAAACATTAGCTGCTAACTTTGAATTTAATTAAAGTGTTCTTTTAAAAAATATTTTATTTGTTTATTTGAGAGAGGAAGAGAGAGAGAGGGAGAGAGAGCATGAGCAGAGGGAGGGGTAGAGGCAGAGGGAGAAGCAGCCTCCCCACTCAGCATGGAGACTGACTCGAGGTTCAGGAATCACGGACCCAGGGATCCTGATCTGAGCCTCAGGCAGACACTTAACCGACTGAGCCACTCAGGCGCCCCTTAATTAAAGTCTTAATGGCACATTCAGACTTCTAAACTAATTGCTATGTGTCTAAGAGTAGATCTGTTATGGACCATATGAAAAAAAATTTTCTACTCCAAAAAGCAAACTATGTTTACACAAGAATATTTCCAGAAATTTATTAGAGACTTTTAAAACTCCATGAAAATTATTATTAAACTGTTAATGCTGTCTAAATTCTGTAAAGTGTTGAATGCTGATTGGTCAAGTTACTGAATTTTACATACTTAAATATTAGTTTATATGAGGAAACTATTAACTATTAGTTTACATGAGGAAAATGGAAAAGTTAGCTGCCATGGAAAAGATACTAGCCATGGGATACAATGGAAACAGGGAGTTATTGTCTGAAAGACTTGTTCTAGTCACATCTTTGTCATGTAAATGCTCTGAGCTGCTGTTCCCTTATCTATAAAAAAAAACCTAAAATATTAATATCCCTTAACTCACAGGATTTTTGCAAAAATTAGAAAAACTAACAATTTTAAAAATATGCCAAATACGTTAGTCATCTTGTAGTGTATACACTATGTGCTAGTTTATGTCCTTGTTCTGCGTATTATTGGTGCTACCCTTCCTTAAATTAAGTCTTAGAATCTAGGATTATAATTTCTATCACCAGATCACATTGTATATTTGGAGGAGGACACTTCCCACCCATTTCTGTTTTTAAATCATCTGAACAGAAGATTTTAAAAGGAAATGAAAACCATTCTACTTCTGGTATTTAAGGGGGAAAGTAGCCTTAGTAAGACTGAAGACTCAGGTGATAATGGACATCTAATGTTTGTCCTTCTAGACTCACTTTTCACCCTTCCACCTTTTTTGTACCCTGGGAGGCTCATCTCTTTAGATCTCTCTTGCCGTCTGACTTCTGGTTGAGTTTGGCCAGTGAGAGACACCAGCAGGATTGCTGAGAGTGGGATGAATGAACGTAAGGCCAAAGGTACCTGTATCCCTGGCAGGGTAGGCTTCGCCAGCTTCTGGGCTTAGGTGGTGGCTTCCCCTTCCCCCTTTAAGCCTAGGGTTTATAATGGCCTCTGTTGCTCTTAGAGCCAGGAGGGTGCCACACTACTCCTTGCGGTTTCCCTAAACCTTCCCCACATCTTCATAACTAGTTTCTGGGTAAACTCTCTCCAAATTCGCAGTTTAACTATGCTATCTTTTTTATTTCCAAGCCCCTGACCAGTAAACTGACTGATATTATTCAGGTAAATATCAGTGCTCCTGTATGGATCATCCCCAGAGATAGCCCAGACACACATACGTTAGCTGAGATTCAGCCAGATAAATTATATAAATTGAGGTTTTCTATAAATCCTGATTAGAGTTGGAGGCACAGCTTGATTTGCCTTTTGGCTGGAAATTCATCATGTCTAGTATCTAACTGAGCTAACTCCAGATGAGTCAGATTTTCTTTAGACATTTCAGATAATCTGTAGCAATGTCCTTGAGTCTCTCTTAAGATTCATAGCCTTTATGTGGTCTGTGGAGACTACATTAATGGAGTTTGCATTCTGGAAGGGAAGCCTTCTTTTTATAAAGAGATCTTTACAAAGTAGGGCGATAAGTGGTAAGCTGGCTGAAGTCCTACAATGTCCCCAGAAACAATGGAAAGGGGGTGATTAGGTCTGTGCTTGAGTTTGAGGAGAACTCAGAGAGGCTGTGGCATGTCACTTGCATTTGTTGAAGGATGTGGGACTCTGTCTTTTCTATGTTGTCTGCATTCTCAGAATGTGACTATGAGAGTGTTGCGGGATGGTTGTACCATTTTAGCTTGATGTCAAGGAATCTCTTAAGAATATCCCGGTTTGGGTTTAAATAACAAATGTAAAACATTTTCTCTGCTGATCAGATTATCAGTAGACTTTTTTTCCCTTTCCTTATATAGATTACTTTTTTTCATCTTCTAACCAAGAATGGGTCATTCCTAAGCAATACATTGTGCTTCTATGGTGCCTTTTAGTCTAGGTGCCTATACAACATTATTTCATTTGATCTTCACAATGACCTGTGAGTGTAACAAGATCTGTACTATATCACCTTTTGAGCCCTTTTTAATAACCTTTTTAATTCTTGAGTAGAATATGGGACTGACATCTGAGCCCAGGAAACCTGACTTTTCATTTAGTTTTACATATACGTCTTCTAATTTGATAAATACTGTATACAACATTGATTGGTTTTCCTATGCAAGCAAAGTTTGAATACAAAATTTGAATAGGGCTACTTTCTCTGACAGACTGAGGGGGAAGTATATACAAATTATCTCTGTTCATTTTATGATAAAAGCGAAGAGCGGATTAGAATCAGATACAGACCAATCTTAATTATGTATTGGTAATTGCATTGCTTTAATCCCATTTTGCAACTGACTTTGGCTTTCAAATGTATCTGGAACTACTGGGTAGAGTACTGGAATAATTAACTCTCTCACCTGCTGATTTGTGTACCATGGGGAACATTGTTGTAAAATAAGTCATTAATGCTCAATAATGATCCAACCTCATACTTCATCCACTGACACAATTAATTGGATTGGTTGCTATTTCTACTGGCTTAACCAAGTAGGTTTTTTTTTTTTTTTTTTGAAAACTAACTCCCTCCTGCACCTCACCTCTTTGAGCTTTTCTTTTTTATTTATTTCTTCTCTCAGTGATACAAGCATTCAATTATGAAGCCAAAAGTAAACTATTCCTAAGGTTAAAAACTAGAACCAGAAAGTAAAAGCCAAAAACACTTTTGGAGGTCATTTGGTGTCTACCTTTCTTTTGTTCCCATTTGAAGAAACTGAGGACCAGAGAGAGCCACTCTTCTGTTTAAAACTATAGCTTAAGAATGTATGCACCTTAAGGCATGCATTATATTTCATGTTAGGGTGACTCAACATGAGAAGTTATTACAGAAGACATTAGCTCTCTATCCGAAGAACTCTATACCCTTTAACCTCAAATGAGAGTTAATTTTTTAAAACTTAAGAGAGGGATTTTAGTGACATATACATTCTATATACATAGAAATACATATGTATGTGTGTATGTATACACATACATGTATATGCACATATGTATATATGGTATATATGTATTGTGTGTATATATGTATATATCCAAATAAATTTTTTATATCCTAAATTTGTTTGTGGTAAAATAAGTCCTTAGTGCTAATCAGTAGTCCAGTAATAGCCTTTAATCTTTGTAAATACTGGAAATGATAACCTTTTTTATGATGACCCTGAAATTTAAATTTTCATTTCTGAATAAATGTAGGTAGCAATTTTTTCAGGGCTTACTTTATGCGGCATGACAATGCCTCATGTAAACATCAAACCAGAGGCATTTTTAAAAATTTCATGAAAGGGAAAACAATCTGTGGTTTTGGAAACTTTTTTGAAGTTAATGATTTTTTAAAGCTTCTCGATTAAACTGTGAAATCAGTGGTCCACATGGAGAAAACTGCTGAGTTAGACAATAAAAGGAGGTAATAATCTAAATGGTCTGGAACACTCTTCAAGATCACAGTACTGACAGGAAGCCACACCTTAATTGAGTTTCATAGCAGACACTTGCCCCCCATGCGTTGAACAGGTTCTAAGACCCAGCATCAGAAGCTAGAACTCTAAAATTCTTAAGTTGGCACTTTTTCCATGTATTTTCTCAACAAAAGGACCAAATTATAAAATTGCTTTTGCCAAAACAAGGGTCATAGTAATAGAGATAAAATTAGAAATCTGTTTTTTTTGTTTTTCATTCCTTGTGATTATTCTTTAGGATTACCTTATTCTTTCCATTTGGTGATTTTTCCAGTCATTATATTGGTCTGTGTGTGGTCTTGTAGTTCCGTGCTTTTAATAACCCGATCTAATCACGAAGATTTAGTACAAGACCTGTGTTTATTCCTAAACATTCTGGGGCGAAATGAAATCAGGTTATCATGTGAAAAATTAGGCAGAGTTTCAAAGAAAAGTAGTTAACTCAGTCTTTTACCTGTTAGATTTTTGTCCTTTGAAGAAATAACTAGTGGTCACAACTTGTTGAGTGGACACCTTTATGGAAGACTGGGAACAGAAGGAAATATGGAGGGAAGCACAGACATTGAAATAAGCAGAGAAAAAAAGAGTCATTATTAATTGTAGACAAGAAAAGTACACATTTTGTAATCTACCAAAATGTTTACACTTTTAAAATGTTAAGAAATGCAAATAAAATGTACACCCTTAGATCTTTACACTGTATCATTTTAATTATTGAGTAACTGAATAATTGCTATGTAGATGTTGAGCAAAGTCAAGATCTACCATCTTTCTACAATTTTAATGTATTTTAGTTTATTTTTTAAATTTTTATATTTAATTTAAATTCAAGTTAGTTAGCATATAGTATATTATTAGTTTCAGGGGTAGAATTTGGTGATTCATCAGTTGCATGTTAACACCTAGCTCTCATTCCATCAAGTGCCCTCCTTGATGCCCATCACCCAGTTACCCCACCTGCCCACCCACCTCCCCTCCAGCCATCCTCAGTTTGTTCCATATAGTTTAGAATCTATTATGGTTTACCTCCTTCTCTATTTCTGTGTACTGGTTGAAGCAGTTACATGGTATTCTAGTTTTAATAATTAAATAGTAAATAATTAAATTTTAAATAGTACTAACTATAGTTAGTTAATAGCATAATATTTAAACTATAACCCCATGTGGAATTGAGCCCCACATGGGGCTCTCTGCTCAGCAAGAGCCCACTTCTGCCTCTCCCTGCCACTCTCCCTGCTTGTACTCTCTCTCTTTCTCTCTCTCTGTGTCAAATAAATAAATAAAATTTTTAAAAATAAACACATAATAAACTATAGTCCAGTTTAGTGTGGTAGTTAAGGTATAATCCAGAATAGTGTACTATTTAAACTATAACCTAGTTAATTTTTTTAAATTTAATTTAATTGTGTGTGTGTGTGTGTGTGTGTTCCAAAGTTCATTGTTTATGCAGCATAAACTCCATGCAATACGTGCCCTCCAAAATACCCACCACTAGGCTCATCCATCCCCCCAACGCCCCTCCCCTCCAAAACCCTCAGTTTGTTTCTCAGAGTCCACTGCTTCTCATGGTTTGTCTCCCCCTCCAATTTCCCCCAACTCACTTCTCCTCTCCATCTCCCAGTGTGGTCCGTGTTATAACCTAGTTTATTACTTTAATTTCAACTTTAAAATTTTTCCAACATATCCTTTTGTGTACTTGCAAACCTTGATGTGTTTAGACTTAAAAGTTGCTTATGAATAACTCCTATGTAAAATAGTTTAAAAGAAAACTTACAAATGGTTGTTGTTCTCCTAATTTCATATTTAAATAAGAGTAACCAAAGAACTAGTTCCTTGTCAAATGTGCTGTTCTTATACAATAAAGGCAGCCATTGTTTAATGGACATTTTAAAAACTTTGCAGGCTTATATTGATTGTGACTTGGTAATTCTTTAAAATATCTATATAAATAAACCTGAATTTTTTGAGTCATGAGATACTGATAATTATAGCTTCATCATATTTTTTTTAAATTTGCCTTAACAGTCTTTGACTTACTATTCTAAAAAGAAAAGTTAAAATGAAAGTCTAAAAAGTTAGGCACATCTTTTATCAATTTATATACTTGTTTATATTTCAGATGTCTAAGACAGTGGAAGACCAGTCACTAACAAAGAATAAGGAGATCATATGATAGGAAAATACAAAGTCATATATCTTACATTTATAGTATCCTGAATGTTAACTGTATTTAGTTACAAATCCATTTCCTTTCAAACACTTGCTTAGTCCTCAGTCCTTAAGCTATGTTTGCATGAAGGAACTGGCTTGGATGTTTTGATCCAAACCATTTTTATTTTGTCAACCATTTCATTGCCAGCAATGAAAATGTTTTGAAAGGCAAATAAATGTTTTTTGTGGGTAGACTTCTATGCAATGTAAGGCTTGATTTAATGATCATAACTTCCTGTATTCTGAGTAAGAAATTAATAATCTTGGAGAGAAAGATAAATGGCTTGATGTTAAGCATTTATTATTTAGTACCAGTTTTTCATACCTGAACATCTCTCAGGTTTCCATACATGTTAAAAGAGGTAATATATAGAAGACAAGAAGCACAAGATAGTACATTCAGTAAATGTTAACATTTTAAAAAAAGGAGTATCAGTTTCTGCTTAAACATGGGTGATAACATGTGCTTATCTCCAACCATTCTGAAACCACACTAAAGGACAGCAAAATAATTTAAAGAGGCATAAACCTATGAAGACAAAATGGGTGAAAATTAAATAACAGATGAAATTTGTCAAAAAATTGTGGAATCTTAAAGGTGGATAGAAATGCCAGAAGTTTAAAAATTCTAAGAAAAATGAAACCTTGGAACCTGGAAAAAATCAGGATTGAAAGTACCTCTGAAGAAAGAAATCTTGGGTTGGGTGAAAAGCAAGAGGATTTTTTGAAAGTATAAAGATACGAGTCCCTGTCAAAGCCATATAGGCAGTCAACTATCCTTTATTCACTTGGCAAAAATAACATAGGTTTACTCTCTGAAGAGGTTGAATAAAACAAACTCTGGTATTAGAGATCCTAGGCACAAATAGATGTTCTAAAAAGAACCCAGAAAACAGAAGGAAAAAAATTTCAGAGTGATGCACGAAAATTTACCAGACATGAAGGACAGAAATATATGAGTTACAGTATCCTTGTGAGTACCAAGAAAATATATGTAGAAAGACCCCTCACCAAGGCACTGCACCATGAAATTTCAGAATTTTAGGTATGAAAAGAAAAACACTAAAAGTTTCTCAGAGGAGGAAAAAAGGTCACACAAAGCCTTAAGAATAGAAACAACAACAATAACTAACTTCTCAACAACATTTTAAGCTAGAAGACAGTGGAGCAATGCCTTTAAAATTCTGAGGGAAATGACTTTTAAGCTCAAATTCCATACCCCATTTACTAACTGAATGTGAGGGTGGCTTAAATGAATTTTCAGAATACTAGATCTTTAAAATTTTATTTCCCATAAACCCCGTCTCAGCAAACTATCAGAGGTATTTTTCAACTATAGCCCCACCACTGGGTGAAGAAGAAAGGTATTGAAGTTTGAGTTCATTCTAGTATTCTAGTTTTCATTCTGCCTGTTTAAAAATTTAAAAAAAAAATCAATATTCTTTAGAGGAACATAACAGAATCCAGAGTCCTTGTAAGGTATCAATCACAGTATCTTAGATAAAATTCCAGATTCCTTAAAATATGAAGTAACAGGCAAACATGACTCATACCCCAGAGAAAAGACAAAATGAAAACTGACTCCAAAATGACCAGGTGTTGATATTAGCAGATGGGGTTTTTAAGGCAGCTGTTACATCTATGCTCAAGAATTTAAAAAAAAAAAAAAAAACTACCAAAATAAGGATGTAAACTAAGATAGAGCAAGAAATGGGATCAAGAAATGAAGAATCCAAAAGGAATAGCTGAAGGGTTGGAGAACTCCAGATGAAATATCTCTGAAGGAAAGCAAAAACAATGAAACTGAAAGAAATCCTTATATGTTTCAAATCTCTCAAAGAGTTTGGGATGAAACAGTATTAGGCTCACAGAAAAATAAGCAAAGAAACAAATCAAGAAAATTATTAACTACAAGAAAAACATTTTTTAAAATTGTAAAAAAAAAATTCATTCATAGCAGCCAAGCTATAATAGTGTTTACACAATCTAAAAATATAAACACTGGATATTAATTTTTTAATTAAATTTTGTAGATAAGATCAAGAGGGGAAGAAGGAGATGGTTAAATAAGAGGCAGCTGAGAACACTGTGTCTTCTTTATCTTCAGTGGTAGAATTGACAGTATTTAAAGGAGAAAAATAAAGAAAAGAAGCATATTATAAGCATATTTCAAATATGGAGGTGAATAATAGTAGTACAAGCTAAACAAGTTGAAAGTGGTTGCCTCTTGAAGCAGAACCACTGGAAAGAGGTTTGGTAAGGTAGTCATGTCTGTCATTAAAAACTTAGAGTATTGTTTGACGTTTAATGTTATATACATTTTAACTTAAATTTTTAAAATGTTTAAGCAAATTGAATATAACACACAGTACAGTACCTGGTACAAATTAGGTATTCAATAAATGATAGCTGTTGTTACTGCTAAGATTATTAATTCTCCTAATAGTCATTAAAACCATTGGTTACCCATTTCAAATGGAAAAAAATATATTTATAAAATGAAAAATCTAGGGAAGTGATTGATATATCTGATCTCACAGTTATGTGAATATGTGAATAGTAGAGCTAGACCTGGAATCCAGATTTCTGAACTCCTGCTGCTTTCAGTCACAACATGAGACTCAGAGAGAATTGGTGGCTGAGAAGTACAGTTGTGAGCAGAGCTGTCCTTTCATCGTCTGACCTAGAATCTGGCCTGGTAAATAGTGAGTGGTCAACCAATGGATAGAAAGACAGACAAATAAATCTTAGGCCAGGGGACAGCCTAGCTTTTCATAACATGGCTTTCAACAACTCTTGCCTTTTACTATTTATTTATTTACTATGTATCCTCAAAAAGGTAAGATCCAGGGATTTAGTTGAAACCCAAAGGAAAAAGGCACAACAGAAGTGTGGTTAAAATGGAATATTTTCAGGATGTTAATAATTGTGAAACTTGCTATACTTTTAAGACCTTTTGGAACTTTAGAGGAATCTTTCTGCCAAATTTATGTGGGTCCCTGACAAATGCAGAGTTTATTGACTTCATCTAGCCCAATTCATTTATATCAAAGATGAGAAAACTGACAGTTGTCAAGGGGAAATGGGCTGCCAACATTTGACAAACATTTAAAAACTGCCTGTTGGGGAATGGTGGTCCTGGACCTGGAGATTTTATTCAAAATGTAGTTGGGAAGTGAAAGTATTAAGTAACTGGGTGAGGAAGATAAAGAAGAAACTCATTGACAAGTATAATCAACATATTATAAACTGGGTATATGAGTTTCACACCTAGGTTAGGTAACAAACACTATTGTATGAAGATAATCACAGATTTTTTTTATAAAATTATTTTGAAACCTATATTTTAAAGAATAACGTGCTGTATCCCATAAGGAATCAAGAATTTCTCATAATTTGAATATAGTTCTGTATTAAGGCTCTCCAGAAAACAGAATCAATAAGGGGTATGTGTGTGGGGGGGTGGTGTATGTGGTTGGATAGGTAGGTAGGTAGTAAGGAATTGGATTCCATGATTATGGAGGCTAAGGAGTCCCAAGTTCTGTAGTTAGCAAGCTGGAGACACAGGAGAGGTGGAAATATAATTCCAGCCTGAGTCCAGCCTGAAAAACAGGAGATGTTTTAGTCCAAGGAAGAAGTTCTCAAAAAGACCAATATTCCATTTTAAGATAGGCAGAAAGCATTCCATTCCCCCCTTATTTTTTTCTTCAAAGATTTTATTTATTTATTTGACAGACAGAGATCACAAGTAGGCAGAGAGGCAGGCAGAGAGAGAGAGAAGGGGAAGCAGGCTCCCTGATGAGCAGAGAGCTCGATGCGGGGCTCGATCCCAGGACCCTGGGATCATGACCCGAGCCCAAGGCAGAGGCTTTAACCCACTGAGCCACCCAGGTGCCCCAACAAGTGCCCTCCTTAATCCCATCTCCTTTTTCATCCATCCCCCCACCCACCTCCCCTCTGGTAACCCATCAGTTTTCTTCTCTATAGTTAAGAGTCTATTTCCTGGTTTGCCTCTCTCTCTCTCTTTTTTCCCTTTGCTTGTTTGCTTTCTTTAGTAACTTCAGCATATGAGTGAAATCATGTGGTATTTGTCTTTCTCTGACTGACTCATTTTGCTTAGCATAATACTCTTTAGCTCTATCCATGTCATTGCACATGGCAAAGTTTCATTCTTATTTATGGCTGAGTAATGTTCCATTCTGTGTATGTACGTGTATGTGTATAAGATTTTATATATATATATACTTATATGATCTTTTTATCCATTCGTCTGTTGAAGGACACCTGGGCTCTTTCCATAATTTGGCTATTGTTGATAATGCTGGTATAAACATCGGGGTGCATGTGTCCCTTTGAATTAGTATTTTGTATCCTTTGGGTAAATACCTAGTAGTGCAATTGGATCATAGGGTAGTTCTATTTTTAACTTTTGAAGAACCTCTGTATTGTTTTCCAGAGTAACCACACCAATTTGCATTCCCACCAATAGTGCAGGAAGATTCCCCTTTCTCCACATCCTGGACAACACCTGTTGTTTCTTGTGTTGCTGATTTTAGCTATTCTGATAGTTGTGAGGTGATAATGTTCTGTTCAGTTCTTCAACTGATAGGTTGCAGTCCACCCACATTTGGGAGGGCAGTCTACTTATTTTACCTATTCACATATTAATTTCATCCCGGAAATACCCTCATAGTCACACCCAGAATAATGTTCAACCAAATGTCTGAGCACTTCATGGCCCAATCAAGTTGACACATAAAATTAATCATTACATGGGATGCCTGGGTGGCTCGGTGGGTTAGGTGTCTGCCTTCAGCTCAAGTCATGATCCTGGGGTCCTGGGATCAAGTCCCACATCAGGTTCCTTGCTCAGCGGGGAAACTGCTTCTCCCTCTGCCTGCTGCTCTCCCTGCTTGTGCGTGCTCTCTCTCTCTTTGTCTGACAAGTGAATAAGTAAACCTTTTTTTAAAATAATCATTAAAAACGCACAAAAGTATGAAAATATAATTGAAATTATTGGAGTTTAACTGTAGAATAATATGAGGGGAAAACAAGAAATATAACAAGAATGAAGGTGTAGTGAAAAATCTGTGAGTCAGTCAGGCTTTAAAGACCACACTGAAGTTAGATAATCATGACTTCTCATAGATCCTGGAAAAAGAATTACGGGCATTATATTTGAGCAAGATCGTTTTAGCACTCAAATCTGGGTTGCATCACAATTTGGAGACGTTGAAATTTTGAAACCAGTATGCAAATAACCCCACAAGCCTAGATTACGGTGAATACTAAGTAGAGAGCAAATTCAAGACCATGAGCAGAGTAAAACAAAACAACCATATCAACAGAGGTTAGTGGAAAGGTAGCAGAGGGAGGAAAATAAAATGAGTTTGAATGTTAGTGTCATTGACAGCAATGAGAAATTAAGAAGAGATTTATTTGCGGCATCAAAGATGAGGCATTTAAGATGACATGTAAATTTTTAAGGACTTTTTATGCCCAACTTACAAATAAAGTGTCATAAAATATTTTAAAATGCAAACATGATGAGTTATGCAAAGGAAACTTTTGTCTTTTAAAGATTTTTATTTATTCATTTGACAGACAGAGATCACAAGTAGGCAGAGAGGCAGGCAGAGAGAGAAGGGGAAGCAGGCTCCCTGCTGAGCAGAGAGCCTGATGCGGGGCTCGATCCCAGGACCCTGGGATGATGACCTGAGCCGAAGGCAGAAGTTCTAACCCACTGAGCCCCAGGTGCCCCACTTTTGTCTTTTAAACAGTTGTTATAAATTACATTATTTTTTGTTTACTTTGAAGAACAAATAATATTTATCAGAAAAAACATTCTGTACATGAGTTGGTGTTGTGGTAAAATAATGTCTTGTAGCACAATATTTTACTAAGTTGCTGATAAATAACTCAAGGTTACGTTACCATACCTTTATCCATATAGTTAAGAAAATGAAGTTTGTATACTCATTCTACTAGTGATTTGTCTTAAAATATTTTTGTGCTCCATTATTTCTTGCATATATTATATCACAATTCAATGTATATTATTTTCATTATAAATAAAAATTTGTGAAGTACACCATTATTTCATGTTATTCTACTTACTACCAGAAATATTTAACATGCAACAGTGAGTAATGAAGCAAGTACAACTTCCATTTAGTTTCAAAGATTGAGAAGTCGAGGGATTGCATAGAATATAGAATCAATTTTTTTAACACTGAAGTTATTAGGAATATTTTATGATTTTAGTTTCATGAATTGCTTTCACGTGAAAGACACCAAATCTGAGCTCAGCATTCTGTGGAACTGGACTGACAAGCTGCTAACCTGTTTTTTAAGCTTTTTAAGCTTTATATTGTTAAAGAGGAGTTTCTTTATTTTCGGGTAGGCATGGACAAAAATTTCTAGAAGGAAGCCAGTGCATAATACACACGTTTACAGTGTGATCACTGCAATTAGCTGATAAAATTGGTCGCCTCACTCTGTAGAGAAGAGGTCAGAGTTTGGGAAGGCTAATTTTAGAGCACGAGGCACATCGAGGCAGGTAGCCTCGATGAAGTAACACAGTGATCACATTCAGTCTGGAGGAATCACTTCTTGAAAGTCCAGGGCATATTAGGAGAATTCTAGCAGTGCCAGTGCTAGTAAGGGCACGAAGTTAGGTGAAGGAAATTAGTGCATCAGATAGATGAAAACTAAAGTTAAATTTTCCTGAAAATGATGACCACATGCCAGGACATAAGTTCCAGATCCCTACAGTCATCGTCTACTGGTTTTCAAAGGTGTTTTAAAAATGCCTGACTCTCCTGTGTCTTTATTTTCCATTTTCTGTTTTTTCCTGGTTAATGTGTTTGTAAACTGACATTTTGAAGAGGATTATAAATACAAATGACTTATTGATATGTAGTATTTATAAATGATTAGTTGGGAAAACTCTTCTGGGATATATACTTCTGATCCTTTCTTAACATAGGTGAAATTACTTCTGTCTGTATAGTCCTTTACAGTTGTCAAATCCTCACCATCCTTCGTGAAAGAAAATACAAAGTTACTTGACAAGGCTGCCTCCTGGTTCCCTATATACGTCCACACATTTAAATGGATACTGGGCCCGTGTTCTTCTCCACACTGATTGTGTGTATTTTATACTGTGATAGGAATGTTTTTATTTGAAAAAAACATTTCCCTGACACTCTTCCAGTTTTTAGAAAAATATGTTCAAATTTTTCCTGCTGAAAACTTTTAGTTTCTGAGTAGATACATCATCTTTTTAAAACCTTTCCCCCAAGATTTCTTTTTAAATGGCTCACAGTTAAATTTAAATTTCTATATTTAGGTAGAATTATGTTTATATACCAACCACCAGTATCCAGGAAATTCAGTGGTAAGGCTGACACATAGGGAGTTTATAGTCTATTTTGTAGTCTGTGTATTTAGACAAGGTTTGAAGCTTACTTAGCAAAATCGCTTAAACATTTGAGCAGAATTTCTTTAGAACAAATGCACTATTTGATTCCTTATAATTGTTAAGATAACAGTATGTCACTTTTTAAAGATTAGTTCTCAGGAGTATGTTAGATTTATTCCTTTCAAAGAAGAATGCATTTAGGAACCGCCTTTATATGTAAATATTTTTATAATATTGGACAGAGATGGTGTGGTGCAATCACCACGGTTTGATCAAATTTGGAAGAAGTTACAGGCACATATTTGTAGTGTTTTCTCCAGCATCTTTATTTTTTTCATCTGGACGTATTTTATGTTCCTTCCAACTAATCAAAATAAGAAACCGATTTTGCCTTTGCCAAAAAAATAGAACTATCATTTTTCACATTCTTTTATTTTCCAGGTCATTTTCAAGTAAGATTGTGTTTCTAGGACTTCTGAATTCCAGAAAACTCTCAACTCTGTAGATATAAGGGCCCAGATGAACATTGCAGGGGGAATCTAACTTTTCATGCAGTATGTTTTGTGTTGTGCATTCCAGATACAGTTAACTTTTTGTGTGCATGTGATTAGTGTGGAAAGAAATTAATGCAGTCCAGTATTATGATTTATGGACTGAATCCTTTGCCCACTGAAGACTTGCCAAAACTAAAACTATTTTTTTTCCTTTGGATATTAGAAACAGCTACTGTTTTTGTTGATCTTTTAAAGTTCTGAATGGGCCTATTTCAAATCATACCAGCATGGGAGCTCAGATTAATAATATACTTATTCAACTAGTGATACTGAGTGAAACCATTGCTCACATGGATATGAGGATAAAATTTCATAAGATTATTTTCAGGTGCATTAATGCATTTCTGGAAGCTGCACATGATTTTTCTTTTGCATGAAAGAAATCAAGGATTTCTGTTTATTGTATCAGTTACAGGTGGGCTTATGAGTTAATTTAATTGCTCTTTTTTTTTTAACTTTCAAACATAAGACATTTCACTTTTAAAAGCAGTAATGTGATTGCCAGATTATTCCCAAAGGTTTTGAACTCTTAGTATATTTATCTCTCTTGAGACATCATGACTGTAGTATATTTAATTTAGATTATGGGGGGAAAAAATTCTAAATTCTCTTTGTTGTTAGTTACAGCAAGCTGCTGAAGTTTCTCAGCTCCGGGGAGCAAGGGTAATCTCTGCCGAAGACCTTCTGTTTTTGATGCGCAAAGATAAGGTAACATTCATTGTATTAACATGCCATGTTTGGTGTTCAGTTACGCTTATTTAAGGAACTGTATCCTTGTTACATAGCTTTCAAACTGGAATACAACTATTAAACTGATGTTTTGTTCTTCATAGTTTGCACAGAATGGTTTGCTCTAAGAGAATAGATACTTGTTCAACCAGCACCAGAGCACTGACCTAGCACTATGCTACCAACTAATTCTCACTTATCATTCCATATCTCTTTCAGCATTTTCACAGCTACATAATATTCACTGAGTATCAATCGTATGCTTTGTTCAGATAAGTGAGATAGAACTGAATGGCATATTTATTTTTCTTCTAATTTTACACAAGATTACAGGCTTTCCCAGGGTTTGTTTCAAGGTTTATTCTGTGATACCATTTATAGGAAAAGAGTCAATAGAGATGAGTCTTTCAGTGGCATCAATATAATAATGTCCAGAGTTTTTATGGTAAAGTTTTACCTTTCTTACTCTTTGAACTCTGGTAATTAAAATATTTAGGGTGGTATTTACCTGTCTAATTTTGTCCTATTCCCATGAGTAGCTAGTTGAAAATAGGGAAAATTTTTTGAGCTCTATGCTCATGTCTGTATTTTCTGTAGTACTTACACTTTAATAAAATAATTTCCTAAAAATCTAAACAAATATATTTTAAAATGTTTTACGTGTTTTTAGTAGTGTCATCTAAATGTTACATGTACAAAAACTAGCAGAGTTATGGTAGCTATTGTCCCCAATGAGCAGGGCTTGGTTTCTGATGGTCCATTTTTCTCTTCTGGATTGTTCTTCCCTGGCCTCTTCATTACATGTACCCATTCCTCTTCTACCATTTTTGTATGCTTGTGGCTGGTTTTTGGGGGGGGGGTTGTTTTGTTTTTTGGGGGGGTTGGGTGTTTTTTCAATCAGAAGAGATCTCATCAACCTTTTGGATAACCTTGTTAACATCCTTTCCAATATCCAATTCCTTTATATCTGTGAAATATTTTAATTCTAATTGACTGAAGGTCGACTTAAACTTAGATCTGGTATTTTCTCTTCTTCAGACAGTAAGATTCAGAGACCTACAAACCACACCATGACCAATCTAATATTAAAT
Organism: Martes martes; assembly: GCF_963455335.1. Lineage (NCBI taxonomy): Eukaryota > Metazoa > Chordata > Mammalia > Carnivora > Mustelidae > Martes > Martes martes. Next base: position 90,905,868 of record NC_137893.1, on the reverse strand, counting down.
TGTATAAATTCTTACTTCATTAACTCTTTGTATGAGGGATATAAAGGAAGAGAAGAGAAATGTCTTCACTATCCAGAAGCTATAATCTGGTTTAGGAAACCTGTCTGATTTAGTTGAAGAAGCAGAATTTCAAAGTTGTGCCATTAGTCGAGAGGCTGAAGGATTTGTTGAAGTAGAGGTGTCTGAGACCCATGCAGTTGTATGTAGAATGGACCAAATGCGAAGGAACTAGCCAAGATGCTGGTTCAGTAATCAATGCAAAATATGATGCACTGGAAGTGGATAGGAAGGCAGATTTCAGAGAGATAGTAAGGAGTACAAATATGCAGGATTTGGTGACTTCATTATACTTAGAGGGACCAAGGAGTAATAGGCACAGGGCAGCAGTGGTGCTGTGGGGAAGGAGCTAGCATTGATAGAAAATGAGGACCTGGAGCCAAGGTCCTTCATGAAGGCCCCTAGAGAACAGTGGAGTTAGTATTAGTACTTTACAGAGTAAAGTTTTTCATGACAGAGTTAAAGAGGCTAGCACAAAAAATAGTCCACATTGACACTTTCTCCTGCCTTTTGGGAAAGTCCGCATTTAAAATCATAGTGAAACTATAGGAATATACACTAGCTGACAGGGCCCCTCTACTGTCCAGTAGGATTCTTAACCAGAATCCTTTCATCAGCTGAGAACATAGCTGTAATATGAGAGCTGTCAGAGTTCTCCTCTTTCTCTTGAAAATAATAATTGTATTTGTATGCCAACATCTTCTAAACAAAATTAAAGTAGTTTATAGAGGTGTAATATAAGACAAAATAAAATCTGAAGTATTGAATGCAATCAGAGCAAAGAAAAAAAAGAAGGGTAGCAGAAGAACTGTTTACAGGTGTGTGTTTTTTCTCTTTCTAATTCTAGTTTATATTCATGCAGTATTTATTGATTGTCTGCTATCTCGCTCTAGGCACCTTCACTCTTTCTTTCATTGATTCATCCCAGTGGTCCTATATGGTAGGCACTTTACTTAAAATTGTAAATAAAGAAACTGAATTCCAATGCTTATGTTCTACCTCTGGCCCTGCTAAGCTCTAGTTGTAAAGATATTTTTAACCTGTTTACCTGTATATAAAAAGGAGGTGATTTTATTTGTATTTCAGGGTTGATCAAATAAGGTGCTTGTAAAAGAGCTTTGGAAAATATACTATGTTTCAGCCATAATTAGGAATCTCAAACCTGAAGGTCAGGAACCAGTTATAATACATCCCAAGTGTAAGCACACAACAAATTACAGAGTATTATCAGTTACCTTTAAAGTTAAGCAGTATTAAGGTCTTCTAATAAACCTAAAGAAAACCAAAGAAAAAAATAAATAAATAAAAACAAAGAAAAAAATGTCAAAAAAAAAAAAAAAACTAAAGAAAACCATCAAGACCCAACTATCATTCATCAGCTTTGAGTCACATTAAAACATATTTCTCAGATTATAGAACGTTTTTCAGAAATATAAAACATAGACCAACTCTTCTAAAAAAAATAAAAGATTTCCAGAGATTAAAAAACAATAAAAAGGAAAGTGGCTTGGCTTTTTTAAAGCAGTTGTTATAAAATCCTTGTCTAGATGTTTATAAATCACTATAGTTATCTTAGTTTGGAGAGTGTGATATCACAGTCTTCAGGAAGAATTTAAAACTTTTTGTAAGACAAAAAAAAAAAAAGCAATCATTGTAATTCTGGAACATTTGGATACTTACAAATGAAAAGTGCCTTCAAAAATGTTTGTTTTTTAGCTTTTATGTTTAATGTGATGACATCTTTTATTCCATAGTATTATGGTAAGAATTGCTGTATTTTTCCCAGTGATCCTAGAATATAAGTTTATTAAATTTTGTTATCATGGTATTCTGCAAACAGTAAAGTGAATGTAATGTATAAGATTTCTTATTTCATATTTTTAACAGAAAAAGCTTAGAAGACTGCTAAAGTACATGTTTTTCCGAGACTACAAATCCAAGATTGTCAAGGGTATAGATGAGGATGACCTTCTGGAAGGTAACCCAAAAAACACTGAGAGCAATGTGACATGCGTGATGGGTGACACATTGATACAATGTCAGTGTGGACTTTCCCATCACAGTGAAATATATGTGCTTCTGTTAAATAATGTAGCTTAGAAATTATCCAAGTCGCTATTTAGTTGGCGGCTAAATCTTGTGATTTTCTATTTACATGGCTTCATAGTAATCTGCTATGTCAGTTCTTTTAATCATATGGCCTGTTTTTTATCAGAATGTCATGAAACTGAGAAAATCGTGTTGATTCAAAACATAATTGATCGTAGCAAGCATATTTTTTCTGTTGTGGGTATGGGAAGCCAGAACTGTTATTATAGATCTCTGAAATTCACATATGGGTTTTTCTTAATTTTTTATAGAAAGTATCTGATATGCAGTATGATGTAAAGTCACTTCATTTTGGTGTGTTTTTACTGTGCTATTTGAAATCTTACCAACAGCCTAACACGGGGTAGAAAATTTTCCTTATCTGATTTTCCAACTCAGTTCCATTTCAGAATATTTAGAAAAAGATATTAATGTTGCAGAATCAAGCAGTGCTAAGCTGAAAATAGAAACGTACTAAACAATACTTACTGAGTCAAAATAAATACATGCTATAAAATAACTCATGTATTTGTGTTGAATATAGTCACTGCATAGTGGGTATCCATTGCTAATAAATACATTGATAAATAAACTCTATTGGATTGAGAACTTCAGAAAACTGCTCAAAACCCACTGAAGAGTTAACAAATTTTGGAAGTATATTTAGATTTATGTAACTTCAACAAATAAGTAAATGTAATTACCATGCAAAAAACAAACAAATTCATATCAAATGTTTAATCAGTGTTGCCTATTTAATATTCCTGCAATTCTCATAGAATTTAATTTCTGATAAATAGTTCTCCAGTTGAATTTACATGCTTCCTTTTTTGAAGAGCATAAAGAATGCAGACCTAAATTCCTGTCTTTCCCAGTTCTCTGCTTTCTCTCTATGTGAACTTGAGTATCATTTTTCTCGTAAGTCAAAAATTATACCACTCACCATAGTGGAGTTCTTATGAGAGTTTAACATAATGTATGAAAATCACCTGATACATCCCTGAGATTGAATAAATGATAGCTTTTAATACCAAACTCAGAACACCAAGAAGCTCAGAGTGGTGAGACTAGTATTCATTTGTACTAGCAATATCATATCTGTCTGATGCCCTCTCCTCCTTATTTATTTCAGATCTCATCTCTTTAATTTCATTTAAATTTTCTAGTTTTTTTGTATCACATAAAGTTTTGAAATAGTTGATACAACTTACTAAGATAAAGTACTCCGGTAAAATGTATCTAATACTGAGGTGGGACTTTGAGAGTGGCCATATGAGGATAGACTTTTTTCCCAGTAAAACACATTTTACTGGTGAAAGCTTTAAAAAAGTAATGGCATGAAGTCTCTATAAGTTGTCGTTAAGAGTATACACCAAATGGAGAAGGACATATTTAAGGAAATCCAAATCTCATTAAGAACAGTGAGAGGTTGTTTTATTTGAGCCATGACCTGCTCCCATTACCCCTCCTCTTTCCTCCTGGAACCTCAGCTCGGTATGGTAGAAGCATTACTCTGAGCAAGTGTTTCCAAGAACACTGGACACATGATTCTTTCAGCTACCAGTCTAGGACAACAGTTTCCCCACAGGAGGTTGGCATCTCTCATCTCCTCTGGCTCCATGTTGCAGAAGCTCTATTCCATGCAGGCACAGTTAAAAGGACCAGAGTTTCCACCCATTCTCTCTTCACAGGAAAGCTCTACCCCAGACATGACAGGCTAAGAATACTGGGCCCTGATTGCCCCAACCTAGCTTGAAGTAAAGCTCCACACCAGAAGGGAGAAGCCTAGAAGACAGTGGACTACCATCCCTGCCTAGCTCTCCACTTAGAGATCTAGGAATCTTTCTAGTAAAAGCCAGTACAGTGATACAGAGGTTCAGCCCAGAGGGAGAGACAGGCTTTGATACGAGAGAGCTCGGCAGCTTTCTCTATGTGGACTGACATTTTAGAACAGAGCATGTGGAAGTTCATACCTAAGGGTTCTATAAAAAAAACTATGGAAATCCTGATTGTGAGTAATTAAGGGGAAGCTGGAAGCTACATGATACTAGTGACAACAAATAAAACAGTATGTTAGCTAAAGGTCTGACAGAGGAAACAAATGGAAGAGACAGCTAAGAAGAATCTTTCTGCGGTCAGAGCAAAATGTAAAGGCTGGTAATATCTGGACTCTGCAAAGGGGCCTGATGTTATTACCAGTCTATGGAACATGCCCAAGAGTATTATCAAAAACAATAGAGCAATCAGCCAGAAGACAGTGGAAGCTAACAGCTGTGTGTGATACCCATGTGGAATCAAACCAGCCAGAAACTTCATGGAAAGATCAGGAAAAATGACAGCCAAAGAGAAACTGACTAACACCACAGTATCCCTGGTGACTGAGGAGACCAATTGCATGCTCACATTTGTGCTCTCTGGGGAACAACTTCAGAGGCCACATGCTATGAAGGAAAAAGATTTTATTGAACCAGTCTATCCAAATCACTAAACAAATAAACAACCAAACAAGCAAACAATGACAACAGGCCCCAGGAAGAAAAGGGAATTATTATTTAGAGTTGCTACAAGATAAAATACCCATTTTCACCAACAATAACCACCAAATACTAGACAAGCAAAAAAAAAAAAAAAGAAGAAGAAGAAGAATGTGTGATCCATTAAAAATGAACAAAAAGCAGACAACACAAACTGCCTTTGAGGGGGCCCAGATGTTGGACTAACTACACAAAAACTTCACAGTAGCAATCATAAATGTGTTCAAAGAATAAAGGAAACCGTTTTTAAGGAACAAAAGGAAGGTATGATTATAATGTCTCACAAGATAGAAAATATCAATTAAGAGATATTAAGGATTAAGAGAAATTAAGAAATTGTTGTGATGAGCACTGTGTATTGTGTGGAAGTGTTGAATCACTATATTGTATACCTTAATTATTATTATTATATATTTATATTAATATTAATATATTTAATTAATTAATATATATTAATATTATACTGAATGTTAACTAAAATTTAAATAAAAACTTTAAAAAATAATAAAATATAGAGACAAATCATAAGAAAGAAACAATTGAGAATTCTGTGGTTGGAATGCACAATGACTAAGATGAAAAATTCAGTAAAAAATCTCAGTAGTACCTTTGAAGTGAGAAGAAAGCATCTGAACTTGAAGACAGATTGTTAAAGATTATGCCATCTGAAAAACAGAAAAACAGAATGAAGAAAAATTAACAGAGAAATCTGAGGCATCATGATATGAGCCAACATATACATAATGGGACTACCAGAAGGAGAGAAAATGATACAAAGGAGCAGAAAAAATCTTCAAAGAGATAATGATTGAAACTTCTCTACTTTGATCAAAATCATTACATCCAAGCAGCTCAGCCAGCTCCAATTAGGATAATCACATAGAGATCCACATTCACACATATTCTTCTAGAAATGTAAGAAGACTAAGACAAAGAGAAAATCACAAAAGCCGCAAGAGAAATGCATCTCTTCACATCCAGTCAAGCTCCAGCAATATTAACAGCTGATTTCTCATTAACAATATAGATTAAAAAAATAATATATATTTATGTATATATGTATGTCAGAATAGCCATAGAATGACATATTCAAATTGCTAAAAAAAACAAACAAAAAAACTGTTAACCAAGAAACATATCCAGCAAAACTATCTTTTAAAAGTGAAGACGAAATGAAATATATTCCCACATAAATAAAAACTGGGTGAATTTCTTGGTAGCAAATCCATATTAAAAAATACGAAAGTGGGGCACCTGAGTGGCTCAGTTGTTAAGCATCTGCTTTCGGCTCAGGTCATGGTCCCAGAGTCCTCGGACCGAGCCCCGCACTGGGTTCCTTGCTCAGCGGGAAGCCTGCTTCTCCCTCTCCCTCTCCCCCCATTTGTGTTCCTTCTCTTGCTGTGCCTCTCTCTGTCAATAAATAAAATGAAATCTTACCAGAAAAATAGGAAAGTTAGTTCTTACGGCTCAAGTAAGTGGCACCAGACAATAATTTCATTCCATACACATACACACACATACATAAACATACACAAAAGTACCTGTAAAGGTAATTATGTAAGTAAAATAGATAATATAATTGCATCTTTTTCCCATGTATGAAACAATATAATAATTGTAATGTTAAGTCTATAACACGTAGATATACACATGTAGATACAAGTAGTTATATATTACAGTGTATTTGACAGTAACAACATAAGTGAGGTGGGTGGTAACAAAGCTGTGTTGGAGGAAGGAGTGACACAAGATGGCTTCTCCAATTACAAAAAGAAATGAAAAGAAACAAATGGTAAATACAATGGTTAATATAACCAATTCTATAAATACCTGCTTTTTATCCTATGAAAACACAAACTACTGAAACTGAATCAAGAAGAAATAGAAAACATGTGTAGACCTATGGCAAGTAAATTCTTTGAATTAATAATTTTAAGACTTCCCCAAGGAAAAACCCAGGGCTAAATGACCTCAGGATGGATTCTACCTCATGTTTAATGCACAATTAACACCAGTCCTTTCCCAGCTCATTTTACAAAGCCAGTATTATTCTGATATGAAAACCAGACAAAGACAAAAAGAAAACTAAAGAGTAATACATTGTTTTTCTGTATTCCTGATGCTGTACTTCCCATCTCCATGACTTACTTGTTTTGTAACTGGAAGTTTCTCTTATGCTCCTATATGTATTTCACCAGTTTCCTCACCCCACCTCCCCTTTGGCAACCATCTGTTCGTTCTCTGAATTTAAGAGTCTGTTTTTTCATTTGTCTTTTTTTTTTCCTTTGGTTGTTTCTTAAATTCTACATATGAGTGAAATCATGAGATACGTGCCTTTCTGTTTCTGAAGTACTTCAGTTAGCATTATACCCTCTGGGTCCATACATTTTATTGCAAATGGCAAGATCTTGTTTTTTTGTGTGTGTGGCTAAGTAATATTCCATTGTGTTTGTGTGTGTGTGTGTGTGTGTGTGTCCATCTTCTTTATCCATTCATCTATTGATGGACACTTTGGTTGTTTCCATAATTTGGTTATTATAAATAATGCTGTAAAAAACATATAGGTGCGTTTATCATTTTGAATTAGTGTTTTTATTTTCTTTGGGTAAATTACTGGATCATATGATAATTCTACTTCAATTTTTTGAGGAACCTCCATACCTTCTTCCATACTGGCTGCACCAGTTTCCATTCCTACCAGCAATGCACAAGGGGGTTTTTTGGTTTGTTTTTTGTTTTTTTCTCCACATCTCACCAGTCTCACCAACACTTGTTACTTCTCGCCTTTTTTTAATCTAGCCATTCTCACAGGTGTAAGGTGATATCTCATTGTAATTTTGACTTGCATTTTCCTGATTTGTGATGTTGAGCATCATTTCACATGTCTGTTGGCCATCTGTATATCTTCTTTGAAAAATATCTATTCAAGTCCTCTGGCCATTTTTGTTCAGATTATTTGGGGGTTTTTTGTTATTGAATTGTTTAAGTTCTTCTTATATTTTAGATATTAAGCTCTTAGCAGATATATCATTTACAAATATCTTTTGCCATTCAGGAGGATGCTACAATGTCTTTTTTAATATAGATGTGAAAATCCCTAACAGAATATTCAGTAAACCAAATCCAGCAACATCTAAAAAAGATTATATACCATGACCAAATGGGGTTTATCCCAGGAATGGAAGATTGGTTTAAATTTAGAAAATACTTTGTATAATACATCATAAAGGTCATAAATCACGTGATCATCTCAATAAATGTAGAAAAATTATTTGAAAAAAAATTCAAAAGTGTTTCATGAGAGAAACACTCAAAAAACCGAGATGGGAACTTTCTCAACTTGATAAAGGTCATTACTATGAATGGAATGTTTGTGTCCTCCCAGAATTGGTATTTTGCCGTCCAATTCCCAACATGATGGTATTTTGAAGTAGAGCCTTTGGAAAGCAATGAAGTCATGAGGGAGGGACCTTCATGAATAGGATTTGTGCCCTTTTTAGAAGAGACACAGGAGAGTTTGCTTTTGCTCTCTGCCATATGATGGTAGGAGAAGACAGTCTATCTGCAAACCAGGAAGCAGGCTCTCATCAGATACCAAGTCTGCCAGCACCTAATCTTGAATTTTCCAGCCTCTAGAATTGTGAGAAATAAGTACTTGTTTTAAGCCATCCCGTCTGTGATATATTTAAATATTTATTATTGTCTGTGCTGTAAATAGACCAGGACAGCTATCTATGGAAAACCCATAGTTCATATCATACTTAATGGTGAAAGATTGGATGCTTTCACCCTAAGATATTTGGGCTTTCTTTACCTGGTATCTGCACATGTATTTTATCACTTTAAAAAAATAATTTAGTTCTTTCTCCCTAATCCACACTGATATTAATGCATTAAACTATTAATTGCCTATTGTAATATTACACTCCTTCTTGATCTTTTGCAATGATTTTTTTTAAAGTTATTTTTTGCTTCTAGATAAGTATGGTAGTTTTACCTCTTAAGAGAAAAAGTGTAAGATCTTGTCCCTTTATGCTTCAAATACATTGCCACAATAAAATACATAATATTCTCTCCTTTTAATTTCAGATCTCAGTCTTGATGTTTTTTATTTAAGTGTTTTTATTTATTTTCTGAATTAGGCTTGCTATAGCAGGATTCTTTTTCTTTTTTTTTTCTTGTTTTTTATTAGTCACCATACAGTACGTCATTAGTTTTTAGTGTAGTGTTCCAAGAGTCATTGTTTGCGTATAACACCCAGTGCTCCATGCAGTCCATGCCCTCCTTAAGAGCAGAGATGCCCTTCAACAGAAGAATGGGTAAAGAAGATGTGGTCCATATATACAGGATTCTTTTTCTAAATATGCGAGGCTCTTTTTTTTTAAGGAATTTTAACAGTCCCTTCGCAGTTACTGTGTTAATTGACAATTTGGTGTTTTACTGTCTCAAGTTTACTCATGACATGAGTAAATGGTTTAATTCTGCATGGCTTATGCTTTTGTTTCAGATGCACAGATTCTCCCTTTAAAGACTATTTTGAGAGAACTCGCAATTCTGAATTTCACATGTAGTATTCGATACATGTAGTGATTAGTGTTGACGTAAACCTGTTAAGCATATTTTGTTCCTTCCCTTATGTTCATGAAGACAAACTGAGTGGCAGCAATAATGCGAACAAAAGACAGAAAATCGCCCAAGACTTTCTCAACTCTATTGACCAAACAGGAGAACTCCTGGCAATGTTTGAAGATGATGAGATCGATGAAGTTAAGCAAGAAAGAATGGAGGTATGGTACACTCTTCTCCTTCTTATGTAATAGAATACCTACTGCAGTGCTTATGCTATGTGGTTCTATTTTTATGTTCTTTAATTGTTATCTGAATTGCCCAGAACAGTGTTTGCATGTGTGAAGGCACCCAGAGTTGCCCTGTACGGGTGTCCAGTTCTGCCTTCAGCCAAGACTTTGGGAAACAACTTCAGTGTTCTGTTTCTCTCTTTCCTCCTCTAAATACGAGTAGATTTCCCTAAGCTTCCTGCTAGGCCTAACTTTTACTGATACTATTTTATTCCAAACTTATTTTTTGTTCCAAATCATCCATTTATCTTTGTGGGCAAAGGTAATTTCCCCACTTTCGTGTTGGCACGTGGCATGAAGAGCTATCTTTCAGGCTCTGAATGGACTAACTAGCTGAGGTAGTATCCAGGGCAAGTACGTGCTTTCCAGCCCCGCAACACAAAGTTAGTGCCATGTGTTTGGGTTCCCTGGACATGTTTTCACAATACATATGAAAATTGTGTGCTTTCTGTTTGCCTAAGCTATCTATTCATAAAATTACTGTTTCCTTAAATACTTACTCAGAAATAAAAATGATTGATTTTATTTGAGTGCCTTCCAAAATACAAAACATTATTCTTATCGCCCTTCTTATTATAATACTTTAATAGTTTAAAAAAAAAATCTCCATTTTCCCCTTCTCTTTAAATTGGGCAAGAGAGGTAATTCCAGAACTCCAAAAGACCATGCTAATAATATCTATGCATGCTAAAAATATAATTATTTCATGTTAAATTCTGGAGGAAGTCCAACAGACATACATGCTTTGTAAACTTTAACAACCTTCTTTAAAGAATTAGTATGCTTAGATCATGAACTGTGATCTAAAGGCAATGGTCTCTTTAGGTATCAATTACCTTAAAAATGTGTGGTTATCTTGGTTTGGGGCAACTGCAAATGGTTTTAGTTGAACTTCGCCGTGGGCCAAAATCATGCTAAGTTGTCCAAAACAGATGATAAACATATATTTCTGATGTCATTATGGCCTAAACAGGATATGATCGTTTAGTGGCATGGTTTCACTTATGATGCATTATACAGAGAGCAAATATTGTTTATGCTTTTTTAAAAAAACATTTTTATATTAAACTAATGGGCATTAAGAAAGATTCATGAAGGAAGGACTATACGTGAAACATTAATGAAATAGAACAAGTAGCTTTTCAATTTTGATGGGAAAATCTCTGTCAACCAAGCCTGCTGCCTGGAAGGGCATTCCGCAGTCAGGAAGAAGAGAAGCAATGGAGCATGCTGTAGCACTAAGCTCATAATAACAGGCTACCGTAGGCTTGGAAAAATGATGAGTCAGGAAGGTACAAGTTAAAGTCAATAAAGTATCCGGAAAGGCAGGAGAGGAAAAGCATGGGAACTGATGCAGTTTATATACCTCCTCCCTGCAGTTATATATTACACAGTGGTAACCAGAATAATAAAATAGCAATAGTTGGTGAAAATGGTTACAACACAGTCAGCTTCATCTATGTAATAAAAATCAGATTGGCAGGTCTTTAAGCTTTATATCATAACTAAAATCTTCTCCAAGCAAGAGAACAGAGAGCAGTTTTGAGATTCTACTCATCCAAATAACAGAGTTTAACTGAATAAAAAGTGCTGAACTTAGACGTAACTGTAGACAGTAGAAAGTGGGACTGTTAAGAGCATCGGCCTTGCCTGCTTCTAATTTGACAGGTTATAGTTTCAAGCGTAAACCACAACGGCAGCAGTCCATATGAAACCACTTTGGACTCGCAGACTGCAATCTCTGCTTTTCAAGTGCAGGGGGGTAATCAGTCCTGGCATCACTCCGTGATTTCATTTTTCTCTAAGCATCACTTACTGTTGCAGAAATTTTGTTTGCTACCTTCTTCCCAAGAATGTATGAAAATGGTATAGGCCTACCAACAAAGCTTATTATTGTTTTGCTTTCTTTCTCTTTTTCTTAAATGTGATTTAGGAGAGAAAAAATTTTATAGACATAAAAACCCACTTGGGATCCTAGCTTTTTCTCAAAACGTTGAGCAAGCATATAAGAAAAAATGAGTTCTTTCCTGTTGTTTTTAGGTGATTTCTCTGTATTCCTGGCTTTTTTTTTTTTTTTGCACTCATGATTTACTTCATCACTATTAAAGATGATATGACTTGAAATATAAAAAGTCTAGATTTTTACTTCTATTTCTACTTGCCTGTCCTTCATCATGACAGTTAACTAACTCTTACCCTATTTTAGTTTTCCTCCAGCATCAAATTTTTAACACTTGGGTATATATGTATTGTAGAGATCTATGATCCATTGCCTCTGAAGATCCTTACAAATTATCAAATAAAGATTAAAATAATGTTCAAAATTACTTTCGAGGGCTAGGAAAGAGCAGATTTTGTAAACATAATAAAAAACATTTGAATGTTCACAACTCCTCTGAGTTCCTCCACTTAACCCCCACCCCAGAATGACACAGGTGTGTTTTACTGTTAATCCTGTTTCTTACATTCTAATTTTTTGAGCATCAATCAATTAAATGTGACTGTGTCAACCAAAGGCCAAGAGGGTGGCACAAAAACTGCAAATAGCTTTGGGGTTTTTTTTTATTTTTTAAAAGATTTTATTTGTTTACTTGAGAGAGAGAGCATGAGCAAGGGCAGAAGCAGAGGGAGAGGGAGAAGCAGACTCATCACTGAGCACAGAACCCAAAGCGGGGCTTGATCCCAGGACCCTGAGTTTATGACCTGAGCCAAAGTCAGACACTTACCCTACTGAGCCACCCAGGTGCCCCATCTTTGGGTTTTCTTAACAGAGTGACTATGGTCACTCACAGCTCTACTGTGAAGGAACCTGAGAAGCTCAAGTTTATCATCAATCAAGTAAAATACCTAGTCTAATAAACTACTAGGTTTATGAGGGGGATGTAAAGTATAAATGTGTAAAAGGTTGGGTGAACTCTACCTTCTGACTAATCCTCAAACTGATAAAAGTAAACAGGAAAGCAAAGACTAGAGCCTACCAGAGAGACAAGCCTTTAAATAAAATAGGGTGCTAAAACCTCAAAGGCCTGATACTGTAATCTAGAAATAAAGCAGAGTAGAATACATAAAGTTTAAGATCTCTTAAAAATGTTTGTAATTGGCTTAAAATTGAATAACATTCCAGGTGGCCATCTGAATTTAACTTAAAAGTGATTGGCCATAGATTTAAAACACAAAGTTTCTCATAAAAGCTGAATGATCGGAGAAATCAGGTTCACATTCAGTTGTGCCCCCGAGCATAATGAGGTTATGATCCCTAGGGAAGTTGAAACTCAGTGTTATTGTTTGTGGAGCTAAGTATACTGGAAAACTCACTAAAGAAGCCAGAGATGTGGATTGCTGTAGACATTCTCCATCTTCTCATTTTGAAGTCTGTTCTTTCTACCATTCCCCTTCTCTATTATTATTATTTTTTAATTATAATAGTAAAATAAAATGCCTATAAGACTAAGTTTTCAAAAATATCTTAGATAAGATTCATCATAAAAGGGGGCGCCTGGGTGGCTCAGTGGGTTAAAGCCTCTGCCTTCGGCTCAGGTCATGATCTCAGGGTCGTGGGATTGAGCCCCACATCGGACTCTCTGCTCACCAGGGAGCCTGCTTCTTCTTCTCTTTCTGCCTGAGTCTCTGCCTACTTGTGATCTCTGTCTGTCAAATAAATAAATAAAATCTTAAAAAAAAAAAAAGATTCATCATAAAAGAAAAAAGGCTAACCCTAGTGAGATAAATGTTTACAAATATGAAAAAAAAAACATTGAGTTTAAAAATGAGGCCCAGAGAATACATGAGATTAAGAAATGCAGAGTTTATATACTAGAAAGATATAGTTTATGTACGTACATAGAGATGGTATATATAGAAATGCATATATCTTTACTTGCATACTATTATGCCTACGTATGTATATTCTGTAAGAATAGAAATATAGTTAGAGTCGATTTTTTTTCATGTAGAAGTAAAAGAACAATCAGAGGTGTATCAGACAAACTCAGATGCTAATAATAGCAATTACTACTTCAGAAAAAAGAATATTAGAGGGGAAAAGCTTTAAAAGGCAACAATGTCAGTAATTTTATGTTACTAAGTGATGCTGCCTGTGGTGAAGAAAGTAAGTACAAAATGTTAATCATCAAATTCCAGAGAATTGAAATACATAAACTAAAAGCTTCCAGTAATGGGGGGAGATGTCAGAGAAATGCATTTGTTGAGCCTGAGACACACTATTCTCAGTCCTTAGCAGATTGACTTGGGGGAAAAAATTTTAATAATAAAAATTTAAGTTTTTCTATAAATGTATATAAACATCTTTAAACAAGCAGCAGTTTTAAAATCTTATTCAGCTAACTCCAAGGATTCCACAGTGCTCTTTAGGGAAGGTGTTGAGAAGTCTTGAATCTCTAGCCTCCCTTCTCCGCCCACACTTCCCTCAGTCAGAAGAACTTCTCTGACTTAATGGATCTGTATATCATCGGTAAAAGAAGGGGTTTCATTATTTTTTCAACAAAAATCATTATAAAACGTCACAGGAGTCTTTCTGTCTCTCAAGGTCAACAGATTTCAAAAACATACAAATCGATAGAGCCCATTACCCTACCAGAACAAAAAAAGAAAACCTACAAGTTGTAAGAAGAGTTAAACATAAAAAACTCTAATTGACTGAAAATTTAAAAAGAAGAAACCAACAACTAATAGGAACAACTAATGGACCCACAACAGATTAAAAATTACTACCATTGACTCTTTGGGTAATAAGAGCACTAAAAGTAGTCCACGTAAAAATTACAAAATTCGGACAAAACTTTACTTAAAACACGGGCAACTTTTTAGCTTTTAAGCCTTTGTTAAATTAGGAAAAATGAAAATAAATGATTCAACTAAAATTAGAAATTTTACATTAAGGGGCACCTTAAGTGTCAGTTAAGTGTCCAACTCTTGATTTCAGCTCAGATCATGATCTCAGGGTCATGAGATTGAGCCCTGCGTGGAGCTCCATGCTGAGTGTAGAGTCTGCTTAAGATTTTCTCTCTCCCTCTAGTTTTGCCCTTACCCCACCACTCCTGAACGCATTCTCTCTCTCTTTCTAAAAAAAAAAAAAAAAAAAAGTGCTCACTTCAGCAGTACATATAATAAAAAGAAAAAAATTTTACATCGTTAAGAGAAAATAGGAAAAATGAAAATACAAAAATAAACACATAAACTTAGAAAACAAATAATTACATTTACCAATCTAAGAACTCTTTGCAAAAATAAGAACAAAATGGTGGAATGAATCTGCAAGAAGTCTCAATAAGTGAAATGAAAAGAAAAGATAGCTGCTAAAATTAGCAAGGCATGGGGATCTAGCCATAGGCTGGAGAAATCAATTCACATATAATTCTGTTACTAACATATTTGAAAAGCCTGATGGAATGAGTATCTTCCTAAGAAAACATAAATGATTAGTTTTACTCAACAGGTCGTAGAAAACTTGGATAGATCAGTAAACTTGGAAGACATGCTAAATGTTTTTAAAGAATTATGTCCTCAAAAGTCTATGAATCCGAAATGGCTTATGGAAAAGCTCTTTCAAACATTCATAAAACAGTTCATTACCATTGCTATATAAGCTATGTCAGATTAAAGAAAGTAAGGAAAACTCATTAAATTTTACAAAGTATCATAATATAATCTCATTTATGAAAATGAATGTAGGGGTGCCTTAGTGACTCAGTTGTTAAGTCCAGTCATTAAGTCCAGTCATTAAGTCCCAGGGTCCTGGGATCGAGCCCCATGTCGGGCTCCCTGCTCGGCAGGAAGCCTGCTTCTCCCTCTACCCCTCCCCCTGCTTGTGTTCCCTTTCTCAACGTCTCTCTCTCTGTCAAATAAATAAATAAAATCTTCAAAGAAAGGAAGAAAGGAATGAGGGAAATGGGTGCAGGAATCTTAAAATATTAGCAATTTTTATTAGCACTATATATAATAAGAAATGTGCCATGACCGAATAAGATTTTTTTCGTGAATTCAAGCATGCTTAATATTGGAAAATACATTAATGTTGTATACCCAATAACTAAGTCAGAGGAAAGCAACCATATAGGTTAGGAGGTATTAGAAAGGAGCGCGTGGGTGGCTCAGTCAGTTAAGTGTCTGCCTTTGGCTCAAGTCATGCTCTCAGAGTCCTGGGATTGAGCCACACATCAGGCTCCCTGCTCAGTGGGGAGCCTTCCTCTGCTTCTCCCTCCTCCTCTGCCCCTCCACCTGCTTGTGCTCTGTTTTTCTGTCTCTATCAAATAAATAAATAAAATCTTAAAATTAATTAATTTTTAAAAAGATACTGGATAAAATTAACTTCCTGTTCTGTATAGAAATTCTCAGTGAACTAGAAATAAAAAAGTACCTCCATATCAATGTAAAGTCTATCTCACTCCACTAAACAGACATCATTATAGTTTAAAAAATATAAACAGAGTTCCATTAAATTCTAAAACGCCCATACTATCATTTTTACTTGCCAGAGTTCAGAAAACATTAGCCAGTGCCATAAAAGGCATAGCTATTGGTAAGAGACAAAATTTATCATTATGTATAGATAATATAATTTTTATTAGTAATCCTTGAGAATCAATACAAAAACTATTAGAACCAGTTACTGCCTTCATTAAATCATATAGATACTTTAAAAATCAGTAGTTTCCCCCATACTTCAATAAGAGTTGATAAAAATGAGAAAGACAATCTCAATCAAAATAACACAAGGATGAAGTTTATTTGGAGGGGAACTCCATATTAACAAGAAATGTAAGAGAATATGAAAGTAATATTTAATAATGTATTGAAATATGAGGAGTGTGTAAGTGAAGAAATACTATGTTCCTAGATACAAAGATGGAATATTATAAATGTATCCATTGTACCCAAATTAGTTTATTAGCTTAAAACTTCAACAAAAATCTGAGCACAATTTTTAAAAACTCTCAAATGATATTAAAGGTTATTTTAAGTGATAAAAAAAAGATAAGCAAAGAAATTTTCATTAAAGAAGTGTAGAGGGCTGGGGTGCCTGGGTGGCTCAGTCAGTTAAGCGTCTGCCTTTGGCTCAGGTCATGATCTCAGGGTCCTGGGATCAAGTCCCACATGGGCTCCCTGCTCAGTGGGAAGTCTGCTTCTCCCTTTCTCTCTCTCTCTCAAATAAATAAATAAAATGTCAAAAAAAAAAAAAGAGTAGAGGGCAGAGTTCAGTTTATCCTACCAGATATAACATTTCATAAAACTACTGTCATCGAAATAGTGTGGTCCTGGTGTAAAACCCAATAAGCATACCAACAAAGAGAATACGTGACACAAGTATAGAGAACATAATTTAGTGACGATAAAGGTAACTTTAGAAATTAATGGGAGAAAGACGCC
Organism: Martes martes; assembly: GCF_963455335.1. Taxonomy (NCBI): domain Eukaryota; kingdom Metazoa; phylum Chordata; class Mammalia; order Carnivora; family Mustelidae; genus Martes; species Martes martes. The sequence continues at coordinate 90,888,947 of NC_137893.1, read as the reverse complement.
AAACAGTTGGATAACATTTGGGGAAAAAAATAGATAATTCCTAACCTTATACTTACATCAGAATAAATTCAGGTGGGTTGAAACAATAGGTATGAAAAGTAAAGCCATTTCAAAAAATAGAAATAAACACTGGTGAATATCCATTTGGGGATGTGGAAGGATTTTCCAGGCTTTTGTTTTCTAAACAAACTTTTAAAGAACTGCTCCTCAAGATGTTAACAGGTGCGCTGTTGGGAATGGGGATGGGGAAGTGGTCTATTTTCAAACTAGTTTGTGAAATCCTAAACTAAGAAATTGAAGAGATTCCTTTTAGGACCTTTCAGAGGCTTTTGTATGCAAATAAATATTGTGAATTTTTCAGCAATGGAAATAGAATCTATTAAAGTCTTCTGAAAAGAAAGCCCAGTTTGGAGACAGACCACAAAGGAAATGACTGTTAAATGTAATGACATAAAAATTGTATAACTTGTAGATGTCAGAAAAAGAAAGACAAAATTGAAAAACAAATTAATGTAAAAAATGTGATAAAATATTAATATCATTTATTTATGTAGATCTTCTAGTCAGTAAGAAAACATTCCAGTAGAAAAATTGGCAAAGGATAGTAATAGACTAATCATAGGAAGAGAAATAAAAATAACTAGTAAACATGCAAAATATCTGCTAACTTGTAATGAACCAATGCCATTTTTGCTTATAAAAATGATCAGGAGTAAGGTGGAATTGGGTACACATTAACTGCTGGTGAAAAAGAAGTTTGAGAGAAATCAGAAACTATTTAAAAATATCAATTAGAGGCATTGATCGACTTCAACCCAGTAAACCCACAGTTGATAATTTCTCTTTAAGATAGAATCTGAAATTTTGATCATATGCATATTCTTATATACAAGGCTATTCATCCACTATTTATAACAGTGGAAATGGGACAAGAGAACACTACTATCCAATGATAAGGGAATGTGTGTATTCCCTCACACACATCAATTAAGACTGGAAGGATATATACCCACATGCTAATTAACAGTGGCTCTCATCAGGTGATGAGATTATAAGTGAATTGTATGTGTAAATGTATGCTGTTTTGATTTTACATATTTATTTATCATTTATGTTGTTTCTTTTAATCTCCAGTTAAGATTCCACAATTCACCTTTTTATGTTTTTCCCCCATCAGAAGTATTAGTCTATACATGGTGCTGCCAGGATATGCTTTGTGAGCAAATTAATTAGGTTCATAATATATAATTGAGGAGTAGGAGAATATAACCATACAGCATGGCACAGACTATATTCAGAGTGGTATTAATGATCTAAGAAGTTTAAAACAGTTAACATTTTTGCATGATTCCGATGAACAAAAAGCCCATTTCAAATGAATTAAGCAGTTAGGGAAATGGTTCAGGTAAACAACCAGAGGTGGATTTGGCTTCTAGCAACGTTTGATATTGAGGTTTACAATGTCACTGGATTTGTAGCTCTATTTCCCTATAATTCTCTCTTTCCTGCCCTTTTCTGGTTTTTTTTTTTTTTTTTTTTTTTTTTTGGCCTAATCTTTTGGTTGACTGACCTCACAGGAACACTAATTCTCCAGGTCATGATAGAGAGAATGAGAGAATGCCTTTGTCCAAGATTAACTCTGAAAATGCTTATATCACAGGATCTTCTGAAAGCCCTAGCACCCACAGTAGCTAGTAGGATGATGTGTTCTTACTGGCTTGGCCTAAGTCATGGGCTACCATCCCTAAAGCTGAAGGTGCAGTCAGCCCCTCACAAAGGCATGGTTCCCTGGAGCTTTAGGAAGAATGTACGAATGCTGGACAGGCAGCTGCAAAGGTCTGTAAGTGTAGAGTATCATACATTATGACAGCAAGATGGATAGAGTGATGCATTACAGCCTGGAGTCTCCTCAGATCTCTAGGAAGTTTTCCCTAAGAGACAGCATGTATAGTGAGTAGAAATCATTTCCTTTGGGTTCAACCAACTCATCCATCCACCTTCCACTCTTGAACTCATTCAGCATTTATTCTTGGAGACTCTTCTGTAAGTCACTGTACTACCTACCCTGTGAGGTTATGTCTATAAAAAAGACAGAATATGGCTTCTGCCTTCACAGTCCTATAGTAATAAGTGGCAGATCAAGAGATAACAGTGTACCCTGTTAAGGGGGATACAGGCTCAATAAATGGTTGTTATTACCACTCTGTTATTTGGTCTTGAATTTTGAACCTTCTTGGTAGATTATTGGTTGTGTGATGGAACCGTGTATTTTCTGTTTTGCTTGCTCTTTTATTTAAAATTTAGTTTATTCTGAGGTAAAGCACATTACTTTTTCAAGAAATTATTATGGCTAGCCTCAGACAGGGCCATAGAATTAGCGTCAGCATGGTTTGCTAAAGAGGGCATGAAATAGAACAGAACTAGGGTACATTTTAAAACATGAAACTATAGTATGTCAGGGCCAGACTCTGACGAGACTCATCAGAAGAACACATTAGTATGTCTGTTTATTCTTTTGAAGGTAATTTTTGATCAAATAATTGAAAAATACTCTGTGAAATCATTCTTCAGGAAATATTAATAGAAATACCTCCAAAAAGAAGAAAAAAAAAACCTTTGGTAATTCCAGCTACACAGAGCAGAATTAATGTAATTTAGTACATGTTTTTCTGGCCTAGAAACAGCAGAACAGAGAGTATTACATGACTTCAGGAGAACCCAAAGTTAGGAATAATGCATCGCTCTGAAACTGATTTCCATTCGCATCTTTATAGACTCTGTCAGGTTGTTCTGTAGCCACAGCTAGATCTTTCTTCCGATTACATAATGGTAAAGATCTGTATATTCATTACCATAAAAGCTTGTCTAAACCTGAGAAAGGTATCTTCTGGAGAAGAGATTTTCCAATTAATGACATGAAAAGTTACAGATCTTATAAAAATAGAACATTCCCTAATTTACCCAGGTCCTTATCATTCTGTGGCTTACTATATATCATGTTTGACTGATGGTTCTTCAGGGATTCTTCTAGGCTTTCCTTAACCAGGTGTGAACTATGGGCTCCAACTGAAGGTAGAGACAGACTTCTGCTTTGATGAGAGCACTCCATGTATCTGGTGTGAAACTAGAGGTAGTTGGGTTGTGTTGTTTTAATTGTTCTCTGTTATAACAGAATGTTTCATCTCTTGGTTAATGCTTTGCTGTAGAAAAAATTTAGAGCAAGATTAGCCAAATGACTACTGTCTTTATGGTGAAAATTTTAGTATCCTTCCCATTTTGTCAGACCTAGTTAGAATTTTTAACTATTAGTCTCTGGGTGAAATTGAAAAGATTTCTTCTCACTCACCTTTCCCTAGACTACTGGGGAGCTAAACACATGGTGACAGCATTGAAACAATCCTCATAATAATCATGCTTTCCCTATTCCAAACCAAGATTTCGGATTTAATGTCCACAAGTATCTTTTGTTACGGGGCTAGAATATTTTAAATCAGAACTTGGTAGTAAAATATAGGAACAATGATTGCCATTCACTTCCACCTTCCCCACATCAAGGAGTTTCAATTTTAGTAAAACAGAGAACCATTTTTGAGGGTAAAGATACACACCAGCCCTGCAAACTAAACATTTGTGTCTACCAGTGGTAATGCATGTGTGCAGGGCCTCGCTGGGCTGCTGTGTTTAGTCTTGCATAAATGGGTATTTGACTAACACATCTGATTATACTGTTCAATTAGGTTTTTATGGAATCAATCAATATTTTCTTTCTCAAATAATTTCAGTTTGTTCTTTTTAAAATGATATCCTTCTCTTTTAAAAGATACATTACAAGGGTTTTCTTAGAGATCAGTCCACCAACTTGTTTATAAAACACCTTGGCAGAGAAGAGTTTTAAAATATCATCAAATTTAAGAACACCGCAAGATTTACCACTAATTTACATTTAATGTTTATAGTTCTCAAATTGTGGTTGTTGTAATAACCAAAATATTTTTGCCCTGAATATTTTGTGGATTATATTTCCCTATTCTTTTTCCTTCACCCACATTCCCCACAGTAGGTGGGCAGATTGTTGTTACTTAGTCTGGCTTTTATTTATCTGTATTGGTTTAATCTCAACAAGTTAGTCATTCTGAATATGAAAATAAATGTATTCTGCGGCAAGATTTTTGTCTTTTTAATGCTGTAGTTTATTTAGTGGAATTAACAGATCATTGCTTGTTTGGTATAGATGATTTCCCTCTGTTCCTTTTTTGCATCCGTGCTGAGGAGCTGTCTTCAGTTTGGTTCTTACTGGTGCTGCCACTTCATGACATCATGCCAGTCAGACTGTTTAACGCAATTACACTTACTCCCTGATACTGCATTCCTCATTTAGACATAAGAGTCCTGGACGAAACTATAACTATTTAGTGATCACCGTAACCTATGGTGTTTGGATGTGTGCTAAGAACTCTCCTTTTCATAAAGGGCTGGTCCCAAAGGCAAATTGGATCTTGCCAGCCTTCTGCTTTTCTTGACTTTCCATTTTCCCACCAAGAGTCTTAATTTCTGAGCATGATATGAATACATTTTTTTAATCTTGCCTCAGATAGCCTTTCCATCTTCATCTCTCACCATTCCTGACCCTCCTCTTTTCTACTATTCCCTGCCCACATATGCATGTGCACACACATAACACACATACACACACACACAAACACGCAGACATGCTACTTTAAGGAACCCCCTTGAACTTGTAGTTCCCCTAAACAAGTGTTCACTTTTCTTCCCTTTGCTGAGCCTTCTCCATCTGGCAACATCTAAGTTAAGGTATTTTAGTATGTGATAGATTATAACTCATTGAGTTTCCTTAGTTTAACTTACTAAATACGGTCCTTGAGAGCATGGACTTATTTTCCTTTCAGATCCTTGGTACCTAACACAGTGCTGTGTGCATTATAAACTTCCAGTAAATATTTGCCCAAGTAAGGTAACTAAAATAGGTATGATCTTGTAGCCAGTATATGTGAATATTATTAATCTCTCCTTTGGATGATCTGAACACTTTTTCTGTTTTATTTAAATAATGCAGTTTCCGGGTATATAAAGCCAGTCTTTTCTTCTGACTCACGTAGGATTGCAAAAAAGATATTATGTACCTGTATGAACTTCTCCTATCAATTCTCCAACAAATCTTTTTCAGATGCTTTTCAGTTGCTAATAGTTTTCATTGCTCAAATAACTTCCTGTTCAAATTATAATAAAAGTGGCTTTTCCAGTTTTAGCTATAAAAGTTCTTCTAACCCTACTGCTTCAGCCTTGACCTTTACTGTGTCTACAAACTGCCACTGAGCATCAGTTACAGCTTCAGTCAGCAGATTTTGTTTCAAAAGGACTAGTACTGTCTGTGACTATTGGTCTATTCTACCTAGCTGGCCAGTTCACATTTGGCAACACAGATTATGTGCCTTTTCTCCTTTATTTGCTATTATAAGATTTTATAATTTAGCATCTTCAAATAATAACATTACTCACTTCTCTGATCCATTAAATACCTCTTCTGGAAAATCTTTTAGTTATTGGCTGATGTATAGTTAGAAAATAGTTGGAATTTGCAGGTGCCTTGGGTAACTGTTGAATTTTTTGTGGCATGAAAATTTTGCCTCTCCATTCATTGCGCTTCTTACAGTTGGAAAGTGTTGTTTCATGCAGTCCTTCTAACACTAAGGAACGATTTACCAACAAATCACCAGGTTCACGAAAGTTACTTTTGAATTTATCTGCCTCATGCACTATATTAATAAACTATGGGATTTTTTATTTAATAATTCATTAATTATTACCACCACCATTCTGGCTTTTATACTTAATTGTGAAAGACAGTGTTTAGCCATACCCCCAATTAATATAGCCAGGTAGTAAACTATTTTAAGCATGATGTTTAATTTTTCAAATAAGAAATAAATATTAACAGTTTGGACATTTTATCTTTTTCTTTTAAAGTGTTTATTAAATCTTACTTTTAAAAGTCCTTGAAGAAAAGACATTTGGTTTTTGTAGTTACTCTGAACCTCAAGTAGAAGACAGTCATTGATAATGGGTCTATTGATCTGTTCTCAGATAGGGAAAAGCTGTAAGTACAGAAGTGACCACCTTTGGGAAAACACACTACAGAAAAATCTAAAATCTCTGAAGTCACTCTTTTTATTTTGAAAAAATACCTTATTATATAAAAACTCCAGCAGAGCTTTTTTAAGTTTTATAATTAAAAAAAAATTTTTTTTTCAGTGTTCCAAAATTCATTGTTTATGCACCACACCCAGTGCTCCATGCAATATGTGCCCTCTGGTCTAGTGAATTTTTTTTCAACTAACTTCTTTTTTTATTTTAATTCAATTAGCCAACATATAGTACATCGTTAGTTTCTGATGTAGAGTTCAATAATTCATCAGTTGTGTTGCTCTAGCAGAGCTTTTAAATAATTTGAAATTAGACCCTATTTACCAAAATTCAGTGCATACACAACTATCTCCAACAAATACTACTATATTCCTTTGCTGTATCTGTGGAAATTATCCCAGTGAAAGACTGGAAGGGAAAGAGAGGGATGGGGAGGGAGGGAAGAAGAAAGAGAGAAAAAGATGAGGGAAAAGAGAAAAAAAGAAGAAAAACTTGCTGATCTTTTTTCCTAGGGAGTGGTTCTGTGTGGAGTTCCTATTACCCATCTAGGTTTAGTGGGGAGGATATTTGAGCCCTGGAAGGCTTGTTCCTTGTGGCCCTACAATGAATTCATTACAATGAATAGAATAAAATAAAATAGCCTAATAAGGCAGTTATCACTCTCTCTTAAAAGTACTTCAAGTGAAATTTAGGAGAATTTTTCTCATTGTCTTAAGCAATTCTTATTAATAACCCACTACATGGTTTTGAAGTAGAAAAATGTAGTACATTATTTGTATAATTAAATATTGCTTAAACTTTTCCTGTGAATCATAGAAACTCTTAGTGAAGGTTTTTTAATTTATTGTAACCAAAGAGTGATCTTGGTTGCCTGGATATTATTGCTTTGGGATATCAGTCATCTCAAACTCATAAATTCTTACAAAAAATTCTCTTCTTGGAATTCTTTTAAATCATTCCATCCATTTGTGTGGGACTTGGATACTTTCAAATATGATGACTACAGGCCAGCTGGTTATATTGGGGAGTTATTCAAAGAACTCTGGTTTCTCTGGGGCAAGAGATAGCTATGAGAAAATTTATAAATCATTTGTAATAATAATTTTGTAATTTTAATTTTAATAATATTGAATCTCATCTCCACACCTCCTCCTACTTCCACTGCCCCCGACCCCAAGAAAAGGAAAAAAAAAAAACCCAAAGCTGGGGGGGAAAATCACATTTAATTTCAACTTGAAAATGTATTCTGTTTAAATTGTACCAAGAATTATTCAGGGTTTACTTGGTCGTGGAGAAACTGACTATCTCATATATTAATGGGAACATAAGTTGATAAAATTTTCTGGAGGAAAGTGTGTGGCACTATCTGTCAAACACATGAAAAGAAAAAATAAACCTTTATGTCCTTTGATCCAGAAATTGCATTTCTAGGTACTATCCTAAGGAAATAATTGAATAAAGACTTTTTTAAAAATTCACATGTGTTCACTGCTATTTGCATTAGTAAAATCTTTGTTTAACAATAGAAATATTACATTTGTAATGTTTCCTAGCATAGCTTTTGATATATATAGCCCATAGAGTTTAAAAATAACTATTACTTCTATTATTTAAATTTATCTGTAAATATTTTAATACTAATATTTATTAATAATATATTATTATGGTATATTTATATATTTAATACTTAATTTTGCACTTTCAAATCACTTTTTGGCCTAATTCATATAGGAGAATATTAAAAATATATGTATTCCAAGTGGCTGGATCTTTTGTTTTTTTGACCCTCTTAGGTGTTTTAGTTGCTTTATTGCATAGTAGTCACATATGTTTAGATATATATTATTTATTTAGATATATTATATAATAGATATATTATTTATTAAATACATATTATTTAAACATAGTCACATATGTTTAGATATATTATTATTTATATATATTATTTTAATATAGTTAGACATATTGTTTTAGTCTTAGGAATTTACTAGAATTTACTTGGTATTTTGATATGTGATGAGTTTTTGTAAGTGAGCCATAGACAAGATAGGGAGATTTTTATGTGTTTATTACATTATTGTTATTAATAATATTCACTTCCTGTTTATCATTAGTCTATGAACTCTTTTTGTTCCCAGAACCCTGGTCAGCAAAAATTTGAGATTTACTTAGATATATTGGTAGATTATTTTAGCACTAAGAATTTATTCACACTTGGAGCTCATACGTACATGTGCCTTTAGCAAAACCCGATCCTGGTTAAATCCAATTCTTTGTTTATTTTATACCTACATTATGCCTCAGTCCCAGCAGCAGAACATGAGTAGAGGAAAACCCAATCAAGTTAACTAGTCTCACTTCCAGTTTATAACTAAGAGCCTCAACTTGGCCTTAGTGCTGCCCAGCAATTTTAGAATATTGCTATTGTACCCATTCTCTCACTACCCTTAATAACTGTTTAAACTTGTCTCATTGGATCTCTAGCACCTGACTTCCTTGCTCAGCTGATACCTGGCTTCCTGTTTCACTGAGGAAAGAGAGGAGTACTTCCAAAGTTCCTACCACAACACCAGTACACTTTATTAATTCCTATCTGCACAGAAAAGTGCTGTAGTTTCTCTGCCTTCCCACAGAAGCACTTGCAGTTACTCTCTCTGCTCTCCTTTAGAGTAGGACTTCTCAAAAGAGTTTGCATTTGTTCTCCTTCCATTCTCTTTAGAACCCACTTGAATCCCATTTGCATCCCCACTGTCCTATAGAAATTGCTCTTGTTAAGGTCGCAATAACCTCCATTGTTGCGGGGTACATTGGTCAGTTGTCCATCTTTCACCAGATGTCCACTCTCAGTGGCTTTCAACTGGACAGACACATTGCCACTTGCAGACTTTGTCACGTACTCTCCTCTAGCCCTCTCATTTCCCTCAGAACCCTGCTCCAATAGCATCGCCACAGAGACCTGCCCTAGACTTCCAATAGGAAGGTGCTATAGAGTGAATCGTGTCCCCTCATAAATATGTATGTTGAAGTCCTCTAATGTGATGGTATTTGGAAATAGGGCCTTTGGGAAATAATTAGGTTTGGTGAGGTCAATGGTAAGACCCTAATGATAGGAGTAGTGCACTTACAAGAAGAGGAATGGACTCTGTCTATCATGTGAGGACACAGGAGGCAGTTAGCTGTCTGCAAGCCAGGAAGAGTCCTCACCAGAATGTGGCCATGCCAGCATCTTGACCTCGGACTTAAAGCTTCCAGAACTGTGAGAAGTAAGTTTCTGTTGTTTAAGCCACCATACATTTGTTATGGCAGCCCAAGCAATTAAGATAAAAATAATACCTCTCCTACCCAGTCATTCTCTGTCCACTTTTCCTACTACATTTTGTTCATAGCACTTATCTTCACTCTTTTATATACTTGTTTACTGTCTTCCCCCAAGAGAATGTAAGCTCCAGAAGGTCAAGAGCTTTGTTTTGTCCATTACAATATCTCCACTGCCCACAATAGCATATAATGATAGTAGGTGCTCATATATAAATATATGTTATATAAACAAGCAATAATAATGAAAATGTTTCTAAACATCCATAAATCATAGATGTTCCATCATTTGGAACAGCCATATGAAAGCATTTATAGTTTACTGCTTTGACCTTGAAAGGGACACAAGTTGTGTTTATTCACTTTAAATATCTATTGGTAGCATCCAATGGTCATCAGAAAAGTTCAGCAAATTTATAACACTCGTATTCTAAACAGAAAAAAAACATCCATTTGTCTTCAAGTTCTTTTTTTTTTTTTTTAAGATTTTATTTATTTGATAGAGATCACAAGTAGAGAGGCAGGCAGAGAGAGAGGGGGAAGCAGGCTCCCTGCCGAGCAGAGAGCCCGTTGTGGGGATGTGGGGCTCAATCCCAGGACCCTGGGATCATGACCTGAGCCAAAGGCAGAGGCTTTAACCCACTGAGCCAACCAGGTGCCCCTTGTCTTCAAGTTCTATAACACTTTTACTTACTTAGCTCAGATTAACCTGTGATACTTTGGGTGATATAAAAGACATTTATGTTCATGCTGCATCTTAATTCAAAATGCTACAGAGATTCTACTACTGGTGGTCTTTTTTTTTTTTTTTTTTAATAATTGACACAGTGAAGACACCCGCCTGTTCCAAGTAAGGTGAAACAAATTGCACTGTCCTCACACTGTACAGACTCATGATTGCACCACAGTTAGTCCGTCCGTGTGTGAGCACTGCCATCTTTCAGGATGATTTAACCACCTCACGCAATTCTTGGGCTTGTGGACTGACTGAGGGTAGAAATGTCAGTCCATGTAAAATGTGTTCAATTTTTTAAAATTAAAAATAAGTATAAATAGGTGTTTGACTATTGCTTTCACATCCCAATTGGTCATTGTGGGCACCCCCTTTTTTTTTCCCTGCGTAATCAAATAGAAACCAAGAGATATAGTAAAAGTAAGTCTTTCACTGCCATGATAAATATCTCTTTTAATTTCCAGCTATTTTTGCTGTATACAGTCCAGTTCTCCTATATTAGGAGAGAGAAGTTCAAGCGTTTTTCGTCATTATTGGTGGACCCTTTGTTAGTAGAAACTGGCCCTCTTGTTTAGATTAATACCTACGCTTGTTAGAGCTTTGCCTGTCTTTACTTTCAGTCTTTCTGAGCCAGTTGGTTTGGATGTAACTACTATTAGCAGCATATATAGTGAGATTTTGAATTTTGCCCCAAATCTTAAGATTTTTTTCTTTAATTTCTTTCAATTGCTTATTGACATAAAATATGTTTTTATCTTATTATCCTGTCCTTTATGCTTCCCTCCCTGTTTTGTCTTTTATTTGCAACTTCAGAGTCTCCCTGCGTTTAAATCTTTTGGTGGTTATTTTTAAATTCTGAGGAAACTTAAACCTATGTGTCTCAATTTATCAGTCTTAAAAATTAATTAGTATTTTCTCATTTGATAAATATGCTTTGATTACCCACTCAGTGCCTACTACTACTCGATCCTGGGGATATAGAGTAGTAGTTGTAAAATAGCTATATCCTTGACAGAATGTGTAGCATAACATAGAAATAACCATAGTAGTAATGACAGTGGAGTCCTGTATAGGACTTACTACCTGCCGGACACTGTCCTAAACCCTAGTCTGTGCATTAGCTAGTATCACAGTGTACCCATGTGGTACAGTCTATTCTTCTTAGGACCCTGATGTACAGAGATTACGCCTTGTGTAGGATCACAGTTAAAAACTGTAAGTGCTAGGAAGGAAAACCAGTGTGTGGATTATCTGGAAAAGGAAAGTAGAAGAAAAGTAGTGATTTTTATCTGGAAGAAATTCCTTGGGTTTGATTGTGTATAGTTACTAGCCTCCGTAATTTCAAGGCTGAGTAAAGATATTTTGCTTTATTTTTGCTTTTCTTTGGCATTTCAGGTAATTTCTGAGCAGAATCACAGATTTGAAAAGATAATGGATTTATCATACTTGTTTTTCAAATGTGAATCATTGTTATCTTAAATCCACAAATTTTCAAAATAGTCGGTAAGAGATTACTGTGTCTTCTTTCAAAATTTTTGGAAACACATGAAGGGCCAAGGATGTTTGGTTATTTATATATTGATGTGAATCACATTGCTTACATCTCAGTCACTAGCTGAAAGGGACTTGGTCTAAACTATTCTGGTCAGTAAGGAGAAAGGCAGTTTTGAACCTTAGGGCAATTTAAAGAGTAAAGAACGTTAAGCAGTATGCTATATTGTGTACTTGTGGGGAAGAAAATTCAAAAGAGGGATGCTAGGAAGTTGAGATTTCAAAAATGACGTGAGAAGGTATCAAATACCAACTTCATGTTTTCAGAATTTTGAACAGTATTCATCCATATGGGAAGGGGACAAAATTCTCTTAATTATGCCCCTTCAGATCCCTACATAAACTGAGTATAATCCAGATGCATAAGGATAAGAGAGTTTTTTAAAGATTACGTGGGAATTAACCACCATTTAAGACAGTATTTCTGTGAGAAGATACATTTTTAACTTAAAACACTTTTAAGATATATTTGAGTTGGAGGATTCTATAATTTTGTTTAAATTATAAACCTTTACATGTTCATTAATTTTCAGTGACACAGAACTGCTTGTCATCTCTAGAAATTCTCTTATCAAGCTTGTTTTCTCTGGAAACAGAAAACTACTAGTTTTAGAAACCAGTATTGAATAGAAATTTGGTACCTCAACCTACTTTCTTGCAAGGTTATTTAGGAAGATATTTCTGCCTGAGTAAAGGACTTGATGATTGTGTTTAAGCCTTTATGTAATGTATGTCCAAGCTACTGGCAATGTCCTAATGGTGAATTCATAATGTAGATATAATTCAGTGTACTATTGAATAAAAGAAAGTTTGGTTACATATAGGAAAGACATCAGTTTTTTCAGGATGATGAAGGAAAGGTGCCATGGGAGTTATACTTCAACTCTTCTTTCTGTGATTATACAGACAGTACAAAGATCATGGATTCATGGGGCATCTGGGTGGCTCAGTCATTTAAGCATCTGCCTTTGGCTCAGGCCATGATCCCAGGGTCCTGGGATTGAGTGCCATGTCGGGCTCCCTGCTCAGCGGGGAGCCTGCTTCTCCCTCTCCCCGCTGCTTGTGCTCACTTTTTCTCTCTCTCAAATGAATAAATAAAATCTTTTTTAAAAAGGATCATGGATTCATGTAGAGACTAGGGAGGATAAATTTATAAAATATTGACTTATAATTTGTTTGATAGGTTTCTTAGAAAAATAGCGAATTCTACAAATAGACAAATTTCTCATGTTGTAAGGGTGTATATCTTCTAAGCAACCCAAGGGTAGACATACAGCTGGATCGCAGGAACTACGACCCAGACACCAGTGAAATCAAATTTTTCTTCTCTCTTTGTATGCTGTAGGTAACATTCTGCCAGCAGGTGCTCCCAAATTAGCTTTATCACCTAGAGAGAACCAGACCCAGTTCTCTGGATTACCAATTTCGAGTGTCAAGGAAGTGGCCTCTGTTTGACCCAGCTTGTGTTGGGTGTCCAGGCCTAGACCTGGCAATGTGACTGAAAGGCAGGGCCCTCCTGCCCTACTCTAATGAGGAGGCTTGTAAGGTTAGCCTTACAGTGATGGGGGCAGCAAGAGTAGGCAGACCACGCCCAAGCTGCTTCCTGCCCCAGACCATTCATCCATTCGTCCCCTCATCACGTATAGCATGCCCACAAACACACTGGAGTTGGGTCTTGAGCCCATCAGTATCTCACTTCAAGATTCATTTTCGTAATCTAAATCTAGTTTCTTTTTAAAAGCTACAGGGCATATTACATAGTTATCTGAGACTTAAAGGAAAATGGCTCATGAAAGAGTAAGTATAGAAATCCCACAAAAGTTCACAGAATGACAAAGAGAGAAAGTAAAATATGCTCCAGTCAAGCTTTTTCTCAAAAAATATCCTCACTAAAACTGTAAAACATTTCAACAAAAACATGTCTTCAAATATGTTATTTTAAATACTGCATTACTTCAGCAAATATTTAAATACTATATTAGTTTCTCTGCATACTTGACTTGAATTTAATTCTACCTGTCTGCCAAATATGTTGAAACTCCAAATCCATTTTCATTTGCCAGGTCAAATGTTTATTTTGTTTTCCCACATAATATGCTCTTTAAAGTGTCACAAGCATACCAAATCTGATTTCTTTTTCATAGGGACATGGTGGGGTTTTTTTTTTTTTCCCCTCTTCAGTTAATGGCCCAGGAGATGCTTCTCTTAAGGAGTATGCAAAGGTATGTTCTTATTCCTGCCTACTAAAGGAACCCTCCACCTTTGTTATTGGAAAATAGACATTAACTTTCTTAAAGGAAGTAAGGAAGTTTAAAATGTGTCTCCTGGATTTACCTTCATTTTTGAAGCCTTACTATTAATTTCTTATGATCAGAATACCAAAGACTAGTTTTACTAGTTTTACTTAAGTTTACTTAAGTGACTCTGTATATAGACTTGTACAATGAACAGGTATTGGGCTTTGATGATTTATAAATAACCTTATTCGATTACAAAGTTTCTCTTTTCTTGGGCGCATCTATGTTTATCTGAGTCAGACAATCATTTGAAAATGTGCTCTTAATTTCAGAGAACATTTACGTGCCTTTGAATATTACAGTGTCTTAGATACCCTTCTCTAAGAAAAAAACTGATTGCAAAAAACTTTCAGCATATATCTTACTTATTCTTAAAAGAGATATTCAGCTGCTGTATGAGTTGCGTAGTAGTTTGTGCCTTTTGCAAAGTTCATCGTGTGTCTAGTTAAGTTTCTTGTATCAGACCTAATTCTCTCCAGAAAGGAGCATGTTGAGGGGGAGGTGTTGGAAGCCACAGGGATAGTGATCTTCCTGTCCTTTAACTTCCTGGGAGTAGGGCGGGGAGTACCCGGAATTCTTTTTCCTCTCTCCCTCTGTCATGAAAGTGCAGGTTCTTATAAATGCCACAGTATCTGTTCCGTTCAGTATTGCAGCGCCTCCTGATTTTCTAAATCCAGTGCCCTTCTATGTGAGCAGTGGGAGTCCTGTGGGAAGTTCATGCAGCAGGTGACTGGGCTGTGTCATTGCTGTGGGTGATAAGGCGCACACACACTTCCAGGGTTTTGAAATACCTGGCTGTTTCCCAGAAGTTAGGAACCCATTGGTTTCTCCCAGTGATTTCTCTTCTAGATCAGAATCATTGCAAACCGACTGAGACTGTTTTCCATCATCGACTTGAACAGGTTGTCTGGTCTCTTAAATCTTAGGGCCCACAGTTCTGAAGTATTTCTAAACATTTCAAGACCTCCCTAGGATAGAGAACCACAGAACCACAGATCATGAGAGCTGTATTCAAGAAGAGAGAATCCAGCCACCAAGGAAGCAACCAGCCTAATGGTTCCCTTCCTGTGTTAGAGGCAAAACCAAAACCTAAATTGCAGGTCTTCGGAGTCCCAGGTCTGCATCGTCTTCACTGGGCACTCCAGCCTTCACCTGATGATGTAGAATGGCCCTCAGAATTATGTAAGAATATTTTACAGCTTTAGATTAAGATTAGGACTCCGCCGTTACTCTTTTTTTTTTTTTTAAAGATTTTATTTATTTATTTGACAGACAGAAATCACAAGTAGGCAGAGAGGCAGGCAGAGAAAGAGAGGAGGAAGCAGGCCCCCCGCCGAGCAGAGATCCCGATGTGGAGCTCGATCCCAGGACTCTGGGATCATGACCTGAGCGGAAGGCAGAGGCTTTAACCCACTGAGCCACCCAGGCGCCCCTCCACCGTTACTCTTTAGCACTGTTGATTTTGAATATAGAGAGAGGTGAGATTGTATGAGTCCTGTGATGTACCCTCTCCTTTCCTTTTCAGATACATCTTGAATGGCATCTCATTTGCTTATTGTTTGTTCTCTTTCTCACCAAAATAAAACAGTGCATAAATGTAGGACCTCTTGAAAAGTTTGCAATATTTGCCTTTTTTGCAGTTTTAAGTTTTTCATTAAAAAGTGAAGAAGTATTTTTCAGATATTATGGCCTGCCTCTTTATTAAAATTCACCCCGCACTGATTTATATCCAGTGCCGAAGATATTCCCTGTCGCTTTCGAGTTCATTATTCTTGGGATCACTTCAGCCCTTCCCACTCCCATCTACTTCAATCGTCTTTTCTTTCTTTGATGAAGTTTGAGATTGGTAGCTTTTCATTGACTATATCTAGGATTCCACTAAAAGGTAAGAAGAGAATAGGTCAAGAGCGATGTCCCCACCCTGCCAGCCAGCATTTATGCAAAGTGCATAGACTAAAAATGGCAGGGCGATTAGCCCCCATTGGAGTGAATCATTTGCCAAGCCCATTTCCATATCACTCACCTTCACTGAGTAGTTGTTGTGCTGCCCCTGACTTAGGAAGAGATTAAATGCAACTAAATCGATTTCTTCTAGACAGAGCATCTCAGTCATTTTGGAATAGGCTTGTTCTTGGTTATTTGTTTGACTTAGTGTTGTCCTTTCTTTATCTTCTGAGAACACTCCATGAAGTTAAAAAATATATAAAATGCATTTTTTTTTTAAAGATTTTATTTATTTCACAGAGATCACAAGCAGGCAGAGAGGCAGGCAGAGAGAGAGGAAGGGAAGCAGGCTCCCTGCTGAGCAGAGAGCCCGATGCGGGGCTTGATCCCAGGACCCTGAGATCATGACCCGAGCCGAAGGCAGAGGCTCTAACCCACTGAGCCACCCAGGCGCCCTAAAATGCATTTTTTTAAGTTGGTGAGTGATGTGTTGGGAGAGAATCCTTACTCTTTAGCCTCAGCTCTTATGGCTGGTACAGATCAGGCCTAGAAATCAGTATGCTAAATCATGTAAATGTGATGACTCCTACCTCGGTCCTATGCCAACGTGATAGAGGCAGCTACTTACCACCCAATAGCCATTCGCTTCTTCCTTTGTAACAAAACTGATTTGTGGCTGGTGATACTGCCTTCCCGACACAATATGGCCTTCCTTTTCCTATCTTGCCGCTAGGTCTGATCATACTACGGAGATCTGGCCAGTAAAATATAAGCCTGAATACTCTATCTAACCACCCTGTTAGTTTTCTTAAAACAGGAGTGCATTCATGTTTTTTTCTCACCTTCCTATATCTGATGGCTTTGTGCAGATGTACCATCTGGGGCTCTAAAAGCCTTTCTGAATCGTGAAGACAAAGCCAGAGCCTACACATTATTAGATGTCAGTTATATCTCAATAAAAGGGATAAATGACTTTTAAAATGGGAAAGAAAAAAAAAGCCACAGCTAAGGAAAATGTCAGATCTAATGCTGGAAGTTACTGAGGTCCTCATGACTTCAGCAAGGGGTTATGTCAAGTCTGAACTTATCATCTCCAGAATCTTGCTTGTTGTCTTGCTGGAGACAATCTCCAGTGTCTTGCTTAAGTAACTGTAATTCTGAATCAGATGGCATGCAACCAAAAATATTTTAACTAGGAAAACCTGGGGATGAGCCCCCCATCCAGGTTGATAAAATTGAGAATAAACTTCAAGAAAGTCATTAATGTCCTAGAATAGGCCTGGTCTGGTATAAAAATAGTTTTATTTACAAGTCATAAATGGAAGGCATTTGACAGTTGCATTCCATTTGGCAGCAGTTGGACTCTGTATTGCCTGATGCTAGTAGAAATTCAGGTTCTCTCGGACAGGGCCTAGTTTATGCCAGCAAAATGAACTCCTAAGTTGTGAAACAAAATTTCTTTGTGCCTCATGATGAGAGCAGATAATTCTCAGCTGTCCTGTGAACTCATCACTTTTGATGTGTCAAGGAGGGTATAAAATGGTGGCTTGTCCTGGCCCCTCTCCCACAGGCTTCTGTATGGGCTCTCACAGTCCGCCCCAAAGCGAACACTATTTTTTGTCCTTCTTGTTAATTCTTAGATTATTGACAAATTAAGTCTGATTTTTTATATCAAAGGAATATTTTGTCATGTGGCTACGATGGTTAAGGAACTATCCTACTTACAGGACAAGTGTTAATGTCTTAATGAGTTTCAGCCTAAGTCTTGTATTATTTAAAGGGTTTTGTTTATCCAGACTTTCCAACCCTGAAAGATTGAAGAAATCATTCAGCATTTATTAGATTTACTTTCTCTTACATTCCAGAAGAAAATAGGAAAAAAGACTTGATGTTAGGTTTTGTTGTTGTTGTTGATCAAAATACCCATGCTGTTACTTAAGAAATTAAAATGCTGTGCCATAGAAAATAAGTCCCATCTGGGCTGTATGTTTTTCTACCCTCTAAAGAATACTATGCAAAAGAGGGTCTACAAAGTACTGGGGCATGCTTCATTTCACTGTATTTATGGGATACCCGATGTGGTACAGAAGGAGTCTCACTTAAAAGTTGTGTAGAAATCAAATTTTAGTTCATTTCATCATATTGTAAATGTACCAGGAAAGCACCAGTATTAAAGAATTCTAAGAAGTTGGCTTTTATGCTATGAAGAATTTTAATTTGTTATTTTAACAAGATCACATGTTCACCATTCATTTCATTGTTGCCTACATGGTGTGTTTTTGTGTTGTTGTTGTTTTGTTTTGTTTTTTTTAATGCCCCTACCTGCAATCAATCTGGTTACGAAGGCTGTTGCTCCAGTGACCATCAGGGTTATTGGATGGCTGTGACCAGCCAACTAAACTCTGTTCTCCCCACTCTCACCTCACACTGCCCTCCCTCCTTATTTCTTACTCCTTCAAAGAGGATGACCTTTCCAGACAGATGAGACCATGTTTATGTCACAGTAATGCACTCCCTCCTAAAAGCTACAAACTGACGACACATGTGTGCGTGCTTGCGTGCGCATGCACGCGCACACACACACACAAACACACACCATATTATACATCTGCTCTCCAGTGCTGAGTATATTTTTTGCTCCGGCATCATTTTCCTAATCAAGGATGGGTGCAGTCATCACAAAAGATGATAAAGCCTTTATTATAGAATGACAGAATTATTTTTCTCTTTCAGGAAACTATGGCATGTCTGTCTTCTTTCTAATGTTCTCTTTAGACTGCGTGGTGTTCTTACCAGAGCACTGGCTTTGGTTAGACAGATTTCGGTGTTCAAATCACAGGTGAAACCCTTTCTTGTACCAGGGTATCCTTGTTACCCTAGACAAATTAATATTTCCGAGTCTCAGATTCTTCCACAGAACCTGCCTCTTGGAACTGTTGGGAAGGATTTGTGGTAACAGATTAATGTACCTAGCTCAGTACCCAGAACCCACAAGTAGTAGCTATCTTCTCACACCACATCTTCTCTATAAAAATGTGCAATATGGTGAAATTTCCAGGGTACACATATAAATGGAACTGAGTTTAGATACAACCTTCCTCTCATAACAAGTGCAGCCAGAATCAGTGAAGGAATTTATAGCATCTATGAAAGATCAAATTATTGGGGCTATCCATCTAACACTGCCTGCTAGCCTCCAGAAAAATGACTGAAAATTCAGTGTGCTTCTTCAGAAGTCACTCTGTAGTTTTGTGACATTTGTTCACTTATATCTTACTAAGTATTCATGTTAGAATGCATTTCCAGATCTTATCAAAACTGCACATAGTTCAAGTTTTAGGGTTTTCAGTTCCGTAAAAACTAAACCAGTTTCTTACTAGAGCCACTAAAGAACATTTCAGGTAGAATGTTCTAGATTACTGCACACTTTATAGGTATATAGAATGGTAACATATAGTGGTAATGTACAGTTGTACCCTTTGAGTAATTTCACTCGGGTTAAACTTACTTGGATAGTCCTGTCTATATTCAGAAAGAAAATTCCGTATTTAAATAAGGAGCTTTGTTAAAGGAGTCAATGATACAGTGAAAAGAGAACAGGTTTGGAGTAGGAATCATAAGTCTTTCTAGCAATATGTCCTGCCTTTATGAAAAGCCACAGAAACTCTAATCCCAGTACTAAACACATGACTCGGCTTGGCTTCTAAGATCAGAAGGGTTAAGGAGAGATTGGGGTGGTAAGGCTGGCTGAAGAAGATGCAGAATTGTCTGTACTAAATTTTTCAAATTTTCTGTAAATTAAAATTATTTCAAAACAAGTTTTTTTAAAAAGCCACAGAGAGTAAGCAAGCTTTAGTTTCTTTGTCTCTAAAATGGAGACGTCGCTAGCAGCGGATCTTCCTACGTCTCACAGTTGTTGAGAGGACCGGCAAGTAAGACAATATACACGAAACTTAGAAATGCTGCTGTTCTGTGCTCTGATTCCTCCTCACTTGACTTCACCCATTGTACCACCTCCGAGCTTCCCTTGTGCCGGCTGCCAAAGTTGCCCTCTGCTTCTTTCAAGTTTTTGTGGTTGCTTTAAGGTGAAACTGTGCCTCACATCACCAAGTTACTAAAACAATTCTCCTTTCTTCATCTTTCCTCATAATCCATTCCACACCCTCTCTGTGGCATGCCTGCTGTAAGCCTTCTTACTTAAGAACTGGGCCTAATGGCCACTGACATTTAATCAAATAACAGTTAGAACACATTTACTTATGAGTAAAGGCTGATTAAAATTTGGGCACTGACATCTGAGGATGGGAATTTCATCATCAAATATCTTAACAGAAACCATTTTGTTAAATAACCATAATTATAGGTTTTACATTTATGATTCCAGGGGATTTTGCTGCTCTGCATTCTTTGAAGCCCAAGAGGCTGTCATAGTGTTCGGGCTGCTGGAAACACCGAATCTAAGTGCATCCAGGGCTTCTTCAGGAGATAAATCCCTCCAGTGCTTAATCTTTCAGAGATCTTGAAAACACAGTGATTTTAAAGATGGTGTCTGGTTTTGTTTATTTTCTAAGTTCAGTAGGTAGACTTTTTTAAAGATAAGAGTTGAAAATAGACATTCCTTTTCTGAATGTGTAGACATTTCTGCTTTTTCCTATTAAATATTTAGGAATTTTCATGTATTACATTGGAAACAAAAGCAATTTCGATAGCTATGATGATTACTGTTGTATTCACATTATAGCCATATTTGGTCAAGTCTGTTGCTGGTGCTTTTCAGTGATTAAAACTTGGCATACTCTGGAAATCATTTTCTTCCTTTGTTTTATGTTAACTCGTGCTTTCAGCTACATCAGTGTCTGTGGCCTGTTTCTGTTGATGAACTTGTTCACTTCTGACTCATGAAAACAACTCAGCCAGTTATGAGAAAAGAAACTTCAGCTGTAAAATGATGAAGCGCATTCTTGGTAGGGAATAAACAATGTAATTTGGTTTGTTTTGTTGCTAATCTTACCTCAGATGGTACCCAGTTGTAAAAGCCTATTTTTTTCCTCTATAATACATTCCCTTGAGAATTTTCCAGAGACTGGTGACTTCATTTCTTCACTGGGGCATGATGTAGTAGTCTTCATTATTCATCTTCTCATCACTTCATCTTCCTTCTTTATGAATTTTTAAAGTGTGTGTGATTCAGATTTACTGTTAAAACATGTTTTTTGATAGCCCCATTCATATCAAAGTTGGTCTACAGTAATATTTTCCTTCAGTTGAAAATTCCTAAATGAATCATTTGACCATCATACTAAGCTATCTTCCTAGTTAGAATACTTAAGGTTTACTCTAGGAATAGCCAATTTTTTAAATGCTGTATATACAACTACCAACATAAATTCTGAACAGTGAAGACTTTAAACCGATCGCTCTGATCCATCACTGAGCCAGCTAGTTGGGCTGCTGCTGGGCATTTCTGGTAGCAGTAGTGCAGCTTGTGGACAGGAAGGAGGGTTCTAATGCAAGGTGAGGACGGGCTCTGTCGTACTGACTCAGGAGCGTTCCAAGTAACAGCATGTGTTTTGGTCCTAATTTTAGAAGCACTCTTTCGTGCATGCCCCACAGATAAACCTGTCATTTTTACAATAGACTGTGGTGTCAGAACCAAGGAGGGGTTTAACTGAAATGACACAACATGATTACATTTTTAAAGATCACCCAGGTGGACACATGGGGGTTAATTGTTCCCTCAGTATCGTGGACATCTTGTGATCTTGTGAATCTCATGTCTAAAATGGCCTCAGTTCTGAAATCAGATACAGAAGCATAATGCTTGTTCCTTGAAGGGCAGACAGTGTAGGAGAGCAAGTGGTTTTCAAATTCTGTCTTACGATTTTTGGTGTTTCACTGGGGAATACCTTTCAGAAGAGGAGGAAAATTAGAGGGCTCTTAAGTCCACTTCTCTTGCCTCTATCAAAGGATCTCTGTTTTTGGCCATTTCATTTATGAGGGTTCATAGCAAAAATAAAGAACATAAACTTTGAATAAGACAGACTTGGTTTGAGATGGCAGCAACCTTATTTGTTTAACAACCTTAGACAAGTCACCTAACATCTGAGCTATAGCTTCTTCATTTTAAAAATAAGAACCACATGTGCCCCTTGAGATTATTAGAAGACTTAAAAGAGATAATGGAAAGGACCAACCATGGTGCCTGACACATAGTACTGAGTCAACTAGGGGTCGTCCCCTTCCCCTGAGAGCAGTGATTCTCAGTTGGGTATGATTTTGCCCTCTAGGGGATATCTGGCAATACTTGGGGACTTTTGGTGTTCACAACACAGGAAGGAATAGGTAGAAGCTGTTAGTATCTAGTCAGTCAAGGTCAGGAATTCACTGAACATCCTACAATGCACAGGACAGTCCCCACAACAAAGATGTCAGTAGTGCCAAGGCTGAGAAACCCCGCCTTCGAGGTTTTAGCTTTTCCACATACAGAATGTAGAATGAATATAAATATAAATATATATTTAATTCTACTAATGTTTATGAAACACCTGCTGTGTGTCCAGCTCTTTGGGGATTTAGCAGTGAATAAAATAGACACAGTCTCTGCCTTCAAGTACCTTTGCATTCTAGTTGAGAGGAAAGGGACAATAAACAAATAAATATGTTAGTGTGGCAGATGATAGCCAGAGCTTTGAAGAAAAAGGAGGCAGCGTAATAGATAGAGAATGACCGGCAAGAAGCTGCTGTTTTATATGAAGTTGGTCATACACAGCTTCTCTGATAAGGTGATCTTCGAACAGAGACCTGAAAGAAGTGAGTGAGCCAGCCAGACAGTGATGTGGCGGGAAGATCACTGGGACAGGGCTGTAGCAAATGCAGAGGCTCTGGGATGGGAGTGTGTTTGGCATTCTTGAGAAACCTCAGGATAGGCCAGTGTGGCTGGGATGCAGAGTAAGGAGGAGAGTACTAGGAAATGAGACCAGAAAGGTAACAGGGAACAAGACTGTGTAGCGATTTCTAGGCCATCTTGAGAATTTTGACTTTTATCCTATGTGTGATGAGACACCATTGGAAGTTTTAATCATAAATGACATGACCCGGTTTTCATCTTTTAAAGGCTCCCTCTGGCTGTTGTGTGGTGAATGAACTGGCAGGAGTGGGGGGAGGAAGAGTGGAAGCTGGAAGACCCATTAGGAGGTTGTTGCCATAATCTAGGGAGAGAGGATCATGATGGCTTGAACCAGAGCAGTAGCAGCAAAAGTGGAAGGTGATGAAGAGTGGTTTATTCTAGATATATTTTTAAAGGTAGGGCTGAGGGGCCTTAGAGGGAATTAATTGATGAAGTAATATCAGATAAAAATTTTATTTTTACATGCAAAAATAAAATCCTTATTAAAAAAAAAAACAACTTAAATGTATCCCATAGCAACAAAGGGAAGTTCCAAGCAGGAACTCCCTTGTTCTGTTAGAGAGTTCCATCTATATCCTTGAGGAGGATAATGAGAGCCACGTTGCACTGACAAGCTTCCTCCTCCATAGGATTTTATTTTAAAGGTGCCAGATTTTCCCACTATATAAGTGAAGCCAGCCTCCATTCGATATGTGTGTTAAACTGCTTGAGAATTTGAGCTTTCTAAATGAAAATGGAAAGGTCTACAGCTCTAACTCAAGGTTAAAGAGAAAATATGGACTACATTTTGTGCAGGAGTGGCTTTATATGCATATTTTCCAGGCATTTTTGTAAAATTTTATCCCAAATAACTAAAATATTTAATTATATCCTCCTGTATTTGCTAGACTCTAAAGCCATGTCGACTCATCTGGATATTACATAAACCAATGAGAATGCTTAGGAATGTTATTCAGAATACCTAAAGAGCTTACATGTATTAATTCAGTACATGCACTTTTGGATATGCAGCCAAATAAAAGCCACAAAAAAGGGTTACAGCATCCTCAATCAGGAAAATAAAAAAGAGGTCAGTCTTTTTCTATTACTTTAAAGAACTAGTTTGGGTAGAAGCTCACATAGCTTTTTATATTATTTGCCAACCTAGTTATTCCAGAGCATGTTTACAGTTTCAGGGAAACGTTAGTAAAAATTAGTACTAACATTGTATGAGGATTTACAACTAAACATGGAATTGTGTGGTTGCGTGGTACTAGATTACAAGGAAAAAAATTATACTTTTCTTAGAGGACACACATTTTATTCCAGGATAGGAAATAATTTATTGTATGTAATCTTCCCCACTACTAGCTTAATAAATTCATATTTAAAAAATTTTAATAGATATTGAAACAATTTTAAATGTACTATTCAAGTAACAACTGTATTTTCCTTATGTGACCAATTCATGCTCATTCTTGATAGTTTAGAATATAATAGAAAAAACTCCTGTAGTCATATTAATTAGTGTATCTAGACCCATTATAGAACCCCCAAAATTCAATATTTTGAAACAACTCTATTATGAACCACTATCACAAATACCCTTTTGTCTATTTCTCAATCACTGTTGCTTTGTGCTTTCTGGGAATTACTCACTTATTTTTAGCACAAAATTCCCTTTAACCCCCTTGAATGTTCTCCTAGAGTCTATAACTACTTCTTTAGGGAACTTCCTATGATTACTATAATATATTCTTAATACCTTGGACACACAAAATTGATTATTTTGAAAAATCATGTGGGGAGAACAAATAAGCACCGATGGAAAGCTTTATTTTTTAGACAGTGAAATAGAAAATACATTTTCTTTTTATTCAGTTATATGATTCAGAAACAGTGAGGATTGCATTGGCTCCCTAAATAATACAGTAACATTCTCTTTTCCCCCTCTCTCGCCAGCACTCTCTCACTCTGTGAGGATGTATATCCAAACCTGTGCTGTTTCTGTTTCTCTGTGATTTCTGCCTCTTGATAAAAGCTTTGCTTATTAGTGTGTGTGGACATTTATTTAATGACCTCCTGTAGGTCAAGCAAAGTTAATTCAAGAGGAGTTTCTTTACTTTTAAATTCTCTCTCTCTCCTTTTTTAAAGATTTTATTTATTTATTTGAGAGAGAGAACGTGAGGGGATGGCCCGGGAGAGGGGCAGACTCCCTGCTGAGTGGGGAGCCAGACACGGGGTGCACTCGATCCCAGGACCCCGAGATCACGGCCTGAGACGAAGGCAGCCACTTAAGCAACTGAGCCACCCAGGCGCCCCTAGATCCTTTTTATTTTTAAAAATATTTTTTCTTAATGTAATTCAACTAAGAACAAGTTAAAACATCACTGAAATGTGAAAGTGAAAAACTAAAACCTCCCTGTAATGCTAACCCCAGAGATACAACTTTTAAGGGGATATAAGTGTAGGACACATGGAAAAGTGCAGGGGTATAATCTATCTAGAAGAACAAATGTTCCAGAAGAGAAATCAGGGTGACCTGAGAACTTCAGAAAAACTTCCTAGAGGAGGTGGTACCTATGCTGAAGGGCAAAGAGTTCAATACAGTGTGGAGGAGAGGGAGATGGCCAGCACAGTCATGGGGGAGGGACACGGGACAGCAACATGGCAGATGTGACAAAGGGTGACCTGAGTAAAGCACAAAAGATATTAGGTTTGTTGAGAACACTGCTTGCCTATAGAGAATGAGCCAGATTATGCCTGCATTTGGAAGCCAAGCATTTGAGCTTTAATTTGATGCAGTGATCAGCTGAGAGCCACTTGTTTAAGTTTATGAGGCAGAGGAATGAAAGTGGGGTGGGGGGTTCAAGGAGGCCCTGATATGGTAAGGTCTTGCTATGTGCCACAGCCTTTTCTCTCTATTTTTATTTAAAGTTGTCATACCCAGATGGGTTGGTAGAGTTAAAATATTTGGGAGGAACCAGCCAGGAACCGGTTGCAGGACTCCAGGCCCAAACTGATGAGCCTTGTAGTTGGGTGTAGAAGCAAGGAAAACGTACCAGATAGTTGGAGGGAGACTCACTTGACTCTTGGGTAGGATAATCCACTAAATTACAGACTGATCCCCAAGCAGAATGAGCCCACACCTGGGTACCAAGTTGACCCCGCAACAATCCAGGTAAACCCTTTAACCTCAGCTTCTTTATCTGCAGGGAGCTGGGGATATGGTTTCTAAGTTTCTTGAGCAGTCTGTGGTGTTTACTGATCTATTTAGTATCATTCTGCAGATGAACCACAACATACATGAACATGTATACACATTCCGTAATTTGCATGTTTTCACATTGTTGGATGCCGCCGCCAACCACTCCATCTGAGGTTTTCAACTTCAGCAGCCGATTCCTGTTTAACATGAGGTCGTTGGCAGATTACTGTTGGCATTTTGCCTTTTCCATGCAGAAGGGACTCGCATTTCAGTCATGGAACTTCTAAGAGTAATCAAAGTAAGATTTTTATTTAAAAATCCAAGGTGGGGGGCACCTGGGTGGTTCAGTGGGTTAAGCCTCTGCCTTCAGCTCAGGTCATGATCCCAGGGTCTTGGGATCGAGCCCCGCATCAGGCTCTCTGCTCGGCAGGGAGCCTGCTTTCCCCCCTCTCTCTGCCTGCCTCTCTGCCTACTTGTGACCTCTCTCTGCCAAATAAATAAAATCCTTTAAAAAAAAAAAAAAAAAGAAAGTCCATTGACATTAACAAATTAATTGTAATCCTAAAAAAAAAAAAAAAAAAAAAAAAAAAAAATCCAAGGTGGAAGTGAGACAGATAAACTTTCATTTTGGTTTAAAAGTTATGTTCTGTGATTCCGTATTGCTGGAGAAAGATAAATGTCATGTGTCTTGAGAAGCCGCCAAGAGATAATGCCAGCACATAGTTTCTCTAACCTTTACATATGCTTCAGTGAAAGCATGTGGAGAATTTAAATGAAACTGTATGCTGCATAAGTAATCTGGCCTCAGACTGGTAGAGACAGAGGCAAATGGTGATTGTCACTGCTGAAAATATTTTTCCAAGACACAAGCAGTTTCATGTTAATTGAAATGAAAACATGGTACTGAACATTTAAATTAACAAATCCATACTAGGAGTCTGTTGTGTTCAAGGTATCAAACAAACAAACGGATTACACTAGGTAATGCATCTGTTGGGACATTTCCTTCCCTGTTTTCATTTAGGTAGGACCCCTCCAAAAAAATGAGTTCATCTGGCATGGAATTCTGCCTTCTGAGTTTGTTTTACAATAACCAGAAAAAGCTGTAACTTCTTAGTAGTGAGATGAATGACTATTAGCATAACTATTCTCTCTTACCTTTTTAGAAAGCCATTCGAACGAAATTTTGATAGTATCATTGGGTGCTCGGAAAATCTTAGGAATAATTCTTCCAAAAGTGAGTTTTCCTTGTATGCCCCTATATGGTAATACTTTGTTATGTTGTAAGACTAGTAAGGTTTAATTTTTTAAAAAGCCTCTGGGTATGCACCATATTTTTGTGAGTTTCCAAGAGCAGTACTAATACCTAATGAAACCAAAGAGTGGGTAGAATTAACAGATAAGAAGAAGACAAACTGGACTTGCAGATACAAAAGCATGACTAGTCCAGAGATGACCTTTCGTTCGTGTGGCAGTCCATTGTGTAATTCGAGAACATCCAGTATGAACAGAAGCTGTGGTTAATCTGCCATGATTATTCAGTGATACACCTCGGAGAGGTCATTTAGACCCAAGTTTTATTTATTAGCTTGGCCTCTTTATCAACTATATGTCTTAAAAAAAATTTTTTTTTTTTTTTACTTCTCTGAAATCTCAGTGTCCTCAACTGTAAAATGGAGCCGTTAAAACAGTTTGTT
This sequence comes from Martes martes, assembly GCF_963455335.1. Classification (NCBI taxonomy): domain Eukaryota; kingdom Metazoa; phylum Chordata; class Mammalia; order Carnivora; family Mustelidae; genus Martes; species Martes martes. Next base: position 90,861,154 of record NC_137893.1, on the reverse strand, counting down.
TTAAAGGTTATTGCGGGGTGCAGGGTGGCTCAGTCGTTAAGCCTCTGCCTTCGGCTCAGGTCATGATCCCTGGGTCCTGGGATTGAGCCCCACATCGGGCTCCCTGCTCCGTGGGAAGCCTGCTTCTCCCTCTCTCACTTCCTCTGCTCGTGTTCCCTCTCTCACTCTGCTTGTGTTCCCTCTCTCTCTCTCTCTCTCTGTGTCAAAAAAATAAATAATATCTTTAAAAAAATAAATAAAGGTTATGGTGCTGCTCTCTGAAAAGAACAGATAGGCATTGTCAGCATTGTCACTGTGACATGCTGTCCTATGAGGCTTATGATTTTCCCCCTTGCATCTTTTCCAGAGATTTCCTACAGTACCGGGAATAGAAAAGGACTGTCAGGGAGCACTTCGGTGTGGATTGGAATGGGTGATCTGAATCGAGGCGGAAGGGAAAGTGGAATCAGGACAATACAGGAAATAGGAACCAAGCCTTTTTAAAGACTTTGTCTTTAAAAAGCTGCCTACCATCTCTGGAATTTGGACAACTTAATTACAGATATTACAGTTCCTGATTTTAGATCAGACAACAAAGATTTATACGCGTTTCTTTTGCCTCCATCCATCTACCCATCTGCTCATTCAGCGAGCCGGCAACGTTTACTGGGGCCCCGGTAAATCCAAGCCAAAAATTGGCCAACGATGAGATTAGAGGAGAACATAGTTACTATCTTTAAAGAACACAGAGCCTATGATGGTTAGATATTTCCTGCCTTTCCCAACTTTGAGGTGATAGTGTACAGACTAGAGATAATGTAATCAGATGCTGAGTGATTTGGATCCTTTTGCAAGGCCACTTTTGTCCCTTTCCTTTGGTTATTTGAAATAATTCATGGGGAAGAGAGAAAAGTAAACAGAAATTAGCCTGATGACCATATCTGTATCATCCTCGGCATCCTTGACTGCCAGTCCGTGTCTCTGATCTCATTTTGAGTGCACTTGACCATGCTGTGAAAAGCACGCATGTGCTGTGTCATGTAATAATCAAGGTTGCTGGTGTTTGTAGAACTGCTGCCCAACCTCGCTCACCTCAGGGCACACACAGAAAATGATATTGTTTATGCCACACCGAGGTAAATGGACAAGGCAGCTTATCACGAGGTACCAGCCCCGGGGTTCTGCTGCCCCAACCTTGTGCAGCACTGAAAACGTGGTTGGGGCTACAGTGTGTTTGCACACCTGTGATGTGTTTGCAGCACACCTGTGCACCGTCAGCTACGTTACATTTGAAACACCCTGCATTTAATTACCCCCAGGTTGTGCCTTCTTCGCTGACCCAGGGCCTTACTTAATTTTGTTTGGCCATGAACACTTTGAGCACGTTCACTATGGTGGCCGTGTGTTACAGTTTAGTAAGGGAATGTATAGACTTTAGAGGATTCCAAAGAAAAATATTGGAGTAAAAACATTACTGTAGGTCGAAGACAGCTTCTCATAATGAAAATAAGCTGGCTTGGGAACTGAGAGTCCTGGGCTTCCATGCTAACTTGGATCACCTTTGGCAAATCACTTCTCTCTGAACCTCAATTTCCTTATCTTTAAAATGAGGGGGTTTGAAAAAGATGAACTTTAAGTCACCCTCCAACTCTGATAGGCTGTAGTTTTGATTTATTTCTTCTTGTTTATTTTTTTTAGAGCATGCACATGCACATGCAGGGAGAGGGGCAGAGGGAGAGGGAATCTTAAGCAGGCTCCACACTCAGCACAGAGCCCAACGCAGGGCTTGATCTCACAACCCTGAGAGCCAGATGACGGAGCCACCTGGGTGCACCGACATGCCTGGTTCTGTAGATGCCTGTGCATCTTTGCTGTCAAGTCAGCTGCTCTTCCCTGAGCGTTTGCTGTTTGGATGCTTGGTCACTGGCTTCCTGCATGTGCCCTAGGGCCAGCTTCATGGGGCTCCACTGTTTCGATGCTAGAGGAATTGAAACCTAAGTACAATGCTTGATGAAGAAAAGATGATAGACACTCAGGCATCTGAAAAGAATGAAGCTAGCTGGGATCACTGAAAGTCCTTCAGTGTCTTTTAAGTGTGGTTCTGGATTCCCATCTAGCTAAATGCCTCGCTTGATTAAAACTGGCAACCCTGACAGCCTGAACCTCTTGGGATGAGTTTTCCTAACTTTCATTTCCAGAAATACTACTCAGATACATCAACCATGTAAGCATGTATGCAGAAACCAAATATCAATTGTCCAACTTGTGGAAGAAAAGTCCCATTAGGACTTTTCTTTTCTGTATTTATCTAAGTCCTTTCTGTTTCGCGTGTGTTGGGTGGGATGAGGCTGCCTGGCCGGAGAGCAGCAGAGAAGACTTAGAGGAATGCATAGATAATCAAGAACTAGCCACATTATGGTGATGGTAGTGATGGTAGTCCGCCATGATTGTAGACTAAAATGGTAGCATTTGTTCATTCCACGGAGGTTTCATTGTTCATTTACCATGTGTCAGAAATTCTCTAGGAGCTAGAAAAAAAATCTGAGAGATTCCTGATAAAGTCAGACAAAGACCCATTAATGATACACTGTTAACCTTAGAACTTTTTTTAATAGACACATCAGTAACTGATTTGTGATGTTCAAAATTCTCTCTTGCTACTGTCCATTATCATACACTTATTGAGTTATGTATCAGGTACACTAAAAAGGGCAAAACAAAATAATGCATTCACATATCAAAAAATACTTCTAAGTAGGCATGCCTGAGTGGTGTAGTCATTTAAGCATCTGACTTGTTTTTGGCTCAGGTCTTGATCACAGGGTTGTGAGGTTGAGCCCCACGTCAGGCTCCATGCTCACTGGGGAGTCTGCTTGGGATTCTCTCTCCCTTTCCCTCTGCCCCTCCCCACTAAAATAAATAAATCCTTTAAAAAAATACTTCAAAGTACATAAAAATTCACCCAATAATATACCCTTTAGGAAACATAATGTTTCAGATACAATGCAGAGAGGATCCTCATGCACATATGTGTGTATTATGTAATGTATGTATGTATATTATGTAATCACGTAGATGATACATGTTCAAAAAGGATACTCGAACCTAGAAGGTAAATAAAGAAGTCTGGGTTTATGTCAGCACACATGCATGCTTGTATCTATGGGGTGAGGAGGAGATTAGGAAGGAAAGAAGGGAGGGACAGAGTAGAAGAAGAGAAGCAAGGAAAAAATAGTCAATGGTCTTAGAAGAAACCACAGGAGTTAGTAAATTTTACCTTAACTCCCACCACCCCATCTATCTTTCCTGTACTGAGCAGCAGCTAGTGTACCATTATTCATTCCATCAACAGATATATCATCGGAATTAAGTTGACCACTACCCAAATAAAACAAAATGAAGAAAGAATAATTTCAGTTTAAAAAAATGTAAAAATATCCAGACGTTAGTTGTACTTATGTACTCCACAACTATGATAAAGAAAACTTAATGAAAGTCCTTCAAAGCAGAAAAAAAATTAAAATCTCAGGGAATTTTTTCCTTTCCTGGCCAGAATCTCATTCCAAGAAGTACCAGCCTGTCTCATTTCAAAATGTTTCCCTTGCCAAGGAAGCGGAAGCGGTCATATTCTTTCCCACCGAACTATGGGTGAATTATAATTATCCTACCTCCTGTGGGACAATGAAGCAGCAAACATCTGCTATACTGAATCAAAAACCCATGAGTGAAACTATACTAAACTGTGAATCATACCTGGACTCAGATGAAAGGTTTTGTGTTGTGTTTACCTTTTTCTTTATTTTCTTTGCCATTTAAAATATGGACTTGTTAGCTCTGGCTCCATGTTCTGAGGGAAAGTAGATAGATTCCATTCATTGACTCTGACTTTAACAATGAAAATCCCCAGCTTTAAGTTAGTACCTGGGCAATAATGATAAACAGTTTTCTCTGTTTGATTTGTTATTATCCCCTAAAAGGATGGTACAATTAAGAAAATTTGGCACATAGTCTAAGAAGTAAGATCCTTTAGTTTTTTCACTATAATGACAATAACAGAGGAGAAGAAAATGGCATTCTAAACTTCACTTCCAAAAGACTCAAGTTGCAAAACTACTGTTACTTATCATAATTTCAAGTTTCATGATTTTTATGGTAGTACGAAACTGTTTACTTAGTAAAGTCAGGAAAGGAAAATGGAATTTCAATTCTGCATTTTAGTTACAAAGACATAGATAATGGTCTACTTGCTCTGAAATATTGTTTATGTGTCTTTTTATCTGTCAGAGAGCAGAAAGACAAACTCGAATTATGGATTCGGCCCAATATGCAGAATTCTGTGAAAGTCGACAACTAAGTTTCTGTAAGTAAATGTTTGATTTTGCTTCATTATATGTTTAAGAGATCATGTGTTACAGATATACAAAAGTATGGCACAATCTCCATTCCTTAGAAATGGGTGAATTTAACATATGCGTAGTTATAATTGTTAGAAACAGCCCCTACGTTGTAGGGAACTCTACAAAAGATTTTACCCCACTCTACTGTTTTGTAATGAATAGTCTAAAGAGGTTTTAAAGTAAGACTCAGAGAGCCATGTTAATTATTCGCATTACTTTTAGTCCAAATACTTCCATTTTCTTTAACATTCTCATTTTATTTTCCAGTTTCTTCATCCTGTTGACACTAGTATGGCTGATCGTTCTTGACCTGTAATGGACTTTAGTAGCAAAGTCATGACATTTAAAAACCCCCAATATTAATAAATACCAAGCTTTCCATTTATTTATGCATACTCATATTACCACAAGGAAACGTATCAATAGTCTCTTCCATTTTTGTCCGTAACCTCCTACTGTGACACGCATTCAGTGTTAGCCAAATTCATCAGTCTGTAATATTCATCAGCTCTTTTAACACTAATAACCTAGTGATAAAATTAGGACTGCCCCATCACTGCACAGAGGCTTACTAAAAGTGCGTAAAGGCTCATGATAAATAGTGGGCTTGATTGTGTAGCGAACATCCTTACCGCAACAGTTCAATGATGACTAAGCCTCTGAGGGGAAAGGTCAAAGAGCAAGTGTGGTGAGAAGTCCAGTGAAAAATCTGACAGAAAAGCACATGACCCTAGTCTGAGGGATGATAGACACAATGGTGTCTTTAAATGGAAAAACTGTTCTGTGGTCATAATCACAATGTATTTGATTTGAAAAAAGAAAATGAGAGCTTCATTTATAGATCGTAAAGTGCAAATAAATGACACATTTCAAATAGTGCCCCATGTAAATGTCAGTAAAATATACGAAAACATGTTTTGGAAGCTTTTTTTCCTAACTAAATATACTTTGCAGTCTGACTAACAATTTGGCATCGTACATCTGTGAAGCATTAAGTAAATGACACTTCAGATCATGGCAATTTCAGCAAATGAGAGGTTTTTGTATTGTAATTTTTAGGTTTAAAAATGGCATTCAAGTCTTTTATAAGTATAAATCTCCAGTTTATAAAGTAACATTTAGTGCTATTCAACTATTTTTTAAAGTCATATTTTAAATGTAATTCACTTAAAGGAACAGAAGTGCTGTTTTCACACTAAAATGTATAGTCACTGAAGGGTCCTAATACATCTTGTGTTCGAAAATCACATTTTTAACAACTCAATTTTTTGTTTATAACTCAGTAATAAAATGTAATAAATTAAAAATTAATACTTTCCCTTTCTATACAAAATAATTATAGTTTAAACAGTATATTATGCTTACTTTTTTTTTTTTAAAGAAGAGGGATTTGGGTATTTAAAAATATTTTTTTGCCTGATGCCCATACACTTCATTATGAAACCCGAGTGGCAGAATCTGTTTTATATGCCAAAATGTTGTGGTTGGGAATGCTTAATCCAAGTGGGTCAGCAAATTCAGAACTAATACCCACAACTGGTCAGAATGTTAGGCTCTTTTCATTTTTCCCCTTCTGATAAATTACCAGGGTATAGGAATGACCATCCAGCTGTATATATCTTCTTAAATATTTGATCATAGCATTCACTGATTGGGACTACTGATGCATTTTAAAATTTATGAGTCTGTGACTTTATAGACTGAAGGTAAGTTGTAGAATTGGGATACTGACCAAACTCACCAGACTTTTGTTTTTATATTTATGTAAGTTAAATAGTCATTTCCCTTAAAGTTTTTAAAAATCTGATATTCATATTAATTCACGAAGATTAAATTTAGTTATAAATTGCTAAATCTTTTTCCAAGCCTTTTCCTTCAGCCTTTCGTTTTTTATGTGGATTTTGTAAACAAATACATAGATTTTCTTTTTTAGTCAATCTGAGAGTCTTTTTGTATTTTAATTGATGATTTTAATTTATGTCTGTTCAGTTACTTATACATTGGGTTTATATGTGCTGTCTTTGTGGGGTTTTTTGTTGTTGTTGTTGTTTTTAGCTTTTGGTCTTTGTGTTTTAAATTTACTGTGCCTTTTTCATTTGCTTTTCCTCCTCCTCTTCATTGTTCTGTTGGATTAATTGGATTTTCTGCATTCCATTTTTCCTGAACCAGTTTGTATAGTGTATATTTTAGTACTATTATTTTAGTTGCTATCCTTAATTTTTTTAATATATGTCTTTGACTTTAATTTTTTTAACTTGGTAATTAGTAAACATGCCTTGTCAGCCTAATTTTGTTTTTTCCAAGGCTCCGTAAGTGCTTAAAGCACTCATTTTTGTCTTAAAAATGCTTTATTTTGCCCTCATACTTAAATGGTAGTTTAGTTGGGTAGGAAATTGTGGGCTAGTAGTTATTTGTTAAAACAGGATATCATTGTTTTTTAGCCTCTGTTGTTGGTAAGAAGTCTCTGTCCACATGTCCTGTATGTTCCTTGTGGGAGAAACTAAGAGAAGAAGATGTGACCCCCAAGCCCTCTGTATATGGGGAAATGAACAGGTTGGCAGTCAATGACTGATCAATAAATGTGTACTGAAGGAAAGAAATAAGGAACCTCTACCATAAAAGACTCCAGGGAAAACCATGCCCTCTGAGAAAGAGTATTTACAATTAATCCAAATAGCAGTAATTTTGAAGAGATTGAAGTCATGGAAGAATTTCTTCAGAGTGGGATGAGAGGGCCCGAGGGAAGGATCAGGAATAGAAAGACGGGTGAGAGGGATGAGGTAGAAATAGTGAGAGAGTATCCAGAGATGTGGGAATTGGTTATTGAGAGAAACTTAGATTTTACTAACGGTCAATGATGAGAAAATAAACGTGTATGAGAATTAAGTAACCTTAAATTTCCCGTATGAAGTTATTATATAAAGTTGTATTAATCCCAGCACAAGCTGAAAAACCAGATAGTGTCAGAAGGCTGATAATCTTAGGAACTTCTGACCTTTGTTAAGGATTCTATTTTAATTATTGATCTATTTCCCCGATTATCCTTCCTCCTGATATATTGAGAAGAGTGGTAAAGATGAAGGAACTTGTTCATTCTGGTGCCCCTACGTCTCGATGGAAACCTACTGTCATGACTAGGAGTGCCTGTGCCTTATTTGCTGGAACGAGCAATACTGTGGGAAGGTCTGTCTCTGAAGCCGGCTTTCTGCAGGTGACAGGGAATTATCTCAGGGAATGTTCACCTGTTGCTGGAATAGCAGTAACTCACAGTGGTTTCATGGGACCCTCTGTACACCTTTTCTGCTACTGAACAGTTGAGACCCTACCCTTTTATTAAAGAAGTAGCTTTCATTCATCCATTCATTCTTTTTTTTTTCTGGAAATATTTATTGAGAGACTGCTGATGCCAGGCAGTATTCTAGGTGCTGGGGATACAGTGGTGGATACCCGGTCCTCATCCCTGCCTTCTCAGTGCTCAACATCTCGTGAGGGAGCTACCAATTCTGTTGCTTGGGTGGACAGATCCTACAGAATACTAAGAACTATCCCTTCCCTCTCTTTTCAAATAAATCGTTTAGTGCATAGTCACAAAATACCTTGTTTCTGTGTTCTTAACAACCTGTCAAAGGGAGAAGTGAATAAGGTACATTTTATTGATCTTGCCAAATTGCCGCCTGTTAACTTTGACTTCAGAAGTATTCCACAGATGTTGAACAAGTGTTTGTGAGCTAATGCAGCTGACTAGTTAGATGGAATGTTGCCTGTCAGAGAGTATGTGGAAGATTGGTTACTTTAGGGAGATAGCTTTAAGAGGATTGTCATAATTCTGCCATAGTTGACAGCTTTGGACATGCACTTCCATAGCAAGACTTCAAGTCTTCTGTGATTTATTGGGGAAAAAAAAACAACAACAACAAACTCTTCTGTACATGGAATCCATGAAGACCACATCTATAAGGATCAAAATATCATGCTTTGAGTGACCGTGAAGTGTTTTAATAGACCCATGGGACCTGATTAACCAAAAGAATAATCAGTGAATTTTTTAAAAGATTATTATGTCTTAGATATGACAAAATCTTTACCATCAATCTCTTCCCTGTGGATTACTGGTTAGATTATTAGTATCTAATAAAGGCCCTTCATGCGGTTAGACTCTGTTTAGCACTGTGGCATTTTGGAGAGATCTACCGGAAGATTCCACGTGCGCTTGGTACTGTCAGAGACATAATGCATGGTGTTTCTAACATGGTTCGAGAAATTATAAGCAGACATGAAAGGCTATCTGATGATACAAGAGTTCAGTGAATGCCTAGTGTGGGGAAGCACATGGGATGGGCAGGATTCCTGTGAATGAGGAAGAGAGGTGGGATGGCATTCTCTGGAGGGCAAGGAGCAGGGGTGAACAAAGAGAGGACTAGACTCAAAGCCAGGTAGCATTTCAGGAGGCAGTAATAGGAAGACAGGTTGAAATCAGTCTGGAGGGTTCTGAGAGTCTAGCTTAGGGATTTGGACATCTTTGTAGTCAGGAAAACGTAACTACAGGACTCGGTTTTTCCTATCTTATTCTAAATATGTGATTTTGAACCTATTCTGGCAATAGACACATTGGACAATGTATTGCAAATACAATTTCTGTATGTTCTTTCTCCACCATGGGTTCTTTCTTGCAGGAATTCCTTTCCACCAGAATAAATTAAAGTTATATCAACCAACCCTTCTGACTATTGTTAAAACCTAAGCTATGGCCAATGGTAACTTACTCAGATACAGTGAGAAGTGCTGAATATTAAGTCATTTAGTATATACCATGTTATGTAGCACAGATACAAAATCAAAGACCCAAATGCATAAGGAATTTCTTGGGGCTTGAATATCTCGACACTAATAAAACTTCAAAAACATGGCGTTTTATATGCATTATTTTTCAGATGTAATTTTCAAGAGACTTATTTTTCATTTTGTAATGGTAATATGCAGTATTGAAACACTCCAAAAACTAAATTTTCCATATTTGGGTTGTTTTTTTTTTTTTTTTGACGGCTAGCCAAAAAGGCCTCCAAATTTCGAGACTGGTTGGACTGCAGCAGTATGGAGATAAAACCCAATGTTGTCGCAATGGAAATTTTAGCATATTTAGCGTATGAAACTGTGGCACAGGTAAGAATGATAATATCTGTTATAGCAGGCCATACATGACTGCTTTCTTCTCCTTTTTTTTATTTGTCAGAGAGCGAGCAGGGGAGAGAGAGCATAAGCAGGGGGAGAGGCAGGCAGAGGGAAAAACAGGCTCCCCACTGAGCAAGGAGCCCAATGCAGGACTCAATCTCAGAACCCTGGCATCATGACCTGAGGTGAAAGCAGACACTTACCTCCTGAGCCACCCAGGCATCCCTTTCTTCTTACACGTGTCCATGATCAAAGTTCCCCCACCTGCTACTCTACCAGGAATGAAGACAGCCATGAGTTTTATCCAATGACAATCTTAAGTTTTCTGGAATTTAGTTCAGTTATGTTTCTTTGTATCCTCAGCCCTGGTGGGTGTTAGCCTGAAAGTGACTGTTGCTTGCAACTCGATCCTAACCAGAAATGGAATCCCTGCATACTTTTTCTCAGCATTGAATTCTCAGTACCCCTCTGCCTTGCTTAGAGATTGTTTTTGAACTTTGAAACATACCTTTCTTGCTATGTACAATCTACTGAGTGCTTACCGAAACCTGAGTCCAGAATTGCTGCTCTCTGACAGCATCTCAAAGCATGGTCCTCTGACCACAAGCGTCAGCTTCTCCTTGCTTTTTGTTGAAAATGTAACCCAGAGCATACCTATCGAATTAGAATCTTGGGGTCTAGAGCACTAAAATCTGTATTTTAAAATACTTCACTAGTGATTATTAATTAAACTTTGAGAAGCGCTCCCTTAGAAAGTCAGAATATATTGTTTACATTCACGGGAAGGTCTTCTTACCAACAAAAGCATATGCTCGTGTCCAAAACACAGATTTTTAGATGGGCTATATTATCAATAACATTTGGAATGTCTTGCTTTTAGTTTTGCCACTTCAGTGATATTGCTAATTGATTATTTCCAGCTCTGTTGACTTTATTTTCATTACTCTGATCTTCTAGTTAGTGGACCTGGCTCTTCTTGTGAGGCAGGACATGGTAACCAAGGCAGGAGACCCCTTCAGCCATGCCATTTCAGCAACGTTCATTCAGTATCACAACTCTGCTGAGGTGAGTAGCAGAAAACTGTCTTTGATGCCTCCATGGATTTTTCTTGGGTCTGGTGTTTACATTACTAGTTCTTTGGAAAAGGTAATGTAAGAATGTATAGCCTTCAATTAGGAGTCTTAACATGCTCAACATCCAAACAGATATTTCCTGAGCACCGACTATGTTCCACGCCTTAACAATCCACTTAATACAGTTATTTTTTTCACCTATTTCTTACCTTATTTAGCTTCCCTAGCCCTTCGATTAAAGAGGGATAGTTGGAGAGCATGCCTCATTTCCATGGGAGGTGAAAAACTGATTCAGGCAACTGAACAGTGTTGATAATAGGTCTTTATTTCTTTGTACCTCAAAGACAAGAGAATCATTATTATTCATGTCCTAATAACTCCTGACATTTACTCATCATTTTATTTCCCAGTTATTGACCCATCTCCAAACATGGTTTAAAGAAGCATGGCTCCATTTATTCTCTGTGCCCATACGGGCCCTATCATGTGAGGGTCACATTCTTTCTGATCGCATTTATGTTACTGGGACCTCCACCAGGGGGTGGGGGACAATAAAGTCGTCTTGCCAACTTTAAGGGATTATGCAATAACTGTACCACTTGTAGTATGAGCTTGTGTGTGAGCTGTATGTACCTACAAACTAGAAATGTAGAATCACCTATTGAATGAATTTGCTGATATTTGACTCTTTTTCCTGGCTTAAACACCAATTTCATGTAATTTCATCTAATAACCAGAGAGAAGGCAGCAAGGAGGTTAGCTTAACATCTCCATGTGTAATTGTCAGGTGAGCTTTAGATCAAGCTGGGTAAAATGTATAACCTGAAAATGTCTAAGCCCCTTTGAGAAGCTGACCAAAACTATAAATCCTCTCTCATAATCACATTCACAAATTTTGCATACAATTTCAGGATTTTGGGGCGCCTGGGTGGCTCAGTGGGTTTAAGCCTCTGCCTTCAGCTCAGGTCATGATCCCAGGGTCCTGGGATCGAGCCCTGCATCGGGCTCTCTGCTCAGCAGGGAGCCTGCTTCCCCTTCTCTCTCTGCCTGCGTCTCTGCCTACTTGTGATCTCTGTCAAATAAATAAATAAAATCCTTAAAAAAAGAAAAACAATTTCAGGATGTTCAGAGACCCTCTAAAATCATTCTCTGGATCTAAGCAGTCTGGGATGGACCCCAAATTTAAGTACCTCTGCTCTAGGATACTTAGAAAATATATAAAGATATAAACCAATATATTTTATTTCAAGCCAAAAGTTTGACATCTTTTTATGCCCCTTGGAGAATCAGATTGGCTTGGAACCCAAGTAGAAATTAAAATGTTTATGCCCATTAAAATCCATTTTTTTTCCTAGAAAAGATCATGCATCATTATCAGTCATCATGCTTTATAAGTCCCTAAAGCTTTACCCAGTTGATTAAACACTTTGTTTTCTTTATGTTACAAACCCAAATTACAATGTCAAAGAACACCCTTTAAAAATATCTTTGGTACATGTTCACCCTATGAATATGTGTATAAGTATGCTTTTCATTAACATCAGACAAATTTGTTGTAACATTTCTAATTGAAGAAATTTACAGTGAACATAACAAGCCTAGTTTTCCCTTAACATTCAAGGGATTGCTTGCATGGCTAGGAAAACTCTTTATTTCCCTCCTTTCTTGGTTCTCCAGGGTGGCCAAGCTGCCCTGGGCAACTGCTCAGCAACCACAGCTGCAGCTCCCAGCTCCCCAGCAGTTAAGAAAAATGGCCTGTGTGTGCTGGGTTTCCCGGGCTCTCTGGGAGGCGGGACAGGAGTGTCGGAAAGCATCCCGACTAAATATGTTAGCAAAGCCGCAAGCGTTTCCCTGGCCTTCCAGACACCCCTCCTCCTATGCGACTGGTGGTCAAAATGAACATTCAGAGGGACTGGAAATCTTCCTGCCCTTTACTACCTGACAAAACATGGAATGGCCACTCTAAAGTAGGATTCTTACTAATTGACATTACAAACGAGCAACCAACGTCAAGGGCCTTTTTTAAGGGCCTTACCAAATTGGGTACAAACAGGGGACTCCAAAGACTGGTATGATCTATATTCAGGGAGATAGAACATTCTGGAAAACAAACAAGGAAATAAAGAACAAGCAAAAAGACAGACAATTCAAGATCGCTTATATGCTAATTTCCAAATGAGTGGTATAGACCAGAAGTGCAGAGGTAAAAACAAGCCGCAACTGCAAAGAACTCGAGTAAGGACGCTGGCATTGAAGGAAGCTGGGACTTTGATGAGATGGTAAAAGTGGAGAGAATGCTCTAGGCTTCAGAGGCAGCATAGGCATAGCTGTACAAAGGAGAAGCAAAACTCTGATTTAAATATTCAAGCAAAGGATTCGTTGAGGAGGAAGAGGCAGTCAGGTTAGAAAATTGAGCCTTAGGCTCTTAAGGAGCCTAAGGAAGAGTTGAAGATTTCTTGACTGCTAAAGGATGATGAGTTCAGATGTTTTAGAAGATCCAAAGGAAGGGGTTATGTGCGATGGATTTGGAATCAGGAGCTCTCAAGACGTGGAGCTAATACACAATACATTCTCTTTCAATGACTGTCATTTTTGAGTACTAAACATATGAGAAACCAAGCTAGTTAAACTTGGGTTCTCAGATTAGCAGGTGTAATATTAATTAAAGATAATTTTTGTTAAAGATTTATATGTTTATTTGAGAGAGAAAAAGAGTGAGAGCGCATGGTGGTGCAGATGAAAAGGGAAAGAGAGAATCCCAAGCAGACTCCACACTAGGCATGGAGCCCGACACAGGACCCTGAGATCACTATGTGAGCCAAAACCAAGAGTCAGATGCTTAATCAACTACCATCATCCAGGCGCCCCAACTGGAGTTAATTTAAAAAAAGGTTTTTTTCTAATATATGGTTTATGCATAGGAAGCATGATCTCTAGGAATTACCTTGTTTTTTCTAAAAATAATCCATGCCAAATTAGGCTTATTTCTTCTTTTTAATAATATTCCTAGGCAGGACAATCAAAGCAATACTTTTTTGCTTTAAAAAACTTTTTATTTTAAAATAATTTTTAGATTTACAGAGCCATTGCAGAGATATTACAGAGTTCCAATATGTTCTTTACCAGCTTCTCTTAAACATGTTCACTTTTAACTTTAAATAAATAATACAGTTCCCAAAAGAACAATATACAGATATACTTTTGAAACCAATATGTGCATTTCAGCCAAATATTTTACAAAGTTTAGCATAGTTTTTTTAAATACAAATACATCATAGAGAAGTGTAGGCCAGCAGGTAGTATGGTTTAGTATAGTTGGTAGGATAAGGAAAATGTGGATTAATAATACCATATATGAAAAAGATTGACAGACTTTTATTGGCCTGTAAATTCCTTAGGAGCCAATATTGTGATGTTACTAATAAGAAAAAGGTGGGGGTTTTTGTCTTATTTGGTGTTTAGGCACCATCTTAGAGGATGGACATTGACACAGTAGAGAATGTCTAAAGGAGAGTGGTTAGAGGGTGAAGAAACCTGAAAACATGTCTCATAAGAAGTGGTTGAAGGAGTTTGAGACAGCTTGACCTATAAAAGAAATGAGGCTGAGAAAGATCGCAGTCCTCAAATATTTGAAGTGCATCCACATGGAGGAGAACAGACTTGTAGTCGTAGCCAAAGAAACCAGGTAGAAACGAGGGCTGTTGTGAAAGAAGGAAGGAACTAGAAATGGAAGGAGCTGAAGGTATACACAGTGACCCCCAGGCATTGAGTTGGGGTCACTACAGAAGGCTGGTCACAATGATGCAAATACTGTCTGGACGGCATCCAGTCTGGCGGGGAATGCAGAGGCGCCTTTTGAGACATGTAAATCTGTCGTGCTAACAAAACTTGGAAGTAGAAATCTCTGTATCTGACAAAATTGGCAGAAATTTTGGAGGCTGCCTCTGAGAAATCCTTTTATCTTAATGATAGCCGGATTAAAAATAAATGTATCTAAACAATAGGAGCAGGATGAGGCATCATTTCTGTGGACTGGATAATGAATTGAGTTTCGATATTTGTAAGCTTCAAGAACTATTGAATTCAGGAGATCTTTTTTTTTTTTTAAAGATTTTATTTATTTATTTGACAGAGATTACAAGTAGGCAGAGAGGCAGGAAAACAGAGAGAGGAGGAAGCGGGCTCCCTGATGAGCAGAGAGCCCGATGCGGGGCTCAATCCCAGGACCCTGGGATCATGACCTGAGCCGAAGGCAGAGGCTTTAACCCACTGAGCCACCCAGGTGCCCCCAGGAGATCTTAAACATAATAGAATGTTAGTAGAAGTCCCAGTCCCTTGATTTCAAAGGCACGTCTCTTTGGGCAGGGGTCTTGCATGAAGTCCTACCCAGAGTCTCCTGAGAACACACCTCCTCCCACACCGACTGCCCCCTCGTCTGGATCACAGCACTCAGGGAAAACCACATCGGGATCCCTAGGGAATGGGAGTGCTGGGCAAGACTCAACTAAAACCAAGCAAAGGAAAAGAAAAAAGGTCAGTGATAAGTTTTGTCTTGTTTTGGTTTTCTTTTTTTTTTTTTCCCGGTGCCGAATGGATGAAGTTGGGTGTGCTTCAGAGATATGGAAAGTCTGCTCCATTTTTCTCATAATTCAAAATTTTAGAAACAGCCAGTTTGTGCTTAACCATACTTAATGACTTCTACTCCAACTCTTTTAACAGCTTTCTTCTGGATAAAGCAAGATACTGATTTTTTTCTAACATTTTACTATAAAAATTTTCAAACATACAAAAATAGTAAGAGAATTATAGACTTAACACCATAGATCTGCCATCTAGATTCTACAGTGAACATGGTACTATATTTGCTGTATTATCTACATATTTATGTATTTACATTCATTATATTGGCACATCTAATTATTCTTTTGTCCTTCTGTCAATTCATCTTTTTTTTTTTTTGCTCTTTGCAAAGTAAGCTACAGATATTAGTATACTTCTTGGCTTAATACTTCATTATGTATAATTTTTATGGTTTTTTAAAGGTAAAATTTATACACAGTGAACCATTCAGTTACCATTTGATGAGTATTGACAACCCTATAAACCTATTGTTTTCTCAGTCCTCGAGACATAAAACATTATCATCAGTTTAGAAAGTTCCTGCCTGCCTCTTCCCAGTCAGTTCCTACCACCACAGAGAGGCAATCATTGTGCTGATTTTTTCATCATAGATTAGTTTTTTCTGTCCTAGAAATCATATAAAGAAGACGCAATATATACTCTTTTGAGTGAAATTTCTTTCACTCAGGATGTTTTTGAAATTTGTTTTTCAGTAGAAGTGTAATTTATTCTTCTTTATGGCTGAGTAATGTGCCATTGTATGAATACATCAACGTATTTATCCTCATTTTGGTGGACACCTAGGCTGTTTCCAGTTTTTGAGGTATTAGTAGTAAACCTGTCATGAGTATTATTGTATAAGTCTTCATGGGCAAATGCCTTCATTTTTCTTAGGTAAATAGCTAGGAATGAAATTACTGAGTCATAGAGTGTATATGTGTTTGGTTTTTAAAGAAACTCTAAGACCTTTTTTTTTCCCCAAAAAAATATTTGTATCATTTTATACTTCCACTCACTGTATGTGAGGTTCCAGTTGTTTCACATGTTCATCAACTCCTGGTATTTTCATTGTTTTTATTTTTAACCATTCTAATGGATATTTAATGGTGACTCATTACACTTTGAGTTTCCATTTGCTTGAAATTTAATGAATTTATTGACATGGCTAGATATAGTTCAACTATTTTGCTGTTTGTTTTCTGCTTAGTCTATTTTTGATCCTCAGTCTTTCTTGTCTTACTTTGGATTGTTTACTATTCAAGAAATTCATTTTTTTTAAGATTTTTATTTATTTATTTGACAGACCGAGATCACAAGTAGGCAGAGAGGCAGGCAGAGAGAGAGAAGGAAGCAGGCTGCCCACTGAGTAGAGAGCCCGATGTGGGGCTCGATCCCAGGACCCTGAGATCATGACCTGAGCCGAAGGCAGAGGCTTTAACCCACTGAGCCACCCAGGCGCCCCAAGAAATTCATTTTAATTCATCTACTCAATTCTTAGTGATACCTCTTTGCATCATTTTTTCAGTGGTTATGCTAAGGATTACAATATATCCTTAAATTTTCAGTGTACTTGGAGTTACTACACTACTTACATAAAATGTGAGACACTTACATTTATAAGACTGATGTACTTTACTCTTGTCCTTCCTTTATGCTGTAGTCATTATACATCTTACATTTTCGTATGTTAGAAACCATAATATTATTTGTGCCTTAGGAATCAAATGTATGCCAATGAAACTAAGAGAAAAAATAGACTAACTTTACCATCCCCACTGTTCTTCATTTCTCTCTCTCTCTCCCACTCTTTCTCTCTCTTTCTGATTCTCTCTCTCTCTCCCTTTCTCTCTTTTTTTTTAATGCTCAGACTTCCTTCTGGTATTACTTTCCTATTTTGCTCTACTAAGTTTTATTTTAGGATTTGTTATAGTGCATGTTGGCTGGTAATGGTTTCTCTTAGTTTTCATATTTCTGAAAATATCCTTTTCTTTCATTTTTAGAAGATATTTTCACAGGATATAGAATTCTGGGTTGGTAGTTTTAATTTTAGTACTTTAATGATATCATTCTACTGTTTTCTGGCATCCATTGTTTTAATCATATGTCAGTAGTTTGTATTATTGTTTCTGTGTTTGTAATGTGTTATTTTTCTCTGGATGCTTTCAGGATTGTATCTTTATTTTTGGTTTTCAGCAGTTTGACCATTTTATCCACAGACATGGTTTTCTTTGTATTTGTCCTCCTTAGGGTTCATTGAGCTTCTTGAATATTGGTTTATGACTTTAACTGTTTAGGGGAAATAGTCAACAATTACTTCTTCAGATATTTTTTTCTGCTTCATTCACTGTCTCTCCTCCACTTCAGAGACTCCAAGGCTTATTTGTTACTTACTTTGATATTGTTCCACAGGTACTTATTTAATTTCTCTTTCAATCTTTTCTCTCTGTTCTTCAGGTTGGATAAATTCTGTTAATATTTCTTTATGTTCCAGACTCCTCTGTTAGCTCCAGTCTGTTTCACCCATCCAATAATTTTTTCCTTTGTGATATTTTATTTTATATTTTCATAATTTCCACTTGAATTCTTTTTCGTTTTTATTTATCTGTTTTTTTAATTTCTCATTTATTACAAGTTTATTTTCCTTGATCTTCTTGAGCACAGTTATAATAGCTACTTTAAAATCCTTCTTTGTGAGGGGTGCCTGGGTGGCTCAGCGGGTTAAGCCTCTGCCTTCAGCTCAGGTCATGATCCCAAGGTCCTGGGATCGAGCCCCACATCGGGTTCTCTGCTCTGCAGGGAGCCTGCTTCCCCCTCTCTCTGCCTGCCTCTCTGCCTACTTGTGATCTCTGTCTGTCAAATAAATAAATAAAATATTTTTTAATAAATAAATAAATAAATAAATAAAATCCTTCTTTGAGGCTCAGTCAGTTGAATGTCTGCCTTTGGCTCAGTCATGATCCCAGGGTCCCAGGATTGAGTCCATATCAGGCTCCCCACTCAGCGGGGAGTCCGTTTCTCCCTCCGACCTTCCCCCTTCTTGTGCTCACTGTCTCTCTCTCTCTCTCACTCTCTCAAATAAATAAATAAAAATCCTAAAATAAAATAAAACCCTTCTTTGATCAATTAATATCTGGATTATTTTATTCTCCATTGAGTAAAGGTCACGCTTTCTTTGAGACTTCATTAGGCTCAGTGGAGACCAAAATAATGCCTCTTCTCTTGGTCAGTTCTTGCATGTCTAGTAGTTTTGAATTACATCTTGGACATTGCAGGTAATATATGGTAGAGATTTTTTGTTCTGTTATATTCCTTTGAAGAATTGTTGGTGTTAATAGTGGTGGTGATGTGGGCATGTGTCTTAAGCATGCAGTTTACTATTCTACACTCAACTCTTAATTTCAAACCCAAATTCCTCTTCATTGACAGCAGCTTAGAATCTCTCCTCAGTTCATTTAGCTTTAACTGGTTCTTGAATTCAGTACCACAGAGAAATAGATTTGGGTAAAGTTTGTATGGTGAATTTGGGGTTCTCCTTTGATTTTGCCTTTTTTTGGTATTTCCTTCCTCACTTTATACCTACTGTGCATGCCCTGACCTCTGGCCTATATTTCTTAGAGTCTCTAGGGTTGTGTGCCTCCTATCCTGACTGGGGCCTGCCCTTATGCTAAAAGAGTAAAAACAGGAAACTCAAGCCACTGCCATTCTCTTCTTGTAAATATAGGCATTCCCCTTTCCAGTTTCTGCCTGGTTTTGATCAATCTCTATCACTTTCGTGTTCTTGTTTTTTATAATTTGTCTAACGTGATACTTTTTATGTACAACTCAGTTGCTACAGTAAGAACCATTTGCCATTACAAGTAGTGGAGCCATACCAAGATATAATTTTAAAATGATAGTAAGCACATTTAAGTTTAGCCTCATATCTGGTTTCCTCTTCCATTTACAAAACAACAGAGCTCAGTGCTTATTTACTAAGAGGAAATTTGAACTATAAGGAACTTCTGCATATTGTAAAGTAGCTTTAGAGAATGTTGGCTATAGTGCTTCAGCTCACTTAGTAACTAAAACTAGGGTAACAAAGTGTTACCTAAAAGACCTCTTCGGTGGACTGAAGTTGTATGTAAGAAGTATGTAAGGAGAAGTTGTAATTAACCTGATATAATTGTGCATTTGTATATAAAAATTTCAAGAATTCTCAAAGATATATAAAGTATTTTTTCTCCTAAATATTTAAACATTTCTCTCCTAATCTTGTTGAAAGCTATTGCATTAATCCGTGACATCAGAATAATGTCCCACTTTAAAGCTATTAATTATTTCTCCATTCATCCACATCTTTCTACATTCAGATTCTTGCTGTGTTTTCATTTTTACTCCTTGGAAACTTCCACTATGGTGGTAACATGGTATGATTCATTCCACATGAAATAAGAAAACCTCTATATAACAACTGTGTGTCCTAGAAGCTGAGAAATCTGATATATAGCCATATTCTGATAGTGTCACTATAATCTTGAGCAAGTCCTTTATCTTCACTTTCTCATCTATAAAATGGGGTGGGACTTGGAAATGTTTAGAATATATGATACCTTACATTCCTTCCAGATTTAGTAATGTATGAATCCTTAAAATTAGTGATTCTCTTGTCTTCTCCTTAAGTACTTTTTCTAGTTTTAATTTCCTTAAAGAAAAGTTTTCTAGTTATATAGAACTACAGTTTTAACAATTAACATCTCGATTAAACTTTGAAATGAGAAAAATAACTGTTAAAATTAACTATACTAAATATTGTAACCTTTATCCAAAGAATGGCCCACCTTCATCCAAAAAGACATCCTCCATAAACATAAAACTCTGGGAAAGCTATGTGTACAACAGTGAATGGAGGGAAGACACTTGCCTTGCCAGTCAGATTATATATCAACCTTTGTGGCCAGTGAGTAATAAAATTATTAGTAATAGTAGTCTAACCTTTCATTTGCTCTAATCCAAGATATGTGTTACTCTGTAAGAATGAATGTTTCAAGTTTAACTAAAGATCTAGTCCACCGTTACGTGGAAAGAGTAAGTGGCAATTATCTGAGATTCCAAGTCCTTCTTAAATTTGGATTTCCCTGGCAAGGGAAAAGCTGAGAAAGGACAGGACGATTTAACTTGGCAACAATTTTTTTTTAAAGTCAGGACAGGTACAGACATGTGTAAGAGATCCAGCAGCAACAGAGGTTTCAATATAGCTTCCTTGGACCACATTTGATTTACCAATTCATCTTTCCCATTCTGAGTGTGCCAACACTTTATGATATCCTTTATGTTTAAATTTTCAAAAATGTAACATATTTGACAAAATACTGAGTCCTGTTGTCTAAAGAGTGCTTGAAATCTCTGCCAAAATAGACTGTTTCCTTGAGCAAAGTACAGGCTGCCTGGTAAAGTTCTTCCTCAGATGTCAGGTCCTCTTCCTCTCACTTGCATTCATACTCTGTTCTTGCGTTCTTCCACTTTATGTATGTCTCTTCGTCCAAGAGCTGATGCTTGGTACAGGAAGGTGAAGTATCTTATGGAATCCTCCATATTCCTGGATTTGAGCACCATGGCTCTACTTATCCTTGCTGGCTGATGCCAAGTAAAATGTCTCAGTAGTTTGAACTCTCAGCTGTGGTCCAAGAAAGCTCTATTGAAACTTCTGTATAAAATGCTAAAGTCACTGCTAAGTTAAAATTCTCAACCTGGTATGAATTTTGGATTTGAATGGAT
This sequence comes from Martes martes, assembly GCF_963455335.1. Taxonomy (NCBI): domain Eukaryota; kingdom Metazoa; phylum Chordata; class Mammalia; order Carnivora; family Mustelidae; genus Martes; species Martes martes. The sequence continues at coordinate 90,840,162 of NC_137893.1, read as the reverse complement.
TAAAAGTACCTTGGTGAAGGCCTGAATGTTGGCAGAAATATGAAGAGATCAGTAGGGATAGCAGCAACACCGGAAATACATCATTTCGGATTTAAGGGTTCCCTTCAAAGAACTCAGTGGGCAAATAAAGAAAGTGTAGGAGTGTGTATGGTAACTGCATGCTATTTACAGTTACTTAATTCTAGCAAATAACCCTGAAGTTAGCAAAATAGAAAATCTAACATTTTTCACAAAATTGGATATTTCCATTTTTATATATTAACTTCACCTTTTTGTCAAAGAGCATGATTCAGCTATAAATTTCTAGCTTATGCTTCCTTCCATGTTCTGAAATCCTATTTGATTACCATGCCAGAAACTGAGAGATTTTGACCTAAATGTTCTATGGTTTTCACAAAAACCAAATTCGTCGGGGAAAGTAAGGAAGAGTAGAATCTTACATTGGCCATGGAGGAAAGAAATAAAAAACAAACCTAAGTTGCAGGCATAAAGGAGATGCCATAGAGGAACTTCCCACCCAACGTAATATGCAGGATACTGACCCTCTTGACACCTCTCTTTTGTATTTCCATTGGGAAACTTAACTCTAGATCCAGCTAAATATTTGCATTCATTTCCACAAATGGATAGGATGCCTCAACCATTAATGAGTCTCTATTAGTCCTATTCATCTTTTGGGGTCAAATGAATACAGAGAAGAGCCTATGCCTTTATTGGGTACCTGATAATTTCATTTCCAACTGACGCAAAGTGCTTGGAATAAGAACCAAGACAGCACTCAAAAAAAAAAAAAAAAAAAAATCCTGTGTACTTTTGTATCAGTGCCAAATGAAGGGTTAAGATAACAATTTGTGTTGTTGTGGGCATTGCAGATCTATTATTAGGGTATTGTTGGAATGAAATTGAGAAAGATATTCTACAGTAAATTCCTATTTGACTTCTTTCAATATCTTGTTAAAATAATAAAAATAATCAAGATCTGCTTTGGTTTTTTTTATGTTTCCTAATTTTTTAAATTTTTATTTTAATTAATTTTTTTAATTTTTTATTTCTTTTCAGCGTAACAGTATTCATTGTTTTTTCACCACACCCAGTGCTCCATGCAATCCGTGCCCTCCCTAATACCCACCACCTGGTTCCCCCAACCTCCCACCCCCCGCCCCTTCAAAACCCTCAGGTTGTTTTTCAGAGTCCATAGTCTCTCATGGTTCACCTCCCCTTCCAATTTCCTTCAGCTCCCTTCTCCTCTGCATCTACCCTTGTCCTCTATATTATTTGTTATGCTCCACAAATAAGTGAAACCATATGATACTTGACTCTCTCTGTTTGACTTATTTCACTCAGCATAATCTCTTCCAGTCCTGTCCATGTTGCTACAAAAGTTGGGTATTCGTCCTTTCTGATGGAGGCATAATACTCCATAGTGTATATGGACCACATCTTCCTTATCCATTCATCCGTTGAAGGGCATCTTGGTTCTTTCCACAGTTTGGAGACCGTGGCCATTGCTGCTATAAACATTGGGGTACAGATGGCCCTTCTTTTCACTCCATCTGTATCTTTGGGGTAAATACCCAGTAGTGCAATTGCAGGGTCATAGGGAAGCTCTATTTTTAATTTCCTGAGGAATCTCCACACTGTTCTCCAAAGTGGTTGCACCAGTTTGCATTCCCACCAACAGTGTAAGAGGGTTTCCCTTTCTCCACATCCTCTCCAACACACGTTGTTTCCTGTCTGGCTAATTTTGGCCATTCTAACTGGTGTAAGGTGGTATCTTATGGTCAAATAATCTTTGACAAAACAGGAAAAAATATCCAGTGGAAAAAAGACAGTCTCTTCAATAAATGGTGCTGGGAAAACTGGACAGCTATATGTAGAAGAATGAAACTCGACCATTCTCTTACACCGTACACAAAGATAAACTCGAAATGTATTAAAAACCTCAACGTGAGACAGGAATCCGTCAGAATCCTAGAGGAGAACATAGGCAGTAACCTCTTTGATATCAGCCACAGCAACTTCTTTCAAGATATGTCTCCAAAGGCGATGGAAACAAAAGCAAAAATGAACTTTTGGGACTTCATCAAGATCAAAAGCTTCTGCACAGCGAAGGAAACAGTCAACAAAACAAAGAGGCAACCCACGGAATGGAAGAAGATATTTGCAAATAACAGTACAGACAAAAGGTTGATATCCAGGATCTATAAAGAACTCCTCAAACTCAACACACACAAAACAGACAATCATATTAAAAAATGGGCAGAAGATATGAACAGACACTTCTCCAATGAAGACATACAAATGGCTATCAGACACATGAAAAAATGTTCATCTGCTTTGTTTTATATTTCACATCTTATTTCAGGTTCAGCTTGGATAATTAGCCGATGCTCTCATTTAATCAGAATTTTTAAATTTTATTACTAGTTATAGGAAAAGCATGCACAAGGTACAGAAAACACATTTGAAAGGTACAGAAGGATATACAGTGAAAAATGTCTCTTCTAATCCGTGTCCTTTAAATACCCAGTTAGACTCCAAGAGATAAGGTATTACTATTACTGATTTTTGGTATACCCTTACAAAAAATAGTCTATGTTTGGATAATTGTGTAGTGTTCAGCCTTTTTAAAAAATCAGTGGTAACATAGTACCACCCAGTAGGACACCTTGCATTTTTTCACACCATACATCGTAGAGATAGTTACATTGGAGTATATATGGAACTCCCTTGTTCTTTTTGGTACTTACTATAGTTTCTGTTTCATTAAATGGATATACCATAATTTATTTTAGTGTTCTCTCATTGATGAACATTTAGTTCATCAATCCTAAGTGTATATATACAGTGAGTTTTGCAGTGAGTGTATATGTGTGTGTGTGTGTGTGTCTATGGCAAATATATAGATATAGACCTATAGGCATATAAAATTTTATAACTGTGTAATATATCTGTAGGATAAATTCTTAGATGTGAAATTGGGTCAAAATTGTTGTACATTTTCACTTGATAAGATTTTGCCAAATTACTAAAGGTCATATTAGTTATACTCCTATAAGGAATTATGAAATTGGTAAATGTAGTAATTATCAGAAAAACAAGTATGATTATGTGACCATGACTGACTTCTAGAATACAGTTAGAGTTATACACACACTACTATTTCTTTCTCTTGATTCTGTAATGTTAATGACTGGCATCTGCTATCCACTGCAGTAGAAAGCAATTATAATTATTGTCCCTGTCTTACAGTTGAGGAAACCGAAGTGCAGAGATATTAATAACCTGACAGAATTGGTAACGGATAGGCTCTGGATCAGATATTTGGGAAACCAGAGCCTGCAAGTGAGCCATGAGACTATCTTGTTACTATTGAGGTTTTAAATTTTTTTTAATTTAAATTCAATTAGCCAAGGTATAGTACACCATTAGTTTTTGATACAATGTTCAGCGATTCATTAGTCCAGTATAACACCCAGTCTCATCATATTTAAATCATATTACATACATTTCTTAAGCTGGTATCCATACTCTCTTTGCAAATAGTCCTTTTCTTCCATGTGTCTTTTTATACTTTCAAACCTGCCTTTTACACGTGAGGCAGATTAAAATAGGTTTTGTTTTGTTTTATTTTATTTTTGCCCTGAGGACACCTAGAAAATTAGAAACCAAGTTAAAATGATTGTCTGTGACAGCTCCAGTATTATAAATAAATATATAGCAATTTCATATTTTTCATTTTAAAATTGATGACCCTCAAGTTATTTCAGAAATATGCCCAACAAGCTCCCGAGAAACATTTATAATAATAAATGTTTAAGTGTTTTTTTAAAAAAATAGCTTCCTGCAGTTCTGTCAGCAATCCCCCGTGACAATTCTCATCTGCACACGAGTGGCTCTATTCTCCTGGACCTTGACGTGCGGGCCTAGGTGAAATATTGTGGGCATAAAAATTGCATTTGGTAGGTCTGCTAGGAAGGGGTCACATCAAAGTCATCTTTGATTTGTTAACGCAATCTTTTTTTAAATGTTTTGTACGGCAGCAGAAACGTGCATCCTGAAGGAGCGGGGGAGAACATCCATTTTATAAAAGTTTATTTTCATATTTTACACACTGTAGTTCTGTTGTGTGTTTTTGATTTAGTAACAATTTATGTGTTTTTCTGTCGCAGAGCACCGCGGCCTGTGGTGTTGAGGCTCACAGCGATGCCATCCAGCCCTGCCACATCAGAGAGGCCGTTCGACGCTATGGCCACAAGATTGGCCCCCTTTCCCCATTCACAGTACGTAATAACAGAGTTATAAAAAGTTATATTTATAATCTGAAAGAATTTTGATTTTCAAGTGGTCAAATGAAGAAGCAATGGAATTGTTGAAAGCAATTTGTGGTGGCTGTAATTTTGTTGTATAAAAGTGGCATAATTCTCTTGGGAAATAAAAGTTAGTCATTTTTGTCTCTTTTTGGAAGGACGAATTTTTTTTTCTACAAAATATTATTTTCTTTCAATTACAAATTATGCTTTTTTTTGCTGGGGCTTATATTTTCTGTTTTTCAAAGCTTAGGTTTATAAAACTTTTTTGTCAAATTATATGTCTCCAGATATTGCTAGAAGCACTTTATATTTTAAAATCGGTTAGATTGGCAATACCACTTCTCTCAGATGTCCTGCTCCTAAACCTACTCTGAATTGGAAGAAGAAGAAATGATTTCGTCACTGGCTTTGAAGTAGGCTGAAATGTAGATACTCTTTCACATCTTCAAATGGTTTTAAAGCTTGTAATCAGGGTTTGTTGTTGTTGTTGTTATTGTTGTTGTTTTAATGGAGAATTAAAGACTTTATATTTTAATAGCCTGAGGAAAGTGTGTGTGTGTGTGTTCATGCACGTGTGCGTGTGTGTTTTAATTAAGTGCTCATCTTGTGGCCCTTTTTAAAAAACCTTTATTCATATTAATAGAACTTTCTCCAAGTCTTTGTTTATGAGGCATTGGTTTGATTTTCAGAAAGTGAGGTTGGATTTAAGACTGAGTAACAGTAGAATTTATTGTCTGTTTGCTTTCTTCTTATTCACTTCTGCTTTACTATACCAAAGCAGAGTATATACATATAACAATATGTATGTATATATAAATACATGCATACATAAGTGTAACAGAGTGTATGTTTTCTTCTGAGAGAGAAATTTTCTCCTGGATTTTACTGTGACCTGTTGTTAGAAATCGTGATTTCTTCTTCATTAGTTCATCTGTTTTTCCCATTTTTTAGTTAAAGGGAATGCTTTCTTTCCATTCTTTATTGTCATTAGTTAATTGTATGGATTCTTATTGTTACAGCAAGCATGTATCAGAAGCCTTTTATGTATGTCTTCAGAAGCTTTTTGTAATGATAAGTATTATTTTCACTTTTGTTTAGTATTTAGAATCTGTCTTATGAGAACATGATTTCAGTACTGCTGATGAAAACACTATATCCTTCTGCATGCGTGTTTTTAGATGATTACAATTGTAAGGGCAGAATGAAATCAAGCATCTCTTGTTTTATTTTTTTCTGCATGATAGGTGAGACTACTTTTAGTGATGGTCAAAAGAAAGATGAAATTTACAAAATAGGAGATGATTGATAGAATTTAAAAACAGCTGTCTTCTGACAAAGGATTAAACATATCAAGTCCACATTTAAGAGCCAACTAATAACTAATAACTAAAAGGTTGAGGCATTGGAGTGGAGAGAGAAGGAAAAGAAGGTAGTGTTGATAATAATGTAGAAGTAGTTAGAGAGTAGCAAGGGGAAGCTGGTGTTTTGAGAAAAAACCTAAAATGGTAACTAAAATAATGGATAAAATTATATAACAGAACATGTATCTAATATAAGGGGAAAATCTTCCACTCATAAAGTCTTTGGTATTTCCTCAAAAGGAGGTGGTGGTGGCTCCTTCATTCTTCCACGTTTTTTATACTTAACTACACTGGTCGGATCACTTAACCATTTTGGTTGATGCCTCTGTGTGTGTGTGTGTGTGTGTGTGTGAAGTTGCTTTGATAATCTAAAATTGTGGCATATGGTCAGAAAATGTACTTTAAACTAAGTTCAGATACAACTTAAGCTAATTTTTATCTAATAAACATATAACCAATATGATTTTTAAATTTTTATTATAAATATAACCAATATGATTTTTAAATGCTTAATTTAAATAGATCTGGAAAAATAGAACCACTACCAGAACACAGCAAGTGGTAAAGAAAAATCATCAGAGAGGGGCACCTGCATGTTTATCATCCCCTGGAAAGGACCCAGCTTGAGAGGTCTGCTTCATTACCTTGGGCCATACTAATTCGTCCAGGCTGCAGGACTGAATGTGCTTACTCTATTTTATATCATGATTAATATGATCAGGGAAATACAGTTTCATGGTATACATTACAGTACATAAATCTGCCCTTTATTTTTATTGAAGTATCGTTGACACACATAAGCTTAAGGCGTACAGCATAGTGATTCCACCTCCCTATATATCATGCTCTGCTCACCACAAGTGTAGCTACCATCTGTCACCGCATGGCACTATTATAATATCATTGACTATATTCCTCATGGTGTACCTCTCATAAATCTGCTTTTTAAATTAGTTAAAAATTCACTTTAAACTGGGAGAGATTTTATCATACCTAGACTGTGTATCTGACAATATGGCCACTCTGCCATGGCTCCCACATACCTTCAACTTTCCCAAAGGAGTTGCTTCTGATGTTGGGGGATGCTGATGTCCCATTCCCTGATGCCCACTCTCAGAGATAATACTTCATGCTGCACTAGGGACTCTTTGCTACCTGGGCTTTGAGCTGCAGCTTTTAAGAAGAGAGGAGGCATGTTGACTCAACCCTAGCTTGAGACCTAAATTTTCATACAGCAAGGCTGAGCTCAGTTACCTCCAGCATAACACCTTCTGTGTAAACTAAAATGCTCATGAACAACTCGTTTATGTATACGAAACATAGAGATTGTCTATGCTCCTTGTCATTCCAAATCTGAAGTGCTTGTCTGGTGTGGATATATATGTGATATCTAATTTAGAATATCCAAACTTGATTTATATGTAGCAATTCCCAGTAATTGGAAATTGATTTAGAGAATTAAAACAACAACCAATAGGTTACACAGAAATTTAATTCCAATTTCAACAATAGAGCAGTAAAAATCTGCTTTTAGTGAGTCATCCTCCTGTCTTCCACAATATTATGACTGTTGATATAATTTTGTACAAAATCCCAACTTGATCAATTTCAGAACTGCAGTTCACTGCATAAAGAATTATGAGTTCTTCAGGTTGGGTATTAGTTAGAATGATAGAAGAAAAGAACGACTGAAGCCCTGTTAGGTAGAGGTGAGGAAGAAGAGCACAGGCGCTTTGCACAGAGTAGCTGCTGGCACGGAGAGGAAAGGGGCAGAGAGCCGAAACAGCCTGGCTGTTAGGACGTGCGTGTGGTGGAGACACTTGTAAACCACCATCTCCACTCACCCCATTAGAGCAGTACTGTGTTTAGCTTATTGGTTTTAGTTGGTGATTGCTTTCTTTTTTTTTAAATTAATTAATTAATTTTTTAACTAACATATAATGTATTGTTTGTTTCGGGGGTAGAGGTCTGTGATTCATCAGTCTTCCACAATTCACAGTGCTGGTGACTGCTTTCTTTTCCCTGTTCTCATTCATTCTCAATCCTATGCAGAAGATCAGAGAAAGTATCATACCTAAAGGATTGAGATAATTTTTCTGACATTAAGCTATTAATTAGACTAACCGATGGAACCAAGGCTAAAACTCCCAGCTCCAGAATCTGCTCCCTCAATACACTTTTCCAGCTGTCCCCACCCCAATATACCTGACTTTCAATGTACACATAGTAAAGAACTATGTGTACTAATCTTACTTTTTGTAACTAATCTTACTTTTTGCATATTTTTCCTATAACTCTGAAAATCACATCAGAAAGTGTGAATTGTAGTCATTATTTTACAGTATGTATACATCCTCAGATGTCCTAAGTGACTTTGATGCTCGTCATCTTATGTTGTCCTTGCACTCAGAGTAGCTGGTATTTACAGAAGTTATATCATGTAGTGATTGGCTGCTGATCCTAGAGCCGAATGACCATGGTTTAGATCCCACCTCTGCCACCTGCTAGCTAAGTAGCATTAAGGAAGTTTCTTAAGCTCTCTATGGTTCAGTTTCATCTGTAAAATAGATGTAATAATAGAATATATGATAGAATTTAAGGAGTACTGTGAACTTGATGTGTGATAAGCTCTTTTTGCTTGTTTTTGTTTCAAACTTTTTTTTAAATTCTAGTTAGTTAACACATAGTGTAATACTGGTTTTAGGAATAGAATTTAGTGATTCATCACTTACATACAATACCCAGTGCTCATCCCAACAAGTGCCCTCCTTAATTCCCATCACCCATGTAACCCATCACCCATTTAACCCATCCCCCTGCCCTCCAGCAGCCCTGTTTGTTCTCTATCATTAACAGTCTATTTCCTGGTTTGCGTCTCCTTTTCTTCCCCACCCCCGCCATGTTCATCTGTTTTGTTTCTTAAATTCTATCCATGAGTGGAATTACATGATAATTGTCTTATTTGTCTTTCTCTGACTGTCTTGGTTCACTTAGGATAATACACTCTAGTGCTATGCAAGTTGTTGCAAATGGTCAGATTCTGAGGTTTTTTGATGCCTGCATAATACTCCAGAGTGTGTGTGTGTGTGTGTGTGTGTGTGTGTACCACATCTTCTTTATCCATTTATCAGTTGATGAATATTTGGGCTTTTTTCATAATTTGGCTGTTACTGGTGATGTAAACATCACGGTGCATGTGTCCGTTGGAATCAGTATTTTTGTATCTTTTGGGTAAATACCTAGTAGTGCAACTGCTGGGTCATAGGGTAGCTCTATTTTTAACTTTTTGAGGAATCTCCATAATGTTTTCCAGAGTGGCTGCATCAGTTTGCATTCCCACCATCAGTGTAAGAAGGTTCCTCTTTCTCTGCATCCTTGCCAACATCTGCTGTTTTCTGTGGTGTTGATTTTAGCCATTCTGACCTGTATGAGGTGGTATCTCATTGAGGTTTTGATTTGTATTTCCCTGATGATGAGTGATGTTGAGCATCTTTTCATGTGTCTGTTGGCCATCTGGATATCTTCTTTGGAAAAATGTCTGTTCATGTCTTCTGCCCATTTCTTACCTGGATAATATGTTTTTTGGATGACATGTGATAAGCTCTTAATAAATTATACTAATAATAGTGGAATAGTAGTAGTAGTAGTAACTGTAGTATATTTTCTAAAAGGTCTGAAATAGGAATACAAAAGCAGACTGAAATAGAAACCACTCCCCCGACCAGTCACACAAATACACACACAAAAACACAGAGGCTACACTTCGTGATGCCAGAAGAAACCAAAACTTGAAAAATAATGTGATTTCTTATCAGACTAATCATTTTTACCATTAAAATTTAAATACCATTTAAAGATGATTATTCCTGAGAATAACTGTGTTCATTTTTACTTTGGGGATTGGTAATGGTTGAAGAACATTAATCACATTGTCACCTTAAAAATAAGGTCTCAAGAACTGAATTACATAGTTGTCACTCTGTTTTTGCGTACTAGCTAGATTTTGCATACTAGCTCTTATAAAACAGAAATCTGAAGAAAAAAATGGCATGTTCTCAAATTTATAAAGCTTCATCCAATTCAACTTATGTAAGTTTGTATATTTGTGTAAGTTATTGAAAAAAATTTTAGAGACTGATGAGTATCTTAAAGTTGGTGATAATTTTTTTAAATTATTTCCTCAATTTTTTTTTCTCTCATCCTTTGAAAAAAAACGCTTCCATTTTCATAAAGGAAGACATTGGGGGAACGTTGCTTTCTACCTAGACATGTTTCTCGGAGTTCAGTATCTTATAATTCCCTTATGCATCCACACATACGTTGGAAAGCAGTTCTACCTTCATGAAGAAAGATCTTGCTTGATAGAAGCTTTCTTTTTTTTTTTTATTATGATCAGTTAGCTAACATATAGTAGTACATCATTAGTTTTTGATGTAGTGTTCAGTGATTCATTAGTTGAGTATAATACCCAGTGCTCCTCACCACACATGCCCTCCTTAATACCCATCACCCATTTACCCCATCTCTCCACCTCCTCCCTTCTGTAACCCTCAGTTTATTTCCCAGAGTCCAGAGTCTCTCATGGTTTGTCTCCCTCTCTGATTTTTTTCCATTCAGTTTTCCCTCCCTTCCCCTGTAGTCTTCCACACTATTCCTATGTTACACATATGAATGAAACCATATGATAATTGTCTTTCTCTGCTTGACTTATTTTACTAACTATAATCCCTTCCAGTTCCATCTATATAGATGCAAATGGTGGGTATTCATCCTTTCTGATGGCTGAGTAATCTTCCACTGTATATATAAACCACATCTTCTTTATCCATTCATCTGTTGAAGGACATCTTGGCCCTTCCACAGTTTGGCTATTGTGGACATTGCTGCTATGAACACTGGGGTGCACATGCCCCTTCCTTTCACTACATCTGTATCTTTGGGGTAAATACCTAGTAGTACAGTTGGCTGGGTTGTAGGGTAGTTCTATTTTTAACTTCTTGAGGAACTTCCAGAGTGGCTGAACCAGCTTGCATTCCCACCAACAGTGTAAGAGAGTTCCCTTTTCTCCACAGCCTCACCAATAGTTGTTTCCTGTCTTGTTAATTTTTGCCATTCTGACTGCTGTAATGAGATATTGATGGTATCTCATTGTGGTTTTGATTTGTATTTCCGTGATGGGAAATAGTGATGTTGAACTAGTGATGTTCCTAGTGATGTTGAACATTTTTTCATGTGTCTATTAGCCATTCGTATGTCTTCTTTGGAGAAGTGGTCTGTTCATCCCTCGGTTTTCAAATTTTTTTTTTCATGGTGCCGATTTCTTCATTTCTTTAGTAATCTTTTCATTTACTGAAAGTAGTGCTGGTATGTTAGAAAATTAAGAAAATATACAATAGTGAAGGGCAAATAAAACTTACTTTATGAAGGATATCAGCACATCCCAATGAAAGGTATAGCAAAAGCTTTAAATGAATTGTCTTATCAGAAATTGATATTTAATTGTTTGAAGAGGACTTTCTTCTCTCAGCCTAAAAATTAAAATGCTTTTGGTAATGGTTTTTGTAAAATATTCTTAGAATTTCCTTGTGCATGTTTAGAAGGAAAAAGCATTTAAAATTTTTGTGAATGAAATGTTTTTCGGGGAAAATACTCCAAAGAGTTACCCAGTATACTGATTGTTTATCATGCAGAAGAAGGTCAGACATGTGTTTGATCTAGATCCTCGCTGTTCGCAAGCAGTGAATGGTGCCCGTGGTTTACTTACTCTGAAGCACGATCCAGCTCTCTATGACAAGTGCTCTAAATGGCTGATATATAATCAGGTGTATAAGTTTGAAAGCCAGTAAAAGGAAACTGTGTTCATTGGGTGAGATGACATAATCCAGCGTGTAATGCCTAAATCTATTTTAGCTTCTCCTGAATGATATCCACCTAGAAAAACATGTTAACCCCCCTGAGGTTGCTTGTTATCAGGTGATTTTCTATTGCACTAGAATAGGAAGACAGTAAAGTTGTTTTTTTTAAGCGTGGTCATTAACCTATAAAATACCTTCAGCACATCCTTAGAAGCAAGTCGTGCTTCAGTGTCCATTCAGCTGCCTTAAATTCTCAGACAGAATCACAGTATTTTAAAGCCGGCTGAGATTTGCAAAAACCAGTGAGTCTCAGCATCAGAGAAACTTCACAGTGTACCCAGAGGCACCCTGTGAGGGAGCGACAGGGCTGACCCTGGAATCCGGCCTCCCTACTCTCGGTTGACTGCTCTTCCACTCTGGCCGTTGACTTTGATGCGGAGAGATCTGTTATGGATGCTAGGGATCCTCTCATATCTTTGGTTCTTGAGGACTGTTGGAAATAGACACAGAGGTGTCAAAAATGTGACATTTCCTTTAGGAATGCCTCACATTAAGCTTTTAAAAACAAAAGCAGTATAGCAGATTGCTTTGACTATTTTGATCTAGACTTTCACATTCATCAGTAATTCTTATGTCATAATTACATTAGATTTGCTGGCATTTTATTTGTTCAACCTGGAAAATGAAATGTCACAAAATATTAGAATAATTTTCTAATGTAAATACCAAAGATAAATCGGGTAAGAATTCTTAAATATTTGTGTTTTTGACTGGAAGCAAAAATCTTCTCAATAAATTTTTTGGAAGTACTAAATCTATCCTTCTAGATTGGAGCCACATATCATTTTATGGTTGTGGAATACTGATTCTCAGAAATAAATTAACATATGTTGTATTTATCATATAAGAATAACCTAAAAGTCAGTGTTCTCTAGAAAAATCTGTGAAACTTTTAAGTCAGTGTTCTCTAGAAAAATCTGTGAAACTTTTAATGTAGTTGTTTTTAATTTTGAAATAGGGTGGGGGGATTGCAGTGATGAAATTCATTATGTCAAATTATATGAAATTACAGTTTCTCTAGGTGAGAAACAGTTGAATATCAGGAATTTTATATGGTTCAACTAACAAAGTGTTCATTTTAGAATTAGGGAGAGAATGTTTGAAATTTAGAAATGAAGTTGGAAGAGTTTGGCAGAGAAGATCATTAAAATTTGAAATGAGTGTTGTTTAATCAAATAGTAATTTACGTACTATTTTAGAAAAAACTTTTCACTTCCATTATGTTATTTATCCTCACAACACAGCAACATGAGTGTTAATTATCCCCACTTTCTAGGTAGGAAAGCTGAGATTTAGAGAAAAATTAAGTAGCTAGCTTAAAGTTACATAGTAAGTCCCAGAGCTCTATCTGTGGACCGGAATATTTTGTGGTTCCCTGGGACCATGGGCTTCAGTGAAGTCTCACTCATCCTACTCATTAAACTTCCTCTTTGCAGAATGGTCTCTCTTCTTAACTCTTTAAGTAGTCTTAGCCTGGAAACATGAGATCATATTTTCTAAACTACATTGTGTAGAAGGCAAGTGTTCCAAGAGGTATTAAAAGGTGTTCCACTAGAAAAGGGTTTCTTCATAAGATAGTTCAAAAAATCTGTGTGTTATATCTAGAAGATCCACTCAAAATCTCATTCATTAAGAAAAGTCAAGGTATGGGGTGCCTGGGTGGCTCAGTGGGTTAAAGCCTTTGCCTTCGGCTCAGGCCATGGTCTCAGGGTCCTGGGATTGAGCCCCACATTGGGCTCTCTGCTCAGCAGGGAGCCTGCTTTCCCCGCTCTCTCTGTCTGCTGCTCTGTCCACTTGTGATCTGTGTCAAATAAATAAATAAATAAAAATATATTAAAAAAAAAAAGAAAAGTCAAGGTGTTTCAAAAATGAAGTTACAGGTGACATTGTAATATATCCATCACAGTGTCTACTTTATATTTTCTTTTATTTATTCAGTATTGAGAAGTTTTGATTCACAAATACAGCAGTTTTTACTAATGTCCTAAACAGACCTGCAATAGTCTTGGCCCAAAAGAAAAATAGTTAGAATTTTTTGTTTAAAAGTTGTTTCACTAATAATACCTAACAAGTGCTCACATTTTTAAATGTTAAAGAAGATTAAAATATGGATTTCTAATCCAGGGTAATTTTTAATGGTTTTCTGGAAAATATTTTTTAAGGTTTCTTAAAATATGATAAGCAAGTCAGTGTCATAAAGAAAATCCCAGTCACCTGACATCCCTTCTCTGACAGATATTTACTTAAAGTTTCAGGGTCCAATTTATTTTGCTTTGCCCATTGAATCCAAATTTGGTGAACTTCATTAATGAAACTGTTTCTGCTGTTGTAAGCATAGCATCATAATTTTGTATTGCCAGATAGAGGTGGCACTGCCCCGTTATATTGTAAAAGCTGTTCAGTTAATTTTCCTTAATCATCAGACAGAAAGGGGGGAGGAGGAAAGCAAGATCTTCTCTCATTTGAACCCCTCCATCTACAGCAATATCTTAAGTTGGGGCAGCCAGCGAATTTGTTTATAAGAACTTATCCAGTTCCAATTTGAAAATTCTGCTGTCATTAACAACTAAGTTGTCTCTAGTAAATATTCAAACACATTTTGCTTTTTTCTGCCTTCACTTCTATGTTAGTAGTAAAGACCTCGAATTTGGGTTGGCATGTAGTATAGATCCTAAAGTGATGTACTCAAACTTCCACAGCTGTATGGAGAATATTTATCTGGTCTACTTTAAATATCAAAAAATAAACTAACGAAACACAAATTTGAAGACATAACTTGCTAATCAACAAAACATTTATAAGAAGTTTAAATAAAAAACATGAGATGACAGAACCTTTATTCTCAATAGCACAGAAATTGTAAATGGATGTTCAAATCAAACATCAGGAGGCCCCTGAAAATCCTTCAAAGAATCCTAGAGTTTTCAGGAACACAGCATGAAAAGGCGAAAACCCCCTAACGGAGGCCATATTCAAAATAGAAATGAAAGGTGAGAGCCCTAACCAGCCCTGTGTATTTTCTCCAACTTTGTGTCCTTCAAAGATTTTTAAATATTGAAGTAGTTCAAGACGTTAACATATCTCTATTTATTGTAAAAGGCAGGCTGTATTTTGAATAATAGAGGAAAAATTCAAACATGAATGCAAGGAAAGAGCAGTGATTGACAACAAAGAGAAACTTCGTGAGTAGAATATTCTAAAAGGATGAGATCTTGAGATTTGACTGTGTTACTGCAGTTTCTAAGGTTTTGCAGTCTTCTGAATGGAGAGAGAGTGGGAAAATATTTAGAGTGACTCCCAGAAGGAAATTATTCTTTCTTAGAAAAAAAAAAATCTTGTATTCTTTTAACTCATATATTCATGAAAGCAGCAAAAGGATTAGTTGGGAGGAATGAACCTCAACTGACATATTTCTAAACTTAAAAATTATACTCTAAAAATGGCAAGAATCTTCTCTTAAGTCTGTGAATAAATACAAAAATTATATATATTGAGTTAGACATACAGCTCCAGTAAATTAAGTTGTTTACATTCACCTAGCAAAAATACTATTGAAATTTTCAGTGAGTATTTTATATCTGACTGGGCGAATATTAGAAAGGAGCACACTGGTTTTATTAAAATACATTGCTTATTGACCAATGCCAGAAACATCTAACATTCATAAGTGTGTTTTGTTTAAGTGAAACATTTGTGTACTGTTTTATTGATAGTGTGACAAAAATCCCCTCCCACAGCCATGATGAGAGCCTGTTGAACTGGAGATGATTTACTTTTTGGTGATTTCTTAAATAATGTTACGTACTTTAGTCTTACAAATATAATCATTGAACTGTCATTTAATTTACTGATGTAGTTGCAGAGTTAATCCCACAACATAATAAGTGGATTGTTTTAAGTGGAAAATTTACACCTTCCCAAAACGAAATGGATACCTAGCTTTTATTGTACCCAACGTGTATTTAAGACTATATCCAAGGTAGGAAAAATATGCAGGAAAAAAAAATAATTACACCTTGTTTTCCTGACTGGTGTTTTAATTATGATTTGATTTAAACCAAATCCCCTAGGCTATGTATGCACAGATCAAATATTCCACCCCCACACACTGCCTCTGCATGACCCCAAGCTGTGAGAAGAGAAAATTCACGGCCCATATGTCAGTCAGATGTTAATTCTTGCCCTGGCACCTGCATAGGCTCTCCCACCTGACTGGAGTGCACTTGCAGTTCTGGGCATATACCCAAAATGTGGAGTAGGCTCTCCAGATCTGGAAATATTTTGGCTGATTAGTTGGCAGAGGTCACGAGGGCAGAGCCCAGTGTCAGGCTCTGAATTTGCCCAGGTGCATTCAAGGTGACAGTTGGGCAGCTGTGCCCCTGATGGAAATACCAGGGAGGGAGGATTTGAGTTGACTCTCCGGCTCCAGAAGTTCACAGCCTGGCCTACAGGTTCCTGTCAATTCCAATTCAAACACTTATGCAGATTTTATAGTTTCCAGTAGAGAAGTTAGAAACTACATTTCTGGCTCTGATTTAATTCTTCATTCCTGATCTAACCTAAAACACCTATTCCTGTATTCTAGACTAATTAGGTAAGAGCCCAATAAGTAAGTTATAGCTGACAAGCACTTCTCATCCAAGCAAGCCTTCAGTGTACAAGAGAGAGAGAGGAGAGAGAGTCTTCTCTTGAAAGGAAAACTAGCCTGGGCTCTACCATGTGCTTTTCTCTGAGTCACTGTCTGAAGAAAACAGTAATAGGGGTTGATCCTCATGTGGGTAAACTGCCTTCAGTTTTCGATGGCAAGCAATATCTTTCACTCACACAACCAGCTCACAAATGGTTAAAGTTAAAAAAAAAAAAATGAATAAGGAGGTAAGGCAAGACTCTGTACCACTACAAGTCCATCTGTCACCCACCATTGCTGGAAAACCAGTTTAGAGCACAGGCCTTGTTGCCAGGGTGACCGCATACTTCACATACAAAGGAGAGCACTTGCCCTCTGAGTTTGGACTAAGTAAAACAGTCCGTTTGGCAAAATCTGTATTTGTACAGTTGAACTCCTCGCCACTGAGAAGTAGAAGGACCAGTATTAACATCCCTACATGTCCTCAGGCCCCTACAGATCTGATATCTCTGTTTACTCATTCAATAAACACTTCCCAAGTATTGTGTTAGAAATCTGTTGAAGTGAGTATACGGAACACAGAGATAACTGGGTATTCCAACACAGGTGCTGGATGTGACGAAGCCAAAGGAGATGTGCATGTGACTGGTGTTGCAACCGAAGTTTGGGCAAAGTGTTTCAAGTATAGAGGAGAAGGGCACTATCTGCCTGAGGAAGTCAGGGAAGCTTTGGGGGGCCATTAACATTTGAACTGAGCTTATGAAACAGAGCTAAGGGAAATAACTAAGAATTCTGAAAAGATAATTCAGGTAGAAGAAGAGCAGGGGGACGCCTGGGGTGGCTCAGTAGTTCAGCCTCTGTCTTCAACTCAGGTCATGATCTCAGGGGCCTGGGATCGAGTCCCGCATCGGGCTCCCTGCTCAGTGGAGAGTCTGCTTCTCCCTCACCCCTGCTCATGCTCTGTCTCTCACTCTGTCTCAAATATATAAATAAAATCTTTTTAGAAAGAAAGAGAGAAAAAGAGAAAGAAAGAAAGAAAGAACAGAGCAGGAATAAAATGGGGTGTGAGGGGAGGCTAGATGTATGAAAGCAGTCTGTTAAGGCAGAGGTGAGGAACCGAGTCTGGAGTACCTTGAGGGGAGATGAAGCCTCAAAGGCAGGGTGATGACAGTTTGAGGACTTTGAATTCCAAGCCAGTTTAGCTAGACTTTATGATGTAGGCCAACACTTACCTAACCATGCTCTGCAGAAACTCCAGGTTATCATGCAGGCATTGTGCAAGGAAGAAAGCATTTTCTCTAAATAATACAGATGAGTTTTTATCTCTGATAAAAATGTACATTGGGTTCTCAGGAAGATTTTGTTTGGAAGATTTCTTTTTAATGACTAATACGGTCACCAAGGGGCTGTTTGAAAGTTTGGGAACAAGGGGTTGATATGCACAAATCCATACAGTAGAAAAATAACTCAAATGATGATGTAGAGGAGGGACTAGGGTTAGGGGGTATATTAGGCACAGAGGCCAACTAGGTGTTGTAAGCCAGAACCCAGAAAAATCTCCGCTAAGGCAATGACATTAACACCAGAGAAGATAGATTCAAGAGATATTTGGAATCAAGAATAAATAGAACAAGACCCTGAATGAAAGAATAAAAGATGACATACTGATAACTTAGGTCAGTGCATAAAACAGACAAAAATATTCTCAGGAATGGGGCGCCTGGGTGGCTCAGTGGGTTAAAGCCTCTGCCTTCGGCTCAGGTCATGATCCCAGAGTCCTGGGATCGAGCCCCGCATCGGGCTCTCTGCTCAGCGGGGAGCCTGCTTCCTCCTCTCTCTCTGCCTGCCTCTCTGCCTACTTGTGATCTGTCTGTCAAAAAAAAAAAAAAATATTCTCAGGAATATTGGTGGGGAGCTCAATGCATAGATCACCTGAACTTAAAACAAATTAAAAAACAAAATAATAAAAAAAAATTCTAGCTTTCTGTTTGAACTTCTGGGAGTGTTTTATATATGAGTATGACCAGGAAGTCCCACATATTATTATGCCTTTTTGATGAACAAATTGACTCTCTAAGCATTAATGAATTTGGTCACGCATTCCTGAAGGATGACTATAACCAGATTTCAAAAATGTTTTCGTCATGAAAGCCATGCCCACAGTAGCTTTGCACTAGTGTGAGTTGCAAAGCATCATTTTTCTGAACTTCGATGAGCTGTTTCATCTCCATGTGAACCCGTCTCTACCACCACACACACACATACCCCCAAAAGAAATTATAAGGAAGGAGCGTAACACTGACTCAGACACCAGATTTTGGAGGACTGATGGAGGGGGACGCTGTTGGCATGTTTTCCGCAGACTCGCCAAAGGCACGGGAATGCTTCTCCGTGGAGACCGGCCGTGTGCAGCCCAGCCTTGCCCACACCACTTCTCCACCTTGGCAAGCACTTCCAGGCTGTAAGCAGCCCAGTCTCAAGTTCAGACTTTCAGCCCTTCCTCACTAAGAGCCCCTCCTTCAGATTTATGAAAGAAAACATTTCTTTCTCTGAAAGGTTTTTGTACACCGCATCTGGAAGTGTTTATTTCAGTGGCATGTAAGCTATCTGTGGATTTAGTTAGCACCAGACCCCCTTTTGTGTACTCCTGCCTTGAAAATGTTATAAATGATCTTATTGAATCTGTGCCAGTGTGCACATGGTTTGGCTGAAGGCTGCATATATCCCTTACCTGCCAGTCACCTTTGATTTATGTTCCTTCTGCTAAGCTTTTACCTTCCAAAAATGGTGCCACTGCACTGTCCTCTAAATCATCCTATTGGTTAAATTACTCCAAGATGAGTTGGTATGTTTTTGGTTGCCTATGGACAGATGAATTTATATTTGTCCGCCCTTACCCACTTCGAGCAAAGCCACTTAGAGGGGAAGATTGGACATGTTATGTCATCGATCTCTCTGTTCCAAATGAATACCACCTGAAACACGATGCCAAGTCAAGACCAAATGACAAAGAAGTGTTCTTTGGCATCCACTTCTGCTACAAGACTTTTTTTTTTTGGTCTTGCAAATAAGTCTGTGCCTTGAGCAGAGTCTGTGGTGGGGACTTTTCATTTCTCAGAAAAAGGGAAATAGAGTCTCAAACAAAACAAGCAAACCTCATCACAAAGATAGAGGCTTGGTACGCTTTCCATAGTTGTACTAATTTGTGAGGTTTATGGTGTTTTCTGGAGAAAAGCAGGTGGCTTGGTAGTTATTTCAAATGTGGGCTATTTGTGGTAGTGGTTTTGAGGGGTTTCATATTTCCGAAGAGCTAAGTTTTAAGAGCATTGGACAAAATGATACGTCGTTTTGAACTCATTTTCTAGGAGTTCACTGACCGTGGAACAGGCTACCAGTTATCGCCACTGAGGGTAACCTTAATACTCAGAGTGAATTTGCTAATGAGGAAGTCAGTATTGTGCTCAGAGAGCATGACATGATTGATACAGTTTTTAAAGTAGGTTTTAAACACTCTAAATATCTCACTTCAGCTTTGCAAAGATCTGCTCTTCTTCTGTTCTATATGGTGGTAGAGGAACATTTTTCTGTTTCGTGATTGTGCTTGCAATGGTGTGGAAGCCTTTAAAACAACTTACGATCATACAGATCTCAATATCATAGTTCACATACTATTATAAGAAAAGGAAAGAACTTCTGGGCTGCTTGGCTGTGGTCCCACTAAGCCTGGAGGTATATATCCCAACAGATTTCATTGATACTCCTCAAAATTGATTTGGAACTCCCTGTGTTCCATCAAGGTGAAAGGTGTCTCAGGAATGTGTCAGTCATATTCGAATGGTTGACAGTCATGGTACTGATGTGCTTTTCAGGGAAGCATTACAGGTAAGACTGCTGTTGTTAGAAAGTCAGCATCAGAGATGTGGGCACGGTATTTGCATTAAGTTGGCACTTTTATTAAAAAGAGAAAATAATAAACACACACACACATATAGAATCTTTTAGATAGTTATAACGTGTGTGTATACATGTATGTGTGTGTACATGTAAACACACGCATATATAAGGTCCCCTTTAAAAAGATTTCTGAGGGTTTTAAGTGTGTATCATTTAATCATTACAGCACCCCAGAAGGTGGTACAATTGTTAGTATCCTGAATAAATAATAATTTATTTATTATTAATATATCATTAATATCCTGAGTAAATAAATAAATGTAAAGATTGTCTTTAATGAACCAAAAATTTCACTGATACTGTTTGCTGTAAAGCATCATTTAACATTCTACCATCTTTGATGGCTTTTCAAGAGTTTTGAGTCCGATGACTTGCCTGAGCTACATTTTAATCACTTCTAAAAATTAACGATTTTTAATAAATATTTATTAATAACACTTGAAAGCTCCTAGCACAGTGCTAAAATGTAAAGCATACTCCAAAAAATGCAAAGAATGCTTTCTTTTAAAATCATTATTATGCTAGTAGAATTCAAAAGTAAAGAAGAGGGCCAGTTTACTAAGACTCCTTGGAAAAGGAGTCTCAACCTGACCTCTCAGTGTGGGATGGAAACCCAAACCCTGATTGGCCATCTTTGTAGCCTTCAGAGAATCCCTTAATGTCTCTTTTTCCACGTCCACATATATAAAATGCGTAACTTTATAGTTTCACAATATCTTGAGATCCATGAATGCTAGACTCCTTTCCTGCCACACATTTCTGCCCTTGTGTGGGCAAACAGGCCCAAGCTGAGGACCGTTTTACTTTCGGTGGTGGTGGCATTACTGACCACATATGGGCAGTGAGGCTTAGATGCCAAAAGAGTATATGGTGAAAAGATGAAAAGCCACAGAAATTGTCCCTTGCAAAAGTGACCGCCAAAAGCTTTTCCAGTAATGGGAGTTAAGAGAAGTTGGAAGCTTTAGGTTGAAAGGAAAGAGTGAAAGATATAATACATTGCAGACGGACTTTAAATATAAGTTCCCAACTCATGGGTCAGGAAAGGACCCTTCCCCACAAACATTTCCTACTCCAACTTTTAACGATTCCTAAACTTCTGTTAGTGGACAGTCATTGTCCTCTTATTTTATACACATGAGAAAATGTAATATTTCAAATATCTAGGTAAAAGGATCCATAATTCAACAAAATTATTTGGTGATGATACCTTAAGGTGCTCAGTAGTATGATCTTTGGTCCATTCTCTTAGTCCATTTGAGCAGGATCTTACTTCAGTTATTCAAGGCAAATGAGAATTTATTGTTTCCAAAAATCTCCTAAGAATTTAACTTGACATCTCCAGTCTCAGGTTATTCCAACATCCCATAGTTAAACATTTTTCTTCCAACCTAAATTGAATGCTTTTCTTTATTTCTCCTCAGTGGAAAGAAAAATATTACAATGTCATATGAATGAACTCTCTGAGGCCCTTCCTAATTTTAGTAACAGTATTTCTTACATACTTCTTCGGAAAATTTTGTCACTGTCTCCACTTTAATCTTGAGATAGCTTTGGAATGCCTATACTTCTTTTGAGGAAAAGTCTAGAGGAAAAATTCCTTTTTTCTAGGAAAGAAACAGGTAAATGTAGGCCCAAGGAGTTCCTGGAGATGTAGGGCATTGTGGGAGTCTAGATCCCATCTCTTTCTTACTTTTTTTACTTTTCTCAGAACTGTTTTCTCATTTTGAGTCAAGTCCTGAGCTTTGACCCACTTCCTCTAAGATACTTTGTATTTCCTGGTCTGATCCAAACCTAATGAGGGCCTATCATCAGGTAGAGCAGTGAGACGCATGTTTTAACCATCTTAGTATCTCCCTCAGCAAAGTACAGTGTTTTTTGTTTGTTTTGTGTTGTTTTGTGTTTTGTTTGTTTGTTTCGCTTATTTGGAGTTCAACATAAAAGATGGATGAGTGGGGGCGCCTGGGTGGCTCAGGGGGTTAAGCCTCTGCCTTCGGCTCATGTCATGATCTCAGGGTCCTGGGATTGAGCCCTGCATCAGGCTCTCTTCTCAGCAGGGAGCCTGCTTCTCTCTCTCTCTCTCTTTGCCTGCCTCTCTGCCTACTTGTGATCTCTCTCTGTGTCAAATAAATAAATAAAATCTTTAAAAAAAAAAAAAAAGATGAATGAGTGGTTGATCAGATGGGCAGGATGATGGTCTTTAAGAGAGAACAACTTAACAATGGACAAAGTTTCCAATTTTAATCTCCTTGATCAGTTTTAGGTCCCCTGAACTTGGTGTGCCCTATGTAAATGGACCCTCCACTCCTGTGATTAAACAACTTATAGATCACTGCAGGGCGGCAAAAAGGAATGATGGGTTGGTTAAGTATTACCAACCAGCATTTATCATTGATTGCTCTGTAATCTAAGGCAGAATAATGCCCAAGCCACCTCATGAGCAATAGTATCTATTTTAAAATGAATATGTTCAGTGTGGAGTTCTATACCAAACATACTGTAGAAGCTTAGCATATTGGGAAAAGTATGAAGTTCCACTCCCAGCGTCATACTGAAACCATAATTGGAGCTAGCATGCACCTGTTGCTTTGATTGAGCTTTGTTTACACTCAGCATTTCAGCACCGAGAACAAAGCTCCACATACTCACCCGGTAGAAGGAACTCTGGTATCAGCTGCAAGGCTCCGGAGCTGATCTGTCACGATCACTCTTGGATCATTTTGCAGAGTGGTATTTAGGAAATTAGATAGTATTTACAAAACATTGAATCCACACAGTTTTATTTTATCACAGAAACAATCGTGTTTTCATAATTCCTCTTGATAGCAAGTTGTTGCGTATGTTTTTGTTCTTGTTTTTGTTTTATCCAGGAGAGCAATATCCAACTCTTGGGCTCTGGAAGTAGCCTTGTTATAGAAAATTATTGTTTGTGACGGTACCCGATGAAGTTAGGTTTCAGTCAGTGTGGCTGTTTTATGAGCTATCAAACTGAAAACGTTCAGTGAGGACCAAAGTTGATAGTTAATAGGTGTTTTGAAATGACAGCAGTTATAAATATGGAACCACACTGTGGCAGAGGTGGCACCAAATCATCACAATCCACTCTGAAGCTTTCGTCAGAAAGACTTTTAGGTACCAGAAATAACCACTTGGAAAACAAGATCTGAGGAACCCAGAATAACAAAATTATTTGGATATTGAGACACATCTATCTGTTAGATGTTTATATGTTCTCATAGACACAAAAGAGTTGTTCTGACAAAAGTCTCTTTCTTCGTGGTGTGCTCCTGTGCCGTTTCAGACACGTTTTTATGCCTGGCCATCAGTGAGGAAGAGTTTAGATGTCTTGTTTTCAAATTTAGAAGAACTGTTTTCTTCTTAGCTAACACCTCTCACACACTGCCATGAAATAACGTATGTCAGGTCCCCACACAGATGGTAGTTGTCCTCATTCTCAGCGAGGAGCTCCCCTCTCGCTTCATTAAAGAAGTACATTCCCAACATAGGGTATTCTGTGCTATGCGGCCAAGTAAAATCACTGGACAGCTACAGTTTGAAGATTGGGCTTTACATGTTTTCTAGCTATAAGAGAAGTCAAGCAGACATCATAGAGATGCTGATTCTGCTTTCCTTGGGAAAACACAGAAGAATTCTCAGAAGGGTGACAAAGGGAAGTTAGTGCCCAGACATGTGTCCTGATGTACAGTGTCAGCTGGAAGGATGGTGATTCTGCTCTGTAGGCAGATGGAAATAAGGAAAGGGAAAGAAAAAGAGAAGAAAGCCCCTGCCCCATGTATCATCAGGAAACCAAATTCTCTGAGGCCTCTCTCTCTTGTTCCTGAGGGCTGGTATGGTTCACTTCTTCTCACTGACCAAGGAAGTCCGTTCCCCTGATGGGCAAGGAAGAACAAAGGTCATGAGCATTTCACTTATTTTGTTGGGATGAAGTCGTTTTCCAAATAATTAATCGGCAGTCATTTTGAATTCCTGGCATGTGGTTAGTGCCAGATGAGACACTAGAGAGGAGAGAAAGGAAAACTGTGAATGTTCCTGAGCCCCCACCACCTGGCACGGTCACTGCTCCTCGTTTCCTTCCCTGGAACCACCAACACGGACACCTGAAGACAGAAAGGGAACTCAGAGTTTAATTGTGGGGAGGGCAACAGGAGCTCACCGGAGGTAAATGTTAAAGTTCACTGACTGCACGTGCTTCAGGAATTCAGAGACAGAGGGAAACACAACAGCTGGAGTAATGGAGAATCTGCAGCGGTGAATTCTGTGAGGCAGCCGCACTCTCCTAGACCTCGATAGGAAGGACTCCTGTCCTATGCCCCACGCTGTGCAGGGAACCTCTTATAACAAACACCACTCAGACCCTACTTCTCCACACTGCGCCTTCACCAAAAGTCAAGGGCTAATGAACTGATAAACAAAATGTGGTCTACACATCCAGCGGACCGTTATTCAGCTAAATAAAGGAATGAAGTTCCGCCCCGCGCTGCAATATGAATGAACCTTGAAGACAGTATGCGACGTGAAATGAACCAGTCACAAAAGGACAAATGCTGTATGGCTTCACTTATGTGAAATATCGGGAACAGTCAAATTCAGAGAGACAGCAAGTTTAGAAATTTCCAGGGGCAGGGGAGAGGGAGAATTATTGTTTAACAGGTACAGAGCATTTGTTCGAAAAGCTTAAAATTTTTTTGGAAAGATAGTGGCACAGTATTGTGAATGTAATTAATGCCTCTGGATTATACATTTAAAAATGGTTTAAATTGCAACATTTTGTAGACATTTTGTATATAAATTTCATATATATTCTACACTCCCCCCAACCCCTGAGGAAAGCACTTGCTATTGAATGCCATAAAGGGGCGCGGGCTGTGCTACAACCAGAGTCTTAGATGGATGCTGCCTGGGTAGAAGGAGGGGGAATGTTTGAGCAAGAGAAGCTTTAAAGTAAGTCAAAGGGCAGCATAACTCATCGAGCCCTTTTTCTCATGTTCCAAGTGAAGGTTCCGGATACACTCAAAAATTAACCCAAGACCCACAGCGGTTGCACATGGGAGCTGAAATAGGAGTATCCACCTGCCGTGACGCATCATGTTGTGTATGTTTAGGTCTAGATGAAAAGTGCACAAATCGGCAACTAGACAGGGATTAGACATTAGCATTGTGAATATTTATTTTTTATAAAAATATTTAATAAGAGTACATTAAATTTTCAGTGAAATTAAAATAAAATTTTAGCCTCATTTAAATCATTTAAAAGTATCTCAAGGGCAAAACCATCATCGTAGTACTCACACAGTTGGCCAAGGAAAAAGTATACATGCTAGAAATTTGGCAAAAATTCCAGGAGGTACTTTTTGGGCTTTGAGCAATGCATCATCTTTTGAGTTTGTTACTAGAAGTTGTGGTCACAACTCTGCCAATAGTGATGACATCCTTTGGAACAATTTGAAGCTTATTTATTATATTTTCTGGATCTGCCCAAAGAAGGAACATCTTGCTGAAATAGATAGCAAATTTGCCCTTGCAACCACTGTCACACACATGGTGGGGATGCTAGCTAGACACAGTTAAAGTGATTAGATTTAATTTTGAGAAGATACAAGATGAACTAAAAAGAATAGGAACAACAGAAATTTCTCCAATAAGGAATAAACCAAGCTCATTGGAGGAAAATGAGATCAATTTTAAATTGTGCTCCCCACAGTTACTTGATATGAAGTATTGTTTGTTACCAATGTTGTTAGCAAAAACTTACCAAAAAAATTATAGCTAAGCTTGGCTATTTCGCCTATGAAAGAAGTTAACATTTTCTTTCAATTTAAGAGAAAATAGTCTTTCTAAATCAAAGGAAGATTCAAACAAGAAATGAGAACATTTGCCTAATTATGGAGAAGTTTCACAGTCTTAAAACTAATCTCTATAGAGTGTATTTTCTGGTCATTCTAAATCAAGGTGTATTATTCTAAGAGAACTATTTCTAAGAATCTCTTATTGCTTTCATTGTTGTTTCTGGAAAAGTAACTTAAATTCCATGGGGTGAGTGAGGGGATATGATTTGTTCAAGAAAGTTTCAATTTTTAGCAATATTTATTAATTTTGAAATGTAACCTATAAGAAGTAAACCTTGTCTCCAGCAGGGTGTGTGGCCGAGAGGGTGGGAGAAGCTACCAGACTGTGAGGGGAAGAGTGGCATGTGGGGATTGGAAGCTGATGCAGAAGGGTGGGAAATGGGGGAAGAGGGTAGGGGCACCTTCAGTGAGGTCTCTGGGTTCAGAGGCTAGAGGGGGATGGAGGAGGGAGGTGCGGACAGGCACTCAGAAGACAGTGAGAAAACGGGCCCAACCCAGGCAAAGGATGGAAGTTCATGAGCAGAGGGAAGTGAAGGCTTTCCAGAAATCCCAGCAGCAATTTTCTTCTTCCTCTAAAACAGACCCTTGGTATGTGTTGCCCAAGTGCTTTCTAAAGGGGCTGTGCCAGTTTACTCCACCTCCCTGCCCCAGTAATTTGTGAGAGTTCAGATTTCACTGTATCTTTGCCACTGTTGCTGTAAGTTTTGAAATTCATTAAAAGTATCATAATTTGATAGTTTACCAGCATTTCTAAAAGGTAGCATTGTGAAAAAATGAAAACAATCTTTGTTTTTAAAATATTTCTTAGAGACTCACAGTGCTTTCTGCCTTTGGTATGGAGGGGGGAGCCCTGAACCAAGTGTCCGAGTCCTTGTCTCCTGGTGCCGGTCTCGAGGACACATCCATGAGCCTCTCAGTCTCTCCATCTGAAATGTGAGAGCCCTGATGAATGTCCTGCTCAGCCCCACGGTGGTCAGGAATATTAAAGGACATGAAAAAAGTGAACATTCATACGTGATAAAAATTCTAGATGACCGTAAAGTTTAAGCTAATTGGAGTCTTTTCTATTAGTATAGTTTATGGGAAAACTGAGCCTGCATACCACTGTGTGGGGTTTGTGAGACTAAAACCAAGGTGCATCACTTCTGACTCCAGTTTTTAAAAGTTGGAATTTGAGGCGGGGGTAAGGACTTCAATAGGTAATTCTTATGTTCATGTAGAAAATCAAATATGTAAGAAGAGCCAGGAAAATTCTCAAAAAGTATAAACAGGGAGAGGGAATACTAAATAGCCAGGCCAGATATCAAAACATGTTACAGAGCTATAGTAATTCAAAGTTTGATGTTGCTACGTAACTAGATTAATTGAGCAGCCTAGAAAGACCAGAATTACACCCAAATATAAATAGTGAATGTAATATATGATAAAGATAAAAAAATAATCTCCAAAATACATTGGTGACCAAAGCACACAAAAAACACTAAGATACAAAACAACAGAAAGTTATATTACGTTGTCATTTATATTAAGAGGGGTCATCAATACATGACTATCAATACTATGAGACTATCAATACATGTGTGTTTGTACACATACGTTTATACGATTGCATATGCTTGTGTGTACGTAAAGTTATCTGGCAGGACCCGTATGAAACTGGTAAAAGTGGTTGTTGATGCATGAGTTCAGCCATGAGAGGGAGCTTTACTGGTGAATACTCTCTCTGCTATAGTTTGGGGGTTTTAAACCCATTTCAGATACCACGTATTTCAATACTTTTTAAAAAAATATTAGCTCCAAGTAAGCGAGAATCAGGGGAAGTTCTGTTAACCAAATACTTGAGTGATGGCTTTAACTTTTCACTCAGGTATTGTAGCGTCTTGGTATCTAGTACATCGGGAGTTAGAGAAATATACCTTCCTGCAAGTCCTTGTATGTCCTAGGCACAGAGCTGGCTTGTCGTAAAAGCTTTCTGGAGCATGAGGTAACTGTCCTTTTCTATAAAATGGGTCTAATTGAGGAAGCAGGATCACATGGTTGGCAGTCCCCTTAAATATTTTCCCCCATAGTACCAGCGTGGGTAAATCAAACTTTGGGCAGCAGGCAAATTCCATGAATTCATGTGTAGCATTTCTTCTCTGTTTAGAATTGAGATCCAGTTCCCTAGCTTTAAAAAATTATCTCCCTGAAAATCTTGCTACATTTTTTGCACTGGTTGAAATGAAGCCTTTTGGACCCATGGGGAGTTGTTAAAATGCCTTCCTTTGGAAAGCCACTGCAGTGGATGTCAACGGAGAGATTTGTGTCTTGCAGCTTTTTCTGATTCTCCTTGTTCTTTGGGTCCCCCACAGTTCCTTTCTCCACCACAGACAGAGCCACTTCAAAATGCGCCTCCCAAAAGTAAACTAAGCAAGTATTTGTGTTTAACTTAACATTGGAGAAATGTATTAAACATATATTGCCAACAATTTCATCAAATCGGAAATTTTGCAAGTCCATAAAGTCAGCATAAAGAAACAGAGACAGCCTTGATGTATTTATCATCAGCTTGGAAAAATCAGCTCTCAAAACAATGCGTGCCATAACAACGAAATGTAAGGCAGGATACAGTGATTTAGCTGCTGGCCTTTGGGCCAACTGTGATCATTAGTAACAGTACATACTCTGTAATAAGTGATGGAATGATGATGGCTTATGGATTATAAGACAATCACAGTAGGCTGTTTCATGCTCTCAAGGTTGGTAGCAGTATTCTTAATCTGTGGTATCATATCTGTAACAAATAACCCCAGAATGTAGTGTCTTTTTTTTTTAATATTTTATTTATTTATTTGACAGAGATCACAAGTAGGCAGAGAGGCAGGCAGAAAGATAGGATGAAGCAGGCTCCCCAGGGAGCAGAGAGCCCGACATGGGGCTCAATCCCAGGACCCAGGGATCATGACCTGAGCCGAAGGCAGAGGCTTTAACCCACTGAGCCACCTAGGCGCCCCTGTCTTTTTTTTTTTTTTAACAGATTTTTTATTTATTTGACAGAGAGATCACAAGTAGGCAGGGAGGCAGGCAGAGGAAAAAGGGAAAGCAGGCCCCCCACTGAGCAGAGAGCCCGATGTGGGCCTCAATCCCAGGATCCTGAGACCATGACCCAAGCCAAAGGCAGAGGCTTAACCCACTGAGCCACCCAGGCACCCTCAGAACGTAATGTCTTAAAACAACCATAATCACGTATTATCTCATGACTACAGTGGACCAGGAATTTTCGAGCAGCATGGTTGACCAGTTTGGGCTTATGCTTTCCCAAGAGGGTTGCAGTCAGTTACGTGTCAGTCGGGTGTTCGCTGAGGCTAAACGATGCGCTTCTTCGGTGATTTACTTCCATGGCTGGGAGGTCAGTGTGAGCCGTTGGCTGGGGACCCCTGTTCTCCATGGGGCTACAGATGTGTTCTCACACCACGGCAGGTGGCTTATTCCAGAGCAAGCCATCCAAGAGAGCAAGGTGGGAACCACAGTGCCTTCTGTACCCTAGCCCCAAAGGTCACATACTGTCACTTTCACCAGCCCTGATTCAGTGTGGGAGGGAGCTGCACAGGGCATGAGTACCAGGAGGCAAGAATTATCAAGGACCGGCTTGGAAACTGGCTACCACAGCAGCTCCAGCAAGATATAGTCTTTAGGGAAAGATCAGTTTGGGCTCAGTTAGAAAACATAGTGCAAAGTCAAGAGCTTCATCTCTTCTCCATAAGTACGAATGCTGAAGATTAAACTGTATTACATTCAGTAACTAATAATTTTGAAGGAGGAAATTTCTATTGAGTAAAGGACCACAGCCAAGAACTGCTGAACATAGTTCAGTCTTTTCCCACCACTAAATCTTAAGCGAACATTTTTCTAACATTAGATTTCTGTAGGATGACTAATAGACTGTAGGGTAATTCAGCCATTGTTTTTAAAAATCCATTTTGGCAAATAAACCCGAGACTCTGCCGAAAGAGCTGAGGTGAACCCCCACTCTTTCAGAAAGTACTGAGGGGCCTGTGTGTGTCTGAGGGCCTGTGTGTGTGGCCTCTTGGTAGAGGGAAGGTCTCCCTTCTCGATTTGTAGCCCAACCCCACACTCACTAATCTGCCTGGCCTTCACTTTATCCTCTTAGTAGGACCTAAGGCTGACTCAGCTCAACTGGGATTTGGAATCTTGACTCCAGAAAGTCTGCATTTTTTTAAACCTCAGACTCAGCCATTCTCTGATTTTAAAACTAGTAACATTTTAAGTTACATACTCAAAGGCAGATTTAGCATTAAATGCGATATTGTCCATAACATGCTTTTGCAGAGCAGCATCTGGGTGGTTAAACGTCAGACTCTTGATTCTGGCTCAGGTCATGATCTCAGGGTCATGAGATTGCAACCCATGTCGGGCTCCACACTCAGTGCAGAGTCTGCTTGAGATTTTCTCTCTCCCTCTGCCTCTCCCCTTCCTTGTGCACACATATGCACAAGCTCTCTCTCATAAATTAAGTCAGTAAGAAAAGAAGAGAAGAGAAGAGAAAAAAAAATCTTGGGGGGAAGAAAAGAAAAGATGCTTTGGCACCACGCTTGAGAAAGAATCACGATGCAATGAAACGGTTTTATAGCCATCCTAATTGTGCCGTCATTACCACCGTCATGCAGTTGACCTTGAGTTTCTGTCCAGCTGTACCACATGCTGATTCTGAGGTTTCCTGTGTTTTCTAACCTTTTTTTTTTTTTTTTCAAAAGTGGACAAGACCACTCTTTCTGGGCAAGACCACTCTTTCCCACTTTTCTACCCTACAGGAATTTTATACACATAAGTGAAAGAATATACGAAACTTAATTAAAGAAAAGCAGAATAGGAAAGAGTTTCTTTTAAAAGACCCCTAGAATAAGATCTAGAAGAGGTTCAGTGTCTTCAGGTAACCAGCTCCTTCACAAACCCTGGATGCCTCATACTTGCAGTCAGAGTTTAAGACTAGATGATCTTAAAGATCCCTTCCATCGCTAGTCATCCCATGGATTTTGTATCTGATCTCACAACAGACCTGAGTAAGGTTTATTGTCGGGCAAGTTACTTAACCTCTCTGGGATTCAGCTTCTTCAGGTAGAAAATGTGACTAATCATAGTGCCTTCTCATGGGCTTGTTAAAGATTAAATGAGCTCAAGTACATCAAGTCCTTTGAACAGTGCCTGGAACATGGTAAGCAGTGTCAGTGTCAGCAATGCAGACGATGACTCCGCAGACGAGAAGGCTGAGACTCATGAGAGCTGATTGTATTTTCTGAAGTCATAGAGCTGGAACTTGAGTTCCTTTCTTCTAGTAAACCACATTATTGGCACATACACCTTTCAAACCTTGAAATGCACAGTTGATTATCATAGCATCTAAACAGCTAGCCCCCCACCCACCCAGTCACTCTCTGCCAAGGTTGTTTTACAGAAAAGGAAAGAAAGGAGAAGATGAGCTGTTACTTGTCCCCAGGATTCTGACCGTCCATGGGACATAAGGCAGTGCTTCCTTCAAAACCAAGTCCCACCAGGGCATCACCCCTCAGGAGGGTGGAAGAGAATTCTACTTAGTTCCCAAGCACTCTTGTGGCTGCCTCAGTTCTGCTGGTAATCACTCATTTTACCCTGCCTTAGTCATGTCTCGATGCTTCTCACTTATTCAGAGAAAGAGAACAAATTTCACTGTACACAGTTCAGCCTATTAAAGCAGTAGATAATAGTATGAATTTAAAATAGATTCTCAGGGGGAGCCTGGGTGGCTCAGTCGGTTGAGCATCTGACTCTTGGTTTTGGCTCAGGTCATGCTCTCGGGGTTCTGAGATTGAGCTCCACATGTGGCTCAGCGCTCAGCAGGGAGTCTGCTTCAGATTCTCTCTCTCTCCGTCTGCCCCCCCAGCCCACACTCTGTCTCTTGCTCTCTCTCTCTAAAATAAATAAATCTTTAACAACTAAATAAAATAAAATGAAGTAAAATAGATTCTCTGTCCTCCAGTTCTCCAGTCTTCTCCACTCGTAGTGATTCCACTTCAGGTGACCGCACGACAAGCAAAACCGCATTGTCCCCCGTGCAGTTACTACACTGGGATGCTCCATGGCCACAGACAGTGCAAACATCATTTTAGCCATTTTTAAAAGGGAGATGACCCTGGAAAGTAATCTGATTACTTTTACTGTTCTTATTGTTTGTTTTGTTTTCAAATATAATCAGACATCATTTCTCGGAGGTTGTGTATTTCAAAACAAATGTCCTTGAATGTCTGTACAATTCCAAACAGTGCTGCCTTTACTCAAAATATTTTTAAAATTACTCTCTAGCAATTATCTTTAGAGCTTGCAACACATTCTTTTGAAAAGCCTCAGTGGTGACACACCAATCACATTATTTTACTAACACACTTTATGGTTATAGATTCAAATTACTACTGACAGAAAAAGAAAAATTATGGCAGAGATTGTCTTGTGGCTCCTCAGCAGCTATGTATAGTGAAACTAAACTGAGGCAGAAAATTAAAGAAATGTTAAAGAAAAATGTCTAAGTATTGACTGGTAATAATAGATTATTGCCATTTCTGGATGTCACTGGCACATTTCCACTGTATCAACATCATTAAGAATATTTACCTTCATATACTCTAAGTTTACCTAGTGGAAAAGTTAAATAAAACATTCTATAAGAACACTTTTTAACAAAATAATGTTCAATAATTATATTCAATTTTTATATTTTATATTATTTTTAAATGTTATAAAATGTATTATTTTATTGCCCTATAAAACACACAAGCTTATTAACCTGGTTTTCTTGGTCTATTTATGAGAA
Organism: Martes martes; assembly: GCF_963455335.1. Taxonomy (NCBI): domain Eukaryota; kingdom Metazoa; phylum Chordata; class Mammalia; order Carnivora; family Mustelidae; genus Martes; species Martes martes. Next base: position 90,807,287 of record NC_137893.1, on the reverse strand, counting down.
TGTTTTATCAAAATGGATATTTTAAATGTTATAAAGATGTAATACTGTGCTAAATTAGACTATAAATGATTAATTTGGAAAACAAATGCATTTTTATTATTTTTCTAGAATGCCTTTATTTGTTTTAATAGGCAACTATTAGGAAGAAAGATGCCTTCTATGTGCACATATGCTGTCTTTAAGTGTTCATGCCAAAATGAATAATTGAGTTAACATTTGTCCAAATTTTAAGTGTAAGTTTTGTGTTTATACTTAACCCTTTTGCATATTTATACACATTCTGTATTTGTTCAGAACACTCTGATTTGGTTTTTATCCTGTATGGGTAAATTGATTTGTGATTTAAAAAAAAAAAAAATGAATAGAGAGAAAAGTACAGAGTCAGAAAAACTTGGAACTGAATTCTTCAAAGAGATTTCAGTAAAGGGAAAGAAATTAGATTTTTGGCTGCTAACGCTTGGCTCAAGGGTTTTGATTTAATGAAGCTGTGTGGTGTGGCTTTGAAAAGAGCAGAAATCAAGAGACTTGGGCTTAAAAGTCCTTGGCTCCACCACTAATCTCTCTGAAGGACCTCAGACAAATCACTTGACCCCCGTGAGCTTCTGTTTGCTCATCTGTAAAATGAGAGTTTTGACGACAACCCCTTCGAGCTATAATATCCCTCATCATTCTAACTCTGAATGTACTAATTCATATCTTCTTTTCCCTGTGTGTTATTTGCATGCAGACTACCTAAATACCCACAGATGTTTAACTTCCAGACTTTATGTTAGCTTGGGCTGCCATCACGAAATACCATAGACGGGATGGCCTAAACAACAGACATTTATTTTCTCATAGTTCTGGAGGCTGGGAAATCCCTGATCAAGGTGCTGGCCAACTCAGTTCCTTGTGAGAGTACTCTTCCTGGCTTGCAGATGGCCACTGTCTTGCTCTCTCCTCATGTGGTCTTTTCTCAATGGGAGAACATGGAGAGAGAGACAGAGACAGAAGTCATTGTCTCCCTCTTGTCAAGCTGCCAAGTCCTATCACATTAGGACCCTACCCTTGTGATCTCATTCAAGTTTAATTACCTCCTAAAAACTCTGTCTCCAAATACAGGCACATTGGGCATTGGGGCTTCAACAGATGAAGTTTGGGAGAACAGAGCAGCTCTCCTAGATATTTTGTTCTAGAAATATCTAGATCCTCTCTTCATTCCGGTGGCTGGTACTGACTTACCTCTTTTTTAGGTTAAGAAACCTGAAGTTTCTTGAGCTTCCAAAATCAGAGAAATAAATAATAAATACATTATCAACAAATGTGTAAAAGAATTAGAAATGGAAATGGTAGCTTGATGAAACTTTTCCACAATATTTTATTATGGAAACTTTTAACATAAAGCCCACAGACATATAGAAAAGTTGGTAGAAGTTAGTAACAAATACCCATATACCTACCACCTGTATCCTCACTTAATATTTTATTCTTGTTTTCTTTCACATCTATCCATCTTCCATTCATCCGCCAACTATCTTTTTTTAGGCCTTTCAAAGTAGATTGCAGACATCAATACTTAAGCATTGAGCTAAAGTCCAGTCTTTCTTCTTTTAAGATAAAATTTTTGTACAATGAAATACACAATTCTTAAGTGTAGCATTCTGAGAAAATTCTTTTAGATCACTATTTTAAATCTTATTATGTTCTATATACGTAGCAAAGGAAAGAGTATTGAGAAAAGGACACAGTTCCGTTAGTAGAAGCTATTTATAACTTAATGCTAGTTGTTAAAATCACCATTATTTCAATCACTAAAAAGGAGAAAGCTGGGAAGTGGGAGGGGGGAGATGAAGAGAAGTACTGGAATCTTTAAAAAGAAGAAGGAGGAGGAGGAGTGAGGAGGAAAGAAGAGGGACGCCTGGGCGGCTCTGCTGGTTGAGCATTCGATTCTTGATCTTGGCTCAGGTCGTGATCTGAGGGTCATGAGATCCAGCCCTGCACTGGGCTCCACACTGCTGAGCATGGAGCCCGCTTGAGTTTCTCTCTCTTCCTCTGCCCCTACCCCTGCGCTCGCTCACTCTCTCAAAAAAATAAATAAAATTTTTTAAAAAAGCAAATTTGAAAAAAACTAAATAAAGAAGGTAAATATAGCAGAAGATCAGGAAAGACTTGTGATAGGCCTCTGGGTACTTTGTATGAACACACATGAATGATTTGCTTTCTACTTTTGCCTTGCAAGTTTGAGGGCAGGCAAATGGAAAAAAAGATGTTGTTTCTGCTTTCTGCTGTCATCCCCAGAAATCCTTTCTCAGCTAACTGGAGAGAATCTCACTTGGCTCCTGACACATGCTTGTTCCCTTGTTAAACATTCCTAGGTGAGTGCAAATGAATGAATTACTATCCTTAGCAGTCAGCAGTCCTTTAATAGGGACACCTTAAGTGGTGGTTATGAGATAATTATCCTAGATCTTCTAATGGATCGTATGCAGCTCTCTCTAAAGGTGTTAGAAGATTCCAGGCAGGTCAGAAGAGGGCTTTCTCATGCATAGGTGTGCATAACTGGTTTAGATTTCTTTGTCTTTGTATACGTAATATATAAAAATATAATTATATAATATAGCTGTGTGTGTGTGTGTGTGTGTGTGTGTGTGTGTGTGTTTGTATTGATATATACAGACACATCGACATTGTCTGAGCCTACTAGGAGTACTGGTTGGTGTGCCCCTTTTGCTCGTCCCTGAATTAGTCGTAGATTTCTCAAGCAGTTGTAGTTTAAAGTCAGTCTGCATCCACTGGAGTCTTAGCTGCTCTTAGTGGTTTCTTCTCCGCTTTGTCCTCCGCTCTGAGTTCACCACTCTCTTCATGAGTCATGCCAGCGTTCAGAGCATCCATGGCTATTTCCCTCCCAAGCACTGGAAGGCGTTGTTTGTGTAGGCAGCAGTTGGTAAAGAAGGGCTTTTTTGGTATTGCCGCAGTCCTTGGGGTGTGATATACTATCTGTCTTTCCAGGCAGGCGCTCTGGGAGGGGGAAGAAAGACAAAGCAATGTATTCTCAGTGCTGAGAATTGCTTACTTTACTTACTGTGGCAGTGGGTAATAGAACGTCAATGAGATTGGCCTCTTTGACTCAAAGCAATCCAGAGTGAGAGAGGGCAGCCAGAACCAGCAGTGGGTCCTCACCTGGGCCAGCAGAGGTTCCCATGAAGTCATCATCACAGAAGCGCAGGTTGGAAGAAGAAGCGTGAGGGTCAGAGATGGCATTGGTGTGCAGGTGTGGGCCTCCACTAGAAAGTCGCACTGGGCATCTGTGGCTAGGTGACAGAGTCCCTCTTATCAGGAGGTTGGAGCAAACATCTGGCCATGCCAGAAGTGGTTACCATGACGAAGTCAGGCCTACCGGCAGGCAGGCAACACTGAGGAGCTCCGAAGACGGGGAGATGGGCACGAATCAGTGTGAGACCAGCCACGGACAGAAATGACACCTGAAAGAATCCCAACAGTGGGGCCCTGGCAGGAATGGTGGGTGGCCCAGCAGCTGAACAGAGTAGAATGACCAAGTGGACAGGGTAGGGGCCCAGCAGACAAAGCCTGCTCTCACAGGTGATTTTCTTGTCACCCTGCAAGACAAAAGCATTATGAGACGCGGCCTCATGTAGGCAGGGCGGCTGGGTGACATAATCCTTAAAAGGCTGAAGTGGATGGTTCCATGCTTGGAGTTTTTTCTTTAAAAGGTATAATTGTGAGGGCAAGGAAAACTGTTTTGAACTTGGTTTTTAAATTTTACTTTACATTTTCCTGGGGTTTAGTTCTATTTGCTTCCAGCACGGTCCAAATACCTACTTCAAAGCAAACATTCTAACAAGAACTTGTTAAAAGGAAGGGAAACCAGCTCCTGTGGCTTCTTGTACACCAGCTATGGAGGCACTCACAGAACCACGTTTGTGAGTTGAGTGTAAATGAATCCGAAACCTACAAATTAGATTTCCCTTGAAATACACATGGGTTTAAAACCTTAACGGGAAAAGAACTTGGCAAATCAAATCTGACCATATTCAGTAAAACCTCACTAATTTGCACTAATGACCAAGAGACCCATTGAGAATTACCGAATTTTTGTGAATATGTTAGCATGGGAACAAATACCAAAACAGGGGTAAAGGGATAAGGGGGTATGGAGGGAGAATGGGAGTAGGGGGGGAAATCAAAGTTCCAGCATCAAACAAACATACTTTCTGGTACAATGAAGAATGTATTTGAACGGTTACTGGAATGAAACTCTATAGCTTAATGAGTGCCTTGCTGTGGTGTGCCTGCCCACTGGGGAGGCCGCCATGTCACACAGCCCAGCTGAGCCAGCAGCTAATGTGCACTTAGGTAAAGAGGCCTTCGCTTTATTGAAAGCTGGGGGTTGGGAGGGGTTGTGGTTTTCGCAGGGGTGTGAACCAGTGAGATTCTACCATGTGTCAGGCACGTTTGTTACGGGCTTACACATGCAGGCTGTGATTGTAAATCAGCATTTTGGGTGGGATTGCTTATTACTGCTTTAAAAAAAAAAGAGAGAACTTGCTGGAAGAGACAGCAAGGGAAGTTGGGATTCCAACTAATTGATTCTTCCTTAGACGTTAGCCAATCATAGACGGTCTTTCCGTTATTCTGAATTGAAGGTTGACGATTTAGTAGCCCTCTATATGACATGAATTTCATTAATAAGTCGTATCTTCCTGTACAAGCAACTATCTGAAACGTGCTTTGAAGATTGGATTATCCATTCCTGAAACCCAAATTTCAGGAATTACAGTGCTTGTTTTTAGTTCATTTCATTGGAGAAATAGGATATTTTTTTCTAGTTGTTACTAATTTAACAACTGCAGTTAAAGTACAGTGCTGAGGCTTCCTTTCGCTTTTCTCTCCCTTATATCTAAGAATATCTAGGGCTTGGATATTCTTTATAATTCAGGAATGGCTCTTAACTAAATGTGCTGTTCCTCTGACTTAAGTAATGATTTGTGTTTATACTGCTTTTGGTCACTCCTTCCTGCTTGTCTTACTGCGAGCCAGTGTTCTACCAGCTGAAGAATAATTTGGAACTTCTACTTAAGCAGTCACTGAAGGCAATGGGGAATAATAAATACGTGTAGCCAGAGCTTTCTCTAGGACATGAGTCGAGTGAATGGTTGCAGGTCTTAACAGTGCAGGCCCTGGACCAGAAAAGGAGTTGTCACCCCGGCTGGTGCAGAAAAGGACTGAGCCTCACTCAATGTCTACGAGAGCCTTCTGCTTTCATCATTTTTAATCTCTCCATTCTTCCCAACTCCCCAGTTGAACAATAAAACACAATTCATGCAGACCTTTTTTTTGTCATCTCCCCTTCAAGCCAGGGAGTGGGGAGGTTCATTAGTATCCCCATAGGAACTATAGCAAAACAGTTAACTCTTCCCAAGCCCCGCGTTTTGCTCCATGACTCTCAGCTAGATGGTCTACTTTGCTTTAAAAAAAAAAAAAAGGGGGACGCCTCGGTGGCTCAGTTGGTTGGGCGGCTGCCGTCGGCTCAGGTCATGATCCCAGCGTCCTAGGATCGAGTCCCACATCGGGCTCCTTGCTTGGCAGGGAGCCTGCTTCTCCCTCTGCCTCTGCCTGTGCTCGCTCACTCTCTCTCCCTCTCTCTCTCTGACAAATAAATAAATAGGATCTTTAAAAAAAAAAAAATCCAAGGCCAGTGTAGGCTTTCTGAATTCTTTTCTTCTTGACCTCAAAATGCCTCTTGTTTACTTTTCTCGTCTCTCTTGGATCTGTTTCTGAAGACGTCTTCGTGGCTTTGTTGGGCAGGTGCCTGACCCCCCCTTCTCCCTCCGATCTCCCCCTCCTTTCTGTATGTGAACAGATTCAGGTCCCCCCGCCCATCCTGAGTCCTGTCCTTGATAGTTCAGCTTACTGTTACTATTACTGCCCTTTGACATCAGAATTCCTCAGAATGTTGGAGAACGTACTACTACTTTGCATGGATGATGTATTGCAAATCTTTACGTTGTCTAACGTTCTGCTTGGTCTTGCCCCTGATAACCTTTCCAGACTCATCCCTCTTCCTTGTCCTGCTGCAGCCAGGCTGGCCTTTCTCCTGTGCCTCAAAAACTCCACTTAGGCTCCTCCCTTGGGGAATTTCTACTTGCAGGTCTCTCTAGCTTGCTTGTTTTTTTGTTTTTTTGTTTTTTTGGTTTTTTTTGCAAAAATCTGCATGGCTTACTCCCTCGTTTCCTAGAGGTCTCCCTGATCCAGTGTTAGCTCTGTGCACAGGCCTTCCCTGACAGCTTACCTGTGCCGCTAACTCCATCCCCCCTCCACAGTCCCTGTTGTTTTTTCCCAGAGCACTTGTCACTCCTGCCACACTGTGTATTTATTTGTGTGGTATATTTGTGTAAGATACTGCCTGAGGGCACAAACTTTGCCTCTTGCTCACAGGTGCGTTCCTAGCACCTCTGTGAGTGGCTGGTAAGTAGTGGGCACTTGATCAATAATTAGTGAATGGATGAAAGATATAGATATATATAAATATCCTGCAAATATATACTAACCCTTTCTCTGGTTAACTTTGTTCTTTTGTTGCTTTGGGGTATTTTTTTTAATCAGTGAATTTTCAGGGTTTTTTTTCCTGTGCAGGTATTTTTTAAAACAGTGCTTAAATGGAGCATTGCTCTTTCTGGCTACACCTTCCTTTTGCTTCATAATTAAATAGATATCAAATACACAGGCAAATCCTTGCTGAGAAGAATCATTTCTTAATTCAGCTTGGAATTAAGATTTGGACAATAAGAGAATAAAGCTTCAAATAAATAAGTTGTACATCATCAAGGGCTTTTTGAGAATTTTTTAAAATCAATTTTTTAAGTCAAGTTTTGCTTTTCTTATTTATTTATTCCCTCTTCCAATACGTGTTTATTGAACTTTCAGAAACTAATGTTTTAACAAATACGGAAGAGAAAGGCATTGCCCACAAGACACTTAAAGCCCAGTTGAAAGAGATAGTAGAGAACTATATAATCTCATTATACTCTTTAACTACTTTGGTAGTCCCTCACAGGAGGAAGTGGGAGCAAGGGAAGGTTACTTCACCTACTCCGGGGTCCTGAGGGCTTCATGGGAGAAGGATTGCTTGAGCTGAATTGTGAAGGATGAGAAGTTAGCCAAGCAGGGAAGGAAGAGCTGCGGAGGGAACATAAGCAGAAGTAGAGTTGCAGGGAGGAACAGCATTGCCTGGTCGGGATATTGCCAACAGCTGGAGATTAGTAAAGCATGAAGTACATGGTGCAGAATTCCTGGAGACGTGGGGGCTAAGGCATGGAGAACGCCATGTTTAGGAGCTTATTCTTTGACAGGCTGTTGACCGAGGGCCTATAAGCTAGCAAGTGAGTATCAGATGTAGAAGGAATAACCTAGCACTTTCAACTTTTTGGTGGTTTTAAAACCTTACCACATAGCTGTTGTTCACACAGAATCTTACATATTAGCTTGATATCAAAATCAAATCAAAGCAGAACTGCCCAGTTGAGGTTGGGGTAGAAAACTCAGAACTTCCTACATGGCCTCCCCTGCCCTTCTCCTGGCCCCTTTAGTCAGCTCCTGGGACAACGTCACAGAACCTCTTTGGCTTTTCTGAGCACCCTTTTTAAAAATAAACCTTTCATCATATGAACTAGGCAACTGGCTAAGAAAGCTCGAGTATCCCAATGAATTAAGGGCAAAGCCCAGAATAGAACCAGGCCTCTTGATTCCCAGTTTAGTGCTTTTTTTTTTTTCCAGTGTAACATTCTGTCATTGGTGAAAAAATCGGCTATTTCACACAACAGAAGTTCTTCATTCCTATTACAGGTACAATATGAAATGAAGAAATGAAGAAAGAAAATGCCCAAGTTAGAGTAAATTTTCTACATTTAATACATGCAAACTCTTTATGCAGGTTTTTTTTTTTTTAACAGATTCATTAGAATTGGATTCTAGTTCATATAATTCCCTTTGATTTTTCATGCTGAGAGAGTACCAAGTTTTCCCTCAACTTGAATTTTTAGGAATTAGATATAGGGAGTTTTCTGTTAAGGCCTCTTGTTAATGGACTCCCTCCCCATCAAGTCTTGATAGAGCCTGAGTTTACTGACCTTGTCTAAATAGTATATCATGGCTGACGCCTGTTATAATGGCAAAAGCAGTGGAATAAGTCAGGAGACCTGGTTTTACTCCCAGGCCAGCCATTAGCTGGCTGAATAACATTCGGAAAAGTCACTCGAGCTCAACTGTACAATGAGAAGTTTGAACTAAATTACCTCAAAGTCCCATTCCAGCCCCTACAGTCTGTGATTCTAATTACAGCACATGTGGTATCTTATCTTTGAGAGTGTTGATGTTTTAAAGACTGTCGAGTGTTCTCAGTTCTGGTGGTCCTGCCTCAAGATAATTGGTTAAGTGAAGCAGTTGTTTGGGAATCTCTCAAAAAGAGAAGTGGGCATTTGCTCATTTACTCATCGAGGCAAAGGGTGTATGCTAATAAAATGTAGCATATTAATTAGCATACTCTAGTGAAATTTATTTGCACCTAAACTCCCAGTCTGGGAGTTCGAATGGATTGGCTGAAATTCTGGTAGTACATTCCCCGTGACCTTGTCAGTGGACAGTCCAGTCTTGGACAGCCTGCTTCGGGAACAGGAGGATGTTTATGAAGAGCGCTGCTGACTTAGCTCAGTGAATATCATGGTATAGAAACTCTTTAAGGACTCTCAGAACTAGAGAAGCCCTTCAGAGTCCTTTTCTGAACTCCCCGTTCTGCACTCGATTCCTCCATCTCCTGTTGGTGCAGAAGCCCTTCCTCACTGTGCTATGTAAAGTCCTTCACATCAAGCCCTGTTACTTTAAGAATAAGTGTGATACAACAAACAATGACATTATTATATTGTAAGGACCAGAAATAGGGGGTGAGTTATAAAGCAGAACATTTGTATTTACACAGCAGTGTTTTAATAACCAGTAAAATTTTGGAAGAGAGCTAGAAAAATAGTTAAAAGATAAATGGACTTATGTTTCAATGTTATGATTTTTCACATACACTAAAGTTCATTTTTACTTTTTTTTTTTTTTTTTTGTAAATCCTTGAATTTCGGACAGGACCCTGGGAGAGTTGTTGGCATCCTTTGGTCAACACATTTGTCAGGGTATTTTCTTTTTTCAGTGCACTTCTATGGTTCTAGTAAGCTATAACCTCATTAGCAACACATTCTGAGGGTTATAGTATGATAGCTTTACTACAAAGGGCTTCTGTATTTCAGTTGCCAGGATATAACACTCTTATGACAGGGGAGAAAAAGAAAACTTGCTGGGAAGGGGAAGCTTAGACATTATTTACTCTAAATATTGGAGCTTTCCATCTGAAAGTTTACAGAGGCTGAAGAATTGTTGAATTTGGAGATTTTGAAATAAAAATCTCCAGCGAATGCTAAAAATGTTTCCAGCCTGCAAACAAGTCCTGTTCCCTCCTGTGAGCATTTGCCTTCCGAAGCTTTGGATGAGCCTATAAGTTATTCTCATCACAAATACCTTTCACTAAGAGACACAGTATCACCCTCTTCTGGAATGAAATAAATAGAACATTCTGGTGCGGGACTAGGCAACCTGAGAACAGACTGTCAGTTGTGTTGAGTTAGGTGGACTTTTTTTTTTTTTTTTTTTTTTTTTTACCTCTTTATATCAAGTAGGTTTTTTAGGCTACATCAGGTTAGAGCAGTGCAGACTCTGAAAGGCCCAATCCAAATTAACCCTGGCAATGTTCCAGAAGTGCTGGGAACTGGCAAATTTAAATCATTTTCAACTCCAAATTCTTTTTTCCTTTTACCTTTGGCTTTATGTCATCATATATGAGTTAAAACTATGGAAAAACATGTTATTACTGATTTTACCTCTTCTGGGGCCCTAGACGTGGTCTACATAGGCAGAACACATTACAATCAATGTCATTGTTCGCAAAAGGGTTATATATGGCAAAGAGATCATTAAGTCTTAGCCAACCATAGAAACAAGGCTCTGTTGACACAGTTAAAAAGAATTCTATGCATAAATGCTTTCTCTGGTCCCTATCCATGTACCTGTCACTCTTTAGCATGACAATATGTAGGATTGTGGTATGTTTTCCAGCTGTGGGTGAATGGGGTAGGCAACAAGGGTAAAGACTGAGTTGTAACTGAACTCAGTATACGAGATTGAAACGGATGAAATTGCCATATTTGTAAGTCAAAACCAATCGAATATCAAGTCTCGTATGATTCAACCTAGTAATTATTTGGATCTGTTATCAATTAGTAGGTACCCTTCAATTCACTTTAGTTCCTGGCATATAAACTAAGTTCATCTAAATTGACAAGCCATTTTCAAAATGAAGCAACTCAAAAAGGTACTGAAGGTTCTCTGTGCCTCAGTTACTTCATCTGTAAAATGGGAATGGGAATGGCACCTGCCTTATAGGGCTATTGTGAAGGTTAAATGTAAAGGCTTAGGACGGTGCTTGGTGCACAATAAGCACTGAGTAAATTTAGGCATCATTAGCATTGTCATCACTTTTTTTTTTTTTTTAAGATTTTTGTTTATTTATGACAAGAGAGCGAGAAAGGGAACACAAGCAGGAGGGAGCTAAAGAGAAAGAAGCAGGCTCCCCACTGAGCAGGGAGGCCAATATGGGACTCAGTCCCAGGATGTCAGGATCATGACTGGAGCTGAAGGCAGACTCTTAATGACTGAGCCAGCCAGGCACCCCAGCATTCTCATCATTATCAACACCTTACTAATCTGTTCAACAGATAATTGTGGGCATGTGACTGTGTAGCAGGCTGAGTGCCAGGTGAAAGGACCAAATTTCTGAATAAGCTATATTCTCCACCCTAAGGAGCTTACAAGGAAGTGTATGGAAATTAAAATGTAGTGTAGTCATTGCTGGCGTGAGTACAACAGATACCGTGGACACATAGGTGAAGCCTTACTTTATCCTAACCATAGAAGCAAGGCTTCTTGGAGGAAGTATTATCTAAACTGAAACCTAAAGGGGGCATTTGGGTGGCTCAGTTAAGTGTCTGCTTTTGGCTCAGGTCATGGTCCCAGTGTCCTGGGATCAAGTTCCATATCGGGCTCCCTGCTCAACGGAGAGTCTGCTTCTCCCTCTACCTCTCATTCTGTGTGCTCCCTCTCTCCCTCTCTCTCAAATAAATAAATCTTTAAAAATAAACAGAGACCTAAAGGACTAATGAAATCAGTCAAGCAGAAAGGACCAGAAAAATTAGTCTCATTGGCATGAATATGAAGTATAGAGGCCCAAGGAAGGGAGAGCATGATGTGTTCCAAGACCTGCAAGTGGTTAACTGTGGCGGGAGCAGGGAACAAAACGTGAAGTCATTACTTCCCTCCTGCTCTGCACTTGTTACCCCATAACGTCCGCAGGTTTCATCTGTTGCCACTAAAGCAGAAATGTATGTGATTTCCACCAATACAATCAAGTGAATATTGCCAGTTGCCGATTTGGATAACTTGGTAGCTGCTGACCAAGGGGTTCTAACTATAATGGTTCTGTCCGTGCAGAAGTAGATACTCTATAAAGGGATTTTTATATGGCAAAGGTTCTAGGTAGGAAAAAAGGGATTCCAAAAATCTGGACTCTGGAATTAAAAAAGGATTTAAAGGAAATCTGTTCATAATGCCACACAATAGTATCAATAGTAATATGACAGTAATAGTAATGTGACAGTAGAAGCTGATGACCTGTGTCAGAATTTATCTCAAAAACAAAGCCAGTTAGCGCTGAGCTAACCATGAACATTAGAAATGAGCCTGACTGATGAGGATTATTTTGCTCCAGAGCCAAGTAAACCAGGAAAAGCAAAGAATCGCAGCACACATTCCTTCTGGTGAGGCTGACCCCCCCCCCAAACAGAGCAGCCCTTTCCTTCACCAAAACCCTGTACAGAGGATATGTTTTTCTTTCTGCTTTTGTCCTCTTACTACAGTGGAACCTGTACATCCCTTATGGGACTTTACGTGTGATAACGGGGTTATAAGGGGTGGCTTACATTTGTAAGGGATGTACAAATATAAGGGATGGCTTACATTTCTATTGTATCTTCAGAATATCTACCCCCCCCAAAAAAACAGGTTAAAAGGGTAAACCTGTGAAAGAAGCAAAACATAGATAATAACGTGAAACAGAAATGAAAAAGATAATTTATCACTTAATATCCCATTCAGAATCTGCATATTTAATGAAAGGATGTATTTTCTTCCAATTTCTAAAAAGCCTGCTTACTGTTCAGCCTAAATGTCTTGGGTTAGTTTATGACAGAGAAAATTGATTGGATTGAAATGTATATCTTTCTCCCATATAATAACATACCTAATTCTATACTCATAAATGCTAAAGTCCCCACGATTTCTTTATTACAGACTTTATTCCCATTTATGAGTTCCATGTTAAACTGTTAAATCAACAGAATCATCACCTTAGCCTTAAATTAGCATAGCACATCATTAGAGAAAGCAGTGCTCTACATTTAATTGCTGTTTTTAAAAATTATGTCATGTTGTCATGCCCTACCTTTGTGTTCATATGTTACCATGTTTAATTTACAAGGAGTTTGTTTAATTTACAACAAGCTTCTGGGCTGCTTCCTGTGGGTCATTAGCTCCCTGAAAGCCCAACTATTTGGGAATCACTGTGGCTACTGCTCTGCGGAAGTTTGAAATACAGTAAAACTAAAGTGAGATACGGTAAGAGGACACATGTTAGAGAATTGGGAAGATAGAAAAACAGTGCAGCATGAAACATCAAACCACATTTTAGGGCACTTCTACTATATTTCCATAAATACGTGCGGGCATTGTGTTGCAAATACTTGAAACTGTTTGTTTTCCTTTTTTTTTTTTTTTTTTTTGGTCTGATTTTTTAGCATTGAGGAAACCATGTCTAATGATCTTGAGTCTTCTTAAAGACAAAGAAATTACATTTTCCGTAATAGGTTGCATGTGTGAGTTCTTTCTGGCAGAAGCACTATAATTAGTGCGTGGTCTCTCCCAGAAGGAACTATCTGTCTTAGAGACGCAGGGGTCACATCTGACTGCCGGAGCTGAGTGCAGAACGTTGTGATTTTGTGCAGAGATAAACACCATCTCTTTTCGCTTATTCCTTCCCTCTCCTTCCTGCTTCTTTGGCTCACGCAGAAGCAGCAAAGGACAGCTGAGTACAAAGAGTTTTCTCCTTTCCTCAAGCCAGCAAACCATGGAGAAAGATCTTGGCTTCTTGACGTTAATAACTTTGCTTCAACTCTACTTGGAACTATTTGAGAGGCTTTTCAAAAATGAGAAAGGTACAATAAAAGAGGCCCGAGCTTCCTGTTTTACTTCTAAAGCAGCAGATTCAGCAAAGGCCTGCTCTCCTCGGGAATGACTATATCCTTCCCTGGAGACCCGAGATCGTACAGTTATCATTTCCTTGCACAACTTTCACTGAAACTGTTAAAAGACAGTCAGCTTGAGTAGGCGTGGTGGCTTTTTGGGCTTGCTGCTATTTAATAAGAGTAATGGTAGCGTAAATGCTGGGCCACCTCTGAGACAGTCAGAAATGTCCCTGCTCAGAGGAGGGCGGGGGAAACCCAGAGGCTGCCCTTGAACCAAAACAGAATAAACAAAAAACAAAAAAACTGTGAACCTATATCTACCAGGTATGTACAGATGTGCATCATGCATGAATGCATTACACACACATACTCAGAAAACCATGCACATGCCACCTCTGTCATAGTGGCCTTGGCTGTATACTAACTTGTGATTCCCTGCAATAGTCAAGAAACTGGAATTGACCAGGGGCGAAACACGCAGTGCGTTGCAGGTTGGTACCTGTGTCGGTACAGCAGGAGCAGCGGCGAGATAGGAATGGAGGGCTCTGGGACCGAAGGTGCCCCTTTCATTAGGCGAGCAAAATAAGAAAAACCGCACCTTCTGATTCTGTTTTGCATTAGTTTGCATTTGTTTCTGGGTGCATGAGAGATGAGAGACAGGATGTCTGCTACCCCTTATCTGTTGCAGTGCAGGCCAGAAAGCTGGGGGGATAAGAACCTGCTGCCACAGGAGAAGCATCTGCCAGTCAGAGCCGCCAGCCTGAGCAATGGGTCTCAAGCCCCTCGGCACCTCCTTCTTCAGGGCTGAGACCTTGGCGGACGGGAGTGGAGTCTCTAGAAAGTGCAACATGTTTATGTACAGTTCCATGTGATGGAATTTCTTCTCTCTGGAATGAGCTTGACAGGCTTTGAAATCAGAAAACATGGGCTCCTCGTTGAAGTCTGACTGGTGTTTGATAACCAAGGAACTTCACTTTCCAGAACGGAATGGAAAAGAATGAACTCTGCGATGGTGTCCATTCTCACAGGGATGCCATCAGAACACACATGGTGCTTCCTCCTTTTTGTTTTATTAGATAAGGAAATACTATGTCTTATCTCGGGTTGGAGGGGTTGGTTCTTGGAACTTCAGGCATAGAGCTAATCCTGTTTCATGAGATAGACCTCCTCATACTTGAAGACAGCTATCGTGTTTCCAGATTCCGTTAGAAAATCTTTAGAAGGTAAAAATTATCTAAATGATAGGTTTCTATTTATCTGTTATATGAATATTTTTATAAAGATTTTATTTATGTATCAGAGAGAGCACATAAGTAAGAGGGGGAGTGGCAGGCAGAGCGAGAAGGAGAAGCAGGCTCCCCGCTGAGCAAGGGGCCCAGTGCAGGACTCAATCCCAGGACCCTGAGATCATAACCTGAGCCCAGATCTAGAGGCGTACAGACATTCAACCATCTGAGCCACCCAGGCTCTCTACCTTTGTACTTTGTTCAATGTGCATTTCCAAGACCCAAACATAGTGCAACTATTCATTTGTCTAAAATACAGCAAGCCAGTATGGTGATGTCTGCGTGTCGTTCATGCTTACGTCTCCAGGGCACAGCACAGTTAGGTAGAGAGTAAGCACCTAGCATGCATTTATTACACGCATACTTTTAACTGAGTGCATGTTTCCGGTGATGATTTTTAGAGCGTCCCAAGGGGATTAGAGATTCCGAGGCCAGGATGATACACAGCTTGAGAACATGGGCTCTAGAGCGACTGCCTCAATTCCCATCACAACTGCACCACTTAGTGGTTATGTGACTGTGTGCAAATTACACAGCCTTCCTAACACCACCGACCACATAGATTGTTGTAAGAATCAAAGGTGTTCACGCATGTAAGGTGTTTAGAACAGTGCCCAGCAGAATCAATACCATCTGTTAGCCTTTATAGTCATAAAGAAACAAAACCTTATTTCTCTTAATCTCCAAAAGAATAAGGCACTCATTAGGTAAAATGCTTTCTACAGCCACTAGGACATCATTTAGAAATGCATCCATTTAAGAGGTTCAGTTTGTAATTGTTTTGAAGCAGGTGCTGGAAGGGAACCTCCTGAAGACAGAGTGCGGAAGCAGATTGTTGCCTAGTTACTGCTTTAGTACATCTTCCTTCTGCCCTTGCTGGACGGTTAGCTCACAAAGACAAGTATGTAAGAGGTAGCGTTCATTATTTGCAAATTCACTGCTAATTTTATGGGGAGAACAAGACTATTTGTGTGCTGGTAGTCTTTTGTTAAAAAAAAACAAACAAACACTAAAAGGTACAAAACATAGAGAATTTACCGTAGCTATTGGACTATGAAAATAGTCTCTTCTCCAAAGTGAAGAATGGACAAATAGAGCATAAATTTTTTAAACATTGCCACTCCCTTCTAATGCCTGTGAATATTCTTTCTTGTGTGTGGGGTTGGAAGGGGAGTAGGAAAAGGAAGCAGAGGCATGGGAGAACAGACATCTCCTTCTGCACTGGGTTTTCCAAAGGACAAAATCCTTCAATGGCCTTATAATCACACAGTTTAAAGAAGAAGAAGAAGAAGACGTAAAATTGAAGGCTTGCTGAAATTTGCCCTTGCCCGTTTTTAGGTCAGTGCCGCAGTAAATGGCCACAGGTCCATGATGTAGCTTTTCAGTAAAGTTAATGAAGTTGGGCAAGGTCTAAGCCTGTCACAGCCCTGCACAGTGCATAATTAGGGGGAAAACAGAAAAGTGGAATTAGTTGAAAGGTGGGAGAAAGCAAAATGGAAAAGGCGACTAGAATGAGGAGTTTGTTTACTGTCACCAATAATGACTTGATCTTAGGTGCCCCTTTTCCTAATTCTGCCATAAATATTTCTAAGTACCTGATTCAGAGCCTCTTCCATCCTTACTAGAATACAATAAAAATTAGGAGCACAATTCTTTTAGGTTTCCCCAAAGCTGGAAAATGGAAGCTGTGGTATCATTCCCATGAATGGGTCTTCGAATGTCTGAAGATCCTGGGTTTTCCATTTCCTTTGTCACTCAAATAAATAGGAAGCACCTTTGGGACCCCTCATCTTTAAACGAGGAGTCAATCTTCATCCCTTTGGCAGGTTAAGTTCCTGGGAAAGGCCTAACAAGTAAAAATGATGTGAGTCAATTGTGATGTTTCCCATAAAAACTGTGTTAAGGAGTTGATATTCATGACCAAGGGTTTGATGCTCAGCTTTTTATAGAAATAACTCAATACCAAGATTTCATCAATGAAATCAATAAAAGAAGGTACACTAGTGTTTCATAACTAAAGACATGTTTGTGTATTTTTACTGTAAGGCCATAGTTAACCCTATGGAACCATCTTAAATTTTTTTCTCTGTCACATTTTAATCTGAAGAAACTAGAAGGTAACCATTTGTCTACATTAGTATGGAAATTTACAAGGCTTTTGGGGGAACATTTTGACCCATTTTTTTCAAGGAGACATAGGGCCACTCAATGATGACTCTTTGATAAAGAAATTCATGCTTCTTCTCATTGCTAATTCCACCATAGCCAACACGGCTTTAGAGAATGAGTATTTTGGTAGATCAGTTTGAGGTTGGATTTCTTTCCTTGTAATTACCTTATAAGTCTATCTGTGCTGCCCATCATAACTGCATTGGTTACCAACCCAGGCATGCTCACTGCTGTGAGTCACATCTGTGTCTTTTCCAAGGCTGTCTGTTTACCATTGAAAAAGAATCTTTTGTATACCCACATTCTATTCATCCCAGCCAGTTTGGAAAACTCCTTTTATTCCTTCCATGCTGATGTGGCTCTATCCTATGCCTGTACTTAGGTAAATTTTGTATACTAATAATTCAAGACATATACTAAAAAATGTCATGGAAAGGTATTGTTCAAAATTATTGAAACCATTCCAATGAGGAAAGCTAAAAGCTATTCACTTTCTCTGGTCTCTGCACACAAAAATTCCTCAAGTTCTTAATGCTTCTATTGAGAATTCCATCCCATGAACTAAATTCAGTGTCCACATACACCATCTCTCAGTGGTTACAGAGTCATTATTACATCTTGAGCTCCCAGAAAAGAGGAGACTTAGTCTGTGAGTGTGATTCCTACACTGGCAAATCTTGAATATAATCTAAATCTGTGCTTCTAGATGAATCGGGAGCTTCTCATGAATATAAATGTGACTGTGCAGGAGGTGACTGCAAGCCACAATAAGTGGCCTCACAGCATCCATCTGTGTTTGGTGCGCACGCAAATACAGGTACATTTAGAAAGATAGATACATACACGTATACATACCGTATATAGAAGCTATTACCAAGTAAGCCCAGCATCCCCAGACCCTGACTGACAAAGAGCCAAATAACTGAAAAAAAGAGAGTTCAGCGTTTCAGTCATAAATTTCCAAGACTCATTTCTGTTTGAGAGTGTTTTTGTCTTGCTAACCACAGAGAACAGTTGGAGCAAGTGGATCATTTTATTTCGATTGCTTCTCCGGCACTGGCCCTGAGGGACAGACTTGATGATCTAATAGGCCTTTTCCATCCTTAATATCTGTAATTTTGGCTACTCTGTGGCAGCTTCTTATTGCTTTAAATAAGCCATCTTAATTCAAAAAACATACATCTGGATTTGACCTGCGTAATATATGTCAAGAAGTGTGTGTCCCTTCAGAGCCCCCCCAGGGAATCATCGAGAGACTCAGGAACCTGAAAGGAAGCGGGGAAAAAGAATGTGGAGACTGTGAGTCCATTTTTTGTTTATTTGGTTCAAGTTTTTATTTTTCAACCATGAGATCATCCCTTTGGCCTCTTTAAATCTTGTTTAATTTTGTTTCATTAAAATATAATCCGAACATTAGTACCTTCTTTCAGAGTTTTTGGAACTTGCTGATGCGGTTTCTTGAAAGTCATCCTACCATTAACTAGCATTTTTGTTTCTCAGAATCTGGTCATCGTGTCTGACCAATTCTTGGCCTCGGAACCACTTTGCAACTTCGCAGACTTGAACGTCTAAAGAGGAAGTGGTGTCTGTGTTTTGCTCCAGATGTCAGCCAATGGTGGTCCTCAGACCAGGTGTGTTGGGAGCATGATTACAAATACATAGTAACTGGCTTCTTCCCAGCTAAATACATCACCAACATTATGAATTCACTTTTCTAAATGTATAAATTTACAGCCTGAATAGTTGGAGTTCAAGTCATACATCTGGTTCATCTCCTGGAAGTGCTCTCCTGTATTTTTCCTGCTCAGTGATTTTCATCTAACATGTAGGTCTTATAAGCTGTTGTCAGCTAATATTTTCTCCTGCACACATTTAGTGACTTCCTGAGATTATTCTTCCAGACAGGAAGAATCGACAACTATGTTTTGTGTCTTATTGTCCGTCTGCCTATATGCTCTTCCAAGACTCATTTAGCCTCAATACTGAATTACCTTTTTTTGACCCTTTTTCCAGGCCCTTATCATTATAAGCAGATCAAACCAGGATGGAAATTGGGGTTCATTTGGAGTGCTAGTCACTCTCGCTCTCCTCCATAAAAGGGTCATATATATTGCCACAAGAAAATAGGATTTTGCATGTTCATTCATTCCACAAATAATTGTGGACTACATATCATCTTCCAGGAACATCATTAAATTATGTTAATCTGATTCCATATAGGGTACCGAAGGCTTCAGCTATAGGTTAGCCTTTAACATCACATTTGAATTGAAATCGTCACAAGTTAACAAGAAAACCATGTCTCACCTCTCTTTTCCTTCAGAGGAAAGTTGGATAGAAAGGAGTGGAGAGTGTGCTGGGTGTTGGATGTTCTGGCTCCTTGTCCGGCCTCTGTCACTGCATTCTGGGAGATGTCGACAAGTCATTTAACCTCCCTGCACCACATTTGTCTCCTCTAAAGTGGTCATAATAACCCCACCTGCCTTCGAGAACTATGGTGAGGTTCACATGAGAGAGTGCTTCTAGAGGTACTTGTCAACCATAAGCTACCACGCAAACATGCACACAAAATATATCGTTACTGATGCCAGCCAACAGAAGCGAAATGATGACAGTAAATCAAGGGAACTGTCTCAAGAGCAAGCAGTTTGGACTTCTTTCATATCTCTGTCTCTGGAAGGAAAGGTTCACGTCTAAGCTGGCTGACCAGAAAGCCCTGAGTAGGAAGGCCAGTTGCAGACACCCCCATAGCACATGTACGCAGAACAGAACTGGAATATGTTTCCTAGCACAGGGGAGAAAGGCAGCGGGGACTTAAAATTCAGAATAACCCCAAAAAACAAATGAGGGATTAATGCCCAGACCCCACTTTCAAAAATTAATTACCTGGGGGTGCCTTCTGGGTCTCAGGGTTTCTTAGATTCCCAAGTAGTTCTAATGGACAGTCAGCCACTGTTGAGAAAAATCACTGTGCTAGAAAAATCAAAAAAGGGACATCTGGGTGGCCCAAGTCAGTTAAGCATCTGCCTTTGGCTCAAGCCTTAATCTCCGCGTCCTGGGATCAAGTCTCCTGTGGAGCTCTCTGCTCAGTGGGGAGTCTGCTTCTCCCTCTGCCCCTCCCCGCTGCTCATGTTCTCTCTTGCTTATGTGCTCTCTCTCTTGAATAAATAAATAAAACCTTAAAAAAAAAAAAAGATCGAAAAAGACTTCCAAAAGTCTAATGATAAAGATAGAATTTATGGACACAAAGAGATAACTGGCAACAGTAGAAGGATGTATATGTGTCATGAATGTAGAGAAGATTGGTGGCACCCTCAGGGCTTGGATAGTCTTACAGTAGCTTGGGCTGACATCCCACCAGGTGAAAAAGAAAAGCAGAAGAAAAGACAGAGGGGGTTACAAAAACCTTCCCATAATTGTTAGAGTTTACATTTGAAAATGAGTTTCCACCCAGTAATCTGATAGCTGTAGAGTGAGTCAAGTGGCAATAGGTATACATAAACATGAGCATTAAGTGTTATTTTCACAATTCTCGTTCCCTGCAGTAAATATTTATGTAACGGCTAATCTGAGTTGTTATAACTAATCATGGCTGGTTCCCTTTAATGTGCAGACACTTTGATTGTCACCAGACTTGCAGTCTCAGGTCATTTACAGAAATGCCCCCCCGCCAAAAAAATCTTTCCGCAAGAAAGACAGTGGCATTTTTATGCTTAGCGAAATAACTGTATCAGCAATTGGAAAAGTATATAGTACTTAGCACAGTCCCAAAATAAAATGCAGGAAACAGAGTATTAGCCTTTCATTGTGGTACTCAGGGTCCAGCTGCCAGAGTATTGTCCTGATTTATGCCCAAGGGTTCAAGCCGATCCTTACTGTCAGTTACCAAGAAAAAGTCACATTTTTGTGTTTTCAAGTTCTGTTTTTAAACACAGAAAAACTGAGAAAGTCATATGAAGTTTAATGGTAAAAACTCCATTCCTGGTGTGGAAAGTTATTCTTAATCTTCAAAAAATATTTTCAATTGGGAAAAAGACAAAAATGTTCAGAAAGATCAGACCTCCTATGTTCTCTCCAAAGACCCTTCTCAGTTTCCCGGCAATATACATGTCTGTCTCTGTCTTACCTCTTTTCCCCACATTTTCCCTTCTAAAAGCTCTCTTTGTTTCTTTTATCGTCTGCTGCATGTGGTTTAGTGAAGGGCTCTGAAGTTGCCCTGCAAGGCTTTCTGGTGTCTGTACTACTCTTGAGCTTCTTGTCGCTACCTCTGTGGCTAGCTTGTTGGAATATTTAGAAGTCCAGCTCTTAAAGAGATGAGTGAACCCCTCCGCTTCAGTCCTTAATGAGACTTACACATGAAGTTGAAGAGAAGTTCATGATTGTCAAGTCTAAATTTACAGTGCGAAAGGGTAGCAACGTTGGAAGGCAAAGGGATGAAAGGCACCAAGGGTCAGAGATGGTCCCAAAACAATTTTCAAAGTCTGCTACTGCATGCAGTCTTATCAAAGGACAGTTCTCCAGAATTAGATTTCAGGCATTCACAGGGAAGTGCCACTTCAAATCCTTTTACTGATTCCTCATCATTTCCAGCGATGGCATGTGAAAAGGTGGCCTAGATCCACTACACCGTGAGTTCCTAGAGATGCTGTTGCATGCCTCAGAGATCTGTCTTCTTCCCTTGAGGTGCCTTGTCCAGTGCCTGGCACATAGTGAGTATTCAATAAAGGTCTGACAAGTTGAATTGATTTTATAAATATATACACTTCTAACTTTAGCTTAACAAAATCTTCCTAGCCATATTGTTGTTTTTTTTCCCTAGCCATATTGTTTTTCTATTCAACTGGGTCTTTCTAATGAAAACATAGTATGCTGCCAGGTGAAACACCAACAGCTTGGAAACTAAGTGTTGTTTTTCATTTCCTAGCACTGTTCATGTCCAGATATTATTCCTGTCTGTGATATACAAATCCTAACTATCCCCAGAAAAGCATTTAACTATTTTTTGTTTTGTTTTACTGAAGTTTAACTTATATATGATAAAATTCACTCTTTTTAAGTGTGAGTTTGATGCGTTTTGACAAATACAAAGAGTCCTATAACCACCATTACAATTTAGATACAATTTAGAGCATTCCCATTACTGAAAAAAAAAAAAAAGTCTTCATGCCTCTTTATAGTCTTCTTTCCCCAACTGCAGCCCTGTTAACCACTGATCTGTTTTCTGACCTCATCGTTTTGCCTTTAGAATATCATATAACCAGAATCATTCACATGTACCCCTTTGAGTCTGACTTCTTCTTTTAGCATAATGCATTTGAATTTCATCTTTGTTGTTACATGTATCAATAGTTCATTCTCTATGTATGTTAATGGACATTTCAGGTTATTTCCAGTTTGGGGCAATTATGAGTAAAGTTGAAGATATATAAACATTCACATATTAGTCTTTGGGAGGCATGTTTTCATTTCTCTTCAGTTTATTACTTTGAAGAAGTCTAATTTGTCAGTTTTTTTCTTTGGATGTAAGTGTGTTAGCTCAGAAATCTTTGCTTATCATAAGGTCGCAAAGGTTTTCTCCTGTTTGTTCTTATAGAAGTATTATAGTTTCTAAAGTTTCAGTCTGTGATTTATTTCTGCTTAATATTTGTATAAGGTGTGAGGTAAGGATTGAGGATGTTTCCTTTTTATCTCTTTCTTTTTGCATATGAGTATTCAGTTGTTCCAGCTTCATCTGTTGAAAAGACTGTCTTTTCCTCCACTGAATTATCTTGGCACCTTTGCTGAAAATAAATGCACCCCATACATGTGAGTCTGTCTTGGTGCTTTTGCATCCATTCCATTGACCTCCATCTCTGTCTGTATGCTATTACCATACTGACTTGATTACTTTAGCTTTCTTCTCAATTTTGAAATCAGGTAGTACATATCCTCCAACTTCATTCTTTTTCATAGTTATTTGGCTATTCAAGCCCCTTTGCATTTTCATCTAGAATCCATCTGTTGCTTTTTATGGAAAAGCTTGGTGGGATTTAGAAAGGAATTACAGTGAATTTATAGATGAGTTTATGAAGAATATCTTAATATTTTCTTCAGATCCATTAACACAGTATACCTACCCATTCACTTAGATCTTTTTATTTTTTTTAAAGATTTTATTTATTTATTTGACAGACAGAGATCACAAGTAGGCAGAGAGGCAGGCAGAGAGAGGGGGAAGCAGGCTCCCCGCTGACAGAGAGCCCGATGTGGGGCTCGATCCCAGGACCCTGGGATCATGACCTGAGCCGAAGGCAGAGGCTTTAACCCACTGAGCCACCCAGGCACCCTCACTTAGATCTTTTTAAAATTTTCTCATCAACATTTGGTAGTTTTCATTGTATAGGTCTTACATATATTTTGTTAAAATTGTCCCTAAATATATCATGTTTTTTCATGTTTCTATAATTTCTTAATTTCAGTTGCTACTTGTTCATTACTAGAATATATAAATAAAATTGATTTTTATGTTGTCCTTATATTCTGAAACCTTGATAAGTCATTAGTTCTACTAAATATTTTAGATTTCTTTGTTGTTTTCTAGGTAGACAAATGCCTGTGAATCGAGGCAGCGCTATTTCAACATCTCCAGTTTGTTGTATGCCTTATATTTCTGTTTTCTTGATTTCGTTGGTATTAATGGTGAATAGACATGGTGAGAGTAGGTATCTTGCTTTTTTTGTGATCATATGGGGGAAGTCTTTTTTTTTTTTAAAGATTTTATTTATTTATTTGACAGAGATCACAAGCAGGCAGAGAGGGGGTGGGGGGAAGCAGGCTCCCCGCTGAGCAGAGAGCCCGATGTGGGGCTCGATCCCAGGACCCCGGGATCATGACCCGAGCAGAAGGCAGAGGTTTTAACCCACTGAGCCACCCAGGTGCCCCATATGGGGGAAGTCTTGAGCCTTCCACAATTAAGATTCATATTAGCTGTGGGTTTTTCATACATGTCCTTTATCAGATTAAGGAACACCATTGTTTTTAGCCTATCTTTATCTGTATATGTGTATGCCTCATTTTGGAATTTCTAATGCTTTTTCACATATACCATTAGATACACTTACAGTAATTTCTGCCACCAAGAACATCTTCTGTTAGCACACCAAAGTGTATCTGTCCTGAAACTAGACTTTCATTTTTTAATATTTCCAAAATTTCTAGCAATATTGGAAACTTTCTTACCTAATCCACCTTGTCATCCAGGTGACCACTGTGCCCAGGTTAACAGTTCCCTTCCACATAACAATACATTTCTTTTCAAAAGTCAGTGGACTTGAGTCTTTTTCATCGAGCGGTATGTCTTGGTGCCCACCAAAAGCAAGTGACACCATTGAACGTTTGACATGATTCATTCTGATGTAAGCTTTCATGCATCTTCACTATCATCACCTTGCTGTACGGTCACGTGATAAATTACCCCTCCTGTCTTTCAGGAGGCTGGCAAAACAGCCTGGCTGTTACCACACGGCAGCCATATTCCCCTTATGTCAAAGCACGGACCATCAAGCTGCCCTTATCCCTGGCATTTAAAAAAATAATTTTTCTTATCCTTATAGATCATCCAAATATTGTTGATATGTATTTAATAAATCCATGAACGCATGAAAAACATTTGAATGCTTTGTGGCTGGTAATGTCTCTCTCTCCCTCTTTCTGTTTGTTCTCTTATACTGAAATAATCCCAAAGCAATTGGGCAGCCCTGACCGGCCTCATGATCTCATGCCCTGGTAGGTTTGTTATTAAGCTGGTACTATTTTTAGAGAGAAAGCAGAACTTTTCCATTTATTTCTCAACCCAAGCTACTGTAGATAGGCCTTTATCCATGGCCTAGCATCCTCAGCAGCTACTAAAACCCCCCAGTGTCTCTTGAAAGAGTTGGGGTTGGTGGCAATGGGTAAATGAGCTCTCTGAAAGACCTCGGAACTAAAGAAGTGGCAGGTCATGCGTCATGTGTGATGTGCTTTGAGATCCTCATCAGAGTTATGTTTGTATGCTGCTGTATTTAAGTTCGTATGCTGCCGTGTTGCAGTTACGTGCCCCAAATACACACCATCTCTTCCCCCCAGATGACTCCACAGTAGGGCTGGCTCGGTGCACTTTCTCCCTTTTGGCACACAGATGTTCACAGCTGCAGGGCACTGCTTGCTTTAGGGGACTTTGTAAGGGAAACTCTCACTAAGATCTAACCTTCTCTGAGGAAACATATTTTAACTGCTTGAACTGAATTTAGAGATGAAAAAAGAAAACTGAAAAATTGATTAGGAGATGATTTGTGGGTTTTTTGCAAATATTTTAGTAAAGAGCTCACACTCTGCGCTTGCCAATGAGTGGTAGAATGGACTTTTGAAAATCAGCTAATTTTCCTTTTTTGAATTGGAACTATGGCTCTGTCACTCCCATGGGACTGAGCAAGGATATGACCATCATTCTCGGAAAGGTTCTTTGACAGCTTTCTGTGTATGTGTGTGTATGGGCACACACACACATGCAAATCACTTCTTCCCTCTCCCTACCCCCTGACCCTTATGTAAGATTCCTAGTAACAAGAAGCCAATAACTGTTTTACTGCTCCTTGGAATGCACTGTGTGCCTTTCACACAGTGTACACGCAAGAAAAGGTTGGGAGGAAGATAGGATGTTTTCAGTATTCCCCTGAGCTCACCAGGGTTTTCCTCTAAGTGTGATTCCATTTATGCCCCCACACTCTGCTGTTAGGGTTCAGAGGCCGTCCACATGTGGGTGTCCGCAGGGCTCTCTCCCTCACTTTATTCAGGCCTCTGAATGTCACCTTGACAGAGAGACAGCAGTCCCACCCCGCCTCTCTCTGCTCCATCACGCAGCCTTATTAGTGTCTATACCACTTATCACCACTGTCATATTGTAGACTGTGTACTTATGTATTTAGTGACTCTCCCACCCCACTAGAAAGTCAGAGCCAGTGTATCCGTGATGCATCCCCAGCACTTAGAACAGGGCATGACCCATCATAAGCATTCAGTAAATACTGGGGAATGAATGAATAGATAAATGCAGGCCAGAGGGCCATTTTCACATCTGTGAGCCTGCATTCTCCAAGAGCCTTAGAATTAGCTGGGACATCCCCAGACCCAACAGCACATTGAACATTGTATGTAGAGAGGATAACTGATGCATCTCGGTATGTTTTCAACACTATGTAGATACTGTTATGATTGGTAGAATTCATTTAAAAGCATCATCAAAGTATTTAGATCATTAACATTTTCTCAGTTGGTGGCTACCAGAAATTCAACTCCCATGTGAGCATTCTTAAATTTTTCTATTTCCCCATACACAGATTTTTTCACCATACTATATTTTTAATATTCCCTTATACATTAAAAAGATGGGAATTACTGATCCTAAGGTTTGCCAGGTCAAAAATAAAGTAACTTGATCTTAGTTACTTAGGTTAGCCTAAAAGCAAGGGACTGTGGTGTGATGGTCATTAGCAACAACTTGGCTTTTAAAATATCTCGGATTTATTCCTTTCGAGGCCAGTCCTTAATAGTCCTTTTTTTCTTATGTTTTTACACAGCACTTACAATGAAAATGCCAGTCTTGAGAATATTACCCTAAGTTTCCCACCTTCTAGATTTATCATTTAGGAAGAAGCTTTGCTTAAAATACACTTTGGGGCCAGTCTTTGTTTCAGCTGATGGTAGCTCCCCTGTACCTGCTCTAAAACCCAGAAAGAAGAATTTCCTGAGCAGGTAGAAGCATAACTAATCTCATTTGACCCCTTTGGCCCAGAAAATGAGTGATTACAGAAACTGCTGTTTCTACTTCCTAGACTGCTTAGGTTTGCGAGGACTTTAGCAGTGGGTCTTAGTTTCCAGACTGTCTGTTTAGAGCCTGGCTTCTTCCACACCATACAGATCTATAGGAGAAAATAGTACAAAGAGGTGGATTACCAACCTCCTAGTTTCCTAAGACTGCTATAACAAAAGTCCTGCAAATTGGATGGCGTAAAACAACCGAAATGTGTTATCTCACAGTACTAGAGGATAGAGATCCGAAATTAAGGTGTCAGCAGGGCTGGGTCCCTCTGAGGGCTCTGAGCTTTTGGTGATGACCAGTGTTCTCTGGTTTGTAGATACCTCACTGCAATCTCTTGCTTCTCTCTTCATGTGGTTTTCTCCCTGTGCATCTCTATCTCTTCTTTTTCAAAGAGCTTCAGTCATATTGGATTAGGGCCCATCTTAATGACCTCATCTTAACCTGATTTTATCTGCAAAAGCCCTATTTCCAATTAAGGTCACAGTCACAGATGCCAGGAGTTAGGACTTCAGCTTATCTTTTCAGAGGACACAGTTTAACCAGTAACACCATCCAATTGCCATTATATCAAGATGGTAATTGTAAATAAAATTAGCTCCAGCGTAAGACCCATAGAAATGACATTGCTGATTTTATTGTGGCGAAACAAATGACCAAAGAAAGAAAGGAAGGAACAAAAGAAATTCAACATGGCACTTTAAGGAGTAAAAAAATAAAAAAAATAAAAAATAAAAATTACCATCATTACCTTTCCATTATTAATAAGGATTTTTAACATTTTTTTAAAGTATAATTACAACCTAACTTTGGAAAAATGAAGGAAGAGAATTCCTTTCTGTACCCAGCACAGAGAGCTCTCAGGTAGCCTAGTGATCTGAGACTCCATATTGGAGATTTTAGTAGCTTGTCACTTAGACTACTCAATAGACCAACCCTCCCAAGTCCCCTCTACCTTGAATGCCAAGACCCCGCCATACCCTACCTGGATAGACCACCCATGCCCTGGAACAAGGCCAGTGATTCCCAGTCATCTTGGACTCTATTTCATATAAATATATTTTATGGACACTTACCCCCTTCCCATGATAGTACTTCTATAATCCTTTAAGAAAAGGTACTCTGCATTTCGTTTCCTTAATTAAAAATATAATTGAAAATAATATATGTTTGATAAATAAAAATTCTCAATTTGTGAAATAAATTATTTTGCAAACATAAGTATTCATCCATATTGGTTTTCTTCCATGAGGATTAGCCAAACTTTGAATACTCTTTACTCATTTACCAAATATTTATTGAGCATATAATTGTAAGGCATGGGAGCCCTAATAATGGCTGAAACAGAGTTTAAAAAGTAGAAGTTGTTTAGTTAGTTAATATAATGAGTTATGCCAACATTTATAAATAGAAATATGTATTACTAGATAATTATAATCAAAGTGCTTCCAGAGTTGAGAATATGCAATTTAACAAACATATATTTGTTAAAGTTAAAATTCTAAAAGCTTATGATTTGATCGTATGTTGTTATGACTGGAGGAAACAAACTGAGGGTTGCTGGAGGAGAGGTGTGTAGTGGGAT
The DNA here is from genome assembly GCF_963455335.1 of Martes martes. Lineage (NCBI taxonomy): Eukaryota > Metazoa > Chordata > Mammalia > Carnivora > Mustelidae > Martes > Martes martes. Next base: position 90,779,027 of record NC_137893.1, on the reverse strand, counting down.
GGGGTAACTGTGTGATGGGAACTACGGAGGGCACGTGATGTGATGAGCACTGGGTGTTATATGCAACTGATGAATTACTGAACTCTACATCTGAAATTAATGATGTACTGTATGTTGGCTAATTGAATTTCAATTAAAAAAATACATACTGAATACAGATCCAAACACCTTACCTTCAGACATGGGTTTGCCTTTTATTGAATACTTCTGTGTACGTTATCATAGCCAAACCTCAAAAATCGCTCTTCTCTCAAGTTAGACTACAGCATCATGTTTTAAGGTATTACAACCTTACTTGACTTTCTTTCATTAACGTTTGGCTCTTTAATATCTCCGTATAATTATATTTACATGAAGAATTGAAAAGAAGGCAGAGGCTCTGTATGTTCATTTCAGCCTGGGTGGCTACGTGGCTTATAGCAGTCAATGCATGAAAATGGCCTAGATTGAATAAATTAGCAAAATCACAAAAGGAAACCACTGGAGGAAATAGTTTTACACATGTAATTGCTGAAATCCTCTAGTGAATGTGTCAATCTGTACTAACTAAATAAATTTGTTTATAGACATGTTCTGTATTAGCTCCCACTCCTTCACAGCCCTTTGCCAAACAAAATCCCACTAGAAGTAGGATGTTCACACCCGAGTAGGAGTTTCTTGGATAAATATTTTTACTATATGGAGACCAAAACCACTTCTACAAATTTCAGACTTTGATTGAAATACTATATTTCTTTAGCTTATTTTCCCCCTCCCATCTTTTCTTCTGGTAGCTACTCACGCATTACATTACCTCCTGTCACCTCCTGTGGCTGTGGGAAGCAAGAGGCTGGCTACATGCTTGGGCAGCCAGCGGTCCTGGAGAGTGATGGGACCTGCCTGCTCAAATCGCTACCACCCCCACAAGGAGTACACAAGCAGAGAGAGATTCATTTGCAAAATAGCTTTCCTTTCTTTCTCCTAAAGCCTACTTGAAGTGATTCACTGAATTAATTTCAATGCAGAAATTATACATCCTGAAGCTATACTTTTAGATTGCCTTGCTTGCATTTCATTTGAGTGTTACGTGAGTAGCATACATAAAGGTAGACTTCATTCAGTCCTTCCTCAAGAAGTCATGGGAGGAGTTACTGAAATACAACATTCTTTCCTAAGGATGACTCTGATCTCAAATTTTGCCAACCAGTTTGGCACAAGAATGTCATCTGCTTTCTTAATTCTCTAGGCCAGAATTGGTGCTGAATTTTTCACAGGCCTTTGAAAAATCTATTTTTTAAATTTGGCTGGTGACTGATAAAATATTTTTTTAAAGAATATTTTAATAGTAATGACTTCTGTTAAACATGAAACTAAGAACTTTTTTATTGGAGTGCAGTTGACACACAGTGTTGCATTGGTTTGGGGTGATAACAGATTCATTACTCTTTGTTACTATGCTTGTGAGTATAGCTCCCATCTGTCACCATACAACACTGTTACAACACCACTGACTATATTCCCTATGCTGTACCTTTTATTCCTGTGACTTCTTTTTACTGTGTGAAATTTAAACCTTCTCACTGGTTTTGAGAGACAATACCACCAGGAAATGGTAGATTTAAACAATAGCATGTGATAGTGGTGATCTGAGCCAGTGGGACATCCTAGTTACTGTGACCCAAATAGTCTGCCTTTTAGGCTTGATTAGAATAATATGCAATAAAATGAAACTGTCACTACTGTACCAATAATATACCTGACTTGGGGTAGTCCCATACCTTCAGGAGTTTAGTCATTTAATATGATACCTGTATTCAATTTAATCTTTCACCTTGGAGGACAAACTTTGGTTATTGGGGATATTTTGGAGGTAAATTTTTGAAATGGCTAAGGCAGACCATAAATATCTGTGGCAGATTCCATTAATAGAACACTGGTAGAGAGAGAGAGGTGTATAATATGTAGGAGGTAAAAGAATATGTCCATAACGCCTCAGGAACACCCCATTAGGGAAAAGCGTGGAGGCATGGCTGTCATTGTCAGAGTACAGCAGTTCAGTTTTGAAATAAATGTCAAGAGAAAGTATCCCCATTTTAAAAAATACTTATTTTAAAGAACAGGTTTAGTTTCACAGCAAAATTGAGCAGAAGGTACAGAGAGTTCCCATTGCTCCACACATGCGTAAGCCTCCCCCTTGATCCACATTCCCAACTAGAATGGGGCATTAGTTACATTTCATGAGCCTTCAGTGAGACATCATTGTCACCCAAAGTCCACAGTTTGCATTAGGTTTCACTCTAATGTTCTAGTGGGAAAGCTTCCATTGAACATTCCAGGGGTTTGGACAAATGTCTAGTGACATGTATCTATCACTGTACTATCTATCATACAGAATAGTTTCACTACCCTAAAAATCCTCTTCTGCTGATTCATTCTCCCTTCAGCCCTGTCACCTGGCAGCCACTGATCTTTTACTGGCTCCACAGTTTTGCCATCTATTTGGAATCCTGCAGCATGGAACCTTTGCAGATTGTCTTCTTTCCCTCAGTAGTACAGATTTAAGCTTCCTCCATGTATTTTTATGGCTTAATTTCTCATTTCTTTTTGTACTGATTAATAATCCATGGTCTGAAAGTACCACAGTTTGTTTATATCTTCACCTACCAAAGGACATCTTCATTGCTTCTCAGTTTGGGCAAGTATGAATAAATATCCATGTGTAGGTTTTGTATAGACCTAAGTGTTCAACTGCTAGTGCAGTTGCTGGATCATACGGTAAGAGTACGTTTAGTTCTGTAAGAAACTGCCAAACTGCCTTCCAAAGGGACTGTACCATTTTGCATTCCCACCAGCAATGAATGAGAGTTCCTGTTGCTCCTCATCTTCCCTAGCATGTATCGTTTTCAGGGGTTGGGGTCATGGCCATTCTAATGGGTGTATAGTGATATCTCTTTGCTGTTTTAATTTACATTTCCCTGAGGACATATAATGTGGAGCATCTTTTCAGATGCTTATTTGCCATCCATAGATCCTCTTTGGTGATCTGCCTCTTGAGGTCATTGGCCCCCTTTTTAGTCGGATTGCCTTCTTACTGTTGAATTTTAAGAGTTCTTTGAATGTTTTGGAGAATAGTCTTAATATTTTACAAATATTTTCTCCCAGTCTGTAGCTTGTCTTCTCATTCTTTTGACAGTATCTCTTGCGGAGCAGAAATTTTTAATTTCAATGAAATCCAGCTTCCTAATTTTTCCTTTCATGGTTCATGACTTTGGTGTTGTATCTAAAAAGTCATCACCAAACCCAAGGTTGTCAAGATTTTCTCCTGTTATCTTTTTGGAGTTTCAGAGTTTCGCATTTTACATTTAGGTCTATGATCCATTTTCAGTTAGTTTTTGTGAATGGTTAAAGATCTGTGACTAGACTAATTTTTTACACACATATGTCTAGTTATTCCAGCACCAAGTGTTCAAAAGACTCTCTTTGTTCCATTTTATTGCCTTTGCTCCTTTGTCTAGAATCAGTTTACTATATTTATGTGGATCTGTTTCTGGGATCGCTATTCCATTCCATTGATCTGTTTGTGTCTTCTTTTGCCAATACCACACTGTCTTGATCACTGTAACTTCGTAAGTCTTGGGTTTGTGTAGTGTCCGTGATCCAACTTTGTTTTCATCCTTCTTTATTATACTGGCTCTTCTGAGTCTCTTACCTCTCCATATAAACTTTAGAATCAGTTTGTTGATATCCACAGAATAACTTCCTGGGATTTTCATTGAAATTGCTTTGAGGGGCGCCTCGGTGGCTCAGTGGGTTAAAGCCTCTGCCTTCAGCTCAGGTCATGATCTCAGGGTCCTGAGATCGAGTCCCGCATCAGGCTCTCTACTCAGCAGTGAGCCTGCTTCCTCCTCTCTCCCTCTCTGCCTGCCTCTCTGCCTAGTTGTGATCTCTGTCTGTCAAATAAATAAATAAAATCTTTAAAAAAAAAAAAAGAAGAAAGAAAGAAAGAAATTGCTTTGAAACTGTATATCAGGTCAGAAAGAACTGACATCTTGACAATATTGAGTCTTCCTATCCATGAACATGGATTATCTCTTCATTTATTTAGTTCTTGTTTGGTTTCTTTCATCAGAGGTTTGTAGTTTTCCTCACATAGATCTTGTACATATTTTATTAGTTTATACTTAAGTGTTCCATTTTGGGGTGGGGGTGCTATTGTAAATGGCAGTGTGTTTTTAATTTCAAATTCCACTTGTTCATTGCTGGCATATAAGAAAATGGTTTATTTCTGTATATTAACCTTGTACCCTGCAACTCTGCTATATTCACTTATTAGTTCCAGGAATGCTTTTGTTGATTCTTTTCAGATTTTATTCGTAGATGATCATGTCATCTGCAAACAAAAACAGTTTGATTTCTTCTTTCCCAATATATGACCCTTTTATCTCCTTTTCTTGTCTTATTGAATTAGTTAGTACTACCAGTACAATGTTGAAAAACAGTGGTGAGAGGGAACATTCTTACCATGTTCCTGATCATAATAGGAAAGCTCCTAGTTTAATATTAGCTTAGGACTTCTGTAGATATTCTTGGCCAAGTTGAAGAAACTCCCCTCTATTTCTAGTTTACTGAGAGTTTTTATTATGAATGGGTTTGGGTTTTGTCAAATGCTCTTTCTGCACCCATTGATATGATCATGTGACTTTTCTTCTTTAGCCTGTTGATGTGATAGATTACATTAATTGATTTCCAAATATTCAACCAGCCTTGTGTACCTGGACTATATCCTACTTGATCGTGGCATATAATTTTTTCCATACATTTCCAGATTCAACTTACTAATATTTTGTTGAGGATTTTTGCAACTGTGCTTATGAGAGATATTGGTCTATAGTTTTCTTATAATGTCTCTGTCTCCTTTTGGTATTAGGGCAATGTTGACCTTATAGAATAAATTAATACCTAACTGCCTCTGCTTGTATCTTCTGAAAGAGACTGTAGAGAAGTGATATAATTTCTTTCATAAATGTTTGTTAAAATTCGTCAGTGAACCCACCTGGCCCTGGTGCTTTCTGTTTTAGGTTATTAACTATTAATTCAACTTCGTTAATAGATATAGGTTTCTTCAGATTGTTTGTTCCTTCTTTTTTTTTCCTTCTCCTATATTCTCCCACCCTCACCTTTTTAAATTTATTAATTATTATTAATATATAATGTATTATTTGTCCCAGGGGTAAAGGTCTGTGAATCGTCAGGCTTACACACTTTACAGCACCTACCATATCACATACCCTCCCCAAATGTCCGTAACCCAACCCCCCTCTCTATACTCCCCCCTCCTCCCAGCAACCCTCAGTTTGTTTTGTGAGATTAAGAGTCTCTTATGGTTTGTCTCCCTCCCGATCTTATTTTGTTTGTTCCTTCTTGTTTGAGTTTTTAGCAGATTGTATCTTTCAAGGAATTGGTCCATTTACATAGGTTATCAGATTTCTGAGTTTAAGTTTTTCATAATATTCCTTTATTGTCCTATTAATGTCCAAAGGATAGTGATGTCTACTCTTTCATTTCTGGTATTAGTAATATGAGTCCTCCTTTTTTTCTTAGTCTGGTTAGAGGCTTATCGATCATATTGATCTTTCTAAAGAACTGGTTGTGGGTTTTTTTTTTTCCTATTGATTTCCTGTTTTCAATTTGATTTCTGCTCTAATTTTTTTTATTATTTCTATTCCTTTGCTTATTTTCAATGTTAATTTGCTCTTCTTTTTTAGTTTCCTAGCATGGAAGCTTAGATGAATGATTTTGCATCTGTCTTATTTTCTAATATAGACCCTCAATGTTATGTATTTACTTCTGATCTGCTTTTGTCACCTCCCATAATTTTTTAAGGGCATATTCTTCTTTTTTTTTTTAAGATTTTATTTCTTTATTTGTCAGAGAGATTGAGCACAGGCAGACAGAGTGGCAGGCAGAGGCATAGGGAGAAGCAGGCTCCCTGCTGAGCAAGGAGCCCGACGCGGAACTCCATCCCAGGACACCAGGACCACGACCTGAGCCGGAGGCAGCCACTTAACCAACTGAGCCACCCAGGCGTCCCGCTGAATGCATCATACCATTTTATCAGCAGTACTAAGTAGAGGATAGAATAGGGAAGTGACCGAAAATCCTTTTGATAGAGAAAAGAGGCTCTCTTCCTTATGTACATCCCACAATTTTTGATAAATTGTTTTCATTTCTGTTTAGTTCAAAATATGTTTAACTTCTCTGAGATTTCTTCTTTTAGCCCATACATTACTTAGAAATATGCTGTTTAATTTATAAGTGTTTTAAAGATTTTATTTATTTATTTGACAAAGAGAGATCACAAGTAGGCAGCGAGGCAGGCAGAGAGAGTGAGAGAGAAGCAGGCTCCCTGCCGAGCAGAGAGCCCGATGTGAGACTCGATCCCAGGACCCTGAGATCATGACCTGAGCCGAAGGCAGCAGCTTAAACCACTGAGCCACCCAGCCACCCCTAATTTATAAGTGTTTTAGAGTTTTCCAACTATCTGGTTTAATTTTGTTGTGGTCTGAGAGCAGACATTGTATAATTCCTAGTCTCTTAAATTTATTGGGGTATGTTTTGTGGCCCCAAATGTGGTCTATTTTGTTGAATATTCCATGTGAGCATAAAAAGAGTTTGTAATCTGTTGTTGGATGAAGTAATCTGTAGATGCTTATTATGTCCAGTTGTTTGATGGTGTTATTGAGTTCTACCATGTGCTCTTTGATTTTCTGAGTGCTGAATCCCTGCATTTCTGATGGAGAGGTGTTGAAGTCTCCAGCTGTAAAAGTCGATACATCTGTTTCGCCTTGCAGTCCTATCAGTTTCTGCCGCCTGTATTTTGATGCTTTGTTGTTGGGTGTATACCTGTTAAGGATTGTTGTAACTTTCTTGCTGTAAAGTTTTCCATGTCTGAAAGCAAAGTAGCTACCCCTCGTTCTTTTGATTACTGTTAGCATGGTATATATATCTCCATCCAGTTACTTCTAATCTACATGTGTTTTTATATTTAAAGTCAGTTTCTTATAGACAATAAATAGTTAGGTCTTGTTTTTTGATCTACCCTGATAATCTCTGACTTCTGTTTGGTACATTTAGGCCATTGGCATTTAAAGTGACTATTGATATAGTTGTGTTAATATCTACCATATTACTTACTCTATTAGTTGCCCTCATTCTTTGTCCCCATTTTTGTCCTTCAATCTTTTTCTGCCTTTTGTTATATTGATGGAGCATTTTATATGATTACACCTTCTCTTCTTTCTTTGCATATTCCTTTTTTTTAACTTGTTTTAGTTGTTGGTCTAGAATTCATGATACACATTTACAGCTAATCAAACCCCACTTTCCAGTAATACTACCACTTGATGAAAAGTGTGAGTACCTTATAAGAACAAAATAATCTATAAATTCCTCTCTTCTGTTGTTTTTATCATTGCTGTCATTCATTTCATTTATACATAAGTATTCATAAACATGTGTATACATACAACATAATAGATTATACTATTGCTTTAATTTTGAACAAACTATTATTACATCAGTTAAGCATAAAAGTAAAAGTTTTTAATTTTACCTTCAATTATTCCTTCTCCATTGTTTTTCCTTTCTTTATGTAGATCCAAGCTTCTGGCCTATATCATTTTCCTTCTCTAAAGAATTTTTTTGTTTCCAACAAAGCAGTGATACTGGCAAAAAAAAAAAAAAAAAAAGCCCTCAATTTTTATTGTCTGAGGAAGTCTCTCATTCTAAAGGATTATATCACAGGGTATAGAATTCTAGGTTGGTGGTTTTATTCTCTCAACACTTTAAATATTTCTTTCCATGCTTTTCTTAATCACATGACTTTTGAAGAAAAGTCAAATGTAGTTCTTATCTTTGATCCTCTATGGTAAGGTATTTTTCTCTTCTGGTATCTTTAAATATTTTTTTGCTTTCTGTAGTTGTATACGATATGCCTAGGTTTGCGTTTGTTTGTTTTTGTTTTGGGGTTTGGGGGGTTTGTTTGTTTGTTTTGGTTTTGGTTTGGGGTATTTTTGGGGGGAGGCGTGGGTATTATTCTGCTTGGTGTTCACTGAGCTACCTGGATCTGTGATTTTGTGCCTATCATTAATTTGGGTCAATTCTTAGTCATTATTTTTTTCAGCTATTTCTTCTGTTCTTCTTCTTCTCCTGATATTCCCATTATGCATATGTTACACTATTTGTAGCTGTCCCACAGTTCTTGGGTATTCTGCACTGTTTTTTATAATTTTTTTTTTTTAGTCTTTGCTATTCAATTTTGGAGGTTTCTAATGAGATATTCTCAGGCTCAGAGTTTCTTTCTTTAGCTGTATCTACTAATAAGCCCATCAAAGGCATTCTTCATTTCTCTTATATGGTTTTTTATCTCTAGCATTCATTTTTTTTTAAAGATTTTTATTTATTTATTTGACAGACAGATCACAAGTAGGCAGAGAGGCAGGCAGAGAGAGAGAGGAGGAAGCAGGCTCCCCGCTGAGCAGAGAGCCCGATGCGGGGCTCGATCCCAGGACCCTGGGATCATGACCCGAGCCGAAGGCAGAGGCTTTAACCCACTGAGCCACCCAGGCACCCCTCTAGCATTTATTTTTTTATTCTTTCTTAGAATTTCCATCTCTTTGCTTACATTCCTGATCTGTTCTTGCATGCTGTCTACTTTGTCCACTAAAGCCCTTAACATATTAATCATAGTTGCTTTAAATCTCATGGTCTCTTCATTCCAGCTTGTCGGTCACAGATGGGTCTGGTTCTGATGCTTGTTCTGTCCCTTCAAACTGTTTTTTTGCTTTTCAGTATGCCTTGCCATTTTGTCTTAATATTCAGGCATGATGCACAGGGTAAAAGGAACTGTTATAAAAAGGCATTTATTAATGTGGTAATAAGATGTTGAGGGGTTGGGCAGGGGCAGGGAAGCATTCTATACTAGTGTGATTAGGTGTTAGTCTTTTAGCAAGTGTGTGCCTCTGGATGATGAACTTTACAAGTACTCCTTAGTCTTCCCCTTTCCAACCACTCCCCTGTTAGTTGAACAGGATGTCATCCACAGTGGGTGCAAGTTGGGTATTTCCCTTTTCCTAGGTCAGTTAGACTGTGATAAAATCCCAGCAGTTAGGCTGTGGCTAAATAGTTTCCCTCAGGGTAGATCTTGTTGAGAAGAACAGAATGCTCTGGCATATTTCAAAATGTTTTCCCCTCTCCCTGCCCAAAACATGGGAGATTTTTCAGTGATATTCACTGTGAGAACCTGGTAGGGCTCCAGGAGGTAAAATTCACAAAAGTGCAGGCCCTCTTCCCTGTCCCCCCATGACTGAGTCCACCTAGAGCATTATCTCCCAGATTTGTCCACACAAACTTCTAGCAATTTGTGCATTACATACAGTTCAGGTTTCTCTACTCTGGCACAGGTTCCTGTGGAGGTTTGTGATTCAATCTGTATTCTCATTAAGTTCTGATTCCTGTATTCTCCTGTCTGTCTTTCTGAATGTAGAAGTGGTTTGCCCTGTGACCCCACTTCTCTTTTGGATCTAAGAAGAGTTATTGATTTTCCAGTTTGTTCAGCTTTTACTTATTGTTAGGACAGAGTGGCAGCTTCCAAGCTTCTGATTACATGCCAGACCAGAACTGGAAGTCCTCAGATTATTCTAATTTAATATGAAGAGTTTATATCAGGCCCTAATGTAGAGATTAAAAAAAAATGTTACATGCTTATTTAACATAAGCATTTCTTACCAGAATTTTGAGAAACTTCAGTGGTAGGTAGTGTGGATCAGATTTAATATTTATTGTGACAAGCCTAGCTTAAGGTTGCCATTTGGGAATAAGGTAAGTCAAGATCTCTCTCCTCTGGGTCTTACCCACCTACTACCTATTCCCCTCTCATCTCCAATTCAGGTCTCAGTTGAATATCTTTTCCTTCAAGAAGTCTCCTTGATCACCACCACCCACCCCTACCACCTTGTCATATGGTCCTATTACACCCTATTCTCATTCTGTAACTCCCATCACTTCTTTCATTTCTCATTCAATATGTCTCCCCCATTAAACTGTTCAACATGAAGAGGAGGAACTGCATCTGTGATCACTGCTGTATCCATTGCACTTTGCACTCTGTGTTGTTGAATAAATAAATAAATGATGGAAGGGTCGTACAGAAATATGCCTTCTCAGGTGGCTACCATATGTGGTGGATATTATTAACTATTGTGTCCTGATTATTCTGTCATAATTTTATTACTCATTAGCTTCACAAATTCTTAAGAACCTTAATTATAATGTACTTACTGTTCTAAATTGGTGTCTTGATTATTGGTAAACAGTTCTTGCCATCCTTGCTCTTACTCCTTGTGTCGTATTTTTTGATGTGGTAAAGGCCATTGAGGCGGTATTTTCTTTTTATTTTTAGCTTGTATCATTGTTGAAGACTTGGAAAAGGCAATTAAGTAACATCGCCACACAACCAAGAATGTAAAAAAGAAATTATTTTCTACTATCTACTATAAACTCTCTCTTAATTATAACTTTCAGTAACAGAATATTTGGGCTTGAAATGTTTAGACACACAAAACAATTTAGCAGTATTGTTTTAGATGACTTGGATTCTTTTTTCTGGCAAACAAGGCAGTTGGCTTTATCAGTGCAAAAGATTTTACTCCTGGCAGATAACAATAATGAAAAGACCAGAAATGCTCCTGTGGGAGCTGAGAACTAATATCAGAATAACGATTTGCTTTGCAGTGTGGCTTATGGTTGAATTCTTAAGGTCACTAATTTCTTTTTTCTTAACAACTGCTGCTGATGGTTATCTTGTGAAATGATAAGTGTGTGGTTTAAGCCTAATTTTTAGGAGCTGAGCATAGCCCAGCCCCTGCTCTGATGGTCAACACATGTTAACACTTCTCATTGTTGTCCAGAGCAAAGCTATTTGCTAGTCAAATGCATTCATTCAATAGGTGATTATTTATTGAGCATCTACATACTGGCTGTTCATTGGATTATACCCTAGACATATAAAGATAAATAAAATAGCAAGTTCCCTGCCTTCCAGAGGCTACACGTCAATCAAGAGAAATGAGAATTAAATGTTATCAAATCTGACCACCCCCACCATAATGGAGATTTTGATTACTAACTCCTGCCAATGTGACACTGTTTACACCTATTCTTATGTGTGTTTGCAACTTCGAATAATTTCAGACATCTGTGTTTTGATTGTTTGCAATATAAAGTAGCTGAAGAAGAACTTACTATTGGCATTAAATTATTATTAACAGGCTCACCCAACCTCCCACTCCCCCAGTGGTGGGTATTAAGGAGGGCACATATTTCATGGAGCACTGGGTGTGGTGCATAAACAATGAATTTTGGAACACTGAAAAAAATTAAATTTAATTTAAAAAAATTTTTTAAAGATTTTATTTATCTATTTGATGAACAGAGATCACAAGTAGGCAGAAAGACAGACAGAGAGAGAGAGAGGCTCCCTGCTGAGCAGAGAGCCTGATTCAGGGCTCGATCCCAGGACCCCAGGATCATGACCTAAGTTGAAGGCAGAAGCTTTAACCCACTGAGCCACCCAGGTGCCCCAAAATTAAATTTTTTTTAAAGTTACTATTAATCATAGACATACTTGAGTACACACAATATCATAGAGAGAATAATTTATATGTGGAAATGGCATACTTTTAGTCTCGTAAAATTGCTAAAAATGACATTCACAAAAAAACTTTTCTTTGAAATACATTGTTGTATGTATCAGTCACTTAATTATTTTGCTTAACAACATCAAAAATTAACACATCACTCATATAATTTGATTGGGATGACTTAGCTGGAAATTATAATTTTTTTTAAAGATTTTATTTATTTGACAGACATCACAAGTAGGCGAGAGGCAGGCAGAGAGAGAGAGGAAGGGAAGCAGGATACCTGCTTGAGCAGAGAGCCTGATGCGGGGCTCGATCCCAGGACCCTGGTTTCATGACCTGAGCCAAAGGCAGAGGCTTTTAACCCACTGAGCCACCCAGGCACCCCTGGAAATTATAATTTTTAATAACTAAATTTTAATCTAGAGATAGTTGTGTTCAGAATGCTGAAATGACTTGGTAATAAGAAGAGTATGACACACACTTAGAGAAAACCATGCATAAAATGACAAGTTCCTCAAGATTTATAGGCTCCCAGTTACTGGGAATAGAATGAGAGTTAATGTTATGTCTTTTTTCCCATTCTGCCAGCCAGACAAGACCTCTTATTTAAAGGGCAGGGCTCCCTCCACTGTTCTTTAAATCAGGGCTCTGCTGTCTGACAAACTGCCCTCCATGATTTTCACAGAATATTTATAACATTGGGAAGTATACAAAAAGGGAAAATGTTTAATGAAGAGCTTTGCATGTTACAGCGCTATACATCATATGGTTCAATTTAGATTCTCTTAAATATCAGAGTTAGAATGAAATTATCAAAAGGGGAAAAGTCACATGGCATTGGTACAAACAAGATGTGCCTATTTGTATTTATGTTTGCTAATGAAATTCAGTCATGGTTACCACTTTGATTTTAAGAGTCTTGGACCACCATTCAGTTTTATTCATTGTAATTAAATCTCTTGCCCACACGCAGACACAAGGGGAGCAAGAAAAGGGGGGCATATTTTATCTCTTAAAAAACTACTACATAGCTTTGATATGAAGTTCCAGAGCTTCAAAGATTTGTAGCATTAAAACAAAACAGCATGTCTCTTGGGGTACAGCCACCTCCTAAGGGAAATGGAGGGGTTGGGAGAGACTTGGACTCTGAATCCAGAAACCCCACCACGGGCAGGGCTGAACTGGGGCACCTGGGGCCAGTAGAATTGGAGGCAACTTGATACCGTCTCCAGTGTTACTGCCAGTAAAGAGGTAGAAAAAGGCGAGATGGAAGAAAACTGGTTTTTACTGGTAAAACTTGGGAGTGGGATGAGGCAGAAAGGAGGGCTAACTTAGCAGTCTTGCGAAACAGCATTCATACAAGAAATTCGGAAAAATACCTACTTTCCTGCCCCAACTCAACTGGCTCTTTTAATCAAGCAAACACTCGGGTTAACTGAGTAAGTTAAGGACTGAGGAAAGCCTGTTGCTTCTCGTTTGCTCCACTCCCTTTCCACATTTTCCCTCCAGCAAGGCCAGGCTAGTGGCTGTAGGACCCCTGTCCCTTCCGTGCCTCTTTGTCCCTGTGGTGTAGAGGAGAACACACGGGAAACCACCAGGCCCCTGATAACCAGGGCAACTCCTGGGGCCCACAGATCACCTAAAATGCAAAGAGTCTCCCCTACACTTAGTTAATTGGGAGTCAGGAAGAGCTTGGGAAAGGGCAAATATATGCTCCAAATCTTCTTATTGTCCTTTTTACTACTGGGTGTAACTCCAACTGGCCAACTCCAAACAGATCCAGGCGGGCCGCATTATTGCTCAGCCTTAAATCAGACACTGAGCAGAGCCTTAGTAAAACTTCTTTGGGAACACATGGTCTGTCACCCCCTGAAGGTCCCAAAGATGCATACTTTGGCCATGGAACCTCTCAGTCACGTTTCTCTTACTGATTTTGATATTTCATCCATTTATCAAAATTATTCTTTGGGGCACTTAGGGAAATTAAGTGATTCTCCAAGGAGGAGCTAATCATATAGCAGAAGAGCCAGAAGTAGAATGAAAAGCTCATAATGATCTGCCTTGTTCTAACTACTCAGCTGTCCTGTTTTAGACATCATTAAGCTACCCCCCACTCCACACACACACACACTTCAATCCCTTCACTTTTCTTCTGATCCCAAGGGTTCTTAATCCGGAAAAACAATTTCTTTCTCTACATCTGTTTTCCCCATCAGGGTCAGAGAAGCTAAACACATAGCTTTGCGCAGAATGAGAACCATCCATAAAGAGCCCTAGACTGAGTCAGGAATCCTGGGCTGACCAGTGATGAGTGTCTCTCTCTCTCTCTCTCTCTCTCTCTCAGGGTATTGGTTTTTTTCATCTATTAAATTAGGAATTGGAAGAGATCCCAAAATTCTATTGTTCTTTGATTCTAGATAAAAGCAGAGGGTTTTGTTCTTCAGTTTCCAAACATCCATGTTTGCAGACATGGTAGGATTTCCTTCTATTTTATGACTAAATAACATTCTGTTGTATGTGTGTCTATATACATATATTTTTATATAAAGAATTTATATGTTTTAATATATCTATATATAATATATATTCTTTATATGTACACATATATATGTGTATGTATGTATATGTATGTGTGTGTGTGTGTGTGTGTGTATATATATATATGTGTATATATATATATACTATTCTTGAAGCATTCATCCATCAGAGAACATTTAAGTTCTATTGTCAAGAATGCTGCAGTGAACATAGAGGTACAGATATCTCTTTAAGATACTGATTTCATTTCCCTTAGGATATATACCCAAAAATGGGATTGCTGAGTCATGACTATCATAATTTTATTTTTAATATTTTGAACAACTGCCACACTGATTTCTATGACTGCAGTGAATTATATACCCACCAACAGTGTGTAAGGGTTCCCTTTTCTCCACATCCTCACCAGTGTTTGTTATCTCTTATCTTTTTGTTAATAGCCATCCTAAATGGTAAGAGGGGATATTTCATTGTATCTCTGATTTTCATTTTCCTGATGATTAGTGATGTTGGGCACCTTTTCATGTACCCCTTGGCTATTTGTATGTTTTCCTTGAACAATGTCTATTCAGGTCCTTTGCCCATTTTTAACTGGATTATTTGCTATTTTGCTGTTAAATTATATGAGTTCTTTTTATATTTTGGGTATGAACTCCTAGTCAAATATATGATTTGTAAATATTTCCTTCCATTCTGTAGGTTACCTTTACGATTTATTGTTTTCTTTGCTATGTGGAAACTCTTCCTTTTGATGTAGTCCACTTGTTTATTTTAGTTTTTGTTGCCTTTGCTTTTGGTGTCTGATTCAAGAAATCATTTCCAATACCAGTGTCAAGGATCTTACTCCCTGTGTTTACTTCTAGGACCTTTGCAGTTTCAGGTCTTACATTCACGTTTTTAATGCAGTTTGAATTGATTTTTGTGTCTGATTTTGTATAAGGTGTAAAATACGAGTCTAGTTTTATTCTTTTGCATGTGGCTGTCCATTTATTTGAAAAAATGTCCTTTCCCCTAGTATATTCCTGGCTCCTTTGTCAAAAATAAATTGACTGTATACATGTAGGTTTATTTAAGGGCTCTCCATTCTGTTCCATTTATCTGTATCTGTTTTTATGCCAGTACCATACTGTTCTGATTACTATAGCTTTGAACATAGTTTGAAATCAGAAAATGTGATACATACAGCTTTTTTCTTTTGTCTCAAGATATCTTTTGTTATTCAGGATTTTTTGTGTCCCATCCTTGGGTTTGTACTTTCTATTTCTGATTTTTAAAAAAATGCCATTGGAATTTTGACAGGATATGATAGGATAGGATTGAATCTGTAGATTGCTTGGGGTAGTAACAGACATTTTAACAATACTAATTCTCCCAGCCCACAAATTCAGGATATCCTTCCATTTATTTGTGTCTTCCTCAACTTCTTTACCAGTGTTTTATGGTTTTGAGGGTAGAGATCTTTCATCTCCTTGGTTAATTTTTTCCCAATGACTTTATTGTGTTTGATCCTATTGTAAAGGGGATTGCTTTCTCAGTTTCCCCTTGAGATAGTTTATGGTTTGTGTACAGAAACACAACTGATTTTTGTAGTTGATTTTATATCCTGTGTTAGTGAATTAATTTATAGTTCTACAGGTTTTTTTTGCTGACATCTTTAGGGCTTTCTATGTATAGAATTATGTCATCTGCAGAATATTATGCAGCCATCAAAAAAACCCAAAATCTTGCCATTTACAAGGACACAGATGGAGCTAGAGGGTATTATGCTAAGCGAAATAAGTCATTCAGAGAAAGACAATTATCATATAATCTCACTGATATGAGGAATTTGAGAAACAAGACAGAGGATCATGGGGGGGGGGAAGGGAGGAAAAAATGAAACAAGACGAAACCAGAGAGGGAGACAAACTGTAAGAGACTCTTAATCTCAGGAAATAAACTGAGGGTTGCTGGAGTGGAAGGGGGTGTGAGGGATGGGGCAGCTGGGTGATGGACATCGGGAGGGTATGTGCTATGGTGAATGCTGTGAATTGTGTAAGACATGAATCACAGACTGTACCCCTGAAGCAAATAATACATTATATGTTAATTTTTTTTAAAGTTTATGTCATCTGCAAACAGAGATAATTTTACTTTTTCCTCTCTGAATGAAGTGCCATTTTTTTTTTTCTTGCCTAAAAGCTATGGCTAGGACTTTCACTACTTGCACTACTGTCCTGTTCCCAATCTTAGAGGAAAGGCTTTTAACTTTTCACCATAAAGCATGATGTTAGCTTTGGGTTTGTCATAAATGGCCTTTATTATGTTGAGGTATGTTCTTAGTACACATAATTTGTTGAGAGTTTTTATTATGAAAGGATGTTGACTTTGGTCAAATGCTTTTTTCTGTACCTACTGAAATGATCATATGGTTTTTACTGTTTATTCTATTAATGTAGTATGTCATGTTTACTGATTTGTGTATGTTTAATGACCCTTGCATCTCAGAGATAAAACTTCACTTGATCATGGTGTATAATCGTAGTGTGCTACTGAATTTGATTTGCTAGTAGGTTGTTGAGAATTTTTGCATCTATGTTTAGCAGGGACATGTGATATTATGTGATAATGTAATTTATGATAAGAAACATGTATTTGATCTTCATCCCTGTTTCTGGGACAGAGCTCCTAAAGCCTTTGGAATTTCTCATGGGCTATACAAGTATCTCTTGTTATGTCAGTGAGGTGACCTCTAGAGTACACCTAAGGATGGAGGCTGGTTGCCAGTGGAGCCAATCATGTGATTAGAGTGTTGGAACTTTCCATCCTACCCAACCTCCCAGGAGGCAGGAGAGCCTGGAGATTGAGTTTGGTCACCAGTGGCCATAGAGTTAATCATTCTTGCTTATGTAACAAAGTCCATTTAAAAAAAAGTTGGGGTAGGGGCGCCTGGGTGGCTCAGTGGGTTGGGGCCTCTGCCTTCGGCTTGGGTCATGGTCCCAGGGTCCTGGGATTGAGCCCCGCGTCATGCTCTCTGCTCAGCGGGGAGCCTGCTTCCTCCTCTCTCTCTCTCTCTCTCTCTCTGCCTGCCTCTCTGCCTACTTGTGGTCCCTGTCTGTCAAATAAATAGATAGAATCTTTAAAAAAAAAAAGTTGGGGTTCAGAGAGCTTCCATGTTGGTGAACACATGGAGATTCAGGGTGAGTGGCACACTCAGAGAAGGCATGGAAACTTCACACCCTAACCTCGTACCTTGCCCTATGCATCTGTTTCATCTGACTGTTCCTGAATTATATACTTTTGTAATAAACCAGTAATCTTATAAGTAAAATATTCCTCTAAGTTCTGTGAGCCACTTTGGCAAATTGATCAGACCCTCAAGTCTACAGCTGGTCAGTCAGAAGCACAGGTGGTAACCTGGACTTGTGATTGGCATCTACCACGTGGGGGACAGGGAGGCAGCAGTTTTGTAGGACTGAGTCCTTAACCTGTGGGGTCTGATGCTCTCTGCAGGTAGATTTGTCAGAATTAAGTTGAATTGTAGGACACTAAACTGGTGTCCAAGAATTGCTTGTTGGTGTGGAAGAAAAACCACATCAGAATTGGTGACCAAAGTCTTAGACTGTAATTTTCTTTTCATATAGTGCCCTTGTTTGACTTTCATATCAAGATAAGGCTTGCCTGTAAAGTGAGTTTTAAAGTGTTTCCTCCTCTTCAATTTTTGGGTGTTTTAGAAGGATTGGTATTAATTCTTTTTTAAACGTTTGGTAGAATTCATCAATGAAGCCTTCTGAAGGTCCTGGGATTTTATTTGTTGGAAGATTTTCTATAACTGATTCAATCTCTCTGCTCGTTATTGGTCTGTTCAGATTTTATATTAATCTTTTTTGTATTTTTAAACTTCTACTTAAATTCAATTAATTAACATATAATGTACTATTACTTTCAGAGGTAGAGTTCAATGATTTATCAGTCTTACATAACACCCAGTGTTCATTACATTATGTGCCATCTTTAATGTCCATCACCTAGTTACCCCATCCCCCTACCCACCTTCCCTCCAGCAACCCTCAGTTTGTTTCCTATGTTTAAGAGTCCCTTATGGTTTGTCTCCTCTCTGATTTCATCTTGTTTTATTGTTTTCCTCTCTTCCCCTATGGTCCTCTGTTTTGCTTCTTTAATTCCACAAGTCAGTGAGATCGTATGATAATTGTCTGTCTCTGATTGAATTTTTTTGCTTAGCATAATACCCTCTAGTTCCATCCACATTATTGCAAATGGCAAGAGTCAAGCAGAGAGAGTCAATTATCATATGGTTTCACTTATTTGTGGAGCATAACAAATAACACCAAGGACAGAGAGAGATAGAGAGAAGAGAGTTGAGGGAAATTGGAGGGGGAGATGAACCATGAGAGACTATGGACTCTGAAAAACAATCTGAGGGTTTTGAAGGGGCGGGTGGTGGGAGGTTGGGGGAGCCTGGTGGTGGGTATTATGGAGGGCACGTATTGCATGGAGCACTGGGTGTGGTGCATAAACAATGAATTCTGTTACACTGAAAAGAAATTAAATTAAAAAAAATTTTGTCACTTATACCTAAATAAATCTGAATAACAAACAAACAAAAAAAGATTTCTTATTTTTGATGGCTGAATAGTATTCCATTGTGTGAGTGTGTGAGTGTGTGTGTGTATAATCTTCTTTGTCCATTCATCTGTCAGTGGATGTCTAGCCTCTCCATAGTTTGGCTATTGTGGACATTGCTGCTATTCAGTCTTGGTAAGTAGCAGTTTTCTAAGAATTTATCCATGTTTTCTGAGTTACCTGATTTGTTTACATATGTTCATAGTGGTCACTCACGATCCTTTGAATGTCTGTGAGATCTGTTATAATGTCTCTTCTTTTATCTGTAATTTTATTTGAGTCATCTCACTTTTTTTTTTTTTAGTCTAGCTGAGGGTTTGTCAATTTTCTTAATTTTTTCTTCAGAAAACCATCTCTTAGTTGTTGATCTTATCTACTGTTTTCCTATTCATTTGTTTCTGCTGTTATTTTTATTATTTCCTTCCTTCTGCTAACTTTGGGCTTAGTTTGTTCTTCTCTCTCTAGTTACAAGAAGTATAAGGTTATATATTTTTTTAAGATTTATTTATTTGACAGACAGAGATCACAAGTCGGCAGAGAGGCCGGCAGAGAGAGAGAGGGGAAGCAGGCTCCCTGCTGAACAGAGAGCCCGATGCATGGCTCGATCTCAGGACCCTGAGATCCTGACCTGAGCCGAAGGCATAGGCTTAACCTACTGAGCCACCCAGGTGCCCCTATATTTTTTATTTTAAGTCTTTCTTTTTTTCTTAGTACAGACGTTTACTGCTATGAACTTCTCTATCAGATCTGCATTTGCTACATTCCATAAGTTTTGGTATGTTATGTTTCTTTTTTGGTTTGTCTCAAGATACTTTATTTCCCTTTTGATTTCTTCTTTGACCCATTGACTATTCAGAAATGCATTGTTTATTTTCTATGTATTTGTGAATTTTCCAAATTTCCTTCTGTTACTGATTTCTGGTTTCATACCATTGTGCCCAGAAAAGATACTTGATAAGATTTCAATCTTCTTAAGTTTTTTAAGCTTAGTTTATAACATAACATATGATCTGTCCTGGAGAATGTTCTATGTGCACTTGAGAATATTTTGTATTGTTCTGCTGTTGGATGGACTGTTCTATATATGTCTGTTAAGTCCATTTGTTCTAAAGTGTAGGTCAAGTCTACTCTTTCCTTAATGATATTAGGTGTGGATGATCTGCCCATTGTGAAAGTGGGACATTGAAGTCCATTTCCTACTATTTTTGCATCAGTGTGTTTTTGCCTCCAGATCTGTTAATAATCACTTAATATGTTTAGGTGTTCTGATATTGGGTGCATATATATTTATGACTATTACAGCCTCTTGATGAATTGACCCCCACTACAGAATGACCTTTTTTATCTCTTGTTACAGCCTTTGACCTAAAGTTCATTTTTTTTCTGTTATAAGAATAGTTACCATTATCCTTTTTTCTTTCCATTTGCATTTCTTTCATTTTCAGCCCATGAATGTCTTTAAAGCTTAAGTGAGTCTCTTGTAACAAGGTACCATATAGTTAGGTCTTTTTTTTTTTTTTTAATCCGTTCAAGCACTTTGTGTCTTTTGATTGAAAAATTTAAACCATTTACATTTAAAGTAATTATTGAAAGGTAAGGACTTACTATTGCCATTTTGTTAAATGTTTTCTGATTGCTTTGTAGTCTTTGGTTCTTTTCTTCCTCTCTTGCTGTCTTTCTTTGAAAATTGATTATTTATTTTAAGGTGGTATGCTTTGATTCCTTTCTCATCATTTGTATATTTTGTATAGGTTTTTCCTTGTGATCATCATGAGGCTTTCATAGTAAATCTTGTAACAGTCTGTTTTAAGTTGAAAACAACCTAACTCCCATTGCCTGAAAAAATTCTACACATTTACTTGCCTCCCAATTGTATGTTGATGTCACAATTTACATTTCTTCATATTGTAAAACCATTAACAAATTATTGTAGCTATAGTTATATTTAACACTTTTGTCTTTTAATTTATATACTAGAGTCCAGTGATTTGCATGCCACCATTGCAATACTGAGTATATTGAATTTGTCTATATATTCACCTACATCAGTGATTTTAATACTTCCATGTTTCATGTTACTAATTAGCACTCATTTGTTCATCTTAAGGAACTCTCTTTAGAATTTCTTGTAAAGCAGGTCTAGTGTTGACCAATTCCCTTAGCTTTTATTTGTCTGGAAAAGTCTTTATCTCTACCCAGGAACTGCTTTCCTGGGTTAAGTATTCTTGATCAGCATTTTATTTTCTTTGACTGCTTTGAGTATATTATCCTACTGTTTCCTGGTCTGAATGGTTTCTTCTGAGAAATCTGCTGATAGAGTTACCAGGGTTCCCTTGTATGTGATAATTCTTTTTTAAACTCTTGCTGCTTTCAGAATTCTCTCTTTATCTTTGACATTCAAGAGTTTGATTATGTTGTCTCAGTGAAGATCTCTTTGGGTGGAACCTGGGGATCTTTAAGTTTCATGTATCTGGCTAGCCATTTCTCCCCAGAGTCTGGAAGTTATCAGCCATTATTTCTTTACATTTTCTGATCCCTTCCCCCTCTCTTCTCTTTCTAGGACTCCTATAACATGAATGTTGTTTCATTTAATGGGGTTCCATAATTCACACAGGCTTTCTTTAATTTTTTTCATTTTTATTTCTTTTTTCTGTTCCATATGGATAATATTAAGAGATCTGTCTTCAAGTTCACAAATTCTTTCTTCTGCTTGTTTGAGCCTATTAATGAAACTCTCTGTTGCATTTTTTTTAATTTCATTGACTGTATACTTCACCTCCAAAGTGTTTTTATGATTTCTCTTGTTTGAACCCCTCATTTTATTGTTGCATTATTTTCCCAAGTTCATATTGTTCTCTGTGTACTCTCAAATCTCACTGCCCTTCCTTAAAATAATTGTTTTGAAATCTTTTTCAGGTAACTCACAGATCTCCATTTCTTTGGGGTTAGTAACTTGAAAACTATCAAGCACCTTTGGTAGTGTTGTATTTCCTTATTTCACATTTCTGTGCCTTTGCATTAATGTTTGCTCATTTGAGAGAAGAGTCACCTCTTCCAGCCTTTTAGATTGATTTAGGTGGGGAAAGACTCAACAGAAAGTGGCTGTGAGGGTTCTGGCTGAGTAGGGTGCTGTGTCTCTGGGTCTGGAGAGGGCACACAGCATAATCTGTACACCTACATCAACTGAGATCAACATTGACAAAGACTGTGGGGTTCTTTTTGACCAAGATTGCAGAGATCCTATAAGCAGCAACAGTGTCTAGGGATGTTGGGGTTCTAGGTGGAAGAGACTGATGGGGTCTTCCTATTCTCTTTTTTTTTTTTTTTCCTGTGGCAGGGAGTTCTATCCAAGGGGAATGCCTCTTGGTACCAGGTCTGGTGAGCTGGCACCCAGTACAGCAGTGAAACCAGGGGTCCTGGGGCCCGGGTGCACTTGTTTTGATGGCAGTTCAAATGTCTGATGAGCATGCATGGGCAGATCTCCAAGGAACCAGGATCAGAGACTCTGGGGATCACCACAGTGATTTGGACCCCATGATGGGGGCATGCAGCAGTGGCACAGGCTCTGGGATGACAGGATACAGCAGTGACTTAGGCCCAGGATGAGGGGTGCAGCAGCAGCATGCCTTGGGGATGGTGGGCCAAAGCTGTAACTCAAGACACAAGGGGTGTGGCACAGAGCTGTAGCATTACAACCCACTCATGGCAAGTCGGTGCCATGGCTTAGGACCCAGAGGGTGGAACAGAGAACAACAACAGCAGCATCACAGCCTAGTAGTGGCAGGTCAGCCCCAGTGATGGCTGATCAAAGCCATGACTTAGAACCCTGAAGGCAGGGCACAGAAAGAAATGGCACTTCTAGTTTCACAAATGGCAAGGTGCTGTGGCATCCCAGTCCCAGAGTATGGGGCACAGCATTAACCACAGCAGTCTCACCACAGCAGTAACTCCAGTAAGTCCCTGGTGAGGAGACACAGCAGTGAGGAGACACTCAGTGTTGGTGCAGACTGGGAGTGCTCGGTGGCAAAGTCTACAGATGGCCATGGCAGTGATGAGAGTTACTAGGGTGCTCCTCTCCTTTTCCCATCGGGTATAATCCCTCCAAAGGGGTTCCTCTTTTCACTGAGCTCCTCTGGGCTGGGAGATGGAATGATGCAGGTAAAATGCTTCTTAGACTTTTCTGTGAGGCTGTGCTCAGTATTTGAGCCCTGCAGGGCTTCTGCTGCTTCTTAGTTATAGTCTCAAGCTTTCCCAGAGCTGGTTTGTCTGTTTATAGTCGTTTATTCACTGTTTTTGTGGGGAGACAAGCTTTGGGACCTCCTAGCCAACCATCTTGCCAATATCAGTCCCTACAGTGAAATTTTTGTTTTATTTCATTTGTTTGAGAAAGTGGAAAAGAATCAGAAGAGCTAGTAGTGGAGAATAAGTATAAATCCAAACCGGTGGAAGGGATAGTTTTATCCATAGTTAAACCTTTACTAATCAAGTTAATGGTGCAAATAACACAGGTCATATTTTGTAGTGTATTTACCTTTTGTTTAAATATTAATCCTCTGCTTTTTAATATTGATTTCTATTCCTTAAAATGTATGATTTATCATGGCCCACAAAAAAGAAGCAACAAACCCGTTTAGGTTTTAAATTTTTTCTCTAGCTTGTCTATATGCAGATAAGAAAAAAAATCATATTTCAAAAGTGAAAACTTATGAGTTAATTTCTACCCATCAGTGCCTATAATGCAGTAGGGAGAATATGTGTCAGCTCATCAGTTAGATCGACATTCTGGTAGTAGGCCGTTAATTTGGAACTGAATGAATATGTGAATGTGAAAAATGGGAGCTAGTTTGATCCTCAATTCAAGAGAAACAAAAAGCCTATGAACTGCAATTGGTCTTTGGGGGAAAAAAAAAAAAAAAAAAAACAATATCTTTGCTGGTAACTTTAGAGATCCTACCATGTCTAAGGATTTCAACAGATTCTCAGAGGAGCAACTCATAGTTGAGAACAGAGCTTTATTAAATAAGAAAGTTTAAGTGGTATATATCACATAGAAGCTGGGTTGTTGGGTTGAAGATGACGGCGTTATTGATTAATTTTTAGTAGTGGGGGAGGTGGTCCCAGCTTTTCCCTGCCAAGGCCTGGCTTTTACTAAGTAGGAGTATCTGTAAAGATATAGAAGCAGGGAGTCACTCATAGGATCTGACAGTAGAGAGTAAGCAGGATACAAAGTGTTCATGAGAATGTGGCCTCTGGAAGGCCCTCACACCAAGCAGTGTTTAAATTTAGTTTCAGCATTCACTACACAAACAGAGAGAAATTCATAGTTGACACAAAGATGAGCTGTCCTCATCCATCTTCCTTTAAAGTTGCTTACTCGGGAAAGGATGCCAAATTTGAGATGTTCCCATAATCACCCTCCACAGACAACATACATCCTTTGTACATCAAAAGGAAAAAGCTGTGACTCAGGCTGGAGGACCCCAGGGGATTGGTTTGCCGAAATTGCTCTTCACTAATCACATGCTTGTTTGTCCCTTCTCTATTTTAGAAATGGAATAGGAAGCACTTATTCCAGAAATCTGGGGCAGGTCTAAACCCTGGCTTTCTTGTTAAACGTGGCTACCCGAAGTCTCTCTAGTCTTGTAGTCATTTGCAAACAATAGTGACAAATCATCTGTGAAGGTGAATTGATCTCTGATAAGTAACCTCTTCAATACTCGACAGAACCATTTCACATGCCCACCCTGGAAAGATGAAACTTCGTAATTTCTCAGGTGTGCTCAGCCAAGACTCCGTCTTCCCTTGAGCCAAAACCTCTTTTTCAAGCAGGACTCACTTCAACCATTTACCTTTAAGAGGAATCCAGCTTGACTCTCAGGTCCATTTATCTCCATGTAAACCATCCCCCTATTTTCAATATTATGTTAAAGGTTGTCACTGTGGTTGTAAAATTTCAAACATCAAGGTCAAGAACCTGAAAGTATGACTTTGGCATAAGCCTTTCTAAGGCAACTGTGGTGGGGGGACGGTGGGGGGTGGGGGGGTGGTGCTGTTTCAAGACCTGAGGCTCCCCTACCTGTGATTGTGGGAAGACACTCTATCCATTCCTGCAAGTTATTTGCGGCTCTCTGAGGAGCTCCTCTAATGCTGTTCTCCAGTGCACAATTGTAGGAGGCAAAGCTGGACTTATCTAGTCCTTCTTAGAATGTTTGCTTCCATCCAAGCATCCAGTGGCGCAAAAAGTCTGACGGTAATGGGTGAGCTCCCAGACAGAGCCCTGAGGAAGGAAACGTGGAATGTGCCACTGTTTTCTCATCCTTGAAATGCTGATCTGGAACGAGCTGAAGAGCCACACGACCAGCCTCTGAAATTTCAGCCTGTGTCCCAAAGCCTGACAACCATAGTAAATCCTGAATAAGCTGAATGTTTGGAGGAGAGGTTTTGAAGGGAATTGAATTTTATGACGAACAGGAAGTTATGCAGAAAACCATTTTTGTTTCACCTCATGTAGGTAGAGGGCTTTCAGAAAAGCTTGCTTCCACTTTTCTCTCTTTGGGTGTAATTTTAAATGTAATTTAACCATTTTTAGATGTAAACTCTTTGGCCCCTCCACAGCATTATCTTACTCATAAAAACTTACTCTGTATTTCCTATAACGTGGCTGTTGAAGGTAAATACATTGGACTGGAAGTATGCAAACTCTAGCATCAAAGTTATTAGCCTAAAGGGAAAAAAAATCCTTAATAGGAGATTTTGTCATTTTTCTGCTTTTCTGAAAACAGATTGTAGAAAAAAATCCATCTAATTGAGGGTTATGAATTCTCTGGGTATGACTAGTCCTAGTTTAAATAATGAAAAATGTGGTGAAAAGGGTAATTTTCTTCCTAAGTCCTGGATTTTAGTTCTGTTTCATTCTGGGTTTCATTATGAGACTCAAGACAAGTCACAAGAGGCCCTGTGTTGTCCAGCTCTTCTAGTGCTGGGCTGTAGAGTGTATCTTACAGGAAGAAAAAATCATGCAGTTTTACTTGATTTACTGGAATAGATCATATTATTGCCATTAGTATCCATTTTCCCATTTTCTTTTATGGGAGTATTTTATCCCCCTATGATTATTCATACACACTCTATATGTACATGTGTATGTATATAAAATTATGTAAGATTCGAGCTTTCTGTAACGTCCGCAATGTAGAGAACTCCTTAGAGATCACTGTATTTTAGCGAGGAGGAAAGGCCTCTGCTAGTGTCTGTTTCCAAGCTTTTCACGGAGACTATAAAGGAGGCCTGGGAAGGCTCTAACGAGTCAGTAATTTATAGACTATTAAGATAGTTAATTAGAAGTGATTCTTGAGCATATCCAATCAGGAACACATGTTTATAAAGGACAAACAGATTCAACACAACATGTCTCTGACCTAACCAAACCCAATCAATTAACAAAATGGGATCTCTTAGTTTGCATATCTCCCACTCCCCCCAAAATAGAATCACTAACCACTTGTTAACCACACTGACTTTCTACCAGACAGAGTGATGGCCCCAGAAATGTTCAATCCAGCACCCGGTTACAGTGTAGGCAGCAGAGTTTACAAAACAGGAAGAAAGCCCTGCTTGCTTTTTTGCCTCCTTTCCTGGTTTGACTTGATGTGATAATTCATTGCAGATTTCTTTTTCTTTGACAGAGTGCCTACCACAGGAATGGGATGGCTTTTCTGGCCTGCTGATGGGACTGTGACTGTAACAACAGGAAAGGCAATGTTATATTAAGGTGATTTCTGTTCCCCTCTTTGGACAAAATAAAATACAAGTTTACCTTCTCTGTATCCTCAGGAGTGGGTTGGTTTGTTGTGACTATCAACTGGCTGACTGCAGCTCTTTTTTCCAGCCCTCTCAATGCTTCGTCTTGTTTACTGACTGGGCCGTTTAGCTAATTAATGGCAGGATGTTTGGGATAGTGTGTAGGTGGACAAGAATGCAGATCACACAATTTTGAAATTTTAATTTGGAATGGATTTACTGCCCTCAGCTCACATATCTTAAAAGCAGTGTCTTTTCTCTACCACCGTCTTCCGCCCCACCCCACCCCCCCCCCCGCAGTGTTTAGTCTGTGTTTTATTTGATGCATTTTGTAATCCAGGTTTGAGACAAAGGAAACAAAATTAAAAGGACAGTCACTTCTCCCCTGGCACCGCCCACCAACTTCACTTTGCAACATCTGCTAATTACATATATCCTACTCATATTTTAGAGACCAGTAGTCATTTTATAAACTCACACTAATCAGAGACATAATCGATCTGATGAACTGTCTGTTCCCATCTTCGCATCCCTTGCCCCCACTTGCAGCGTACGTGTTGTCTGTCATGCCTTCTTCCCGAACTTCCTGAGGATCTGCCTGTTGTGCGCGTTCTCCCTCCTCTAGGCCCTCTTCCCTGTCTTCACGTCTCTCCATCCCCTGTCCCTACAGTCCCCAGGCCCACCACACACACACACACACAAGCACACACACAGCCATTTAGAAGCAAAACAATCAGAATCCGTTGATGAAGAGTAGTTGAGTGATTTGCTTTCTCCCTCTGAAGCATTCCGACAGCTACACTGGGATCGTGGACTGGGTAATTTCTCGCTAGTAGCAGCTGAGCTACCCTTCTGGCGTCTATACTTTTCTCCATTAAATGAGGAACTTAAACTTTTGAGAACAAATCAAAATGTAGCAGATGTAATTGTACAGTTCCTGCTTCAACTTGAATTACAAAAAAGGAAGTTATTTCTTTAATTTGGTAGGACTTCTGTGCAATTTTATTTTTATCATGGTTTTTGCACAAACCGAAAGAGCCTTTTGTAAAGCATTAATAAAAACAGAAATAAGAAGCATGAAAGATTTTCCTCCTGTGACCAAATGATCGTGAGTCTCCATTAATATGATTGTGCCATACTGTTGACATTTGTTAACTATCATTTACCTGTTCTGTGTTAGTCCTTCTGGAAAAAATCTTCATGTCAAGAACAAAAAAATGCAGATATATAATACCAAAAAATTGCCAAGGGGTTTTGATGTTCCATCTGTGCTTGTTGAAATGTATGATTAAACTTTTCTTTTTATCATCATTCTTATTTTTCTTGGCATCCCTAATCATGGAAAATTATAAGCTTGCAGTAAACAGCCTAACTTTTAAAACGACAGCATTTATTGTATTTGGTTTCGATCTGCCGGGCTTATAGATGTATAAAATTTTCAGGGCCTAATTTTTCACATCAAAATTCCTGCTCTCCCACATTATACATTTTAAAGTATGCACAAGGCAAAAAAACACAGGGTTTAGGTTTTTTTTCCCTTCATTTTATTCTACCTGATCTCCTTATAGTCCCAGAGAAGGAAGACTCAACGTACATTTCTCTCAGAAATATGACAGGTCTGTGTTTTTGTTGGTCTGGCGTATGTTTGTCTATCTTGAACAGTCTGACAGGTAATTATTTATAAAATCTGGCTTTACCCAGTAAGTCCATATAATAACCTTTCACTTTTCATCATAAGCCAGTGAGCTGAATTTAGAATAAAACAAGGTCATTTATGTCTGTCCCAAACCAGCCTAGATGTCCCCATAATTGCTCAATATTAATATTTTTAATTCTTTTTTTTCCTTTCTACACTTAGCTTCTTTCTCTGACTCAGCAACACTGAATTTGAAATGAAATAAAATTTTCTTAAGCAGTGGGTATACCAAAAAATGTATAGAAAGAAAATGTGACTTCAATAAATTGCTCTCTCAAGATTAAAATGTTAGGTAAAATCATAAAATGTTAGAGCAGAAGAGAGTCTTGGAAATCATTGCAAACAACCATTCATTTTCCCAATGAAAGTATGTAGCCTGGAGAGGGAAGTTAACTTTCCCAAGGTCACTCAGCAGTGGCAGTGACGGCCCAGAGACCAGATCCATGGCCCCTAATTCTCAGGCTACCATTTTGCTCCACCATACTGGATTTGCATAAGATATTCCCAAGTCACATTGGAATTTTATGGCATGTTTATCCTAGATGATAACCTACATTTATTTTTAAATGATACTAGTTTGGGCATATTATAAAGCATAGGTGTTAAAATCTTCAAAGGGACATGGTATAATTAAATAATCTGTATTATATGTCAGTTCTCATCAGTTTTGGGGGTTGTTTTGTTGTTGTTGTTTTTTAAAGATTGTATTTGTCAGAGAGAAAGCAAGGGCAGGGGGAGCAGCAGAGGGAGAGGGAGAAGCAGGCTCCCCGCTGAGCAAGAAGCCCAATGCAGGGCTCGATCCTAGGACCCTGGGATCATGACCTGAGCCAAAGGGAGACACTTAACTGACTGAGCCACCCAGGAGCCTCTATATATCAGTTAAAAAAAAAAAGAGGTCTGCAAGCAGGGGAGAGGAAACTAACATACTTTGAGCACCAACTCTCTATCAGGAACCTCACCTCTGGGATTTCATTGATCTTCACAATGATTTCATGAGAGAGAGGCTATCAGAAACAAAAACAACCACATCAGGCTCATTTCTAAATCAAATGTGAATACACAAAATAATCTGTATTTTTGTAGCCTTGTGTTTTGGAGATCAAATCTGAAAAAAATGACTAAAGCCCAACAAATCAGTAAAAATAGCCCCTCTTTTGGGAAATTGACAGGGCCTCATAGATTTGAGGGTAAAGGAAATAGAAATATTTCTCCCTTCACCTAAATTGGGAATGTGACGTTCCGAACATGCCATTTTGAGGCTATGTCATTAACCTTCCTGCCTTCACATATTGCAATAGTTAAGATTCAGAAATAATGTTCCAATTTTAGAACCAAGAGTTTTTATTTAAAAACCATCAGAAGCACAAATATTTTTTAAACAGTGTATATAATTCCTGTACCTGGGGGAAATTCTTCATTTATCACTGTTTGTCCTTTGTTTCTATAAAATAATAAACAATCCACATGTAATGCTTTTACCACATAGAAGACAAATACACATAAGTGGCGATTCTTGGTCTGAAAGAAGACAAGTTTACTTGTCTAGAAATTAGGTTTAATTTTATGAAAAAATGTTATATAGTTCCCAAATCAGATATTTCTTTCCAGTTCATATAACCCCTTGTGTAAAACTGAATCACTACAGAGAAATATTCCCTCCTCTACCCTCCTGGAATTTAGATAGAACCTTCCCAGGTTGCGTTTAAAATTCTACCTTCAACCATGTATACATCTCATAAAATATTTTATGGTTTCCGGTATGCTCTGGCTGAACATTTCATAGTACATAAACACTTCTGCAAATAATAGGAGGGTGTCAAGCTGAATGACTGTGTCACGGCAGTGGCTCCCACAGAAAGCTGATTCTCCAGCAATGTATTTTTCTTACTTTTATCTCCTTATTCGAAATCCAAGATGAAACTTTCCGTGCTTTTGAGTAAAGGGGAGAGGGGTGGAGGTAGGCACGGGACTCTAACAGTGTTCAGGAGCTGTGTTCATTAAAGCAGAGGCTTTCTGCAGAGGGCATCAAGCCAAACTTAAACAACAAAACCATGCCTGCAGGAATTAGATATGAATGTGATGGCCAAATAAGGGCCAGATGCCTTTCAAAACTCAAATATTAAAAAAAGTCCCATCTCTTAAAGTAAGTCTCCAGTGTTGGGAGTGATACTGTAGCACTTAAAAAAAAAAAAAAAAAAGCCAACACAAGGAACGAGACTTGCATTTGTTTTCTGGAACAAAATAGCAGATATTCAAGCCATCATAAGTCATCGGAGCTTTGGCAATTGAAGCATGTTTTAAAACAATCAATTCCTAGAAAGTCACAAAAAACCTACATACAATATTTCATTGTTGGAAACCACTGTAATTCTGTATAGAGCATTATATTCATGTTCCTCCTTCTGCTCATCACCACCTAATATTCACTATTCCATTTTTTAAAGGAAAAAATTATTGGCAATTCTTTATTGGGATATTGGGAAAATCAAAAAATACTGGGAAAAATCAAGAATCAAGATGATCGCTTATTTAATTTTACTCAAACCAGGTTAATGCTTTGCTTGCTATCAAAATGAGGGCTATGTTGTACCAGCGTTTTAAGAATAAGTTTGAAATAATAATTACAGCACTCCACGTGCCATCCTGTGTACCAAGTACTTTGTCCAAATCGTTCCATTAGATACTCACAGCCCCTTCGCAGGATGCGCACTGTTACCGCCCCCCCCACCCTCCGTTGCCCACAGGTAGCAGAGAGGAAGCCAGTGGAGCTGGCATTTGTACCCAACGCATTGACCCCCGAGCCCATATCCTTTGCCTCTGTTCCACCGCATGGAGCATGCTCAAGTATAGGTTTCCAATAATGTATTAAAGAGAATTGTTGCTCTGAACCTAGAAGCACTTCTCAGTACTAAAAAACTGGTTACAAGAAAATTTCATTTTAACTGAATATTCTTTCTCTAAGGCCAAGAACTAGGTATATAATGGGATATCATATCATGTGCCATAGACTATAGTTACGTTGAATGATGCCAAGTCCTCTACAATGTCTTAAATCTAAAAATAAATACATATGATCAATGCACATACTCAAAATCCCTATACAAATTATGAGAAAATCTTCCTCAAAGATCCAAGATCCATGTTTATAAAGCCTCTCCTTTATGAAGATCAAATTTCTCCAGAAGGCTCTAACTACTTACGCTACTATTTTATGCTTTCATGCAAGGTATGCTTGTCCTGTTATAAAATAATCCCCATGTTGTGTCCATCATGTTTGCTGTGGCAGATACAGAGGTACATGTGACAACCCCTGAAACTTTGTACAAATGCCCTTTTTAGTTGTTTGCTTGTTAATGATGACATCGTCATTCCTTCTCCTGGCCAGGGATTTCTGTGCGTGTGCTTGGGGGGAATGGCGGACAGGGAGAGAGAAGAAAGTGGAAAGAAAGTTGCTGAGCATGATATGAATCAGAAACGATTACTTTCCTCTCTCATCTGTGGTCAGCAGCTTCCCTAATTCAACCCCAGGTCTGCTCTGCCTCAGTTCAAGTTACTTGCTGACTTAGGTCCCTTAGGATTCCCAGCTAGCAGCGGACCAGCCTACCTGCAGCATTGTTTTCTGAGTGGCATGGATTGACTTCTTCAGACCACTTCAAGAAGTTAGTTCACCACCCAGCACATTGGCCACTTCTCGTCACTTAGCCAAGGTGTCCCTAAGCAGCGGGGAGTGTGTGGCTGGTGGGTTGGCCCACCACACTTCCATAGATCTGACCCGCGAAGAGACAGTGAGCCCAGATGGATTTAGGCAGTTTGTTAGTTATGTGACAACATAGGCAAGATCAGCATGGTGTCAACATCCTGTGTTCCAGAGAGGGGGGCCCAGATGACACCAGACATGAGGGTTGGGGTACTCTACCATGGTCTACCATGCAGCACCAAACCTAAATGACAAGCAAGCCGTCCCTTAGCTGGCACCCGTTTCTGAAAGGAGGTGTTTCCCCCACGGTGTGTAGGACAACATGTATTTCTGTTCCCAGCATGAAAAATAAATCTGCCTCCCCTCTCCTAGGTTTTCATGGTGGCCTCCTGCCCTAGCTCTTTC
Organism: Martes martes; assembly: GCF_963455335.1. NCBI lineage: Eukaryota > Metazoa > Chordata > Mammalia > Carnivora > Mustelidae > Martes > Martes martes. Next base: position 90,746,587 of record NC_137893.1, on the reverse strand, counting down.
CCATAAAGGTTGCCTCCATGCATGCTACCTTCTGCTTCCTCTGAGCTAATTATGGCCCTCTTGTTCTTTATACTTCCTGTTTGGTGTCGCTAATTGTCTCTCTGTGTGTCTCATAGCCTGCACCAGATTAAGAATTTCTTGAGGGCAAAGTCTTGAGCATGTACCCCCTTGAAATCCCCACATGCACATATTAGGTATTCAGTAAACATGTGTTGGTTGGTTGGTGGAAACGAAATTATTCATTTAAACATAAGCACAGAATTTTTTTTTTTTTTTGGTTGGCTAAATGTGTTTAATCTTGTATTGATGCTTGTTTGGCTCAAATCTCATGAACTGTAGATGATCACAGCTTTTTTCTTAAAGACAAATGCAGTGTCTCAGAGAAACCAGAGCCCTCTGGGCATGGGGCTTCTTGGAGCGCGTATGAGTAGGTCACTGTCATTTCAGTCTTGTTGGAAGGGGTTAGTGACCTCAGAAAGAGAGGTCGCCTCACTCACAGTTGTACTACTAAACCTAGCATTTGTGTCCCACCTGCATCTGTACAAACCTGGGAAGGCGTTAGAGACATACTTGCTATTTTTACATATAGCAACGTCTTTGAAAATGTGCCAGTTCTCCTACTGGTTTATTTAAAGACAGTGAGCCATTCTACAATGACATTTCCCTAAAGGTAACAGCAGTAATATGTCCACTGAACATAAAGCAAATATGAAGATCTATTTAGCTTGAAAATAATGAGATTTTTGTGAACTGGAAGCAACAGTTTATCACCCAAGAGTAGCTTACAATTAAAAATCTGGGTTTTTTGTCTCTGTTATTCATTCATTCAGTCAGTCAGTCCTTCAGTCATTCAGTCATGTAAAAAAAAAAAAAAATAGCACCCTTGAAAGTTGAAAAATCAACATGAAGTCTATAATTCCTAAGCAGTGAGCCAGGGACCTGTGCGAGAGTGCAATTCTTGAAAGGGGCCTGGGAGGCCACCTACATTAAATTACCTGTAGATTAAATAAACATGTTTTGCCCATGTAGGTGCCACTCTAGTTTTAAATATATACATATGTGCTCATGTGTTTTATAAAATTCAATTCATTTAAAAGTGATCCTGAAATCCTGGTAGCTTTTTGACGTGACATGATTTTTCATTCAAGAGTTAACAAAAGTACAAGTTACAGAATGCGTGGGTCCATGAATTTCTTTGTGTTAAAAAGTGATTCTCAAGCTCAAAAAAAAAAAAAAAGCTGTTGCTTTCTGTGCTCTCACAGTAACTAACTTTCGTCGGGCTCTTCCGTCCTGTGGTGAATGGATTGGGCCTTCTGAAGATTTTGAGCTGCTGTAACTTAGATTTAAGTGTATATTTTTCCTGTGACATAAAGTATCACCTGAACTTTTTTTTTAATATGTCTTATTTTGGGGAAAATTTATGATCTTTTTAACATTAGGAAGTTTTGCTTTTCCTGACATTTTATTGCTTTGCATATTTGAAACATTTCAATCCCAGACAATAAATACTATGTGATTATTGTTTTCATATGGATAGGCTATTTCCTCCTGGTTTTTCCCAACCCCTTTTCCCAGTTAATAATACTCAGAAATTTATTAATACTTAACTGTGCCATTCAGCTTTTCCAGAATCGTGTATAATGAATGTTAAAAGAGAGGTCTCAAAGAGGGGTAGTAGTGCTTAAAAAGAAATTGAGGCGTGCTTTCTTTTAGTTGGATTTCAAATGTTTCCTGTTCAGGTGAAATGAAGATTATATGTATTCCATAAATCATTTTTGTAAACTATCCTAACCAGTGATTGCATTAAATGGTATCTTTTCATATCCTTGTTATGGAAGTGAAACAGATCTCAGCAAAGTAGGCGGATGCGAGCCAAGTAGGGCCACGAGGCCTCAGTGTTGGAAAGCACCCACTTTTAGACCTCGCCTCACGGCTCGCTCCCCTTCTTCAGGTCTTTTGTCAGGTACCACTTTCCCATAAGGCCTTCTCTGCCCACCCTTTCACATACTGAAACCCCAGCCTCTGCCCTAGCACCCCATACCCCTGTTCCCTGCCTTCTTTTGTCACCCTAACACCTGCTTACCATTTCATATACTCACATGATTTGTTCATTCCCTCCTCCTTCTAGAACAGACTGTCCGCTGCTATGCCTCCAGCACTTAGACCAGGCCCAGTATCTACTACATGCCAGTCAATGCTTTACTAGATGGACAAATCATCGTTCAGTCTTTAATTCTGCAAAGTCTTGCAACGCCATACCCGTGGGATCGCCCTCCAGCCTTGCACTGTTCCTTCTCACTTCTGGCCTGGCCCGTCCTTTTCTCCCCTCCTTCCCCCTGACTTTCCCAAGTCCTCTGAACCTCCTCAGCTGTGTTCGTCAGCACAACTTTCTAAAAAACGTCTTTACATTTTAGGACTTCCAAATCCCAGTGCATTTTCAATGGAATGAGAAGTTTGGCACCACAAGCAAGAGTTGAGTTATGACATAGTTAGGTTTTCATTTAATGTCTTGTAAAACTTTTTGATATATTTATTTCACTACTTATTCAAATTTTCTTTTTCCAAAACTCCAGGTTAGCAAATGGTTTTGGTGTATTTATTTATGACCTCATAGTGTTCAGTAGTTTTTTTTAGACAGGACACATAGCATATATTTCTTTTAAAAAAAATTAGTTGAATGCAGTATCGTTTACATACAGTAATAACCCCTTTTTAGATATACAGTACAAGTCAATGACTTCTGACAAATAAACACAGTCATATAACTACAAACACAATCAAGATGCATTAATGCCAAAAAGTTTTCTCATGTTCCTTCATAATCGATCCCCACCCACCACTCCTGGCAACCGCTGATCTGATTTCTATTTTTTTTTTAACTTTTCCGTAATAGCAAATAAATTTAAATAGTTCTAAACAAGTTTGGATTTAAGGGTTTTTTGTGTCTGACTTCTCTCACTTAGCATAATGCTTTTGAGATTCACCCATGTCGTCGTGTATCAGTAGTTCACTTCCTTTTATTGCTCAGTAATACTCCATTCTGTGGATGACCACAGTTTGCTTATCTGTGTAACTGAGTGGACATTATTATTGTTTCCAGTTTCCGGCTATTAACAATAAATCTGCTATGAACATGGATGGACAGAGCTTTTTGTGGACTTACATGTTCATTTCTATTAGGTAAATACCTAGGTGTGGAATAACTGGGTCCTATGGTAAGTAAATATTTAATTTTCTAAGAAAGTGTTTTCCAAAGCGTCTGAACCTATGGGCCCTCCCTCCAGAAATGTGAGATTTCTAGTTACTCTATAACTTTGCCAGCATTTGAATATGATTCATTCTGTTGTTTGTTTTGTTTTAATTTTAGCCATTCTGATAAGTAATAATATCTCACTGTGCTTTTACTTTGCTTTTCTCTATTGACTAATGATACTAAGCATTTTTCACGATAATTTGCCATCTGTAGCTTTTCTTTATTGAAGTGTTCAAACCTTTGGGCCACTTAAAAAAATTAGTTGTTTTCTCTTATTAAAATATAAGATTTCTTTTTATAGTCTTTATACAGAAACATGTTTTCCACATATTTTCTCTGAGTCTGGGGCTTGACTTAAAGTATATTTGGAAGAGCTGAAATTTTTAATTTTGAAGGAGTCCAATTTTGGGTTTTTATTCTTTTATGGCTTGTACTTTTTGTCTTATCTAATCTTGATTTAAGGCATACAAAGGTTTTCTCCTATGTTTTCATCTTCATATTTTAAATTTTGACTTTTACATTTAGGTCTTTGATTCATTTTGAGTTTATTTTTGTATATGATGAAAAGTGAGTGTTGAAGTTCTTTCTTTTTCCTTTCTGCATATGGATGTCTGATTGTTCCAAAACTATTTGTTGAAAAGATTGCTCCTTTCTTCATTTATTTATCTTGACATATTTATCTAAAGCCATATATACATGTGTCTATTTTGGATTCTCTTTTGTTCCATTGATGTGTATGCTTATCCTTAGGCCAGTACCCGACTGTCTTTATTCCTAAATCATGAAATCAGGTCTTATGAATCCTTCAGCTTTTTCTTTTTCAAACCTTTTTTTTTTTTTTTAATTCTAGGTTCTTTGCTTTTCAATAGTTCTACAAAACATTTACTGGGATTTTTTTTTTAGGGGAGAAGGGGCAAAGAGAGAGGAAGAGAGAGAATCTTAAGCAGGCCCCATGCCCAGCACATGAGCCCTACACAGGGCTTGATCTCTTGATTCTGATATCATGACCCGAGCCAAAATCAAGAGTCAGACGCTCAACCAACTGAGCCATCCAGGTGCCCCTCATGTGCTGAGATTTTGATTGGCACTCCTTTGAATCTATAACTCAGTTTGGGGGAAATTGACAGTGGTGTTAAGCCTTCTAATCAGCGCATATGGTATAGCTCTTCATTTACTTAGTTCTTTCGTAGTTTCCCTCATCAGTGTTTTATAATTTTAAGAATATAGATCTAGTACATATTTGGTTAGATTTATCTGTGGATTTTCATGTTTGATGCTCTAAGATTTTTTTTTAATTTTAATTTCTGGTTCATTGCCAATATATACCAATAAAATCTATTTCTGTATATGAAAAAGAAAAAGAAAAAAAATATATATATATATGTATGAACACAGATACAAAAATACTTAACCAAATACCATGAAAGATTACCAAATACCAAATACCAGCAAGATTACTGGACTTGATTTTGTGGTATTTGGTTAAGTATTTTTGTATCTGTGTTCATGAAAGATATTGATCTGGAATTTTCTTGTAATGATTAATACATCAAGACCAAGTGGCATTCATCCAAGTAATGAATTGAAAAGTTCATTAGTAATTAATTGAAATGAATGAATGAAATGAAATGAGTGAATTGAAAAATCAATCCATGTAATGTACCATTATAAAAAGAAAAACTGTAAGATATCCAAGGATGTAGAAAAATAATACAAAATTCAACATCCGTTCACTAAATTCAGCAAACTAGGAATAGAGAAAGAAGTTTCCCTCACTGTGATAAAGAGCATCTAACAGATGTTCTTTAGATCTTTAAAACATCTTACAGATGTTTTAAGGGTGAAAGACTGAATACCCATAAAATCAGGAAAAAAGAAAGGAAACTGCCCAAGTTTTTCCCAAAGAGATTAGCATTATATTAATTGTGAAAAACTGAATGTTTCCCCCATAAAATCAGGAAAAAGGCAAGGATATTTTCACCACTTGTACACAACACTGTACCTGAGATCCTAGTCACTGCAGTAAGACAAGAAGAAATAAAAAGCATACAGATTAGAAAGAAATAAAACTTTCTGTTTGTAAATAACATGATTATCTATGTAGAAAGCTCCAAAGAATATACAATACAAAACAACAACCTATTATAGGTAATAAGTGAGATCAACAATATTGTAGGATAAAAAGTTCATATAAAATAAGTTAGAGGAAAGACAAATAACCTGGAAAGACATAACTACCAAAATTTTTCAAAAAGAAAAGGATAACCCCAATAGCTTTACCTTAAGGTTACTCATAGCTGAAGACTTTCCTACAAAGAAAACTTCATTTCCCAATAGCCTCACTGGTGAGTTCCTCTGAACTTAAAAAAAAAAAAAAAAGAAAGAAAGAAAAAGAAAAAAAAATAATAATACTAATTCTACCGAAACTCTTCCAGAAAATAAAAAAGTAAGTAATTCCCTACTCATTTTATGAGGACAGCATCATCTGATCTAACAACCAGAAAAAAAGACATTACAAGAAAAGATAAATAAATATATGTAAATTTTGGTAGTTTATATCTTTCCAGGTTATTTGTCTTTCCTCTAACTTAACAAATTTATTGGCAGAAAGTTATTTATGAAGTTCCCTTATTCTTTATAAACCTATAGAATCTATAGTGATGCTTCTATTTTAATTCCTGATACTGGCAATTTGTTTCTCCTTCCTTTCTCAACCAGTCTGAATAGAGTTATCCATTGTACTTATTTTTCAAAACAGCCTTTGGTTTCATTGATTATTCCCTTTTTTCTCCTGTTTTCAATGTCAGTCTGCTTTTATCTTCCTTATTTTCTTCCCTCTGCTGCTTTGAATTTAATTCACTCTTCTTTTTTTTTTATTTGAGATCTTTCTTTTCTATAAACATTTTGATGCTATGTGCTTCCCCCTAAGCACTGCTTTAGCTGTATCTCAAAAGCTTTGATGTGTTTTGTTTTCATTTTCATCCAACTCAGAATATTTCCTAATTTCCTTTCTGTTTGTGTCTTTGACCTGTGGCTTATTTAGAAATGTGTTCATTAGTTTTCAAATTTTTGAGAATATTTCAGGTATCTTTCTGTTTTTAAATTTTAGTTTAATTTTATAATGAAGAACATACTTTATTTTATTTAGTTTGTGTTTGTTTTATGGCCCAGAATATGTACATGTGCACTTAAAAACATGTATTTGGCTGTTGTTGGGTGTTCTATAAATGTCAATTAGGTCAAGTTGATTGATAGTGTCCACTTTCTCTGGCTTTTTGCTTTTTAAAAAATCAATGACTGAGAGAGGAATGTTGAGGCTTTGTCTATTTCTCTTTTAAGTCTTCTTAGTTTTAGTTCAGTATATGTTGAAGTTCTGTTTTTAGTTGCATGTACAGTTTGGAATGACATGTCTTGATTAATTGTTTCCTTTAGCATCAAATAATGTCCACTTTATCCCTAGCAATTTTTCATCTTCCAAAGTGTACTAGGTCTGATATTAGTAAATTTACTTCACTGTTTTAATTAGTGTTTATATGGAGTATATTTTAACATTCTCTTACTTTTAACTTATCTATTTCTCTATATTTAAAGTATCTTTCTCATTGACAGTCTATAATTAAGTTGGTTTTTCACCCAGTTTTATAATCTTTACCATTTCACTGAGGTGTTCAGACTGTTTACATTTAATTATTGATATGCTTGCATTTAAATTTACAGTCTTGTCCTCATCATAACTGTTTAACTTACTAATTTGTGTTCCTTGATTTTAACTTATTTTTACCATTGTAACGCTTTAATTTGTTCATTATAATTCTCTTTAATTATCTAAAGAATACACATTTTGCAAACAAACAAAAACCTTAAAGACTCAGGAAAGCATAAAGAATACAATGAGAATTATCCACTGCCCTTTAACATTGAGATTAAACATTCTTGACATTTTATTATACCCACACGCAAATTACATTCATATAGTACATACTTCTTTGTAGCCTGTTATAATGCTTTCCTATACCAATTTCTTAACTTGTGAATATTTCATACTATGGCTGATTTACTATTAATTAATTGTATCTTATTGTTGGATGTATTTATTTTCCCAAAGTTTTACCATTATAGAATGTACATTATTTTTTGTACATATAATTTTTCCTTTGTCTTTGGCTTCGTCATTTTCATTGTCAGCATTTTTGTTGCCCCCTGTGAAAGTAATGTGTCTACTTTTCTCTGGCTACTTTTGAGATTTTATTTTATTTTTCAGCCCTTGCAGTATCACTAACTTATGCATAGTTTTCTTTGTAAGTATCTTTTTTGGAGTTTGTATAATTTCTTGAATCTGTGGTTTGGTATCTTTCATCATTTTTTTAACATTCCCAGTGACTTTTCTTCAGATATTTCTTATTGTCTTCTAGGACTTTAATTACATGTATGTCAGACTTTACATGACATACAATATGTCTCCTATGGTCTTTTTGTATTTCCCATGTCTTTTTATCTGTGCTTCAATTTGGATGTTTCCTGACCCATTTTATCTCTATTAACCTTCTCTTTTGCTGCATCTGAAATTCTGTTAAACAAACAAAAACTCTTAAATACAAGGAACAAACTGGTGGTTGCCAGAAGGGAAGTAGGTGGGGAAATGAATAAAACAGATAAAGGGCATTAAGGAGTATAGAGTTGTAGTTATAAAATAAAGAAGTCATGGAGATGATAAGCCCATGTATTGAATTTTCAACTTCAGTTCTTTTTTATTTTTTAGTTATATAATCACTGTTTGATACTTGAAAAGAAAAGAAAAAGTTCAAATCCCTTTCTCATTACACCCATGTTTGGGTTGTTTGTGGATCTGCTTCTGTTGTCTGCATTTTTTTCCTCTTGGTTTTCAGTCATTTAGTTCTGTATCCTCTGCTATGACTAGGATTTTTTTTACTGAGTGGCAGACGTTATATATGAAAAAGTACAGAAGATGATTTCTTCCCAAAAGGATTTCATTTCTGATAGATAGAAGGGGGTGTAGTCAAATCAAGGTTGATCTATTTCTGCTTTGCCCCTATTCATGGAAAGTATCTCTAGGGCCTCAGCTAAAGTTTTGTGTTGTTTGCCAAGCCCCTTCAACCTTGGTAAGCTCTGAAATCCAGCTTATGGCTCCAGTCACCCATAGGATGGATGAAATTTCTGCTTACCTCCTTAGCCTCCCAGCTCCTGCTCTCAACCTACCCACATGCAACTTTGGGGTTAACATGTATTTCAAGGAGAAACTTCATGTAGAATTATAGGTTTACTTCTCCGAGTTTCCTCCTCTCTGAGATCTTGGTCCCTCGGTTATTGGCAGCCTCATGTTCCATCCTTTGGCTCAATGAAACTATGAAAAGCCCTAGACCTCTGTTTCTTCCATGGCTTTTTTTCCTCTCACATTTAAGTGGCAAATGTCCTGAGAGGGGGGAAATTTCACATCCTTTTAAATCCTGATGAGTTTGATCTTTTTCTGATGCCACAAATAGAGTGTGGCCTGTCAAAGGTATCCAGACCCAAATCCCCAGAGCCTGTGAATGCATTATATTACATAACAAAAGCGAATTAAAGTTGAAGATAGAATTAAAGTTTCTAATCAACAGATTTTAACATAGGAAATTTATCATATATTATCCAGGTAGGCCCAAACTAATCACATGAGCTTTTAAAAACAGATGAGAGAGGCATCTGGGTGGTGCAGTTGGTTGAGGGTCCAATGCTTGGTTTCGGCTCAGTTCATGATCTCAGGGTGGTGAGATCAAGCCCCAGGTAGGGCTCCACGCTCAGCAGGGAGTCTCCTTGGGATTTCTCTCTCCCTCTCCCTCTGCCCCTCCCACTCTGTCTCACTTTGAAATAAATCAATCTTTTAAAAAATAAATAAATAAAATAGAAACAGAAGAGGGAGGCAGAAAAGTGGATGAGAGAGTTGCAACATGACAAAGACTTGACATGGCTGGCTTTGAAGATGAAGTAAGGCTGCTGTGAGCCAGGGCAGGTATAGCCTGGCAAATGCCTCTTTGTTTATAGCCAGCAGGAAAACTGGCACCTCAGTCCTACAGCCCAGGAATTGAATACTCCCACCAATCTGAATGAGCAAGAAACTACTTCTCTCCTACAGCCTCTAGAAAAGAGCACAGTCTTCCAACATCTTGACTTTATTCTTTTAAAGATTTATTTATTTTAGAGAGAGTGGGGGGGGGAGGGGCAGAGAGAGGCTTAAGCAGACCCCGCTCTGAGCACGGAGCACAGTGCAGGGCCCGATCCCATGACCCTGAGATCACGACCTGAGCCAAAACCAAGAGACAGTCGCCCATCCAACAGTACCACTCGGGCATCCCAACACCTTGATTTTAATCTGTGAGACCCATACCAGACTTCTGACCTGGAGAACTGCAACAGAGTACATTTGTGTTGTTTAAGCCACTAACTTTGTGGCAGTTTGTAATGGCAGCATATAAGACTCTTACACAATTGTTTTCTATTTTTTTGCTAGCTTTTATAATTGTTCTCAGGTCAAGGATTAGTCTCCCATAGCTTGATGTATCTGTCTGAGTTCAGTCACAGAATCAGAACTAATGTACATTACGGGGTAAATATTTTATTATAGGAATCAGATGTGACATAGTTGTGGAAGGAGCTAGGAAAATAAAAGCCTAGGAAAGAAGTTGGAGGATCAGAGAAAAAGTCACCAACCCCTCAATTTGGGAAGCAAAGCACAACCACCTGCCAGAAGTGGCTGCAGAGTGATGTCTTCTGGGAAGGTGTGGAGGAAGCCAGGCTTCTGTATAACTACCACCCCTGTGGGTTCACCACCAAGTGTCTGGTAGGAACTTTGGGGCCACTGTTGGTCAACAGGGTCTTCAGTCAAGAAGAAGAGCTGCATCCAGAATGGAGGAAAGGGAGAACATGCTAGAGCTATCAGTACTTCTGCATCTCTAACTGTATCCGACCACAAGAAACTTCAAAGGTTAGAAACTGCTTCACTTCCATATTCCAAATCTTGCATAAGTTTCTTTTTTGTCCAATTCTAACTCAGAACCATAGAGGGAAGGGGATTCTGGAAAAAGGGTTTCCATTTCACCAAGTTGACCGCAGTCTACGCTTTGTCAATTTGGCACCCATACATATCGCTTTTAACCATATTTTTTAAATCCTCCAAATAAAAACAATAGCAAAATACTTCCACATAACATGCTGCATGCTAACCTTTGTGGGCTTCCTCCCCAAAACCCAGGAGCTCAACCTAATTATGAGAAAAGCATCAAATGACTCTCAGTTGATAGGCATTCTACAAAAGACCTGACTAGTATTCCTCAAAACTGTCAAGGCCATCAAAAACAAGGAAAGTCTGAGGAATTGTCAGAGCCAAGAGGAATCTACGAAGACACGACATATACTTATTATGGTTTCCTAGATGCAATTCTGATAGAGAAAAGGACATTAAGTAAAAACAAAGGAAATTTGAATGAAGTATGGGGATTGGTGAATGGTAATGTATCAAAACTGGTTCATTCATTCTGATAAATATACAATGCCAATGTACAATATTAATAATAGGAGAAATTCCCTGTGGAATATGGCATTCTTCAGAGATACTATGGGTTGTGTTCCAGGCCACCACAATAAAGTGAATTATCACAATTAAGCAAGCTGAATGATTTTTTTGGTTTCCCGGTGCATATAAAAGTTATGTGTGTACTGTTCTTTAGTCTACTAAATGTATAATCATGTTTTGTCTAAAAAGCAATATACATACATTAATTTAAAAATACTTTATTACTAAAAAATTCTAATTATCATCTGAGCTTTCAGCAAGTAGCTGTATTTTTGCTGGTGGAGGGTCTAGACTCCATGTTGATGGCCACTGACTGATCAGCATGGTGGTGGCTGAGGGCTGGGGTGGCTGTGGCAGTTTCTTAAAAGAAGATGACAATGAGGTTTGCCACATTGAGTGACCCTTCCTGTCATGAATGCTTTCTCTGGAGCAGGTGATGTTGTTTGATGGCATTTTACCCACAGTAGAACTTCTTTCAAAATTGGAGTAAGTCCCTCCAAAACCTGCCACTGCTTTATCAACTAAGTTTGTGTAATATTCTAAATCCTTTGTGTCATTTCAACAGTGTTCACAGCATCTTCACCAGGTGTAGATTCCATCTCAAGAAACCACCTTCTGGGCGCCTGGGTGGCTCAGTGGGTTAAGCCTCTGCCTTCGGCTCAGGTCATGATCCCAGGGTCCTGAGATCGAGCCCTGCATCGGGCTCTCTGCTCGGCAGGGGGCGTGCTTCCTCTCTCTCTCTCTCTGCCTGCCTCTCTGCCTACCTGTGATCTCTGTCTGTCAAATAAATAAATAAAATCTTTAAGAAACCACCTTCTTTGTTCATCCATAACAAACAGCTCCTCAGCAAGGTTGATCGTGAGATCATAACAATGCAGTCCCATCTTCAGGCTCCACTTCTGATTCTAGTTCTCTTGCTGTTTCTACCACATCTGCTATTATTTCCTCCACTCAAGTCTTGATCCCTTCAAAGTCCTCCACTAGTACTTCTTCCAGACTCCTGTTAATGTTGATATTCTGACCTCTAACCATGAATCATGAATGTTCTTAATGGCCTCTAGAAGGGTGAATTTTTTTGAGAATGGTTTCCATTTACTTTGCCCAGATCCATCAGAGGAATCACTGTCTGTGGCAGCTCTAGCCTTATGAAATGTGTTTCTTACATAATAAGATTTGAAAGTCTTAATTACTCCTTGATCCATGGGCTGCAGAATGGATGTTGTGTTAGCAGTCATGAGAACAACATTAATCTTGTACATCTCCATCAGAGCTCTTGGGTGCATTGTTAATGAGCAGTACTATTTTGAAAGGAATGTTCTTCTCTGAGAAGTATGTTGCAGCAGTGGGTTCAAAATATTCGGTAAACCATGTTGTAAATAGATGTGCTGTCATCCAGTCTTTATTCCATTTAGAGAACACAGGCCAGTAGATTTAGCATTTCTGAAGGGTCCTAGAATTTTCAGAATGGTAAATGATCATTGGCTTCAACTTAAGGTCACCAGCTGCATTAGCCCCTAACGAGAGAGTCAGCCTGTCCTTGGAAGCCTTGAAACCAGGCACTGACTCTTCTCTCTGTTAAAGTACTAGATGGCATCTTCTTCCAACAGAAGGCTGTTTTGTTTACACAGAAAATCTGTTGTTTACCATAGCTGCCATTTTGGATGATCTTAGCTAGATCTTCAGGAGAACACGCTGCAGCTCTTACACCAGCACTGGCTGCTTACCCTTGCACTTTGATGTTATGGAGATGACTTCTTTCCTTAGATTTCATGAACCTACCTCTGCTAGCTTCAGATTTTTCTTCTGCAGCTTCCCCACCTCTCTCAGCCTTCACAGAATTGAGGAGAGTTATGGCCTTGCTCTGGATCAAGCTTTGGCTTAAGGGAATGTTGTGGCTGGTTTGATCTTCTATCCAGACCACTCAGACTTGCTCCATCTCGGCAGTATGGCTCTTTTATTTTTTTACCAAGCTTGTGTTCACTGGAGCAGCACTGAATTTCCTTCACGAACTTTTTCTTTGCATTCACAACTTGGCTAACTAGTTGGACAAGAGGTATAGCCTTCCACCGATCTGGGCTTTGAACATGTCTTCCTCACTAAGTGTATCATTTCTAACTTTTGACTTGAAGTTGACCATGCAACTCCTCCCTTTCACTTGAACACTCCGAGGCCATCATAGGATTAAGTGGCCTAATTTCAGTATCACTGTGTCCCAGGGAACAGGAAGACCCAAGGAAAAGGAGACAGATGGGGGAACAGCTGCTCAGTGGAGTAATCAACATCAGAACACACACAACATTTACGGATTAAGTTTGTCATCTTATATGAATAGGGTTCATGATGTCTCAAAACAATTACAATAGTAACATCAAAGATCAGTGATCACATTATCACCATCACCAATATAATAATAATGAAAAAGCTTGAAATATTGCAAGAATTGCCAAAATGTGACATGGAGATATGTGATAAGTGAGCATATGCTGTTGGAAAAGTAGCATGGGTAGACTTCCTCGATGAACAGTTGCCACAAACCAGCAATTTGTAAAATCCGCAGTATCTATAAATCTCAATAAAACGAAATGCAATCAAATGAGGTAGGCCCATATGTGGGAACTTTGTATTGTCTTTGCCATTTTTCCATAAATGTAAAACTATTCTAAAATAAAACTTTATTTTAAAAAATAGAATATAAAGATTTATTCATTTGGGGGCAATGTTCTTTTCTCTAAATTATAATTCCCCTTTGATATCCTGTAACTTAAATACAAAGATCCATGGCTAACCACTATTAATACCTCTTATGTTAGCTAACAGGGGAATGGGAAGGTGAGCACGGGGTGGAGATAAAGAAAAAGAGGTCTTTAATACCTAAGCAAATATGCTGTATTTATACAAAAGTTTTGGGTTTTTTTGTTTTGTTTTTGGTTTTGGTTTTTTTTGTTTTTGTTTTTGTTTTTTGCTTTGAGAGAGAGAGGGAGGGGCAGAGGGAGAGAGAATCTTTTTTTTAAAGATTTTATTTATTTATTTATTTGTCAGAGAGCACAAGCAGGGGGAGCAACAGGCAGAGGGAGAAGCATGCTCCCCGCTGAGCAAGGAGCTCAACTCGGGACTCAATCCCAGGACCCTGGAATCCATGACCTGAGCTGAAGGCAGATGCTTAGTGTAGCCAGCCACCGATGCATCCCCAGGAGAGAGAATCTTAAGCAGGCTTCCATGATGCAGGACTCCATCTCATGGCCCCGAGATCATGACCTGATCTAAAATCAAGAGTCAGACGCTCAGCTAACTGAGCCCAGGCATCCCTGTATTATACTAAAGTAAGAAAGAAACACTCCTAACTGTCCAGTGGTCATAGCTGGTATTTATGACTTCCTCCTTCCACTGGCCAATCTCCATTCCTGTTGCTCTCATCAGTAAACACTTCAGCTGGAATGCTTTGCCTGATGGGGTGACCCTTCCTATTTCTGTTTCAGTGCTCTTTTGCTGCGCAATGAACCACCCCAAAACTCAGTAGCTTAAAACAGCAGTGATTTATTATTTCTCATGATTTGAGGGGCCAAGGGTTCATGCAGGTCTTCACTAGGTGGTCCTACTACTGCACATGGCATCGTCTGGACGCCACTGAGCTGGACCAGAAGGATCAAAAAGGCTTTGCTGGTAGATTTGGAGATTTTGAGCCTCAGTGATCTCTCCTTTCCCTTGTGACAAGCTTTGGCTTCCTCACAACATGGTAGTTTTCAGGGTAATTGAACTTCAAAGGCAACTGGCATTTAACAGAGATCAAATAGAAACCACCAGACCTCTTAAAGCAAGGCTCAGAAGTCCCACAACACCACCTCTGCTATATTTGGCACTCAAAGCTAGCCACAGGGCCAATCCAGATGAAAGGGGAAGGGAAATACCCTCTCCCTCTTGCTGAGAGGAGCAGCAAAGAATTTGTGCCCATTGGCGATCCACTAAACTGGTCATGGAAATTTCCTCTAAGGTAAATTTCCAGAATCAGCACTGCTGCATCGAGGATATTCATGTTAAAAACTTGACACGTGTCCAAAAGTCCCTCCATTCAGTTTTGCCAGGTTGCATTCTCATTAGCGGTGTTTGCCAATCAATTTCTCTGCGCCTTCACCAACACTGGGTGTCATTACCCTTTTTAGCCTTTAACAGTTTAAAGACGGGGAAAGTCTGATTGTTGCAGGGGTTTTTTTCCCCTGCATGTGTGAATACCATTGAGACCAAACATTTTTCATGTGTTTATTGGCCATGTCTAGATGTTCCTTTTTTGAATTGCCTAATCTTGCACTTTGTCCATTCTTTTCTTCGGCTATTCTTGGTTCGAGTGTTGACGTTGGGCTGAAATCTGGGTTATTAAAGTTTAACCGACCTCAGACAACCCTACCGGGTTTTTAAATATTATTACTTACTCTTGCCCAAAATAATCTATCTTCATTTCCATTCGTTTATTCTTTATTTCCCTGGATCGTCACCTTTTTTCAGTCCTTCTCTTTTCTTAGATTCACAACATTAGAACTGCAAATCCCCTTGGTTTTCAGTTGAGGCTATTAACACAAAAGAAGAAAGGGTCTTGTCCAGAGCTTCTGACAGGGTCTTGGGGGGTGGGGGGGTCCTCCCCTGTTTGGACCCATAGGACCAGCCTTTCAGCTTCTGGTCAAAATGACACCAACAATGCATTGAGCCCATTTCCCACAGGGTTTGTGTCCTTAGGTCTGGCACTAAGAAATTCAGTCTATCTATAACTTTTGCCTGGATTCTAAATTCTCCCTGCTTCTAAGTGGCTCTACCTCTTGCTACGTGGTATTTGATAAATTCACTTTGGGGCCTTGGATTCTTCAATTAGGTGGGAGCATTGACATATTTTTAAGATTTTATTTATTTTGAGAAAAAGCACAAGCAGTGACAGAGGGAGAAAGAGAATCTCAAGCAGCCTCCATGCCCCACTCAGAGCCTGACATGGGGCTCGATCTCATGGCCCTGAGATCATGGCCTAAGGCGAAACCAAGAGTTGGATGCTTTACCGAACTGAGCCACGCAGGTGCCCCAGGAGCGCTGGACTTCTGCTAGATGACTCTAAGACACGCTTTTTCCATTGAAGTTTGTTATTTAAGAGGGACATTTATAGAGTATGGATTAGGGGAAAGCAGCATAGATGGGAGGCAGACCCTTTAAGAAATTGGCTTTAGCCTAAGAGGTCTATTTTTGAAGGGAATTTAATCAAAGCATTTTTAAAATAGTTTTTAATTATAGGTTTGAAACTTTGTGTTATTTGTAATACCTTTTTAGAAGCATGAAAATAGCATTGCTCTCTGTACCAACTTTGTGCTTTTCCATTTGGTAAACACTGATTTTATTTCTCTCCGTGCGTGTAGGAGTAAACCAAGCCCACTCAGCACTTCCTGTTTACCTCCTGGTTTTACCTATGGTAGGTGGGACAAACCTGATCCCCAAAATAAGCTCCCTTGGATGACTTCTGCATTTTCTGGTTAGGCGACTGGCCTGTCAATACTTGAACAATGAGTTTGGTTATTGAAGGCTTGTTCTGACATTACCCCTTCAAACTGGGTGAAGAGAGGAAAGTCACTTAATGTAATGGTAGGGATAATATAATCGTGGGATTTATATTTAAGTGGGGCCATCACACAGTCCCTTTCATTTGAGAAAATCAAAACATTTTCAACTTTTAAGCTTGGAACATGTGACATGAGTGAACACAAAGATAGCAAATAAGCGGATTTCCTCTGGAAAGTCTCTGTGCTCGAAATATCTATTTTTTAAGGAAGAAAATTGAGTTATATGTGTATTGAGTGACTAAAGTGTAAGCTTAGAAATATTTTATGTTTCCATCATGGTTTATTCTGCTTCGCATAAATCATCAGAGCCAACCATAATTTACCATTTACTAGGGCTTTTTCGGTTGTGTTATGCTCATGTCAGACACACCTTCGTACAAGTCCCTCCGGGTCAATAGTTTAGAAATTCTGCCTCTTCCATCCCCTTCTCCTCTCAACACTTATGGAAATATATGCTAATTGGAACAGAAGCAGGCTGCCCAGCTAATAGGGTTAGACCACTCTTAACACAAGATTAATGAGATAGAAGCTTAAGGAAAAAATAACATTTCTCAAGCAATAAGGGTGTGGATGCCAAGTAAAAGCCATCACCCCTCCTGGATCAGTCAGACCCCACACTTTGTTTTCCCTTGACTTCACTGGAAGGAGCTGAAGAGGAACTCTTGTCCATCCGGCCCTGCCGCCCTCGGGCTCAGCACAGCTGGCTCTCCCGCCTTCCCGAGACCTCCACTCAGCACTCACCATTGTGGAAATCCAGACGACAGACTCAAGATGTATAAAAGTGCGTAAAAGAGGTCATTAGGAGACAGCGAGTGTTTAAAGCCACAGATATTGGCAAGAAGATCACACATTCCTGCTGTGTGACTGAACCATAGTTCAGCAGACTTCGAAAGGTATCAGGGGCTTAGAGACGGGTATTTGCCAAGAGGAAGAAAAGCCTAAGTAGCTTAACAATTTGCCCAGACTGTAATTGACCTAGTGTGTGATGTATCCATATTACTGGGGATGAGGGGCTGGTTTCCTCTTAGATTTCTGCCCAATTGCAGGTACTGTTAATTAAAATGTCTTTAGGGGCACATGGGTGGCTCAGTCAGTTAAGCATCTGTCTTCGGCTCAGGTCATAATCCCGGGGTCCTGGGATCAAGCCCCACATCAGGCTCCCCACTCAGCGGGGAGTCTGCTTCTCCCTCTGTCCCTTCTCCCTGCTCAGGCTCCCCACTCAGCGGGGAGTCTGCTTCTCCCTCTGTCCCTTCTCCCTGCTCCTTCTCTCTCTCTCTCTTGCTCTCACTCTCTCTCTCTCTTGCTTTTAAATAAATATATAAATAATGTTTTAAAAAATAGATTAAAATAAAATATGTTTTTATTGGGGCACCAGGATGGCTCAGTCGGTTGGGCATCCAAATCTTGATTCCCCATCAAGTCGTGATGTCAGGGTCCTGGGATTGAGTGAGCTCCACAACAGGCTTCCTGCTCTGCACAGAGCCTGCTTGAGAATTCTCTCTCTTACCCTCTCCCTCTGCCCCTCCCCCTGCTCATGTTCACTCTCTCTCTCTCTAAAATAAATGAGTAAATCTTAAAAAAAAAGAAAAGAAAATATATTTGTATTGTTTTGGTTCAGAAATGGTTAAGCACTTTTTTTTACCTTAATTCTGTCATCAGGCCATGCCATTAAATAAGAAACACAGACAGAAATTCATTTATAACTGTTCAAAGAATATGTCCAATGATGACAAATCCTTTGATAAAACATACTTTGGGTAAATGCCCAATTCAGCTCTTTCTGTTTAGACTCAATCTGGAATTCGTTCTCCCCTCCAAAAGCCAGAAGAGGCTAGTTCTGCAGCCAGCACAGTGTAGATGGACAGAAGCAGAAATCCAAGCCCTGGGAGCAAAGGGAGACTGGGAGCTACTGGGCTGTGGGGGCAGAGAGCAGCCTATTCCCAGATGGCACCTGACCTCCATCTGCTCCCCTAGTGAGGAGTCTGGCCCTCTTTATTTCCCCTTTTGTGGTCTCTGGGAGACCAGAGCACTGTTTTCAGTTACGGTGATGGTTAGGGATCTGCAGCAGGCGGGATGCTGGGGTCCAGAGAGGGCAGCCAGGGTAAGCAGGCCGCCTAGATAATGCTGGTCCAGCTGGGCTCGTGGCCACCTGGTTATGTGATGGAAGGTTCTTGCATTCCAGGGGGACGGGAGCGGCACCTCCGAGACTGCTTTCAGACGTTGAAATACACACCCACAAAACAGCCATCCCAGACCCCTAATCTTACTTTATGACCAAACTATAATTACATTACAGCAATTACTTGAATATTACATTTTTATTACTGTTATGTCATTATGTCTACTAGGAAAAAAATATGCCTACTTTAACCAATAAAATTCTTAATGACTCATTTAAGCTGTGTCTACATGAAACCCCTGACTTAAACATTTTGTTCAAAATCATTTTTCAGGCCTCGGGACAGAAGAGGGTTAACCTTCATCCCCATGATTGACCAAAAAGCAAGAAAACTTCCATTTGTAGATGTACTGCTGGAGATGAAGTCCTAGCCCAGGCTAGTCAGAAAGTTATGATAGTTACACCGAAGAGCTGTATTTATAAAACCATCGATTCCTTATCATCTGTTGATTGGTTTTAACTACTAACAAAAAATAGAGCTGAGACCGCAGGAGACATCCTCCTCTCCTTCCTCAAATTCTTGGAGGCACATTTGATATAATTCCAAAATGATGAGTCGGTTCAGCTGCGGAAGGACTCGTTAGAGGGGGAGTGGGCCAGTTTTGTAGCCCTTCCTCTCTGGGAGCCAGTGATTTATTTAGAACTCACTCAGGTCACTCCCCAAATAAAGTTACTCATGTGTGGTACTTACTTTTCTAATCATTATAATTATATTTTACTTCATTACCTCTTTTTAGGTAGCGTCTCATTTTCTGTATGCCTTATCTTGCTTAAAATTTCAGGGTGTCAAACTGAGTACGTTTTCGCAGCAGGGAGACCCTCTGACCCTAACCTCTTCCGGCTGAACCCAAACTGTGTCCTTTCCTAAGCGGCACAGGCCCAGACAAGCATAGGGTGCTGTCTGTCTCGGAAATAATTTTTTTTTTTCCGGAAATAATTCTATACCTTGAGAGCCAGCACTGAGGCCCTTGAATTTGAAGAATTGACCATATGAGCTGATGAAGTCAAAATATCCAGATTTAACTTCTTTTGACTTTTATTCACATATATTTTACCCCCAAATAGCCTACATATTGAACAAACACCCTCCTTCGAGAAAATGAAGTTGAGTACGGATTTTGCTTCCCCTCAGTAAACCAAACCCAAGGTTTGTTCTTTGCTTCATTTTTCTTAATCCTTTTGGCAAATATATGTCCTATATAATTCAGTGCCTAATTCTAAAGTTATGTGCGTCTGCTGGACATATACACTGTTAAACATTCATGACTGCCTACAAATGTGAAAAGTATTACCAGGCCTATTTTTAACATTGTTTTGGCAAGGCTGTTGCTGGGCGGGGGTAGGGGGGGAATCCTATAGATTCTTAATGAGAAAACTGAATGATTCTTCGAAATGTGGTTGTGATTCCCTCCCTTATGGAATGGTGATGTCATTGGTGCTGAGAAGCAAGGAATCATAGAATCCCGCATTTGCCGGCAGGGTCTAGAGCTGCACCAGAAGGGAAATGAAACTGCTCTTGAGGACGGTTTGTGCCGAGCTATGGCTTTTCCCACTGCTCCGAGGGCTGCATACCTCCCTGCATGGGACCCGTCTCACACACTTGGTTTGTCATCTCCGGGAGCCTGCATCATGGAAGGGTGCAGTGTTTGCACGTGGGGGTTTGTTGTTGTTGTTGTTGTTGTGTTGCTGTTTTATTGTTGTTGTTGTTGTTTTATGGAACTAGATCTGCCCACTGGCTCTTTCTCTGTTCATTACCTGCATTTGTGTGATAGAAAATAACCACCTTGTTCCAGCTGTTGGAGCAAGACAGGAGTTCCCACTAGCTCACCTGAGTTCCCTGGGTCACTTAACTAGCAAGTGGCAAGAAGTTCAAAGAAGTCTGGCAGGACAGGAGAATGTGAGTCTTTGAAGGCAGCCTTTCCTTCTGTCTTCACTCACACCCCTGCCTCTCTCCAGACTTCCTTGCCCCACTCAACATTTGACTCCTACCTCTCCAGTCCCAAGGGGGCATGGGACCTAGCGGATCAGGTGTCGGGCAGTTTGGTTCTGGGCAGCAAGTGGGCTGAATGGGGTACCAGGTCAGGGAGTCCATGGGGGCACGTGCTTCCAGCTCGGGCCTCACTCGCCAAGCCTTGTGTCCCGGTACAGCAGCTGTGTCGGCCAAGAGCGAGGTCCCTTCACTCAGAGGGAGCATCATTTCTCATTTCTTTACCTAGAGGAGGCACTTCTTGTCATTCTTCCACCCAGACAGGATACGTTTTTCTGGTTTGTATCAAGTTTCTGTGCATGCTCACAGGAGCCCTGGAACTGTACCTGGAGGAATGAGGCCACAACATACAGAGGGGGCAGAGTTCCGCTGCTTACATGTTGGCTGGGTCGGCCGTCTGTAGTAATGGTGTCATCACTTCTAGGGACAAAGTGCTATAGAAGAAGTTATTTTGTCCCAGACAGCAAGTCTGGAACCTCTCAAAGTTCCAGGATCACCCCTAGCTTCAGGAGGAGGCTGTTTTCATTGTCATTCAACCTAAAGCCTGCGGAACCGTCTCTACAGAGAGAACTGGTTCTATTCAGATTCGAGACTAGTTTGGTTGGCCTAGCTGTTCTCCATCAATCTGCCATAGAACCATGGGATCACTGGGGCCTAGAGAAGGAAGAAGCCTTGAGCCCTATAAGGTCCAGGCGCCACTTTCCAAGATGGGCCCACAAACTTGAGGCACTGTCCCACACTGGCCTCAGCCCCCGAGCCTGCTTCTCCCCCCACATCCATTCTTCCCCACTTCTGGTGCTCTAGATCTTCATGGGGGGAGAGGATTCTGATTCTTGGGCACAGACCCACTGGTGTTCCACTTCCTTCCACAAGTCCTTTGGGGAAAGCTTTTCTACCATCAATGACCCAGTGATGTCCACCATTCACAGAGAAGGATTTGATGCCTCAGATCCTCTCCACTGGCCATCCATGATTTCCAGAGGTTTCCAAAGGAACTAGTCCAGTCCTTGACCCAGTCCCAACCAAGCCAGCACATGATGACACCCATTCTCACCAGTGCTAGAGGACTCTGCATTTTTGCCTTGGCTTCCAGGGATCCCTTCTAGTTCACTGAGATGATACAAGAACCCATTCTATCAGTCCTTACTCCCCACCCCCCAGGACACTCTTGTTTCCACCCTCTTCACCCTCTGGCTGAGATCCAGCTTCAGCTTGGTGGAAGAAGTACCCTGGAGCCAACCTCCTGATTGATTCCTCTGCAGAGAGGCTCCTGCTAGGGCCCTCCAGCAGCTCAGACTTGTGCACAGATACCCCAGCCCAGAGCTCTGTTTGGACGGTGATTCGGACTAGTGCCCATCTCCTGTGGAGACAGCCCTACCCTCCTTTCAGTTTTGCTAACGCCAGCACCAGGCATCTGTTGATTCCTTTTTTCTGCCCTTCAGCCCCCACCGAAGTCCCAGATGCCTCTCAGCAAAGGCTACACTAGAGACGACACATGGCATTTGAACCCACCCTTTGTCTTTGCAAGAAGGATATTAATTTGGCAGGTTAATTTGGTAAATCTATAAATCACGAGTAGGGATTCTGACTTCAAACTATTAATTTATGATGCTGCATATTAGTTTAACAGATTCCACAGCAAGAATTCATTTGTTACAATAATGTTTTTATAAACCTCAAATAAACATTGGTTTTCCTTTTGGAGACTGCCTCTCACACACTAATATATTATTCTTACATTACAGACTCACCTAAGATCTGAACAAGACACCATTTGATGTGACATTCCATCTTCCCGCCCAAGAGTGTGGCCTGGAGAAGAGCCCCTCAGGGCTGGCCGCCATATTGCTCTTCTCGGTGACCAGTTGCATGTGCCCCTGCCATTGACTGAGATATCGAGCTTACCCTTGATGATTAGTTCCAACCGATTAATTTTTGGCTAAGTCATCTACAAGCTCTGTATCCACTAGCTACTGTCACATAACAAACACTCCCAAACTCAGCTTAACCCAGTAAAGCACTTATTGTTGATGAATCCAGAGGTTGGGTTGGTAAGCAGCTGTGTTCTTCTTGGCTGGACACTTAGGAGTCAAGTGACTACATCTGATGTAGGGTGGCCATGGTTGAGACCACTGGCCTCTTCTCATGGTCTCGCCCTCCAACCTTAGGCTGATCATAGAAAGTTGGCAGGAATCTCTGAGAGAGAGGATGCACACCAGGTCTCTTGAGTCCTAGGCTCAGAACCGGTACCATGTCACTTCTGCCATTTTCTACTGGCTATAACAAATCTCAAGACCTGCCCAGATTCAAATGGGCGGGGGGGGTTCTATTTCTTTAACTGCAAAGTGACTTTGCAAATGGTGTGGACAGGGAAGAGTGACAAATTATGGATATTTTGTGCAATCAATCTACCAAAGATTTGTAAATAGCTTTTCTTTTCTTGATTCTAAATGTAGGTAACCCACTGAATGTCTTTAGAATGCTAAATCTCTTTCAGTTTTTTTGTTTGTTTGTTTTACATAACGTGTTAGCTAAGGAAACCGGAGGCTCTTGTAGGTTCAGTTCCTTGCCTGGAGCTAGTAAGTGGCAGCAGAGGACTAGAATCCAGGTTTTCCGATGGCAAGTTCAGAGCCATTTCCAATATTCCACTCAGAAGATCCCCTCTGGCCTGGTGGCATGCATTTATAAAAGTAGTTTCCTGCACAGTGTGGGAAGAAATGTGTGGACATGTAGTGAGTTGGGGGTGAGGCTCATTGTTCCAAATCAAGCCTGACCCCATGGTCCTGGTCTTTGTGTCCCCTTAGCACAGTGTTGGAAACCCCAAGCCAAATAATCCTGGAAAGATACTGTACTCTACACACCACTCTTGGACACTTCATTAAAGACTGATTCTAATACTCTTGCTCACTCAAATTCTCTTATTTCTTGCTAAATCCAGGTCTTCCAGCTAAGCCCCATCTTAGCCCTTTTGTCTATTTTCTGCTGTCATGCTTCAACTTCTGGCTGCATATCCCAACCTCAGACCTGCTGCTTGCACCCTGAATTCCTTCTCCCCCTTTTCTGGATGTCTTCATGACATCTAAGGCTTGTTGATTTCTTTCCCAGGACCCTGGCCCTCCTCCAGATTTTATGGGAGAAGCTGGTGACCTCCCACACTCCTCAAGTGTGCTGAAAACCATTTTAATAAGAATATTTAATAAGAAATTTGACCCGGAGCTCCTGGTTCTGAAACAACTTGGTGGAAGCTCAGTGCCTGCTGGAGTGTCACTTCCCCCTGGTCCCACAGAAGGATTGTAGAAGGTTGGGGTTCTGAGGGTTTGTAGCACAGCAGCTCCTGGGCCCAGAGAGGACAGCCTTCCTCAAGCCAGCCTCTCCCCACTTCCTCCCTGGCATGTTCCTGTTCTCCTGACAGCCTATCCTCTTCACTAGGTACTGTATGCTCAAGATACAGCAGAGCAGGCCAGGTCTGGGGCAAAGAGAAGAGGGTGTGAGGCACTTAGAGGTCGCTCTGGACACTGCCCTTGGCCTCACACACACACTACCTGCCAGCCCGACTCTGCCCGCAAGACCGGAATGGGTGGCGTGTCTATCGGAATTGCTCTGTCTTCTGTTTTTAACAGCTGAGTGAAAGGGTGTCCCCTTACAAAAGGAAAAAAAAAAAAAGTCTCTTCAAGGTTTGCTCAAGAATGATGAGACTTGGCAGGTCTGAAAGAAGAATTCTTAGCCTCTCACTCACTGCTCCCAGATTTCCTGATAGCAAAGCGATGGTGTGGGCAGGACGAGGGGGTGAGACCCCTTTGCTTATTTGCAGCATTCTTGGGGTGGTGGGGGTGGGGTGGGGGTGTTTCTAAAAAACAAACAAAACGTACAAAAAAGCTGACACTTGATAAATAAACCATTTCCAGTAACCAAAGACGAGACGTTCCTGGGAGCTCCCGAGCCCCTTCTGTTTGTTGCTGTTCTCCAATTAGCCGAGAATGCCCACAGATTGTGCTAACGCAGCACTAAGCCCCCGTGCCAAACACCTTCTCAGGTTTTTTTCCCCTCTGCATTCTGCTAATCCCTGGATGAAACATAATCACTGAGAAATGTTCAAGGTTGGATACAACGGGGAGGAACTCAGCATTGGCTCCCACCCAGTGGAAATAACATGCCATTGGACTCAACAAGGCAGGAATAAGGATGTTGAACAAATACGCTCTCTACAGCCCTCCTTAGCAACCGCTTGTTGCTTCCCACAGGAGCCCTCGCTCTCCTCGAGTTGTGCCTTCTGCTCCCAGCTTGCAGCACCTGAGAGACGTTCTAGAAGCAGTAAACAGGCAGGGAAGTCAATGAGTGCCAAAGGCCAATCAGGAAAAGAACGGAAAGAGAATGAAGTCCTTCGCTCCCCTCTAGGGCAAAATGAAAGTAATAAAAACACGTACATGTAATAAATACATAATTCTATTTAATAATTAAACTCCAGCAACCTGCAGGCATGATTCTCGTTTGCTGTCTCTGGAACTAGAGGAAAATGTCTCTCCCTATTGTAGTTTCGAGGTGGGATTTCTGAACAAGAAGTTCCAGGTCTCGACTGATCCCTGTGATCTGTGTTCTGATGATGGTAAGAGAAAGGAAATCAGAGAATGGGACAGAACTTTCTGTAGTGAAGAATGAGGGAGAGAAAGTCATGTAAAAGGACTCACGAAATTACACATGCCGTTACCTGAAATATACACACATATGCAAATGTTTCTCTCTCCTTCAATCCTTATAGCCAATCAAATCCTTTTTTACAGATGAGAATCTGACGTGCAGAGGGGTTTGAGGGCACAAAGATTGAACCAAGGAGAGGACTGGAGATTCTTATGTGATTCTAGACAGAAAACAGGGCTCCGAACAGTTATGGAGGCAAAAACTCAAAGTTAAAACAACTAATCACAGCAAGTCTGTCTACGTTCAGATGGCCAAAAGACAATGAAATAATAAGACCTGGGCAAGGTTCTAGACCTTTCCCCGAGGGGCTTGGAAATGCTCAGCCGAGAGCTTGTATCTCTATCAGTTATGGTGAAGAAAATCGAGGCCTTAAATTTGTGCTGAAACTGAACCTAGAGAGGGTCTCCTCTCTCCTATGGGTCTGGCTCTCATGAAATCAGACATGACGGCACCAGGAGGCACATTAACATTTTTACCTGCCCTGGATAGAGAAGGGAAGAGGGTGACCCGCGTTACCACACCTCCCAGGGTGGGTCTAAGTGGCCTCCAGGTGACTTGCTCTGGACCTCTCCCCTTTCCTCTGAAACGATGAACTGCTCTCTGGCCACCAGGCCATAAAGCCAACAGGGCCGCTGGCCCCAGCCTTGGCTCCCTGGGCTGCGTGCGCAAACATGACACCCTCTCCAGCTTCCTGCGGATCATCCAGGACCCTCTGAAACAGCCTTGCTTCATTCATTCACTGAGCCCTCGACTCGCCAAGCCCAGGGCCACACAGCAGCCCATGGAGGTTGCAACTTCTACAGTGTTTCCTTGGTCAAGCGGAGAGAAGCCCAGCTCAGGGCAGATTTCCAGCCAGCTGTGGGAGTGTCCCACCCCACCGCCTAACACAGCTCGCTGAACTTTCCTGGACATGAAGGCACTGTGAACTAGTAAGAACCTCCTGGGCTTTGAGTTCTGGTTCTGGTCCTGGTCCACTGTCTGCTCTGGGGCATGACAATGACGTCTTTGGGTTTCAGTCTCTTATCCACGTAAAATGGAGGTGAGAATTCCTCCCCAGCAGGATCTGAGGCAGCGCCAAAAGTGCACCCGGCAAGTGGGTCCCCATAGGACAGCACTTTCGTTGTCATCATCATTATCTCAAACTCTCTCATGGATTCAGAGGATTTCTTTTTCCTACCACAGTCAGTAATCACCAAAAGCCAAATGTTCCATCCCCTCTCTGTCTTTCGGTTCTTTTTCGTTTTTCCTCCGATGATTTCCTCCAGAAAAGTATTTTGCCTGTCTCCTGGGTGAGTCTATTCCTGGCCAGATTTTTTTTTTTTTTTCATAACCTTTGGCAGAGGGGAGCACACTTCTGCTGAAACGCCATCAGAGAAGAGAAAGAGGAAGCAATCAGCCAGATAAAAAACGTGGGATCTCCTCCAGGTCAAACACCTTGATTTCTCCACCAAAGCAATGACATTTAAAAGATAGGGAATGGTGGATGGGAGAGTTTTTAAAGAATAAGAATAAGGAATCCAACAACCAAATGCAATGTATAAACATGCTTGGATTTGAACAAACAAATGTAACAAATCAGGAAGACAAAATCAGAAAGCTTTGAATAGGGACTGGCTATTGCTGATATTAAAGAATTAATTTTAAATTTTTAAGATATGGCAATGTCATGGAAATACACTTAAATAGTTAGAGATGCACACTGAATTATCATGGGTAAAATTATTGTTTTAAATGTTAATTCCAATGTAGTTAACATACAGAGTTGTATTAGTTTCAGTGTACAATACAGTGATTCAACACTCCCATACAACACCCAATGCTCATCACAAGTGCACTTTTTAATCCCCATCTCCTAGTTCACCCATCCCCCCCACTCACTTCCCTCTGGTAACCATCAGTTTGTTCTCTGTAGGTAAAAGTCCGTTTCTTGGTTTCTCTCTCTCTCTCTCCTCGCTCCTCCTCCTTTTCCTTCTTCCTGTTGTTTGTTTTGTTTCTTAAATTCCACACGAGTGAAATGATACAGTAATGGTCTTTCTCTGACTGCCTTATTTCACCTAGCATTATACTCTCTAGCTCCATCCATGTCATTGCAAATGGCAAGACTTCCTTCCTTTTATGGCCGAACAATATTCCATTGGATACATACACCACACTTTCATCCCTTCATCTATCAGTGGACCCTTGGGCTTCTTCTATAATTTGGCTATGGTAAATACTGCTGCAATAAACATAGGGGTGCATGTATCCCTTTGAATTAGTGTTTTTGTATTTGGGGGGTACCCAGTAGTGTTCTTAGGATAGTTCTATTTTTAATTTTTTGAGGAACCTCCATACTGTTTTCCACAGTGGCTGCACCCGCTTGTGTTCCCACCAACAGTGCAAAAGGGTTCCTTTTTCTTCACATCCTCACCAACACTTCTTGTTTCTTGTGTTTTTTATTTTAGCCATTCTGATGGGTGTGAGGTGTTATCTCATTGTGGTTTGGATTGCATTTCCCTGATGATGAGTGATGCTGAGCATCTTCTCATGTGTCTGTTGGCCATCTGAAAGTCTTCTTTGGAGAAGTGTCTGTTCATGTCTTCTGCCCATTTTAATCAGATTATTTGTTTTTTGGGTGTTGAGTTTGATAAGTTCTTTATCATTTATATTTTGGATACTAACTCTTTATCAGATATGTCATTTGCAAATATCTTCTCCCATTCTGTAGGTTGCTTTTTAGTTTTGTTGACCATTTCCTTCAGTGTGCAGGTTTTTATTTTAATGTAATCCCCATAGTTTATTTTTGCTTTTGTTTCCCTTGCCTCAGGAGATACATCTAGCAAGAAGTTGCTACAGCTGATGTCAGAGATACCACTACCTGTGCTCTCTTCTAGGATTTGTATTGTTTCCGTTCTCCCATTTGGGTATTTTAATCCATGTTGAGTTTATTTTGTGTATGGCATAAGAAAGTGGTCCAGTTTTATTCTTTTGCTTATAGCTGGCCAGTTTTCCCCAATACCGTTTATTAAAGAGATTATCTTTTTCCCATTGGATATTCCTTCCTGCATTGTCAAAGGTTATTTGGAAGGTTAATCATGGGTTTATTTCTGGGCTTTCTATTTCATTCCATTGATCTATGTTTATTTTCGTACAGGTACTACACTTTCTTGATCACTATAGCTTTGTAATAGAACTTGAAGTCTGAAATTGTGATACCTCCAGCTTTTCTTTTCTTTTTCCAGATTGCTTTGGCTCTTTGGGGTCTTTTGTGGTTCCATATAAATTTTAGGATTGTTTGTTCTAGTTCAGTGAAAAATGCTGTTAGTAATTTGATAGGGATTGCATTAAATCTGTAGAGTGCTTTGGGTAGTATAGACATTTTAGCAATATTTGTCCTTTGAATCCATGAACATGAAAATTCTTTCCATTTTTTGTGTCATCTTCAATTTCTTACATCCATGTTTTATAGTTTTCAGAATACAAGTCTTCCACCTCTTTAGTTAGATTTATTCCTAGGTATCTCATTATTTTTGGTACAATTATAAATGGGATTGATTTCTCTTCCTGCTGCTTCATTATTAGTGTATAGAAATGCAACAAATTTCTGCACATTGATTTCGTGTCCTGTAACTTTACTGAATTCTTTATCAGTTCTAGTACTTTTTTTTTTTTTTTGGTGGTAGAGTCTTTAGGGTTTTCTATATGTCATATCATGTCATCCACAAATAGTGAAAGTTTTACTTTTTCCTTACCAATTTGGATGCCTTTTATTTCTTTTTGTTGTCTGATTGCCATGGCTAGGACTTTAGTACTATATTGAATAAAAGTGAATAAAATTCTTGTCTTCTTCCTGACCTTAGAGGGAAATCTCTGATTTTTCCCATGGAGTATGATGTTCATTGTGGGTTTTTCATATACGGCCTTCATTATGTTGAGGTAGATTCCCTCTAAACCTACTCTGTTGAGGTATTTAGGGCAAAATTAAATGATATCCCTTCGTGATGGGCAAAATAATGACCTCCAAAGATGTCTACGTCCCTGGAACCTGTGAATACGTTACTTGACATGCAAAAAGGACCTTGAAAATGTGGTTATGTTAGGATCCTTAGCTGGAGGGATAGCCTGGAATATCTGGGTGAGCCAAGCTAATTATATAAGAGATAGAGGAGGAAGGCCAGACCCCAAAGAATGTGGGCAGCCTCTTGGAGCTGGAAAAGACAAGGAAACGGATGCTCCCCTAGAGCCTCCAAAAAGGAGTCCAGCCCTGCAGACACCTAAAAAATAACCAATTTCTGTTGTTTTAAGTCACTAGATTTTGGTAATTTGTTACAGCAATAAGAGAAAACTAATACATATGGCATCTGTTTTAAAATACTTCAGGGAAAGAAAAAAAAAAAAACCCAGTGGAGAATGGATAAAATATTGGAGAAATACCAGTAACGACTGAAATTGGGAGATGGGTACTTTGAGATTCATCACACTATTCTGTCTAGTTTTATGTTTGAGATTTTTCCACCGTAAAAGGATTTTTTAAAAACAAATGGGGGAGTGGGGAGCAGGCAAGGGGAGAAAGAGGGTTTGAAGGACAGGGTGGGAGGGTGTTTTGTGGTATGGCATGAGACTGCAGGTCTCAGACCAGAGACCAGCAAAATTGTGGGGACTGAACCAGAAGTAAAGGACTCTCTCTAGGAAAACAAGACCAAACAAAAACAAAAACATCCATTTACAGAACATTTCTTGAGCGTCTACTGTGGCACTGATCAATAGCCCTAGACCCATGCTCTGAAGGCTTGGCACTGATGAAAGAAACAGAAACAAAAACCAGAAAGATGGCAGAACTCAAGGCCTATTCACTGAAACTTCAATAAAATCCCACTCATTTGGTGGCAGAAATGACTGTGATGTCTGACTTATCTCGGAAAGTGAGGATAATTTGTGTCTATCTGGCATTTGCCTCACCCGCACCGCCATGAAAAGTACTTGTGTGGTCAACAGCCACATTGAGCTCCCAGATGGGCCCTGGGGACCTTTCCCGCTGCCTTAGGTGAGAAAAAAATAAACATCCTCTCAAACGGGCTCAAGGACAGGGGCTTTGGTATAAGGATTCAGGGCACTAAGTGGGGCAGGTCTAATAAGGGACAAGAACTGGAACTTAGCTAGCTAGAGGAAACACAGATGCTTCTCTCTCTGTCGCTTCTGCCCACCAGCGTCGTCTCCCTTACGTGGTGGGATAACATCTTGAACACTTTGCTTGCCTTGGGCCTGATCTTACTTGGTGAGGGGCATCCATTCTTTCAGGGAGTCTGGGGCTGTTCATCTGAAAGGAAGGGAAACAGACTGTTAGGTTCTAAAGACCAGATTATGGAAACCCAAAAGGCAAAATCCTAAAGAGCTCTAACACCCTAATCCATGATTGATGGCCTTGATGATCATAACAGATAAGACACCATCAGATCCCAGCCTGGGGAGTGGATGGGACAAACAGAGGGAATGTCACAAAGCAAGACTGGCAGGGTCCAGGGCGGCAAGAGAGAAGTAGGCTCACTCTCTAAAGACTGCCAGATCAGCACCCTCAGACTCCTGGGTCACCCACCACTCATGGCTCTACCCAGGAGCCGGCTAGGGGTTCTCATAGTGAGCCAACAAGTATCTCTCTGGTAGCAGTCTGCATGCGGCCTGGTGATTGTTCTGGCATCAGTGCTGTCCTGAGACACTGCTCAGCCCCATCCTGAATGCATCTGTGATAACGACACAAGCTCCCCAAACACCAGTGACACGCTGAAGGGGGTAGAATATGGAACACCTTCCTCTGCATGGGACTGAATGGCCTAGGATCTTTCCTGAAGCAAGGAGACTGGTGAAACCCTGCCCACTTATACTTAGCTCAAGAAAAGCCCCTCCAGAGCCAGAGGTACTGGTCACTCAATGGGAGTCACTGCATCTCGAGTCCTCAGTCCAGGAACAAACGATCTGATCGGCTCAGCTTGGGGAAAGGGTCTCCTCTTGTGTCTCCCGTCTGTGGCCACAAGGCTGGAATCACATGGCTTGCAGCTTCCTCCCTAAAGGTTATGGGGACATGTGTTCTGATTCCTCCCCATTCAAACCTGTTCTTCTTCAAGTCTTCCCCTTCTGGCTGAGGCCATTTGTGTGACCCCCATACTGCCAAATCTGGTCTTCAGTCCTCTCCTTTTTTACTGAGGCTTTCAGAAGCATTTGGCACAGAAAACCACTCTGTCCATTTTTATCCTCTTCTCGGGACATCAGTGGTACTGTCCTTGCCTGGTTTTCCCCTCCCTCAGAGACCATTTCTTCCTGGTCTACTTTGCTGGCTTTTCCTCCTCCGTGGAAGATCACGTCTAGTCTGATGACTCTGAACACCATCTCTTCACCAGGGAATCCTATACTCCTATCCCTAGCCTTGACTCCTCCAAGGAGCCTTACTCTGATAGGTCCAGATGCTTATAGGACATCTTCATTTGGATATTTAATTCAAGCTCCACAATAATATCGGTCCACAAGTTTACATGTAGCTGGGGCTGTCTTTCTGTTCCAGAAGAAAGTGTGGCTTATACGTAGAACACGGGAGTGAGTGGAGCACAGAGAAAATCCTTAGTCTAGGCTGGGTGCTTATGGAAGAAGAAGCAGATCTGAGCATCAGGGAGCAATGACAAAGAAACAGAGGCTTCTGTTCCATAGCCCTGTCTTGGGCATTGTCTTATTTGGTCAACACAAACCCCCTCCTTAGGGGGAACAAGGGTGATCCCTCATATTTCTCATGTTCTCACCCATGAGGGTGCCAGGAGTGGGAACGTGAGTTCCCAAAATCACACAGCCAGTTAATAGGATTTGGGTCTCTCGGGTCCAGATCTCCAGACTCCCAGTTCAGTGCTCCTTCATGACCACATACTACACACTGTCCTACTCTTGGTCTCAGGAAAGTGGAGCAATAAACCCTCTGAGTGGTGACACTTCTCCTTCCACACTTGGGTTGCAACCCAGTTTGAGGACTCAGGGAGCCTATGAAGGTGCCACTCGGCCCCCTCCCACAGGAGACCCTGGGTACTGACTTTCCTTCCCTTGATCCCACAGCATCACATTGCGTAATTATGCCTCAACTTCCTACCAGAGCTTTGAGCCACGAAAGAGATGTTAGAAGTGGTGAATTCATGGCAGAGCTGGGGTACAACCAGGCCCCCCGCAAACCAAAAAGCACAGTGAATATACTCACACCCCAACACTGCTAAATTTTTACAGTTTGCAAAGATGGGACAGTTTTCATTTCTTTCTTTTTTTAAAGATTTTATTTATTTTGGACATAGAAGGAGACAGCAAGAGAGAGAACACAAGCAGGGGGAGTGGGAGAGGGAGGAGCAGGCTTCCCGCAGAGCAGGGAGCCCGATGTGGGGCTCAATCCTCAGGACCCCAGAATTGTGACCTGAGCCGAAGGCGGGTGCTTAATGACTGAGCCACCCAGGTGCCCCTAGCTTTCATTTCTAAATAAAACGTTATGACCAGTCGAAAGTCCCTCATCCAATTCCATTCCCCTCCTCTCCTCCTCCCCGGAGGTTGTGCCCATCCTGACGCTGGCATTCACCATTCCCACTTGTTTCTATACTTACACAGCAGATGTATGTGTCTATAAACAGTACATAGGATCGGTTTGTATGTTTTTAAACTTGATATAAACAGCATTACACACTAGAAGCCTTTCTGCAACTTGCTATTACGTTCTTGAGCCTTAACCATGATCGTAACCGCAGGGCTCGTTCATCCATTTTAGCTACTCGGATACCGTCATTTCTTTCTTTATCATCATTTCTTTACGTTCATCTTGATGAACGTCTCAGCTCTGTCTGGGGACGCAACTTTTCCACCGTCCTGTTGGGACACTCCTTCTCCCCACTGTGTCGCTGTCCTGGCCTGAGCTGCCGGATCTCCGAGACACGTGGCCCAGGGTTTCTCTAGGGACTTCCCTGGAGAGGATCGCCAGGCCGCGGGACAGGCACGGCTCCAGTTTTACTAGATATTTGCCAATTTGCTCTCCAAAAGTGGTTGTACCAATTTACACCCCCACCCAGTTCAGTAATCTTTCCATTATGCCAAGCTGCTGCCTTATTCTGCTTTCAATTCCTTATAATTTATGAAAGGAAAATATAAAAGAGGTGCTATTACCTTATTAAAAAATCCAGCTTCCTTTCCCTGCAGAAAGGAGAGGAGAAAGAAGGGCAGTTGCATATTGGATTAGGGCCTGGCATGCATTCATCAACTTTATAGAAGCGCGGGCTTGGAATTCAGGTCTCCTGAGGGGGGAGAGTGGGGCCACTGGAAACAAGAGACACTTTCACCACGGCCTTCTCCAGGAACGCAGATATAATTTACTCTAAGGTACAAAAACGTTTGCACTTACAGCCTCCCTGGTTCCAATCAGGACATGAAGGGAAAGTGCCAAGACACCAGAGAATAAGCCAGTTCTCATAAACTTTCCAGCCAAACTCTGCAAACTCTGGAAGGAGGAATCGAGACTGGTAATGAACTTGAGCACTCAGGCCAGGTCAGCTCTGAGCTCTTTTGAACAGTGACTGGCAGCCTGCCCCCCAACTCGGGAGGGGAGGGAGGAGAGGCCTCACTGCTCCCCCCAGCGCACCCCCGCTGTGCACCCTGAGGCTCTGAGCCAACCTCACTCATCCGTGCTCTGTGTCCTCCCCAGGCCCACACCCTCTTGCCCTTGGGCTTGCTTCAGGAGGAATATATTGCCCCCCTAAAGGCCTGTGGGATTCCCAGCTTCTAGTCTCCTCTGAATCCTTCCATTCCCTGGTCAAGACTCCTCTCTCCCTCTCCTCAGCCTCTTCAGCCTCCGAGACACTGTGCTCAGCACCGTCGTGGTACCGGGTACTTAGTCTTGGTTGGCCTGCCTCGGTCCAGACAGGTGAGTGAATCTGTTGTCCAAGCCTGTGGGTTCTAGAAAACGGGGCTGAAGTCTTCTTTATCCTAGTGCCCTATGGGTGCCCACCCCCCTGGTTCGCTCTAGAAGGGGCTGAGAAAAAGAGAAACAAAGGAGAATTGCTCTGGCCCTTCTTTGTGCCCCTCTGTTCCTTTCCATCATGAGCCGTCCCTCTTATCACTGCATGCTGTGATTATCACAGCCCCCGTAGCAGAGGAGAAAAGCTGAGCCTGTGTCCTTGGCCACCTTCCCTCCGAGGCTGCGGGCCCCGAGGGAACGGGGTCCAGGCGGCAGCCCAGGGTCTCATGGGGACTGGATGGTACCAGGTAGGTGTGCACCCGAGTGTAAGGCTGACTCCCCATTGGGCCCAGTGCCTCCTGTCTCCTTAGCTGCACGTATCTCTTTGGACTTGGGGTAGAATGCAAAAACGAGAGCCCCTCTGCAGCCCTGAATGAAGCCGGAGACAAGAGAACGCCCGAGGGAAGGAAGAGAGAGACCATTTTAATTGGAAGGCTTTTTGTATTTTCCTTTTCTTCTTGTTTTTAAGTCCCAGCCTTGGATCCTAGAAATTACAGGCTCCTTCAGCATCGCCCCTGCGGTTGGAAAAAATGCTCATTTCACTTTTAAAACAAACAATGGAAAGTTCCTTTTAAAGGAAAAATCTTATTAGCCCAAGTCCAAGCAAATCTGCCCAGAGTTTCAGTCCGCTCTTCAGGCTCTGCCCACAGGGCAGAGGCGGCCCCCCAGGCAGCAGCCCCGAGGGAGGCTCCGTCTGCCCTCGCTGCCCCAAAGGCTTCCCTTCTCAGGAGAAGCACCCGGCCCTCCCTGTGGGGCCGAGGCACGCAGAAGACCTCACAGTGAACACACACAGGAGGAAACCGCTCAGACATGAAAGGGAGGAGAATATCCTTTACCCAAATAAACAGCCAGAGGAAGATGCAGAAGGAAGCGAATCCCATCAGACAAAGCCACAAATTAAGATCACAAGAGGCTGGGGTTGGGAGTCAGGCTCTGTCTTTAAAATGTCTTCCAGGAAGCTGTCCCTGGTGCAACCCTGTCATCTCAGCCGTCCCCCTGCCCCCGCTGGGCCTCCAGCAGCCCTGCCGTGGGCACCCGGGCAAGTGCCAAGTCATGGGTGACATGGCAGAGTGGGAAGGAGGCTGACGGGGGAAGGGGTGGGGGCGAGATGGGCCATAGTTTAGGGTCCCGGATGTGTAAGGAGAACCATGAGCCCTTCACAGAACCCTGGGGGGCACCCAGCGAGGGAAAAGGGGCCTCTAGCTGGGGCTGCCTCTCTGCCCCTGACAGAGCCCTCTCTACCAACAAGCAAGGCTCTAGGCCTTTCACAAAGCATCACCTCAAGCTACACCCCAGGGATTCAAAGGTCATTCTTCCCTTCCCCCCTCACGTGTGACCCCACTCAGGAGGAGACCATTTCCTCTGAGACACCAACTCAACCTGCGTAGTGACAACAGCACGCAGCAATCTGACACCAACTGAGGCTCACCTGGTCTTGCTTGAACGTCCCAGTGTTAAGATGTGAGGACACACGACCTGCTGGAGAGACACAAATGGGGACGGCCTTCTGGGACGGCCAGCGGGCGCCATGGAAGACAACTCAGTATTCATTTCCCCAAGTTCTGGCAATCGTTTAGTAAAGGGGTATTTATGAGGAGGTTCGTGTGGCATTACTTTGGTGTTGGAGAGTTAAGGAGAATCTTAAATGTTTATCCCTAAGGGGCACAGATAAGTAAAATGAGGCGGATGGATCCTCAGACGACATGTGGATACTCTCTCAGAAGTTGGGTGCCTGGGGGCTCAGTCAGTCAAGCATCTGACTCTTCATTTTGGCCCAGGTCATGACCTCAGGGTTGTGAGATGGAGCCGCATATCGGCCTCCACACTGGGCGTGGAGTCTGCTTAAGGTTCTCTCTCTCCCTCTCTCTAAAAA
Source organism: Martes martes (assembly GCF_963455335.1). Taxonomy (NCBI): domain Eukaryota; kingdom Metazoa; phylum Chordata; class Mammalia; order Carnivora; family Mustelidae; genus Martes; species Martes martes. Next base: position 90,710,447 of record NC_137893.1, on the reverse strand, counting down.
AAAAAAAAAAAAAAAGTTGGGAGCTGCAGCCAAAGAGCAATTAGAAGGCCATTAAAGCTTTCTATGTTCACATCAGAAAATAAGATAATATCACAATTAGGGAGATAGCCATGCAACTTGAGAAATTAGAAAAAGAACATAATAACCCAAAGAAAGTAGAAGGAAGGAAATAATAAAACTTAAGGCAGAAATTTATGAAACAGAAAATAATAGCATCAGCAACGTCAAAAGTTGTTTCTTGGAAAAGACAACCCTCTTATAAGATTAATCCAGAAAGAAAGAGGTTCATGAAAACACACCATTTTAGGAATGAGAAAAGAAACATGTCTACATATAGTGTAGAGATTCCACAGAACATAAGAGGACATTATAAAGTCTAGAATCTCATCATCTCAGTCAGATCTAGGCACAAACAAGGCTCAAGCAGTGTAGCTCCTGAGGAAAGCTCTTTGAATGCAGTATCTTTCTAGTTTAAGAACTTCAAACGAGACAGACGCGTTAGCCCCCAACATCCGGTGTTGGGACATGGCTAGGATAACTGCTATAGTCATTCCTGTTCAAAAAGAGGGAAATGGGAGACACACAGGAGTCACTGGCCCACAAGACTTCTGAAATCCAGTGGGGAAAATGGTGGAAGTTCGGTGATAAGGACTCAGTCTTATTTCTGCCGAGAAATAATTCTCCATGGCTCTTAAAGCTACCTTCTAGGCTCTTCGTGCTCCCCTCTGAGGCTCTTGCTTTCATCTCCTGAGTCATCCTTCACGTTTTTTTTTTTTCTCAGTCGGCTTCCTGCCGGTTGAGTTTTGGAGGTCCCAACGTCTGTTTATCCTGTTCTGTCTCTGCGCCTTTCAGTACAGTCTGGAGATTTTGTGTGCGTGTGTATAATTATCTTTAACGTTTTTTGGTTCTCCTTTGAAATTTATTGGGGTTTTCTCCATGAGATATAGGCCACACATACACCTCTGGTTGAGATAAGCTCTTCTCCACATTGGGCTTCTACTGCAATGCCTGCATTAAATGCTAAGCTTCTCAGAAGCCGTACTATTTACAACTGTGGGACACATCCTTAAAGTCTTTAGTTTATTAATTTATTTATTTATTTATTTATTTATTTATGAGCGAGCACTGGGAGAGGGAGGCAGAGGGAGAGGGACAAGCAGACTCCCTACTGTGCAGGGAGACAGATGCGGGGCTCAGTGTTATGACCCTGAGATCACGACCTGCGCCGAAATCAAGAGTCAGACCTTTAACCGACTGAGCCACCCAAGCGCCCCATCCTTCGGCACTATAGAGCGCATTTCATCTGGCTGACTGGAACCCTGAGGCACCCACTACGATCTTTCTGAGGTCTTAAACAAAGAATTTTGACAGCCACCATCAGCTTTATTTGGGGACTGTTCATTCCTGGCAGTGCCCTTGATTTGAACTTCAGTTGAAAGATATTTCTTAATTTTATCATCATTTGGCATCTGAAGTGGCTGGGAAATTCTAAATCGGCAAAATCTTGTTTCCCTTTTGTTTGGCAGCTTCTTCTCTACCTTATCTCCCTCCTGGTGCATTTTAGTTCAAGCAGCAAGACGTTTAGCACTCTGGCTGGAAACAACCTTAGCTAGCTCACCGCCTTCACTGGGGGCACCTCCTATTTCCATTAACTATAGATGACACTATTGCTAGGCTGGCTGCCATGGCATACCAGGGATTCCCCTTCCTCCAGTTTCTAACAACAGGCTCCTTAGTTCCCTTAAACACATGCCAGCCGCCTCCTCCGCATCCAGACTATTCAAGGCACCCTGGGCTCTCTCATTGACGCTCTTGTCAATGTCCTTTTGAGCTTCTGCCCGCTTCCTGGAAACCAACAGTAGAAGTGGGAAACCTACTAAAGAGCTCATAAAATGATACGAGCAAGAGATGACATGGCTTGCACCAGCAAGCAAGCCGTGGAGGTTGTGAGAAAGGCTCAGATCCTGCATATCTTTTGATATTTTGCAGGCAGAGCTAAGACTTGCTGAGTGGTTGTTTGGATAAGGAGTCTGAGAGAGGGATCAAGAAGACCATCGGAGTTTTGATCTAAGCACACTAGAGGCACGGAATTGTCACTCACTGAGATGACCAACTTCCATATGATTCAGAAATCTTGATTATTCATATTTTACAAGTGAGCAACTTGGGAATTTGAGTGTGTAATAACTTGAGATTTCCCAGATTGTAGGTAAGGTAGCGGGTTCTTAACTACTGTATGCTGTTGTTCACTGAGCCAGGAATATTACTGGATAGAATCACTTGTCAACTCACTGCACTAAAAGCAACTGTCAGCTCCTGTATTGCTTCAGACGGCTGGCTTAGTAGTGGGGCAGGTGCCTAGAGAGGGATTCAGTCCGACATTAACACGCGTGAGGCCGTGGAGTCCGCCGCCCTCACCTCTGCTGCCCTGGGACCCTGGCCAGGATCTGGTGCTGGATATGAATCATGCTGGTGTGGAAGCTTCCAACCACGCACTGAACACTCCAGGGAGAAGTCAGAGGTCAGGGGGAAACCTGTCCCCAGAGTGCCATCGGGCTTCCTGCTTTCCAGCTGGAAGATATTAACACCACTTTACGAATTTACCACCAGAGCCAGCTCTGTAGCGCAAACCTGCCTCTGGCATCGCCCTGGATGATGCCAAGGGCGGGAACCTGAAACATCCGGGCAGTACCCAAGGAACAGTTGTCTCTGTAGCTGTCCACATCTGGACTGCCAGGGGAGGCAGAGTTAGCCTTTCCTATAGACTGGATCCCTTTAGAGACAACTTGGCTTTTCTCTTCCTTCTCTGACTCCATTTAGACCTTCACCTCCTAAGCTCTGTTCCCGCCCCCACGGAAGAAGGGGAAATTTTTGACTGGCTCTCCCGGGGACGAGGGGGCCCTATTTCCAAACTGGTTCCCATGCATTCTGTCCTGGCTTGAGAACCCCCTTCAAGTCTGGGGGAGAGGGAGTGCTTTCCTCTTTCTCTTCCTTTTTCTTCTTCTTTCCTGCAGCAAAGTGTGTAATGGATGCTGTCTACACTGGGTGAAACTTGTGGTTAAGTCCCAAAAGAAACAGTGAATGTGTTTCATCTTGTATTAAAGGAAAAAAAAAATCCTCCAATGTGAGAAAGAAAAAAAAGATCCAATCGTTTCATTTGGAGCCCAATTGGAGAGAGTTTTCTTGAGGAGAGGTGGAGTCACGGGGCCTCCGAGTCTCCTGCTGATCTGGGAAGGGGTCTGGTGTCATCACCTTTTCATCATAAATAGAAAATACAGAGACTCAAAGGGAGTTTCAAAGTGAGGACCACATGTCTATGGGACACTGAGGGACAAATCCAGCCTCACTTGGAATAGAAAAAAAAAAAAGTGCAAATTAAAACAAGTCCTCACTTTTCATCAGATCAGAAAAGATGTTTTGAAATGATAAATCCAGCATCAGTATGTAGTAAGACATTGTCCCTATGACAGGTGGGAAGATAAATTGTCACAAGCACTTGGTGGGCACTTGGGCAGTTTTGTATCAAAAGCGGTTAAAACACCCCCACTGTTCAAGCCTACAATTCGTAAACTAGGAAAGAGATAGTCCTGGATGGGCACGGGGATTTGGCTGAAAGAATGCTCATGGCACCTTTGCTTACTTAAAAAAAATTGGAAAACAAATATAGGAAGTTAGTTAATAAATTCTGCATCCACATGCTGACCTTAAAACTGGTGTGATAGGGGCACCTGGGTGGCTCAGTGGGTTAAGCCTCTGCCTTCGGCTGAGGTCATGATCTCAGGGTCCTGGGATCGAGCCCAGCATCAGGCTCTCTGCTCAGCAGGGAGCCTGCTTCCCACCCCCTCTCTGCCTACTTGTGATCTCTCTCTGTGTCAAATAAATAAATAAAATTTTAAAAAAACCTGGTGTGATGGAAGAATATTTACTGATCTAGGAAATCGGAAGTCTTATATTGCCAAATGAGAAGGTGAGGTAGGACAAAGGGGGATACACGAGATGACAGCCTAGCAAAATGACTAAGAACTCAACCTCCCTATTCATATAACCTGGACAACCTTACTCCATTTCCCCACCAAGGACATAGGGATAAAAGGCCCTTGCTCCTGCTGCATGGCCAGAAGACTGCCCTCCAGAAGGCCAGCCCTGCCCGTAGCTGTAGCTCTGGTCAGCACTGGGTCGAGGGCCTGGGGGCTCATACCCCTTCGGTTCTTATTCTGATCCCCACACCTTCCAGGCCCAGCCCCTTCTACACAGCATTAATTCGGGCAATGCAGGAACATGTCCAGCCCGAGTTCCCGTGGGCAGGTGCCATGCCTGTCACTGCAGAGGGAGAGATGGTGAGCCAGAAGGATCCCACCATGCCAGGACCACCACATCCCTATGCCCCGGCCGGGCCCTACTGCCCTGACCCTTCCCAGCCGTCCAGGCCCAGCTCCAGCCTTGCCTCCTTCCTTAGGAGGTCTGCCTGGGCTGCCTCCACCATATCCTCCAGAGCTGGCGAAGGGCACGTGCACCCCTATCTTGGGACTCTCTTCAACGGCTCCGCCTTCACCCCAATAGATAAACTTGGCTCCAGACCAGTGCCCCACAACAAGTGACCTGCTTGGTTTCTCCTCTGTAAAATGGGGATCATGACCCTGAGTTGCCAGTGGTTGTAGGCATTAGAAAGAAAACCTGCCAAGTCAGTGCCACTCAAGGGCATGGTGCATGGTGGCTTATGGCTTCTGGCTTATGGCTTATCACAATCCAAAGCCAAACGCCTCTCTCCCTCATCGCTAGCAGAGGGGGCAGTCTGCAGATGGAGGCCCAAGGGGCTCAACCTGGTCAGGAAAGCACAAGGTCTTTGGTACAGGGACCTCTGGGACGTTTGAGGATTTTCTGCATCCTTCCTGGTTCTCAGCTGAGAGTAGCTGAGGGGTTTCCCAACTTGTTGCATGATTTAACCATTTTATGCAGGTTTCTGTTCCCCTTTGGAAAGTGCATTTCACATCCAAAGCCGCATACCCTGAATCTGAGTAAAACTCTCCTGTACTTTCCAGGTTTTGAAAAAAAATGCCCTATGACAGAATTTCCCACCTTGCATGAGTCAGTTGAGGAAGTGGCCTTGGCAAAGACCACCTGGATTTCGGGCACCAATAAGGATCTGGCATGGGTCTCCGGAAGGGCTCACCATGGAGACCACAGATGTGCAAACAGCATCCAAGCCACAGTCTGAGGTGGCCAGAGGTGGCTTCCAAGGTCAGGGCCCGAGTGACATAAGGAATACAGGCTGAGCTAAGAGGATGGGCTGTGAGGGTCCCTGGAGGCCCCATGATCTCCCAGGCTGGGTTTGGGCATGTCTGAGACTACCCCGCATGAGCTTCATGCCACTGGGTTCTCCACCCCCCTCTCCGCCGAACATGAACATTCTCTGTGTAGAGGACTCATTCAGCTAAGTGTGCTTCCTTGGACTAAGGTGTTACCAAGAAAGACCAACAGCTCAACTGAAAAACGGCCAAAGGGTATGAGCGGTGAGCTCACAGGAAGAGCACATAAATGGCACCACACACATGCGGAAATGACAGAAACACACTCCTAATAAAAGAAACGCACGTGGAAACTCCAGCGGGATGCCATTTCTCACCTGGCGGCATGGAGAGAAGGCAAACATTTGACAGCATCCCTTGAGGTGTGCTGGCTATTCAGTAACCTGGGCTCCCTACTCACCCCTGTCCCTCCTGCGCTGTGCCCCAGGGGCTGGGACTTTGCAAGCGCACGTCTGCTTTACCGGGGGCTCCCTCTGAGACTCTGCCATTAGGGGGCGCCAGAAGGGGTCTGCAAGGTAGGGCAGGGCAGAAGGAGCTCGCTCCTGCCTCTTTTGCCTCCTGTGGACTTCCTGCCTGTTCCTTGTTCTTGAGAGGATCTCCCTGGCCCTTGACTGATAGAATGGTTGAAGTTGGTAAAAGCCCCCAGACTGTGGTTCTACCTAATGGAGAACAATTTAACAATGTCTAACTAAATTGCAGATTCCACCACCCTCCGGCTAGGTGCTCAATCCCTCTTCCTTCCAATTTGGCACACTCTCAAGGTCCAGATCATCTACTGCAACACTGTTTAAAAGAGCCGAAAGTGTCTATTTTCTGTAGGGACTATCTAAAGAAACCAGCTTATCCATACAATGGAAACTCTGCAAGAGTTAAAAAAAAAAAATGCGAGAAACTTACATTGTCAAATTAAAAAAGGGAAGTGCATTGTGATGAAAGTAGTGCTTTGCGTTTGTGCAACTTACACGGTAAGGTTAGAAAATGTGTGTGTATCTGCTTCCAGCAGCACATGGAAAGTCTGAGCGGTTGCCTACCCAACAGTGCAGCAGCTAGCTACCTGGATGCTTGCAGCTGGGGGGCAATTTTCTGCGCAGAGGCCTGACCGTGTTTGCTGTAGACCATCCTTCCCCAGGGGACTTTACAGCAATACCCCTAGAAGAAAGTGACAGTGGTTCCCTCCAGTGCAGAAAACAAGCTTGTTTGCTATCCCTTCAGGACAGTTTGGGGAGGTTTGTTCTCAGCCCCATAGAAAAGATTGCAAGTTGCTAAGCTCCTGGTTCCTCCGAGGTGAGGCAACCCGCCCCCCACTGTGCGTGTTCCTCACCCACCTGGGCCACCGCACAGGGCCCCCCTCTCTATGGGAGTCAGGGATATGGAGAACCCATGTGAGCAGCAAGCTCGTGCTGCTTGCAGTGCCATGGATAACAAAGCCCTTTGTCTCTGTCACCTGTCTTCTGCCCATATCCATGACAATGTGGCGGACTTCGTTGTTAGCTTGCAGGTGGGATAAAATCTTAAAGCCTTCACAGTTCTTGATGGGGAAGACATACATGGAGGTGGGCTAGGATGAGACTTCTTATTATGCATTTGTTCTAAGTATTATGTTCTCAACCATAGGGTTGTTTTACTTATTCAATCATACATAATATTTCATTTGAAATAAAAATGTTACTTTTGTGTGTGAGTCACAACAGCGTGGCTGGGGATCAGAGGGCACCAGGTGTGACCCTGGACTCTTACAGAGGAGACCGAGGCCGAGGGACATGAAATGGCATGCCTAGCTGGTTCCTGGTCCATCCTGGATGAGCTCAGACATCCTGGCCTCCAGCCTGGTGTTCTTTCCAGGGCCCAGGCTGGGTTTGGGGAGACCAGAAGACATAAGTGAGATAAGGATGTCAGAAACAGAGATGAAGACCATGATTTTGACTTCACAATTTAGCCACGAACCAGCTCTCTCTGACCTTATGCCACCAGGGTCCCCAGGAGCTCTCAGCATTTTGTTCTCAGTCTAACGTCTACTGCAGAACAATACTCTTCAGGTAAACTGCCTCAAATTATGTTCAGAAGCAAGTGAAAGATTTAAAAATGCATGGGGACAAGCTAATCCAACCTAAAACACTTACCCATCCTATTCTAAGCAACCATGGAGAGAAGACCGATTTAAGGCTTCCTGGAATTGCCTTGAATTTCTAATAAATCAGTGGCAGAAGGAAATGGAAAAGAGAGATATGGGATACAGGGGTTTGGCTGGTGGGGGCTCTTGCAGGAAGATGTTCAGAGGCCAAAACTGAGGTCCGTGTGTTCAAGAATTACTTCTGGCCCTTCAAAAGCACAGTGGCTATAGAACGTGTCTGATAAAGGTGCATCAAAGTAATGTAAGTATTCTTATCACTTAGGTAAGTTTTTAGAATCAACAGTATCAGTCTTGGTAATAAAGGAGAGCCAGGGAAGGACCATACCTTGTCCCTTTTGCTGTGAGCTTCCTATGGTGTGGGGAAAGGGTACAGGATGGGCCCTGGAGGGTGTCTCTTCAATCAGACCAGCTCCACCTGACTCCATCCATCCGTCCATCCATCCATCCATTCATTCTTCTCTCCATGTATCCATCCATCCATCCACCCATCATCTATCTCTCCATCTTCTAATCAACCCCTCAAACCAGGGGCTTTGAGCCTGGCTGGAGGGGAGACACGCAGAAACCACTAGAATACAGTCAGAAAAGTGCCAAAGAGAGCTAACATCTAACACAGATAGGTATATAAGGTGGAAGGTGAAGGAAAATGTCGTTTGACTCTTGCCCTGTTTGTCTCCTTCACCGAACGGTGAGTTGCTTAAAGGCAGTGCCCTGAGCTGTATTAATCTCTGTATCCTTGGGGCTCAGGATGGCACACAGTAAGTAAACATTTGTTCAATAAACAAAGGAGTGTACATGGTAGAGAGGACCCGTCAGAGTGAATTGGATTATGCTGTGATGATCAATAAAACCAAAACCTCGGTGGCCCAGAACAAAAAAACAAAAGGTTGATTCCTTAATTATGAAACATGTCCTTCAGCTGGCCCAGAGTTCGCTATTGTCATCGCTCGGGCCATCATCTCATGGAGCAGCCAGCGTCTGGAACAGTGCCTGTCACAGATGGAGACGGGCAAACTGTGCGCGGCCCATAAGTACCCCACAGTAAGGCTGCAGAGGCGAGTTCTGGAGAAGAAAAGGAAGGTGGCTTCCTCTGTGAGGAAGTGTGGCCCGTGTTCATCTAGTCGAGGAGCTCCTGGAAGACCCACGCCACTTCTGGAGGCCCCTGAGTCAGGAGCCCAGAGATGCTCAGAAGTGTCCCCAACCTCTTGAGGGTCATGTCACCATATCTCCCAGCCCTGTTGCCCCTCAGCCTGCCCCTGGTGCTGGAAATCAGGGGGAACCTGGAGGGATCCGGACAGCAATTCGTATGGGCCTACTGTGTGTGAGCTAACTGGAAATAAATGCAATATATAAAAGCTCTTGATTACAGACTATTCCTAAAGAAATCAAATAAAGCCTGAAGAAATACAGTTTGTTCCTTCTGAGGACAGAGAGTAACCCACCCTGGGCTGCTGGCAGGAAGAATGCCTCAGTGCTTTCTTCATTGGTGCAACAGGGAAGAACGGAGTGGAATTAGCACATAATTTGGTTACATGTAAACGACATGTCTGAAGTACTTAAAAGCTATTTGTTCTCTTAAGTAGCTTAAACACTCTCCCGTCCTTTTTTCCACCCCCTGCTGCTGCGCACAGGGAGTGAAACAGGCGAGCTCTGGGCTGGCTGCAGGCCCGACTATGGCCACTTCCAACCCCCACCTTTCACCCCTGCCCCACCGGCTGTGGGTTCTCACCAGCCGTGGTGTTACCCAGCTAACAAGAATCGTTGTCTGTAGGCTGGCTTTTGCCCCTTGCCCTGGAACATTCTTAAATCGTGACTCTTTCTGTAACCAGCAGCCAACGCAGGAGTCTGAGGCTCCTGGTCTTGATTTTCGGAAAATTGAAAGTATCATGTCCCTTCGGAGGAAACTTCCCGTCGGGAAAGGAGTGGAAGCCTTTCTGGAGTGAGCAAGCGCCATTTGCAGGGGGAAATGCCAAAGGTGGAGGTGGGGGCTCCCGGAGGTTACACGTTTATAGTCTGGATTCAAGGAACTGTGCTCCTGAAGGTTCTGGGAAAAGCCTTTTTTTTTTTTTAATTTTTTTAAAGATTTTATTTATTTATTTGATTGACAAACATCACAAGTAGGCAGAGAGGAAGGCAGAGAGAGAGGGGGAAGCAGGCTCCCTGCTCAGCAGAGAGCCCGATGCGGGGCTCAATCCCAGGACCCTGAGACCATGACCTCAGCCGAAGGCAGAGGCTTAACCCACTGAGCCACCCAGGTGCCCGGGAAAAAGCCTTCTTGTGGCAGCACAGACTTGCCCTGACTCCCCGACCTGTGAGCTGCGTGAAGTGATTTACACAGACTGGTGCGGGGAAGTCACCGAGATACTCATGATACTTGTCCCTCTGTTGCAGGTCCAAAGACTCTGCAGAGGCTCGTGGTGCAGGCTTGGAGGGCAGGCCGCTCTGACCAATCCATCTCCCGGGCCTGCGTCTTCCTGAAGCTAGAGAAGCCGAAGGGGGTCCCCCGGTGGGAGGGAGGGCCACGAGAGGGCGGCGGGACCCTATACAGAGGAGCCTGTGGGGTTCCCCAAGTCAACAGGGCCTGTAGCACTCCCCACCCATGGAGAGGACAGGACCTCTCAGGAAAATGGCCACCAAGGCACCTGAGTGATGGGAAGTGGGAAGAGCTACTGTAAGCCACCATCCCAGTTTGCCCAGAACCAAAGGGATTCCCAGGACAAAGGATTTTCAGTGCTTAGCCTGGGAAAGCCTTGGGCAGACCGGGGCAAGCTGGTCACTGTATGTGGGGCAGAGGTCTCGGCTGACCCCAGTGTGAGAGCCTCTCGCTCTGAGCCACCACCAAGAAGAGCTGAAGGTGAGCCTCCCCCCTGTTTTCTGCCTCATGAACCCCCTGGCTCTGGCGTCATCCCAGGAGAGGGTCCCCACAAGTGGCCATGGGAGCTCAGGGCCAGACTTAATTTGATTGAAAGCAAACAATGTGGTTTGATGTCTCTTCTATGCCAAGAGCGGTCTGCTTATCTCTTTCTGTCTCTGGGTCAAGCTTTTCTCCCCTCTCTGCCCCCCAAACCCGAGTTAGATCACACAGGAGCTCTCACCAATGAGACCTCCCGGGGGTTCAGTGGCCCCCAGGGTGACCAAGGATAGGCCTAAGCATTTGGCTTCCCTCTTAGCCCCAAGCCTAGAACCTGAATTTTTGCGTTAAGGAGGTGCTGAACTCCCACCTTCCCACCTCAAGGTGGAGGGGGAACCCCACACAAGCAGGAGTGGGTGTGATGACTCAACTCACTCTCAGAAGCTGGCTTCCCCCCACCCCCCGCCTCCCCTCCCAAGGACCCGGGCTCACAAACTCTCGGACAGGAGGGAATTCCTTGGCAGCTCTTCCTCGCTCAGATAACTGGCCAGTCCACCGAGCGTGCCAGCACTTAGAGCAGAAACGAGCAGAAATCGCTTCCGTGTGGGCTGTTTGTTTTCTGAGGGTTGCTCTGACCGTCAGTGACAGGCTGCAGTGGGGGCACGGGGCTGTCAGAAGCCATTAAGGCACCAGCCAGGCCCCCCCACACTCTGAGAAAGCTGCCCCCACAGCTCCCCGTTGCCGAAATCACCAGAACCCCATGGTCTGACCTGGGATAGGTGAGGGAGAGCACGGTGGAGGGGTACTTCTGTCCAGTCATAGCTCCAGCAGGAGCAGTGGCTGGAGCCCCAGGAAGACAGATGTGCAGGCTGACAGGCTTGAACCCCTTCCCATGGCATGTCTAGTGCCCACCCCAGGACTTCTGGGGAATCTTTGAGATTCACATCCATTCCGGCCTCCTCTGGCCCTGATTCCGGGCTTCTGCTAAGTTATCCTCCTCTCTGTATTTTGTTGTTCTTTTTTATGATGCCTCCTTAGTGCTGATGCAGAAGTGAGATGACCCTTTTTCCTGACTCCCCAAGGCTCTGCATAAAATCAGACACAGAAGTTGGGTATCGAGAATTCTCTGAAGATTCAGGGCAATAGCAGGAGGCATCCATCTCACTCCACGCTGCTGAGAAAATAAACAGTGGACTTTGAAGTTCTGAAGGGGTCCTTGAGCTGATTCCTCCCACTCAGCTTCAGGTCCCCATTGCTCCAGCCCTCTCTCTGCTAATCCCCCTGCCTACCCCCATGGCCAACTCCGGGTCCCTTATTATGCGGGCTGCGATGGTTCTATATTCCTCCTCTTCCTCCAGCCTCCCCCAAGGGCCCCCTCCCCTCTCCAAGTGTCCTTCCTGGATTTTCCTAAACTAAGGTTGTTCCTTTCCTAAGTGAAATGGATAAGGTTGTGATGATGGTACGATCCTAAAGGGATGAGAACTTCTGAGCACAGATAGGCTAAGTAACTTGGTTAATGTCTCACAGCTGGGAAGAAGTAGGATCTCACTCAGATCTGTCTTCAGATCTTCATTTCCTTCTGGGATGACTCCAGGCTTGGCTGAGATCTTGGTCTGCAGGAGAGATCTGCAGCCAGAGGAACAGGTGGTTCTGAGAGAGGGTCTGCATGGGAGGGCGTCTGGAAAGGGTGCCTCTGCCTAGTCATAGTTTTAGAAGCAACAGTGCCTGCAGTCTGAAGAAAACAGGCAATCTTGAGATCTCGAGAATTATGGGTGGCGGCTGGGACAAGACCACCAGGCCAGGGTGTGGGGTGAGGGGCTGGTACAGAAGGCAGGGCCTTGGCTCCCAAGCAACAGGTCTCAGAGTAGAGGGAGAACAAAAAGGAGGAAGGTCTGGAAGGGTTGGGGAGGCTCTGAAACAGCTACCAATCCTCAGGCACCAGGAGCTGCGCTAAAGCATGTATGGATGTCATTTCTAATCCACACAGCAAGTCTGAGAGGAGTTATCCCCCCAGATTCACAGATAAGGTAGATGATTTTGCTCAGGGCCCCAGGCAGCCAGGACTCAAATTAGTCATGGCTACCTCCAAGTTCTATGATTGTTCTTCTTCTCCATATTGCCTGAGCCAAACAAAGATGAGGGGCCCTGGGGTCTGTTCTGGGCCCCTGGTTCCTCAGGCAGGTAAACCCGAGTTAGGTCTTGGTTGCTGACTCCCAGCCTGAGGTAAACATCTTTGGCTGACCAGGGTCCAGGTTCTGCCATGTTGACTCTGGGAAAATACTCAGCTGCTGGGGTTGTTGGTAAATTGGGTCTTCCATTCCCACCTCGGGGACCGTGCCCTGCTCTGGAGTACTGTCCTCCAGATTTTCATATGACAAGTCCCATCTCATCTTTGGGACCCAGTTCAAGTGACTCTTCTATCTTGGGAGGCTTCCCTGACCCCCCAATCCAAAGCAGCCCCCTGGGACCCTCTCCATCACCTCACCCTATGGAATTTTCTTCTAGGCATCCATTTATTCATTTATCATTTGTCATCTGCCCCTCCCCCAGCATGAGAGAGTGGTCCCTATCTGTCCTGTCCTTCCCAAATCCCCAGGGCCCACATCCATGGGCCACAGTTAAATTCATCTTCTGTCCAACAGATCCAACCACTCGTTGCCTTGAGCGGCAGGGAAGCTGGGGCAGCCATGAAATACGAAATCGGAAGGATGTTGGGCTTCTCAGACAAGAAGGGCCACAGTCAGAGGGAGATCCTCAGCCATCTTGCTCACCCATTAAGGTCACGTGGCTTTGTCTGGGAGATCTTTATGCGGGTGTGAGGTTTAGGGTCTGAAGAAAAAAACGGCTCATTTCATAAAGCTATTGTGGGATTTTTCTCTGTAGAAGTAGACAGTCTCTGCACAGCCCTGAAATGTTTTGACAGCTCAGGCAAATCCTCAGGAAAACCTGAGGCCAGAGCCTGCCAAGGAGCCGCTTATCGCTCTCCACACCCCCACCGGTCATTCTGGGAGCTTCCCGGGTCGGTTCCTCAGCAGGCCCAGCCGCCACCCTGCCCGCGGGGACCAGCCACACAGGGCCAAGTTATGAATCAAGCCTGTCCTCCTGCTCGATGCGGGGAAAATGGGATGATGAATTCATTTCCATCACCACACTGCCCATAAGTCATGGCTTGAAGGGCCTTTTTTTTCTTTTGGAGTTTCCAATGACAAAGATTTCATTATCCGAAGCAATAATTTTTACCCAGAGCGATGCAAGATTTCACTCTACCTGAATTAGGCCCATATGTGAGAGGGAAGCCCGGAGAACGTCAGTGTCTGGAAGGGGAAAGGAGGGGGGAGGGAGAGTGTGAGGCCTCCTTCTGGGTTCTCCCCCCCATCAGGCCTCCCCATCCTTTTGCTTTATCCCCCCATGTGGGTATTCGTTTTCTTTGTTCTCAGTCTCCCTCCTCTTGAGCCAGCTGATCATGTCCTGTGCTCCCTCATGGTCTTCTCCCCACGGGTGCCTAGTGATTGTCGCCAGGCCTGGGCTGAGAGTCTCTGTCCCTTCCGCCTGCCTGTTCTCCCCTCTCCTGCTGCAAACCCCCCTTTCCCCAACATTGGAGCCCAAGAGGGCTAAGATAGTTGCCTATCTTAACCCTTCTCCTGATGAGATGAATCCTCAACGTTATTTTTCAAATGGAGCCAAAGACTTTGCTTCTAAATAGAAAAACCATTTCAAAACCACTGCAAGAGACAAGACACCAAGGGATTTTCTTATTTTAATGCTCTGGGTATGCCATCTTTTGCTGGGTCCCACCTGCCTCCCTGCTTCTTTTCCATGCTGGGGCCTTATTTCTGCAAACCTGAAGCCTAAAGTCACAGGAAGAATAAATAAGAATCTGAAGAGAGAAATGTGGGGACTTTCCATAGCAGCTGAGATGAAACCGGGACAGGGCCCTCTGCTCTCAGCCCTCCTGGAAAACAATTTTTCTTCAAGGGTTTCTTTTGGGAGTGGGTCTGGCCCGGAAGACTGGGAGCTCTGCCCAGAAGGACTTATCCCAGGCTAGGACTGGGGTGCCGCTGCCATCCCCCCACTATCCACATCCCCAACCCAGGGAGCGTCCCTGCTCCACCTTCTTTGTCATCTCAACCTGCAGGCAAATGTTTTCCTACTGAAGACACTGCCTCCATCAGTCCCGGGGCAGGCCCAGGTCCGATCACCCATCGGACAAGTTCACGGGGAAGCCGTTGTGCCAGATTGGAGGGAGTTATGCAGCAGTCTGTATTCAAATGGCAACTGTAATTTATGAAATACTGACTCAGCACAAAAGATAAAACAGTTGCACAGGATGCCGTTAATTTTCTCAAAGAGCAGAGGCAAAGTATGGCTCATACTGGAGTGTGGGAACTACCAAACGGCTGTGCCATGGGATCGACCCACAGCTCGGATAGAATGAATATGAAGAGGCCCAGACAGCAACTTCAGGAGTTTGGGGAGGGGCTGCCCCTGGAGGCCAGAGTCGTGGGGTGGTCTTCGAGGAAGACGTGGTGCCCCATAAAGGAGAGCAGAGGAAAAGACCCTGCTGGGGAGCCACAGGGTGTGGAGGTAGGAGTGACTCTGGGGCAGGGGAGGTTAAGAGTGACTAACCAAGGGCTGGCAGTGATGCTCAGGGGGTTATGGGGCCCAAGAGTTGAGCCGAGAAACCCAGACCTCACAACAGATCCAGACCTTACAACAATCCCCAGCAGGCCAGAAAGGATTCTCAGCTGCCATTATCACACATTGTGACTCCTCCCCGGGACGGCAGTCACTGTGCACCTGGGGACCCGGAAAGAGAGGAGAGCCTGGAATGGCTGGCACCTGCCCTGGACAGCCTCTAGTGCAGCCCCAGCCAAGAGCCTGTCCTTGTGGCCCCATCCCCGGGGCCCACAACAGGCCAATCCCAAATTTCCTGCCTTGACAACCTCACCAACCACCTCACGTCCTGCATCTGGAGTCCCGGGAGAGCAGTGGAGAGGATGAACGCCGTAGGCGTGTGCTAGGGTGCTGGCAGATTTTTAGGCAGTAGAAAAAAGATTTTATTTGAAAATTTTTTATCTGAATTTTTAAATTTTATTTTATTTTATTTTAATTTTTGAATTAAAAATCAACGTTCAGAGGTACGATTCCCGTAACACAAACTGAACCATGTGGAAGTATACAGTTGAGTGTCGTTTACTACGTTCATGGGATTGTGCATCTGCAACTTCTATATCACCCCAAAGTGAAACCCTGTGCCCACTAAGCAGGCCCTCCTTATTCCTCTTGCCCCTAGCAATCACTGATCTGCTCTCTACGGACTTATCTATCCTGACATTTCATATCCATGTCATACACGTAGGGTCTGGCTTCCTTCACTTAGCACAACAATTTCCACGGTCAGCCATGTGGTAGCGCCTAATGGTTCTTCACTCCTTTTCATGGCTGTATAATACTCCACCATGTGGATATTTGTTTCTCCATTCCTCTGTTGATGGACGGTTTTCTCCGCCCTTAGCTATTGTAAATCATGCTGCTGTGAAGATGAGTACACGAGTGTTTGTTGAGTCCCTGCTTTCAATTCTTGTACACCTAGGAGTGGAATTCCTGGGCCATATAACAGAAATGTGTTTAACTTTTTGAGGACCCCCAGAACAGTCTTCCACGGGGGCCATGTCCTTGACATTCCTGCCAGTGGAAAGGTTCTGGGAATCCTCAGACAGACAGCAGGTGGTAGAGGATTCGTCTGGGGGCTTTGTGTGACGTGCGGGAGGCCGAGAAGGGAAATCCCACCTGGGGCTACTGGGGCATCCAAGTTCCCCAACCCTCAGCCCAGAACAGTGTGGTTACAGGGAGCATCCTAAGAGGCTGGGGGTTGCAGGAGTGGGAAGGGAGGGAGGGAGGCTACCAAGGGGGTCATGACAAAGGTTCTGGGATACAGAGTTTGGAGATGTGACAGAGCCATGGTGAAAATCAAGGCCAAGTGGCTGGGACTGGGCTGCCTACCCCACTCGGGCCCCTCCTCCAGGAAGCTGTGGGGGGAGCCGTTGCCTCTGCAGATCCCATTACTGGAGATTGGGCTGCGACATGAAAAGAGGAAAAGGTAACACAGGAGGGAACACGCTGTAAATCACTTATCGGCAGCCACGCACCTCCCAGCCACACCCAATCCAAGCATGGCGAAGCTATAGCCACTGAGGCTTTCCCCAGGGCCTGGACCAGGCTTTCTCCACGGGCGCCAAGATCCTGACCTGAGAACCGAAACCATGTGAGGAAAACACCTCAGGGCCTGACTCATCCTGTCCTCCTGCCAGAAGCCTCGCCGGGAGTCTCCTCCTGGCCGGGCTCCTGCAGCCCCAGGCCTTGAGAAACCCCTGACCCCAAGAGCCTGCATTGCTGCCTTGTGCAGTGATGCCTCCTGGGCTGGGTTAGCCTCCCCGGCTCTCCCATGTATTCCAGATGTATCTCTGAGTCACAGAACTGCGCGCAGTCCTGGCTCTCCTCGCTTGGTCCCAGGGAGAAATTAGGAAGCAAAGGAAGAAGTGACCCCCTTTCGGGCCAGGTGGGGCAAACGGGACACCTGGGAACATGTAGGACTCCAAGCCCTGCTGGCATTCCTTCCAGCATGCAAGGCACACTACGGCTCCTGGCAAGCAGCACCCAGAAAAAAGATCACACTAAGAAAGAGAGCAAAGCGATGGGCTGTCCGCTTCCTAAAGGACTCGCTTCAGAATACCTTTAAAGGATTTGTTTTAAGCAGGATATTCTCTCCACACATGTGCAGTTTCATGTGTATTGTCTGAAAGTGGGGGTTAATGTGTTTAGCTTTGCTTCAACTGGGTGGACTTTCTCGGGCCCTGTTTGAAGCTGTCCCCTGCAGCCCAGCTCGGCTTGGCCACCAAAGCCAGCCTTGGGTGGGACTGGGATGGCGTGTGGGGAGCTGGGCAGGAAGAGGGAGCGTACAGGAGGTGGGAAGTTAAGCTCTGGTTACCAGGAAGGCCAGTGATGGAGGAGCTAAGAAACCCCGTGTACATTCCAGTGAGCACAACCCATGTCTGGGCCTCAGTTTCCTCCTGTCTACAGTAAGGACATCAGGTCAGGTGATGTCCGAGTCTCTCCACCTCCCATGTTATAGGCTGTGGGTCCCTCTAGAGCAGGCCAGTCACAGCCAGAGCTCAGAAGAAGCACAAACATATCCCCCTCGCGTCCCCTAAAGAGCAGTGATGGGCCCATGGTCCACACACAAATGAGTACACCACTCAGTTCCCCCATCTCATCGCTCCTCTTTGTTCCCAGGGCCCATGCAAATGGTTCACAGAGAATCACTTGATCTGCCACCCGAATGTCAGGCAGCAACACAGGGATCCAGAGGATTTAAAAGACTATTTTATAATGAAGTAAATGGTCAACATATCCCTGTTTACCAAATAGATCAGCTGCGGCAACTTCCCTGCTGCTGAACCAGTGGGGAAGTCAGCTGTCTTCCCTCTCCATGCAGCAAGTTTAGCCCTGGATGCTCCTTCAGTCTTACTGCATGCGACAGTCTCATCTCCCCAGGTTCACAATTCTTAATCAGAGACCTTTCATTATCAGCCCATAGTGCTGGGCACATACCGAGTGCTTAATAAGGGTGTGCAGATTTGTTTCCAAGAGCCATCCAGGAAAGTAAGACCAGTATTTCAGTTACCAATGGCTGCAAAACACAAAACTTAGTGGCTTAAAACAACCACCATGGATTCTTTCTCCTGAATCTCCAGGTTGACTGTTCTCAGATGGGAGTTTGGCTGGGTTCACTCAGAAGCTGCATTTACCTGGGAGCTTGGCTGGGGCTGGAATGTCCAAGATGGCCTCTTCCCCACAGAGCCTCTCTCCCATGGCCTCATATTACTCACTAATCTAGGCTGGACTTCCTTACAGCATGGTGGCTGGGCTCCAAGAGAGGCCAGGCTGAGAAGACAAGCCTGATGTGCAAACACTTATGAAGACTTCACTTGCTTCACACTTGCTAATGTCTCAGCGGCCAAAGCAGGCCGCTCGGACAACACAAGTCAATGTGGGAGGAACCCATGAAAGCGTGAGTTCTGGGAGACACGGTCCACTGGAGACTACCAAGGCAATAATCTACAATAGCTGGTGAATGCCCTTGGTGGGGACAGAGCCATGAAGCCATAAGCCACACTTCATTCTCCCAGGATGCTGGAAGGCAGGGCAGGTGTCTCAGCAATCAGAAACATTTCCTAGAAGAAGTAAGGAAGACAAGTTACTTGCTCAGGCTGGGGGAAAGGTTCCTTGAGTCCCATTATGGTAATGCTCAAATCTAGCAAAAAGCATGTGAGCACTTATTTTCAGATTCTGGAGGATAAGTAGGGCCTGTCATTTGCATGTGTGCATTCATTCTTTTTTCATTCATTCATTCACTGAACATGGCACCTAAGCATTGTCATTAAAGGGCACTCAGGGGATTGAGGTATATCAAGGACCCCTGCTACAAACAGCAGTATGTGCATGTCCTTCACATCCTTGTGGGCCATGGGGACCCCGTTTGTCTCACTGGGGAGTGACAGTGTCAGGCAGTGGTTAGAGAATGGGGTCAGAGCATGGACCCTGCTGACTGATGGTTTGGCTTCAGGTGCCAGCCCTGCCACACACCAGCTCTGTGATCCTGGGCAACTAGCCCAGTCTTCCTGAGCCACTGTTCCTTCACCTGAATTCTCTTGGGAGTTCAATTCTGGAATCCCTGCAAAGTACTTAGAACAGTGCCTGACATGAAATAAGTACCAAGCAAGTTTTGCTAATATTACTTTTTTTTTAAAGATTTTATTTATTTATTTATTTGAGAAAGGGAGAGTTAGCGAGAGAGACAGCACGAGTGGGGAGAAGGGGCAGAAGGAGAAGCAGGCTCCCTGCTGAGCAGGGAGTCCTATGCGGGGCTTGATCCCAGGACCCTGGGATCATGACCTGAGCCAAAGGCAGACTCTTAACTGACTGAGCCACCCAAGTGCCCTGCTAATATTACTTATGATGTATCCTTACAGTAAGAATTTTTTTTCAAAATACAAAAAAATATATACTCCAATTAAAAAACAAAACAACCTTGCAATATCTGAGAAAGAGAGAACTCACCCACAACCTCACCATCCAAAGAGAAGCCAATAAACTACATGGCATGGACACTGAAATCTGTATATGCTTCCATTCCTTACAAGAAATTATCTTGAGGGGCGCCTGGGTGGCTCAGCCGTTAAGCCTCTGCCTTTGGCTTGGGTCATGATCCCAGGGTCCTGGGATTGAGTTCCCCACACTAGCGCAGCGGGAAGCCTACTTTTCCCTCTCCCACCTCTCCTGCTGTGTTCCCTCTCTCGCTGTGCTCTGTCAAATCAATAAATAAAATCTTTAAAAAAAGAAGAAATTATCTCGAGCTACTCATACTGTTCATGGCCTGTCACTTAAAATTTAACAATATGTCAAAATTGTTGGTTATAAATATTATTTGACAATTTGATCTTATTGGCTACATGTATTTCACTGTTTGGTCCCTTATATGAGATATTTATATGATTTGTGATTTTTTCACAAATAAGAATAATGCTGTGATGCCTATCTTCGTGCATGTCCCTGATTATGTCCTCAGAATCAGTTCCTAAAAGAGGAAATTCTGGACCCAGAAGCATGCTGCATTTTAGGATGGTTTGATTCAGATACTGCTGGACTGGTCTGGAAAGAATGAGTCCCTCCAGAAGGCACAGCGGCAGAGGAACATGTGCGTGCCCTCCCATGTCCTTGTTGATCATGGGAGAGCCTTTCTCTCACTGGAGAGCAAGGACTCTCATCGCTCAAGAGCCATGACCCTCTGAGCAGCGACAGCCAGCTGTGGTATGGCCTCCGGTTGGCAGAAGCCAGGCCAGAGCCACCATCAGTGTCCTGGGAGCTCCCATCTGTCATAGCCACTACTGTGTTCCAGCTTTTCACCCAATCCTCCAGCACCCCTCTGGCTTTAGAATCTACCCTCCAGCACATGACGCCCAAATCCACAGGCCGCCCTCGGACGCCCATCTCCTGCCTGACAGTTCCGTGGGGTCCTCAAACTCACCTGAACTACACCTGTTCTTGCCTTTCCCATGACCTGCTGCTGCAGGCTGTCTGAGCAGGTGTACGGTGTCGGGGGACCTGGGGGTGGCTAGGGGGGGAGGTGTGACACAGCCTGTGTCTGACTCCCCACTCTGCCAGGTGACTGGGGGAAAGTGGCATGCAATGTTCCTCAGCTGCAGAATAGGGATGGTAGTTCTGGTCTCTCCAAGCTAGAAGGATTCAGTGGGTTGACTTCCTATCTTGGCACAGAGTAAATGCTTCATAAACGGTAGCAAGAGCGATGCTTATTATCATTTTTACTGTTACTACCCAGTGCTCCAACTGGAAACCTTCTAGTCACTCACCCTCCTCCCAGAGTTTCTGCTCCTCCACAAACCCAGAAAGTAAACCTCAGAAATGGCCCCTAAAAGCTCTCCCCTCTACCTGGTTCATGCAGCACACGCCGCGTATGCTTTCTGCTTCCCCCCATCTCCCTGGCAAGGACACAGCAGACACCTGAGAGCCATTTAAATGAAAAGCACCCTGGCCCCCAACTCTAATGAGCGGTGTGACCCAGCATCACTTTCTCCACTTTCTTTCTCTGGACCCTGCTTCCTCATCTGGAAAGCGATCTCCAAGGGCCCTCCAGCAACAGGGAAATGCCTACCCCACCCTCCACCCCAGGGAACTCAGGAGGCTGGCTGCATCACGCAGGCGGGTCCATTCTGAGCAGCATGACAGCTGGAAAGGTAACTCCTCTTTTTATCTCCTAAACCATCAAAGCCGCCCTGAGATTTCTGGAAGACTGTCCCTTGGCTGGCTCAGAAATTTATTAGCTCTACCAATATTTTCTTTCATCGTTCTGTAAAGCAAGCTCACACTCTCTGAGCACTGCGTATGCAAAGACCTTAAACCACATGTTTATTTTCCTAAGCTATAAAAAGTTTATAGGGGGAGCTGGACTCCTTGTCCAACACCATGCTCAGGATTGCTACTGCATTCCACAGGAAGACAGAGGGCTCTGTGTCAGCCGGGGATGGGGGGCAGGCGGGAAGTAGGTGGAGTAAGGCTGTCCAGCCCCCAGCGGAAAGGGCACGGGGCATAAGACAGGACAAGGGAGTTGCAAGCTCATGAGGTGGAGGGGGCAGTGGGAAGGATGGAGTGTGGTAGCAGCGTGTGGCAAAGCAACCGGGCTAAAATGCCAAAGTTGGAGTTTATCCCAGTGTTTTGGACTTCCTGTCTCTCTTTGTCAAGGCAGCTTTGAGGACACTCAGGGGAAATATGGGCCGGCCCTGGCTAAAGTAACCCTTCTGACAATCCCTTTATTCTAGAATATGGAGCCAGAGACTCTGGACTCTGGAAGAAACCACCAAGAGTAGACATTTTCGCTTAGGTGCTCTCGAGTTCCATGCTGACCTCAGTGCCTCTATGTACTGATTCCCACCTAACCTCCTGCTTCATGACAATCAGATGCCCACAGAGTCATTCAGAACTCCAACACCGGGATATGTTCTGAGATGCGGTATGTTTGTTTACTAGCTTGGTGGAGCCCAGATTTCTGGGATCGCTGATACAGACTGAGCCTTTGCTAGGAGAGTATTTCTACTTGGAATGCAGGTCCAGGTATTCCCACCGAGCTAGTGCCCAGAGCTTTAAGGGGCCATTTGAAGTGGCTCTTGGACCCTAGCATCTACAATGCCTCATGCCAACATCCATAAGGCTCACTGGGTCCTTCGTCCTCCAGGTCCATCTTCTGCTCTGCCCCACCCCGGAACCCCACAGGGATCACACCACAGGAGGGAGAAAGGAAGCAGAGGTGTGTGAAGGTCCTGAGACCTCACTCCAACTGCACGGATTTGAGCACTGGATGGAGGCAGGGATGGGACTAGGTGACCGTCAAGGTCTCTGAACCCTGAAATACTGATTCTGAGCAAAAGAAGCAAACTGCTATTTGCTCAGAGCAGGGATTCTCAATCTTCTCCAATGCAACACCTCCTCCGTATTTCAAATATTTCATGATGCTCCTTTACTATCCTGAAATGAAAGGAAAGGTACTATGCATGTACCCACAAAATTTTTAAAGGTCAGCAACTCAACTCCAACAAAAAGGAAGTGACTGATGATAATTTAGTGGGTATTGCCATAGGCAAATCCCCAGGCATGACTTTCCTGAAAAACCCGAGGGAGCACAGCTGCACCTGTGAATGGACCCCTGTGCCAGTAAGTTACACCAGTAACGCAGAGGGATGCAGGTGGGTGGTACTAGGATTCCAAAAGCACCGGCAGCATTTCTAGTGGGGACAAATTTTAACGAAATCATGAACCTTGTTGAAGTACCATCTTAATTTATGTATTGGTTGCATTCTTGGGAAAATTTAATGTACTATAAAACCATGCAAAAATAACTTTATTGGGTTCTAGTAAAAGCAGGCTTTTCACCTCCAGGAACTACTGTAAAAGCTGGACATTTGACAATTGTGCGGGCTGTGGGACAACTCATTTTATAAGACCATCGCCTACAATCTCCTGCAGAATGACAGGGTGTCGGGCATCCATCGGCTCACTGACTAAATGCCAGTTGTAGTCCTCCATGCATCCCCATACCACCCTATTCAGAATGGCTTAATTGGAGTCTCCTCTCTGCCCAGGGCTCTAGGAGGCAGGGGGTAGGGGTTACTGGGCATCACAGGGTCAAAAACACCAGTGACAGGTTTGCTGGGACATCACGCTGGTTTGCTGAAGCAGGCAGAGTGGTATGTGTGTGGGGCCACTGAGGACTTCCTCTGAGCATGCCCCCGGCCCCCAGCCTCATCTCTCACATGGTCCTTGGTCTCCACACCAGCCCCAGCAACTCAGGTCTCATTAAGTTTAGACCCATTTATCAACCAGGGAAACTTTCAGAAGAAACTGAACACCCTCACTTTTGGATCAGACACTATCTATGGGTGATATTCACAGTTGTTGTTCTTTTACTGCCTACCCTTATCCAACTACAGAGGCTCTTATAATCAGGAATCTGAACAGGAAAAAAAAAATCCAGTGATCTGGGTAAGTTGCTTAACCTTTCTGTGCCTCAGTTTCTACATCAGTAAGGGGAATAATATTATAGGGATAATATCAGCCCCATAAGGTTGCTGTAAGAATTAAGTAATACTGATGAAAAGGCTTTTCAAACTTGGAAGCACAAATATAGGGCGTCATACTCTTACTCTGCACTATGAATAACACTAGGTCACTGCGCCTGTTTGAGAAACATCCAACATGTGTTGATTACAGCCCATCCTTTGACCTCAGTGAGGAGGAGCCTGAGCCTCCCCCTTTCTGGACTGGTGGGCTGCACACTGTGCTCGCCATCTGTGGGGGGACCGCCAGCAGAAGGCCCAAGGCAGTCAGCAAAGCCACTGTGGGGAACTGGCTGTTCTAGATGATGAAAGCTCCCCAGAAGGTGGCATGGTGGCAATGGCAACAAAATAGCAAATGACAACAATGGCTTTTACACAGCTTTGGATTCTATTTCCTCTTCAATTCTCACTACCACCAGGCAGACATAAAATCAGACCCATTTTCCTGGGCAGGAAACTGAGGAGTAAATGATCCATTACAGCCCAGGATGGGGCAAAGCCAGGAGAGAATCCAGGCCTTGACTCCCTGTCCAGGGCTCTCTCTCCCCTGAAGCACAATGCTTTACCTAGAGGAATTCTCACTACTGTCATGGCTGAAGGAAGTAGCTGACAGCAAAGTGGGAATCCCAGCGGGTGCTGCAATTGGCCGGACAGTTATTCCCAGTTGCCAAGTTCGCTTAGCCCTTTCCAGAGGGCAGGACCGGGCTTGGGACATTCATTCCAGGGTACATTTACCGGATGGGTCTGCCCCATTCCAAGGGAGATGTCTAGGGCTGAGTACGATAGGGAAACAGTGAGAAACAAGAGGACGCGCCCTGGGACGACATTAATGCAGGCTTTGAGAAGTCTGAAGAGAAAAAGAGAGGAGATGGGGCTCTTTCATTTGCTCTACTGTCCTCCAATGCTCCTACCTGGCCCAATTCCCTGGCCTGACCCGACCACTGCCCCAGGCATGCAGCGGACTCCAGACCCGCTCAGGCTGCTGGTTTCCCTTCCACCATCCCAACCTTCCTCCTGGGACCTGTCAAAAATGTCCTGGGTCCTCCCGCCTCTCCTGGATCCCGACCACCCCGCTATCCCTGAGCAAGCCTCCTGGAAAGCCAGGAATAGCAGGAGAGCCTGCCAGGTGCCTGTCCCCTACGTGCCTGTGCGTAGCACCTCCATGTCTCACGCATGCGCTGTGTGTGTGCCCTATTTGCCTGTGCGTGTCCGCTGCGTGCCCCCTTAGTGCCTCGGGCATGCGCTCTGTGTGCCCCCACCCCCACCCCCGGCCCCAGCGCGTGCCTTACGCATGCACCATGCGTGCCTCATGTGCTCCAGGTGGGAACAGGTTTGCGTGCTCTTCTGGACCTCTGTGGCAGCCTCCTCTTTGGCCGTGTGTCCCCTCGCGACCAGGGCCGCGGATTTAGGGTTCTGGGATCCCGACGTGCCAGTGGAAGCCAGGGGATTGCAGGCCTCTCTGAGGTGCCGATGGGATGACCCAGCTTCAGCTCAGCGACCCCTACACGAGCTCGCCCAGCTGTTATCAGCCCGCTCAGATTTGTGGACAAAGTGGAAGCATTTGAGGCAGTCGGAAAGACTGGAGACCCCCAGGCGCAGACTGAGAAAGAGGAAGAAGGTTTGGTTCACCTAAGCCTGTCTTCTAGATCCGTCCCTCCAGACTGGACTGGGGTGCTGGAGGTGAGATGAAAATTGGGGCCCCGGGGCCACGAAATCCTTAGGAGAGTGGGTCCACAGACCGAAAAGAACTTGGATGCCCTTTTTTGAAACTCGATTGTATTGAGCCCCTTGTAGGGACCGGGTGTTTTATATATGTGGTGGGGTTGTTTTAGTTTTACAGGTAGGAAAATGCAGAGCCAGGGTACTGTGCCCAGGGTCACACAGCTAATAAGTGGCAGAGCTCATATTTGAGCCCAAGTTTACCTCCTGTGAAGATGTTTGCTCTTTGAACCATTCTGTGCATCCTCCCTAATTTAAAGTGACCTGAGCCAAAGAGGGACCAGAGGCCTTCCTCCTCCGCGGGACTCAAGCACCTCTCAAATTTGTAAAGGACGTATCCGTCCCTAACACGGGGGAGGACATTGTGAACCCCAGAATTGCTGGAGTCCTATCTTAACAACCAGCCACACATACACAAAATGCATTCAACATTTCATATTTTGGCCCAAAACATTCTGGAAAGTTTGCTTTCTACTCCATAATACTTCCATATTTCGCTTTGTATAAAAATGTTTGAAAGGTGTGACCCTTTAGTAAAACTGATTTTCCAGGGGCCATCCTTATTTATCTAGGAATCAGTGCTGTTCCCTCAAGCAGGTTTGTTGTTGTTTGTTTTTGATACGAACCATCCTAGTGTGTATGAGGATGTGGTATAGTTTTATACGTGTTCCTTTAAGACCTTAAATAACAAGCTTTAGTAGTAGGTATAAGGACTGCAATAATGCTGAATTAGTGATGAGCTTAAGTAATATTTTCTTAGTATGCAACTATAAATGGGAAAATAACTTATTTCTTGGGGGGCCTGGGTAGCTCAATAGGTAAAGAATCTGCCTTTGATTCAGGTCGTGATCCCAGGGTCCTGAAATCCAGCCCGGTGTCCAGCTCCCCGCTCAGCAGGGAGCCTGCTTCTCCCTCTCCTTCTGTTCGCCTCCCCCAACCCCCATGCTCACTCTCTCTCTTAAATAAATAAAAAATATTTATATATCTGAGTTCTACTGATGATAAAGCTTTTGTTTAAAGAGGAGGGAGGGGTGCGTGAAACAGGTGACGGTGGTCAAAAGGTACAAACCTCCAGCTGTAAAATCCGTAAGTCATGGGAATGTAATGTATAGCAAGGTTACTGTAGTTAATAATATACTGTATTGTCCCCTGAAAGTTGCTAGAAGAGTAGATCTTAAAAGTTTTCATTAGAGGGGCACCTGTGTGGCTCAGTTGGTTAAGAATCTGACTCTTGGTTTTGGCTCAGGTCATAATCTCAGGGTCATGGGATCAAGCTCCACATGGGGCTTTACACTCAGCAGGGAGTCTGTTGGAGATTCTCTCTCCCTGTCCCTCTCCCTCTGCCCCTCTGCCAGCCCCTCCCCCTGCTTGTGCTTGCCCTCTCTTGCTCTCTCTCAAATGACTAAATAAATCTTTAAAATAAATCAAAGTTTTTATCATAAGAAAAAAGATTTTGTAAACTAGCTGTGGTAATGGATACTAGCTAGACTCACTATGGCAATCGCTTCACCATATGTACAAATAGGAAATTATGTTGTATACCGGAAACTGGTATGTTAAGTGCCAATTATATCTCAATAAAAAATGAATGCTAAATTTCAGTTTGAGGTGAATAAAAATAAAAATGTACTTTTTTCCCTCACCCTAACTCACAGACCACTTGAAATATCACTCCAGGTTAAGTAAACCTGGTGTTAAAGCGACGTGTCTGGTTGAAGAATCCTAGAAACCTGTCAACTGAAGTTAAAGGAAAAGGTCTGACAGATTTGCAGGCCCAGCTTCCAACCATTCCAGTGACCTGGTGGGTGAACTTTCTTCCTCTCACCCCAAGTCCAGCCTTGGTCATTAGATGAACTCAAGCCATGATGAGAGTCACTGAACAGGATTTGCAAAACTATCATGTTCACACACTCTGGCTTCTGCAGTGTCTTACTGCCCATTCCCACCTCTCTGAGCCTTGACCTCCAAATGCTCCGAGGAACGTCACTCTCTGGGTCACATGGTCTCCCCTGGGAACCCCTTGCTGCAGAGGGGGTGAGGGGTCCCTCTGTCTGGAGCGCTGTCAGTACACTCCACCATGAGAAATAGGCTGAGGCCAGGAAGGGCTTTTCAAAGCCCAGAAGTCAACCACCCAGCCCTCCCAGCCACATCTTGAAGCATTTTTATCAAGAAGGATCTGCATGCAAATTTCAGAATCTGTCTGCCGGCTCTCTTTGCAAAGAGTGTTAGAACTGTGGCGTGAAAGGAAATCCAGAGAGACAGGGTAATGGGGGTGGACGACTGCTAATGGGACCCTCAAGTCCCTGGGCTGTCAGTCCTGTCTCCCTTAAGCACATGTTTAGAGTTCAAGTTCAGCAAGGTGGAGGTGTATTCTGATTTGTTTATTTTGGGGGAAAAAAAACCCCAAAAGCCAAATCACTTACCTTTTAGAGTCTTTGTTTGAAAAAAGAAATCAATATTTTAACCATTAATATCTTCAATGAAGGCAAGAGTGTATTTTCAAACACTAGGTTGTGGGAATGTTATGAACAATTTTCCTCATATGCTAAAAATTATTTCTTTGTGTTTTGCCTCACACAATATGTATTTGGAAGGAAAGACCGACACTGCTTGTGAATGGGAGGGTATTTCTTTATGACTTCTGTTACTGTTTTTTTTTTCCCAACAATTTTTCCTCCTCAGAATCTCAAGATGGGAAATTAAGCAGTAAATTATAATAGTAATATACCTGGAATGTCAGTCTTCACAGTCTGGGAGTCAAAATATAACCTCTCCCTCAGTATTGTCTTAGAGGATAATGCTTGAGGTCCCTCCTTCCCTTCCCCTCCCCTTAAGGGTCAAGGAAACTCCAGTATGTCCGTCTGGCTGTTCTCAGTGGAACCGAGCTATCTAGAGTATTAGAATCCCTCTGCCTCAGGCTACTGTCTTAGTACAGGAAGCACCATGGCTGCTAATGAGTGTGCTGAGCTCCGATCACAGCCACTCTACTGGGTTTTTTCCAGGAGGCTATTGTACTGTCATATTACTGGATTATAGTCTGGGCTTTAGATCCACCCTGGCTAATGTCCACAACTTGAAATCTCTGGGAAGAGAAAAAGAGGTTTTATTCTATTTTCTCCCAGAAGACCTCTGAATTCCTTATGCGGATTTGCTCACATCTTCCCAGTAAGTTTCAAGTCAGTCATATGCAGACTTCCAGAGTAATCAATCAGCTTGTTGCAGAGGGTGTACCAGTTATCTTTTGCTATATAATGGGCCACCCCATAACTTAGTGGCTTAAAACAAGAACCATTTATTTGCTTCTGGTTCTACAGTCTGGAGACTACACCGAGGCTGGATGGCCCTTCAGTTGCTGTTGCTGGAACAGCCCAGAGCTGAGGCAACCTCTCACCCTGGAGGAGAGTCTGACTTACATGGGGTAGCTGATGAGTTTCAGGATAGCAGAAGCTGCAAGCTGTCTTAATGCCTAAGTTCAGAAGTTCCAGAATGCCCTGATAACTTCCACAAAATCCCGATTCAAGTGGTGGAAGAATGAAGTCTACCTTCGGGGCTGTGAAAAATTGTTATTTGTCACCTTTGCAGACAGCCTACCCCAGTTAGAATAAACTTTATCCCTGGAACTTTCCAGAAATGATAGCTGCACTCCAAGCTGGCAGGTTCCATGATGGTGTGAGAGGTTGTGTTGAGGACTTGCTCCCAGGGGTTTTTGAGGACAGGACACAGGGCAATTGTGGGACAAGATGAAGGGCAGGGGAGGATACCACTGTTGCTCTGAAAACAGGATCTCTGGAACCCCATAAGCCAGCTCAGGGATTGGCTTTAGAAAGCCTCAGCAAAACTAGAACTGAAAACGAGGAAAAAACCCTGAAAGGCTGTGGAAACCATTTCATGCAGTGTGAATTATTGTCAGCATTATAAGTAGTTAATAGAAACACGATTTTGGTTGGTAGGTAATCCAGCCTGATCAAAGGCAGGAGTGGGCCACAGATCCTCCAACCCCAAATAAGGACTGCAGTGAAATGGGAAACACCAGCAAGCAGATTATGTGGCAAACTGATTTTTGGCAAATCAGTCTGTTATCTGCAGAGCACTTAGAGTTTACAGTGTGCTTTCTCATTACTTATTTAATGTGGCTGATTTAACTCTATCTCATAAACTGATAGCTTAAGCTCTAAGTTCATGATAGCTTCGTTTACCCACAGCCACCATTTATCTTAATCAAGACAAGCAGAGGAGGCCTCAATTGGAATTTGCACTCCTTGGGGTGGGTTTGGAAAGCTTGCAGACAGGGTTGCCAGAAACGTGCAACCAAAGGAGCAAGGAACACCTGGAAGAGCACAGCTCCATGGACAAGACAGTCCCATGGGACCAGCTTGGCTCAGTTTAGGGGAGGAGGGGATCCTCCCTCTGGGTCAGAGGGAATCCATGGTTCTGAAGAGGGTTTGAGCTCGAAAGCTATGACTCTGATTTCAGCCACCTCTGAAATGCACAAGGTTTCCTATGTGGTGGGACCTAGGAAGGTAGAAGGCTGAGGGCAAACAGAAGATGTCTTGCTAACAAAATCTGGAGGCAACATAGAAGTAGGAGCCTTTTACAGCCCCAAACAGGAGGGAGCTCTTTCTCCACAGACCATGGGCTGTGTCTCTGGGGATGACTCCCAGAAATCCTTGGGAGACCAAGCCCTTCCCTGAACAGACAGAAGCAAGGGCCACCGAGTTGTGGGTTCTTAACTGGTAATGGGCCTCCCTCTGTACTTGGAGCTTGGGGAAACTTGGCTCCCAGGGGGAAATAATTATCCCTGAAGAAGCTATGTAAATAAAATCACAGCACATTCATTTATGAACTGTTGTTCTGTGTCATGGACCTGAATCTCTGTTCAGTTTTGAGACGCCCAAAAGAAAATGAGAAAACACTATCCACTCGAGTGCTGGATTACCATGGACTTACCAGAGAATCGAAGGATCCCATTTAGATACATAGACACCCTTTTGAAGATAAGGAATTCTGGGTGCTAAAGCAGGACACCAGACATCGGGAGTCTCACTGGTATTTCTTGTTCCCTCATGTGCTATCAGGTGACTTGGAAATTCACTTATTTATCACTTATCTGGGTTCTTTGGATAAAGCACTTACATAGTGCTTATGAAACAAAAACAAAACTGTCTCTGTCGGGGTTCTGCGATGTGAGGTGCTTGGTTTTGAGACCTCTAAAATGGTCACGTTGCAAAATGCTCATGAGCCACTCTTTTCAAGTAGCTTTTCAATGCAGAGCCAAAGGCACAGCAGCTTGCAGGATATGCAGATGTGCTGGTCCCCAGGGCACCACTGTCCTCCCTGGTGCATGCTCTGGTGAGCAGCAGAGAGAGAATCAGAATTCCACGGGCAGGCTTTGAACTGAGCCAAACTGTGCACCCAAATCAGCCCAAGCTGCTCTCTCCAACTAAAAGCCAAACCAAACCCAAATGCTAGTTTTCAAAGTTTGTTGCTAACCAAACCAGAGATTTTTCCCAAAGCCTGGTGGGGGGGGGGGGGGAAGCCCTAGTTTAAAAAGTATAATCGGACCTGTATAAATTTTTTTATGAAAATAAAAACTCTGAAATGGAATAAAAATAAAGCATAAAAGTGCTCTCCAAATTGCTTTACTTGGTTCAGGTGTCTGGTAAATATAAGGTCATAGTCTATGTATGTGGCAGAATTCAGCCAGAGAAAGCCTGCATTTTACAATAATAGCTGTCTTCCGGCGTATGTAACTGAGGCTGTAATCCATTCAGTCCTCCCAGTACCTCTGAGACAGATTCCACTTTTGTCCCCATCACAGAGCAGAACTCGAGGGCCCAGGGAGGTGAGGAATTAGCCCTGGATTGGCTGCACTGCTGAAGCTGGGATGTGTCCACTTCCCTGTACCTCCCCTTGTGCCAGAGGCAGACTGGAGCTATCCAGGTGGGGCCATGACAGAGCAAGAGGCTCCTTAGCAAGAACAGTGGCACAGAGGAAGCTTTTTTATGACCCAGTCATTGATGTGGTTTTTTTTTTTTCCCTTAATTAGGCAGCTCAGGAAATAGGTCTTATAATTTTGTAGCACATATTTAAACAGATTTGGCACATTGCAAGACCCCTAGGCCCCCATGAGCAGGACCACAGGCCCTATTCTCGAGTTCCTAGAAATTCAAAATGTACCATTCCACCTTTGCTTCACCCTGCTCCCCTGCGAGCTATCTCTGGCTGTCATTGCTCTCCATACCATGTCTCTCCATAAGGAAGCTTAAGGAGAACTCTCCTTTGATTATCCTTGCATTTACCTTAGGCAATGCCCTTCAGAACTTTCTAGCTTCATCTAGCTGCCTGTGGGTTCTACCTGAGCCCAGGACCACCTCCCAGAGGACAGCTCAGGTGAGGTGCCTCAACCCTTTGCCAGGTGGAGCCTTTGATAGTACTTAGTCCTGAGGAACTCAGAGCACGTCCCCAACTGTGAGTTCCAAGGCCACACCCCTGGGGGGCCAATAGCTCTTGTACTTTATTCACCATGCAAAAGGAGAGAGGATTCTTTGGTGAGGCAGGTGGATGGGGTGAACAGAACTGTTTCTGTGCACACATAAGCCCAGGACCTCCAGAAATACCTGGGTGAGGGGGATGAGGTCCTACACTCATACTGTTAGGGACTTGGAACAAAGTGGGATATTAATGTTGGTGGGGCTGTATTTGCACCCTGTATTTGTGGGTATGGAGTAAACTGTTGTAAAAAAAAAAATAGACCCAATATAAGTTTATTTCTTACCCACATAAATAATTCTGGGCAGCTGTTCAGAAAGGCAGGGTGATTCTCCTCCCTGTCATTCAGGGACCCAAGCTCCTACTATCTCATGGCTCTGTCATCCTCTAGAGCCTGTTCATCCAGTTGCTGGAAGGACAAAAATGTGATAGATCATACATGGGAGACTATGACCAGGCCTGGAAGCAGGGTGGCTCACTTCGTCTCATATTCCAATGGATAAAACTCAACCATGTGATACATCTTCCCAGCAAGGGAAACCAGGAAATGGATTTGGTTGTGTGCCTAGGAAGAATGGGAGAAAGGATTTATTTTGCTGTAAGTGTGATAGGTATCGCACTTACAGACTGATGAGAACTGCAACTATTTGAAGTTACTTGATAGAGAATCTAAGAGAAAACAAAAGGAGATCAAGAGAGATTTAAAAATTATTACAGACCACAATGAACCAAATAAATGTGAAGTTGTAGGTTAAAGTAGTTAGCCCATCTTACAGAATCCATCTAATCCTGACAAGTTGTCCTAAATATTTCATACAAAAGTTGTGAATCATTGCTTTATGTGTAATAACTATTACAGATAAATCCCCACTCATAGGGGAAAGACAAATGAATCTTGGGTATATCGATTCTTCTAATAACAATTTTCTCAGTGAGTAGGTAATAACCTGAAAATGTTTAGATTAAATGGAAAAAGGAGGACAGAAAACTATAGATAACAGTATGATGACTGCTGTGTAAGAGTATACCGCCACCACCACCAAAAACCTGCACAGAGAAAAGGCCAGAATAAAAACATCAAGATAGCAGTAGTTGGGGTGTCTGGGTAGCTCAGTCAGTTGAGTGTCCAGCTCTTGATTTCAGCCCAGGACATAACCTCAAGGTCATGAGACCAAGCCCTGCCTCAGGCTCCGTGCTCAGTGGGGAGGCTGCTTGAGATTTTCTCTCTCTCCTCTCCCTCTGCCCCTCCCCTGCTCATGTGCACATACAGTCTCTCTCTCTCCAAAATAAATCAGTCTTTTAAAAATACAGCAATAGTTGTCTTTACATTAGGGTACTCTAGATTTGTTCTTTCTAGATCTAAATTCTCTATAATGTCTAAAAGTTTCCAGGAGAGCTTGCATTGTTGTGTAATGGGGATAAGTAATGGAAGAGAGACCCAAATGCCCCAAGAGCCCCCTCTGCCCTCCTGTGTCCTAAATAAGACCTTCCTCTTGTGTTCTTTTACTCCTCTTCACGCTCCAGAGAATCAGTCTGGATTGGTTGTCACTGTGCTGCCTACCCGGTGCAGTGAAATGCTCATGCTCACCAATTTACGTATCACCAGCCCAGTAGGTGTCCCAGGGTTCTCATCTTCCTGTCAGGAAAGAGGGGAGAGGCCCTTGCTCACAGGACCACCATGGCAGGGTTTCCTGGGCTGGGGGGGTCCAGAGTTATAGTTGGTTTTTTCATTGTAGGGTTTGTTCATGAACTCCAGCCCTGTTCCTATCAGCCCTTCTTCACCAGCAAAGTCCTTGCCTGGATCAGGTGTTAATTCATGTGTTGTGTGTTAATGTATGTGCTCACACATGCCAGTCTTCATCCGTGTGTTAACAAGGGTCAGAGACTGAACATCAGATTGAGAGCCAGAAAACTTTTCTATTTTCTACTCTAATTGATGGCTAACTTACATTAAGCTCTTGGGGTTTTGGATCATTATCTATGAACAAATAGGAGAAGACGTTTAAGCTGAGAGATTCAAAGGCAGCAATAGAAAGGACCAGTTATATGTGTCTGTGAGGGACTTGAAATGGGGGCAGGGGTCTGAGAGGGGATTGTGGAGCTGGACTCCAGGGAAGATGGAACAGAGTGCAGAGGGGAACATGGAAGGTAGCGGAAGGAGGCAAATGTTGGCGTGTTCAGGGTCTTAAAGGTCACGGTGAGAAGTTTGGATTTAATTTTAACTACAGTAGGAAGCCACTAAGTTTTATGCAGAGAAATGCATAAAATGCATCATGATCTGAATTCCATTTTGAGAAGAAAATGGTCCCTGGAGCACCTGTGTGGAGGATGGAGGAGTGAAAGGACAGGGGGGACAGTGAGTGGAAATAGTGGAGATCATCTTGGAGGTGATTAAGGTTGTCCACACAGAAAATATTGGTGGCCTGGAGGGGGACAGTGGCAGTATATGGATTCTACTTAAACCTCCAGGGCTCCCGTTGGACCAGATCTAAGGAACGAGAAAGAAGGAACGTTCAAGGAGGAACCTGAGATATCCAGCTTGAGTAGATGCCACTGCCCCTTGCCAAACTAAGGATATCAAGATAGAAGCAGAGTCCCATTTCAGAAGTGTTAAGGGTGAACTAATAAATTAATTAATGACTTTGATTTCCTGGGAAGTACCACATTTGGGTCTGTGATTGAATATCAGAAATTTTTGGTCGAATATTAAATTCAAGACAAACTGATCCCCAGTCACTTTTCATGTTGGTGTCATTTTCAGAACACCATGTCCTAAACTGGAAAGCAGGTTCCTCCTTAGAGTGATGAAGATGGCTACATAGCAGTGGTATTCACATGTTCAGATTGGTTATGGAAAGACTAACAACCTCACAGGGCAGACTGGGGAACAGGGGACAGCGGCCTCTCTTGAGAATCCTGCAAAGCCACCCTGCAGACATGCGACTTGCATGGCCGTGCATGTAGGAAGGGTGAGGACTGGCCTGGGGGCCACTGCTGGGACCAGTCATTGTCTCCAGCTCCATGCCCGTTTTTGAGCTCAGCAAAACCCCAAATGCCTTTGGTCCCCAAGCTCCCTTTCTTCTGCATGGAAGTCCCAACATATTTCAGGGAAATCTGTAACCGATTTGTGAACAATCTGCTTTCCCTGGAGCAACTTTGTCACAAAATATAGTATTTTTGCATTCTTGTTGAAACCACTGATGTGTGCCCCTGCCCCACTCCCCCCTCAACCCCCTACCCAGCACACGCCCACCCCACCAATCAGGGCCTCTTTCCACACATGTAACTGTTGCAGAATGGATGCCAAACCCAGCAACTGGTTATCTCCAAAATAATTTCCATCTTTCATGGGGCCATGTGCTCCAGGGGAGTAGTTAGGAGAAGATATACTGTAAATTAGAACAGCTTATTTTCAGAAGCCACGTTTTAGAAACTCGATAGCAGCTCTGTGTTCTTGATAACCGTGCTCCTTGGAGAGCTGCACACACGTCTCTGTTGATGCTGGACTGGGTGCCCCCAGATTAGCTAGTTGGATCAGTCAAGTGGCTCAAGCCCCATTCCTTGTATTTGGGATCATGGAAACCCCAAAGTCTACCCTCCCCACCCCTTCCCTCTGGGTTGGAATTCTGTGTATTGCAGATAAATTTTATCCATCTGTTTCTGATTCATTTACCCCAACTCATCATGATATTTGTTTTGCAAGAGAGATTCAGCAATGAAAAGTTATTTTCAAATTCTTCATAGAGAAAGGCTTATATGTCTTCTCATGTACAAATAGAATGTCTGCTCTTGAAAAAAAAAAAAAAGAAAGAAAGAAAGAAAGAAGTCCTTAAAATACAGTTAGTAGAGAAGCCAAGATGGTGAGAATAGAGGTTTAGAATCTAGCTACATGTCCAGCCCCCATTTTTGCTAAATTCTAGTTGTCAAGGAGTCTGGAGGGGACCCACTCCCATGGCCTTCTGGGCTTCATTCCTGGGCTGAGGGTGGGGGAGGGGAAAGGAGAGGGAAGACAATTCCAGAGCCACTGCCCTGGTCACATGCTCTGGGAAGCCGGAGGCAGCAGCGGGGCGTCGTGCCGGCTAAGACAGCAATGCCAGCTGAGGGCAGTCCGTGCCGACCTCATCCCCAATCCCACAGAAACAGAGATGTCGCGAGATGGTTGCTGTAACTGTGACAAACCCCCGTGTCATTTCAGAAAGGGTGGGAGCCCGCTTCCAGTAGCTGCTCCCACCCCACAATACCGGTGGGGCATCGGAAGGACCAGCCCTCCCTGCCCAGCCAAGACTTCTCCTCGGCAGTGGGACCGCCAAAGAAAGGCGTGCCCGTCCCAGGGCCAGACGCAGGCACTGGCTCCGGCGGCCTGTCATTTCCACGGTGGTAACGAGGTTTCTGTGACCCTGACTTTCTACGGCCCATCTCCCTCTGGCCGCAGCCACTGCCGGGGGATGAGGGTCCAGCTCCCGTTACCACCAGCGTGTCTGGCAAGCCTGGGCTGAGGCACAGGGAAACACTGAAGCAGGGGCAGAGGCGGGCGCCATCTGGGACCAATTAGAGGCTGACTTTTATCCTGAGGCCTCTATAAACCATCCATCAGGGAGGCAAAAAGAAAAAAGCACAAACTTCTTTTCCTTTTTATTTATTTATTCTCTGCTTTGTTTATAGTGACAGTGGTCAGTTTCCCTGAAAGGAAATCACTGAAAATTACAGGGTGTTTGGTTGGGCTTTTTAAAAATTAATTTCCTCTATTTTTGTATGAATTTGATTTGCTCTCATTCCCTTCCACTAACTCATGCTCAGTGAAAAATCTCTTTTGATTTGTTCTTAATGTGGAAAATGTTGGCAGTTCCATATGGCAATTGGAAACAATCCGAGGAGCACAGACCAGGTAGAGCTTTCCGCTGGCTTCCCAGAGTGAGGAGATAGTCTCTCAGAGCGGGGGCTGAGCACAGAGCCCCGTACCCGGCCTCTGCCCCAGGGCCAAGAAGCCTCCTCCAGCTCCTCCTCGAGCCGCCCCCCACCCCACGCCAGTCAGCACCTTGCCCAGAGGCTTGCTCTGTTTCTCCCCTTCGCAGCTCCCTTCTCTTTCTAGTCACATTATCCTTTCAAGAGAATATTCCCCGTTAAAGACCCAATTCTCTCACAAGGTATCTTCCCCCAACTGGAAGTTCACTCTTCTGAAACGACCTCAAGATGCTCCCTCCTGAGTGTGGACGGGTTCTACAGGCTCAGAGTAAGAGGTCTTCAGGATGCCAGACAGGTCCTAGCATCTTATCCTCCCAAAGACCAAGCTCTCAGGCGTTGGGCATGAGAGGAGGTAGGGTTTTCTAAGGCCAGGGCCAGGAGCTGGGCAAGAGCTCCTAAGGGAGAGTCAGGAAACCTGGTTCCAGACCCAGTTCTGCCATTTACTGGCCAGGTGACCTTGGACAGGTTACTTTACCTCCCAAAGCTTCAGTTTCCTTAAGGAACGTGATCACTGTTGTCACTGTACCCTCTATGTACAGAGGCTGTCCTGTGCCAAATTGGTGCTAAGCTCTTTACTCACCTTGCCTTACTTCATCCTCATAACAAGCTCAGGGAGTAGGCATTTTTTAAACCCCCTTTGACAGATGAGGAAACTGAGGCACTGGGAGATTCGATATTTTTTTTTTTTTTAGAATTAAAAACTGGGATTCAAACCCAGACTGCCCAACTCTAAAGACGGGCTCGTAACCACCATTGCTTTATTCTGCCCCTCTCCCAGTAATAAGAGCTGTTAGTTCTGGGACACCTGCATGTTTCTATGTGTTTTATCCCTTACCAAAGCCCTTTGAGACAGTCTACCAGGAAGAGGGGAGGAGCCGGACTTGAGTGTGGTCAGTGAGCCCAGAGTGCCAAGTGGTGAGGCATGAACGAAGACTGTTTCACACAGAGTGTTACTTGTAAACCAAGCGTGGTCGACCCTGAGCAGGGCCCAAGGAGCCCAGGGTTCAATCCTGGAGGCCCTGGAGGCCCTTGTGGAAGGCTCTCCTGCAGAGGGTAATTTAAACAAACCCCATCTTTGACCCCCAGGCCTCAAAGCATGTCTGAGGAGTACCTTCATGCACCTTGCTCATTTGCTCAAGCTGCTTCTTTGGT
The DNA here is from genome assembly GCF_963455335.1 of Martes martes. NCBI lineage: Eukaryota > Metazoa > Chordata > Mammalia > Carnivora > Mustelidae > Martes > Martes martes. The sequence continues at coordinate 90,672,650 of NC_137893.1, read as the reverse complement.
AGTAGTCAAGTTCCTATGGAAATGAGCCGGGGGTGAGGGGGGGCTCCTACGGGCTGAGGGGAGATCCCCAGCTGTGCTTCCAGGCCCCAGGGGATGCTCAGGGTGGCGGACACTGCCCCTTCTCCAGGTGGGCAGCCTGCTTCAGGACTCCAGCCAAACCGAAGACCTCATTGCTGGACTGGCTGCTGCCTGTCACAGGGCACCACCCCTCCCCCGCCTGCCCACTGAATCTTAAATTCATCTAGACATCCCCCTCCTCCCATTTCTCAGAGAGAGCATTCCAGTCTGGTAGGAGCACTTTGTCCGGTTTTTCTGCCATTTGTGGTGGCTCAGCCCACGCTTGTTCCCCAAACCAAACATGGTCAGTTACAGGGACATGGTATAGAAAACTCCAAAAAACTCTGGGACCTGGGACAAGACCCCCTCCTTGGCTGGCACAATGCTGTGTTTAGGAGTCACTGCCCCATTTGTGAGTGTTGGAGTCTGCAATGGCCTCAGTGAGCATGATAACATTTGGGCACAGGGAGCCACAGACACCGTGCCCATCACTGCAGAGGAAGAGGGATGCACACAGGCCTTAGCCACTTAGAGCGCCAGGCCCACCCCACTCACTGTGCGGCCTCAGGTAAGTTACTGAGCCTCTCTAGGCCTTGGTTCCCCGCCCCCTTGTGACATGGGGCTAAGAAGAACTAACTCTTGTTAATACTTTTGAATGACACAAGGCAGAAAAAAAGTGGTAATATCCCCCATAACAATAAGTAGCTTTTTACTATTGCAAAATTTCTCAGAACATTTCTTGAAAATGTGAAATCAAAAGTGCAATATCAAAATAAAAGGATGAAAAAAAAGAACTAAGTCTTGTTTAACCAACACTTACGTTGTGCATGCTTTGTGCTAGGCACTGTTCTATGTGCTGTACATAGAGTAACTCATTGAGCCCCAGGTCAGCACTAGAAATTTGGTGCTATTGTTAGCCCCATTTACAGCTGAGAACACTAAGGTCCAAGAGGTTCAGTAATTTGCCCAAAGATGTCTAGCATGAGGATGATTCACAGATGCTCCATAAGTGGTAGTTCTTGCCACGTGAAGATATTGTCTGGACACAGCAGGACGCAGCAGGCAGCCTGTGGCAAGGCAGGGGCAGGTCTTGCTGCCAGAGCTGAACAGGAGGCAGGGACAAGTTCAAAGTTCTGGGACTGGGAAAGGTCCCAGCAGGAGCAAGGCAGAGCCAGAGCTGGGATGCAGATGGGCGGGCGGTGTGACAGCCCCAGCCCCAGCTCAGAGAGCTGACGGAGGCTAGAGCTGAGTTGGCAGCCAGGGCCCAGAGGAGGAGGGCTATGGAGGTGGCCGCAGGCCAGGCAGAGGGCTGAGTTCAGGGCTCTACCTGCTCTGTGACTCTTTCAACCTGCTGAGTGACATTGAACAAAGGTTTTCCTGTGTACCATTTTTTCTTGCATCTCCTCTTCTCCTTAATAGACTCAGTTTCCTGCTTCCTGGAGTCTGTCCTTTAAATCTTTGAGTGAGGCTCTGTGAGTTTTAAATTCTCTTAGTCTTAGTGCATTAACGGAAAAATCTATGGTTTTCTTCCTTAAGTGATAACTTATAATAGAATATTAGGTGGAGTTATTTCCGTTCAACACATTTAGACTATTAATGCATGTTTTTCTGACCTTCATTGTTGTTAAGGAGAAGTCTACCATCAGTCCGTTACTCCTTTAAAAGTGATTTATCTTTCCTTTCCAGTTACTTTTGTTATATTATCTTTGTCTTTGGTGTCCTGGGGAATGGATTTATTTTTAGCTAGCTTACTTGGACATGTATATCTTTAATAAATTCTAGAAATAACTTGGCAATTATCTCCAAATATTTTCCCCCATCCTCTGAGTTGACTTTCTCTGCAGCTCCTACATGTGGCATCTAGCTTCCATGACCTTTCATCTCTTTTCCATATTTTCCAACTCCGTGTGTCTCTGGACTCCAATCTGAGTAACTTCTTCAACCTGTTTCCCAGTGCACCAATTCTTTCTTCAACTGTATCTAACCTGCAGTCTAACCAATCATTGAGGTTCTAGATTTTTGGCTCTTTTTTTTTTTTTTTTTTTCCTAATGACTGTACTTCTGTACTTTTTATTTCTAGAGGTTCCACTTGGATCAACACTGAGGATGACTTTTTCTTAGTTTCTGTTTTATTTTATTTGATAAAGTCTATTTTATTTGATATGTTGCTAGCAGGTGATAATAGATGATGATGGTTTTACAGGATTCAGACAGGGAGTACATTCTTGAGTTTAAGAAGTTAGTTCATTGACTTTCTTACTTCTAGTGGCATGACCTCTGAGTTTCAAATAAATATTATGCCTTTGCTGGACTCACCATCCATAACGCAACTTTCTAGTGGGTGTCCCATACTACAAACTCTGGGAGACCAAAAACTTCATTTCCAAGACTCCCTTTCAGGCAGAGTTTTAGATGACAGTTAAGCTCTATCATTGGGTCCAGAAATGAGACAAATGCCTCCTTCCAGAAGCTTTTGGCTGTTTTCTGCTGGTAAGGAAGATTATAAAGATACAGGGTCCAATTCCATTTACATGGTTTTGGAAAACCATTCGAAGAACTGCACTGGCTGAAACCAGCTTTCCATTGTCTGATAACTAGATTCTTGGGTGTTTACAAGCAATATTGGTGATGATAACGGCTTCCTGATCTGGTTTCCTGATTTCTGGTTCCCTTATTGACGTGGTTTCTGACCTTCTGATCTACCTTCTCCCATCTTCCTGATTGGCAATTCATTTCTACAGTGTTCTGGGAGTCCTTTCTGGTCGTCCAGCTGCGAGCTTGCCCCTCCAACTCTTACAAAGATTTCCTAAGCAACAACTTCATGGTATTAAATCCCATTCCACTTAAAAATACAGAGTAGTTTCTGTTTTCCTGCACTGAACCCTGCATACCATACTATAATGTCAAAAGTCTCTTTACAAGCATAGTTAATCTCAAATACCTTCTGGTATATAGCATTGGAAAGAGCCAGCCATGTCTGAGTTGAGTCCTTCTCTATTTTCTGCCTTCATGGCTCAGGGAAAGTAACTGAACCTCTCTGTGCTTCAGGTTTTTTCTTCTGTAAAGTTTACAATATCTCATTCATAGGGTTGTTAGAGAATGAAATGAATTAGTGTAAGGATAATTCCTTTTACAGAAAAGGAACTTAACAAGATGTAGAAAGAAATGTTGAAATAGTATTTCTCCAGGGCAAAATTTTAAGATCAGTAAAACTTGAACAATATAAATTTCTGTCCATTCCAGTGTTATATCTCTTATTATTGTTCTTTTATCTCTTTTTCCTTCGTAGCAGTCTTCAAGTGAGGAATTCTACTTCTTTCTCCAATTTACCTGTTTGGTGTTAAACCCTCTCAAAATGACCAATATTTGCTATAAATTTTATGCTTAACAAAGCATTGTTTTCCAACTACCAACTCTCAAACTACCTTAGGCCTCAGTTTTCCCTAAAACATAATGGAAACAGGCAAAGTGCTGGAGACATAGTTAATCATAGCCAGAATCTGTCAGATCTAATGTGTCAAATCCTCCTAGACGCACCAACATCTCTTTGGGAGAATAAATCACTCCCAAATTTGCATGTGTACAATGCCAAAATAGATGGGAGGCATAGAACTTTCTTTTATATGCGGTGAATTCTCTTGCTCTTACGCCTTTACATGGACTACAGCTGCAGAGCACAATGCTCCGCTCACAGTACTTGGTCACTGGTCAGTCTGCAGGGCCTAGCCCTGGTTCCGCTGATGCCCCACTTCTTGCCCCCAATTCTTCTCTCCCCGTTGGCAACCACTCTAATGTGCTTTATTTGTATATATACTTTTAAGTACCAGTGTAATATTTAAGGGTGCAAATATTTGTATAAATGACATGGCCCTATGAACCTTATTCTCTTTCTTATTCCACCCTCTCCCCTGACTAATCACCATATTCTTAAGATATATCACAACACACCATGCTTCTCAGCGACACAGTACTCCATAGCGAGATTTCCCCTCATTGTCTACACAGGGATTTCCTCTACCTCCCACTCCCACAAACCATCTGTGGTGAGCATGCTCCTGCCTACTCCCTTATGGGCCTAGAGGATGAATTCACTGGGCTACAGGTGAAAGAGGGGACGGCTGGGACATGGGGCAGAAACACATTTCACTGAGTATTCCCAGGTAGCTTTTCAGCATGAGCGCACCCAACTGCACTTCCACCAGTGGGACACTAATTCCCTATTTCCCCAGACCCATGAGACTTTGGCATTATCCAGCTCTTCAATGTTGGCATCCCAGTGAAGTGAAGTGATACATTACTGTTGATTCGATTTGGATTCCTCTGGTTTCTGCTGAGTTTGAGCATCTTTCCACATGGACCAATGGCTTCCTCAGCCATTTGAGTCCCCTTTTCTGTAAATTGCCCATTCACATCTTTTGCCCCTTTTTTTCCTATCTGGGTTTCCTTTGTAAAGTTTACTGATATATATTAATGTTTGGTAAGATAGATTTCTCCTTCTTGCTTGTGTTTTGTTAACAAAATTATTTGTTGACCTCTGCGTTTCCATAAAAATTTAAAATAAATACATTGAGTTTCTCAAAATATGCGATGAATTTTTATAGTAGGATTGTACTGAATTCACAGATTATTTAGGAAAGATATTTCAACCTTATAATGTTTTGCAATCCCATCTAAATGTATGGACTATCTTTCCCAGTTATTTAAATTTTCTTTGGCATCTCTTAGATGAACTTTCATTTTCTTCCATGGTGTATTCCCTTTTTTCAAATTTTAAAAAAGATTTTATTTTATTTCTTTGAGAGAACTAGTGGGAGGAAAGGCAGAGAGAGAACCAGACTCCCTGCTGAGCAGGGAGCCCTACAGGGGAGATCCCAAAGCTGAAGGCAGACACTTAACTGACTGAGCCACACAGGTGCCCTCATTTTTTCTTTTTCAGGTTTTATTTATTTAGAGAGAGAGTATGCATGCACGTGCATGCTTGTGTAAGCAGGAGGAGGGGCAGAGAGAAACCCAAGTAACTCCAGTGCTCAGCTTGATCTCATGACCCTGAGATCATGACCTGAGCCAAAAATCAAGAGTCAGAAGCTTAAGTGACTGAGCCACCCAGGTGCCCCTTCCATGGTGTATTTTTTATATTAAATTCTGGATACTTCTGTTTTTTGGTTAATCATAATAATATTTTGTTTTTTCTTATATCCTTAGTTGCCTATTGCCAGCCTAGAAAGAATGTTATTAGTTGATATTTTTATAAGTTAAACGTGTCTCTAGCAACCTTACCAGATATCCTTATCAGTTCCATGAGTTTGCTGATTTTTTTTTTCTTATTTGCATGTAAGAACAGCTATTTCTTCTCTGCTAATTTTCATGCCTTTTCTTATTGTTGTCTTATTCCATTGTGGATTTTGGGAGGTCGGGGAAGGAGAGGCTACTTACAGTTTTTGCCAGGACCAATTCTTTGCTAAGTAATAGCAGCGATAGTGAGATCCTTGTTTTGTTCCGGTATTAAAGGAGATCCCCAAAGTTTAAACATGATGTTTACTATAGCTCTTGATGTAGCTGACCTTTATTAAGGGACAAAATACCCATCTATTTCTTCTTTGTAAAGAGGTTGTCTTAGTTCTTTTAGGCCGTTCTAGCAAATGACCATTGACTGGGTAGCTAACGAACAACAGAAACTCACGTCTCATAGTTTTGGAAAGTGGAAGCCCGAGATCAGGACACCAGTGTGGTCAGGTCCTGGCGAAAGCTTTCTTCAGACTGCAGCCTACCAACTTCTCACTTTGTCCTCTAGTGGTGAAAGGGGCAAGGGACGACTCTGGAGCCTTTCCATAAAGGCATTAATCCCATTAATGAGGATGGAGCCGTGTGGCCTACTCACCTCCCAAAGACCCCTCCCCCTAATGCCATCCCCTTGGGGTTAGAATTTCAAAATATGAATTTGGGGCTTGAGGGGGTGCACTCAATTCAGCCTGTAGCATAGATTTTATTTTATGAACACATGTAAGTGTTGACATTTAGAAAGTGCTTCTTTTGCAACTAGGGTGAGGAGAGAATGCGATTCCTTTTGTCCTTTATCCATGAATATGAACATTTATATTGATGGATTTTCTGGTTTTGAACCATCCTTTTTTTCATGAGTTACTTCGTAATAGGGATTATGTGATGTCATTTTTAAAGTAAGATGGTGAATTGGGTTGACTAATATTTAGAATTTTTAAAAATTTAACCTCTATGCTGACCATATTCTTTGAGAATTGATACTGGAAGTGGAGTTTCAAGTCACAAAACGTGTCATGGTTCATGTTCAGCTTTAAGAAATCAGAGATGAGGATCTGGCAGAGAATTAAGACTAGTAAAGGACACTAGTATTACAGTAAAATAAAGACATTTACTGTATTAACTGGACTTAATGTTCTCTTTGAGAGAGAAACCCCGCCATGGTCTGATTGTTTACGGCCCCCCTCTACTCTGAATTCACATGTTGAAATCTTAATCGCTGATAGTGTTAGGAGGTGGGGCTTTGGGGGATGATTAGGTCATGAGGGTAGAGCCCTCATAAATGAGATTAGTGCTCTTATAAAGGAGGCCCAAGGGATATGAGGTTAGAACAGAAAGATGACCATCTGTGACCCAGGAAGTGGGGCCTCACCAGACAACAAACCTGCCAGCACGTTGGTCTTGGACTTCCCAGGCTCCAGAACTGTGAGAAATAAATATTCGATGTTTATGAAGTATCCAAACTATGGTATTTTTGTTAGAGCTGACTGAATGGACTAAGACAAAAGTTAAAGAGAGAAAAAGGGAGAAAAATCTTTGAAGTCACCAAATTTTCTTTTTTCCAACTCTGACTCTAAATAATCAGTCTCATGATTTTCTGTCTGTTGTCATTTCTTTTCATGTAGTGCTTCATTCTTTTTTGTTTTTTTAAAGATTTTATTTATTTATTTGACAGACAGAGATCACAAGTAGGCAGAGAGGCAGGCAGAGAGAGAGAGGAGAAAGCAGGCTCCCCGCTGAGCAGAGAGCCCGATGCAGGGCTTGATCCCAGGACCCTGGGATCATGACCCGAGCCGAAGGCAGAGGCTTTTTAACCCACTGAGCCACCCAGGTGCCCCATGCTTCATTCTTTTAATCTTCCTCAAAGATCTGGCAAAATGGCCACAAAGTTCCAACTTTTCCCACATATTTTAGAAGGCCGGTTTTTGCTTGGGCAAAGGGATAAACTATCCATCACAACATCTCCAGGTCAGTGGGAGAGGCTGGAGCAAGCAAGGGAGGAGCCTGTCCTTTCTCTCATGAAAGCAACACTTTTCCCTGGAGGAAGGAAGAAAGACCTTCACAAGCCCTTGCCAGCTGCTCTGGGTATCATACCTTCAGAGTCGGGGATAGAGACACACAAGCCACTTTAGGCAAGCATGTTGACTTGCACATCCACTCTGTTCTAAAGGAAAGGGAGAAGCATAATTCAAAGTTCTTATTTTCATTGGAATATAAGATCTTTATAGTCTCTTGATGAAAAATAACAGATCTCTGTCTCCTGAATTTCTCTGATCCCCCTATGTCCCCAGCTTTCTCCGGACTCTGTCCCACTAACCCTGGGGAGACTGCTTCTCAGAAATGCCAGGAAGTACTTTGGAAGCTGGAGGGAGTCACAGCATGAAAATCAGCTTCCGGCGCAGTTCCTCCCAGGGGGACAGTCTGCAGAACCTCCCTCAGTGGAAGGAGCCGCATGTTGTTAATTAGGAACAGGCCCATCAAGCAGTGTCAAGGGGACACTTGCAAAGTGTCAGGAGCTATGCAAGTGTAATTACTGACTGATCTGATAGGCAGGCCTTATGTGTCGGAAAGCAGGGGAAGGGGAGCTGGATTTAAACCTGGCCCTAGGCCTCTTTTAGTGCCTCCTTCAAGCTTAAGCAACACGATGGAGTTGTGCAGACATCTCAGAACACAGAGCATGAGGAAGGAAGTCTGGACGCCCCGAGTCTCATCCCACCTCTGCCTCTGTGGCCATGGGACTCTCTGAACTGCGGTTTCTTCATCTGTTTGGCAAGCAGGCCAACTCGATGACTTTTAAACACCCTTCTAGCCATGCGTTTAGGGCCAAGAAAACATCACATGCTTTTTCACACTAAATTCCACCAAATCCCTCACCCCAGAACCAAGCGGCCTACATGGAAGAGCCTCCAATTAACAGCTTTGTGGGTCCGGGGTGTGGATGAGCCACTTCACAGGGCAAACAAGCCAAAACCATCGCCACAAGCAGAGACCACCAACGTGCTCTCCAAACCTGTGTTCGGAGTGGCTGGCCTTGATGGAAATCTGCAATTAGCTGTTTGAATCCCTAAAATAGCTTTGCTACTGTTGTATGGAGTCACATAGGAAAAGAAAAACCAGGGGCCACCGCAGTAAGGTCAGGGAGGAGTCGGAGTCTCAGGGCTCCAAGTGCCAACCTTCTATTTGAGTTGTGTGTGGTTGCAGATACTGTTCTGATTTCCAGAGAGCTGACAGCTGGGATGAACGGCTGCTTAACCTGATTAGATATGCCCCGGCCACAGACTCTGGGGCCACAGACAACTGCTCATTTGAAATGCATGCCACTGGCACCCGTCTGAAAGAATAAAGGCCAGCCTCAAACAGACAGCACATTCTTGGATGCAAACCTTATGGTTTCTACACAGCAAAAAAAAAGGTTTATAACCGCCTGGGGTTCCTCTTCACAGAATAGTCTTTGTTGAAGAGTGTTTAGAACAACTTGTAACTTTAGCACTTTACTTAATTGCAGCTTGTCATCTAGGACCAAGTGGTATGTGAGGAGCCCGGGGCGGGGTGGAGGGGGGACCCAAGAGCTACCGCGTTCCTGTGTTCAGCCCACTCTGTGCTCCCTCGGATCCTGCGGCCAGCTCCCTACCTTTCCCTTCAGGATCCCCACATAGCCAACGAGTCCTGCTGTCTTCCTGCTGGTCATCAGGACTGTACAGCCTCAATTTTACCCCTGAAGGAATGCTCCCTACTCGGTCGTGCGGCCCTCTGCCCAGCTGCAGTCTGAGCCACACTTCTTGGTAGCACACGGCCTCAGGAGGAACCTCTAGGAGCCGGACTGGTGGCTGGCATGGCCCCACGGGAGGATGGTAGGAGGGCCCAGAAGGGCTTCTCTGAGTATTATTATGGCTCATTTAAATGTCAGTACAAAATACTATGGTGTGGTAAAATGAACATTATTGGCCTGGTATTGAGAACAACACCTCTTTAGAGTTCCCTCCTAGAAAGACAAGCTTTTGCTCTTTGTCCATCTCTCGGGAAGCACTGTGGCCCACGGTCCATTTGTGAAATGGAGGTAGATGTCATTGCTTCACAAGCCACAGAGCCAAGTACACATCCTGAGGCTTATCAGTTATCCTTCTACCCTTGGAGATTTTTTCAAAAGTTAGAACCAACTCAAATACTAACCTGTAAAGCGTGAATCCCAAATCTTGCTGTTTGCTTCTGTCCAAATGATAGACTTTTGCAAGTGTCTTTTGATAGGCCTCCCTGCCTCCCCTCTCAGCAGAGCGGTGAAGAGCAGGCTGGGGGACTCTAACTTGGATGTGTAGAGTATGGAGGCTCTAATTTGGAGGTACAGAGTATGGGAGAATCTAACTTAGGTTTGAACCCTGCTCAGACTTAGCCTCCCTTTCCTTATCAGTTAAGTGGGGATAATATGTGTATCTCCTCCCAGGATTGTTAGGGGATTAAATGAGATGCATTGTGTGTGCACCTAGCCGAGGACCTGACTCGCACCACAGCCTGAGTGAATCTATCGTCATTATCAGTAATCCATCCTCCACCCATTCATCAGCATTGACTTTGCTTGAACCTCTCTTTGATCACCGTTCTGGTTTAAGTTTCCCCCAGGGAATTATTATTCCACCCTGAACAGTAATTGTTTGGGTACTTGTCTCATTCCCTTGATTAAACTCATAGATTCCTTGATGGCAGGAATTGGGTCTGACTCATCTGTGCGTTCATGTAGTGCCTCTCACATAGAATGTGCTAATTACGTGTCACCTCCTGCACAAAATCCCTCCAAGATGCTCCAGAGCCCTCTGATTGAGGTCCAGGCTCTTATCTTGACGTCTGAGGGCCTTCACTTAGAGCCCCAACTGCGTCTTTAATTCCTACCACCTCACACATCTGCTCATGCTGATGTTGTTACTTAGAACCCACTTCCACCTCCTGAACTCTTATTCACCCCTCAAAGCCCAGCTTAACTCACACATGCTCAGTGACATATCCCAGAAGATAACAGTCAGATGGGCTTCTTCCTGCCTCTCATCTCCTAAAAAATTTGACTTTAGTTCAGGGGCCAGTGAATTTTTTCTGTAAAGGGTCAGACGGTAAACATCTTTGGCTTCGTAGGTTATATGATCTATGTCACAACTCTGCAAAAACAAACATAAGTAGTACATTAGTAAATGGCATCCTGTGTTTCAATAAAACTTTATGAAAACAGGTCGTGGCCTTGGGCTGTGGGCTATAGCTTTCCAACCTCTGCTTTAGTCTTCTATGGGGTTTGCCACAGTCTGCCTTTACATGTAGTTATTTGAGATCAGATCTCTTCTGAACTTCTAGAATAAAAGTGCCTTAAGGACAGGGACAGCCTTTTTCTGTTGCCATCATTTACAGCAGGCACATAGAAATTACTTATTAGGTATTTGGAGAAAGACCAGAAGAATGGAGTGTGTGAGAGGGCTTAGGGTGAGTGTGGGAGACAGATACCCAGACTGGGTTGCACAGAGGAACTGTGGATACAGAGGGTCAGAAAGACAGAGAGGTACAGAGGTGGAAGCAAAGACAGACTGAGCTAAAAACAAGAGACCCAGCAGAATCTTCCCAGGACAAAGGTATAGAAAGCTTAAGAACATATTATGGGCTGAATTGTGGCCACCCCCCCCACACCCAAATTCCTATGTTGAAGTCCTAACTCCCAGTACCTCAGAATGGGACTGTATTTGGGGCCTTTAGAGAAGTAATTAAGTTAAAATGGGGCTGATAGGGTGGGCCCCAATCTAATCCGACTGGTGTCATTATGCAAAGAGGAGATTTGGACACAAAGAGCAACACCAGGGATGTGTACGCACAGAAAGGTGACCATGTGCAGACACAGAAGGTGGCCATCCTCAAGCCAAGGAGAGAGGTCTCAGGAAAAACCAGGCCTGCCAGCACCTTGATCTTGGGCTTCCAGCCTCCTGAACTGTGAGGAAATAAATTTCTGTTGTTTCAGCCACCCAGTCAGTCATATTTTGTTATGACAGCCCTAGCAAACTACACAGAGAAAAGCCAATTAGAAAAGCAGAAGGAAGGCCCCCGTAAACGTTAATGATTTCAAATATTTTGCCTGTTATTCCTCCACAACTATAGCTTGTAGAAGACATTGAGGTTTTATTCTACTGGGAGGTGAGCTTGGGGGGAAGTTAAGTATGGATTCAGTTTCCAAGTCCCAGGTTTCAAGTTTGTAGCTCCAGGCTTGCATTTCTAATACCGTCCAATCCTGATGATTCTGACAAGCTCTGCCCCGGCCAGTTGCCCCACACTGTTCCAGAAACATTTCTTGCATGTCCACTCAAAGTTAATCACCTAAATACCTCCATTTCTCATGGACTTTTGAAGGGTTTTGTTTGCTTTGTAGAGTTTAAGAAAAGCATTTGATTTTTCTCCCCTTGTAAAAACTCCAGTTGGAAGAAATACTTTTATTTTCCCCTCCAGGTTTATTTTGTTTAGCAAAAGCCATTAGAACTAGCTTTAGTTTTACATTTTTCTTGTCTGCTTGCAAAGTGTTTTGGTTGACATGGTGCTTGAATTTCAATGGTTTGGATTGTTTTGAATGACTCCTGGTGTTTTTGTTCCCGGTTCCTCAAATACTAGTTGTTATCTAGGTGACCAGGTGAATGAGTCTATTAATAGGTATTTTCACTAAGCTTAATTACGCGTACTGAAGTTGAAAATCTGATGCTCCCACAGATACAAGACAGCTATGTACCAGGAGACCCAGCGGCTCCAATTTCCTCTGTGTAGCAGTTGACTCTCAGACCTCACGAGGCCAAGTCTTTGGGGTAAATGCCGTGGCCTCCATCCCTGGAGAGCATGTCCTCTGCTGGGTCATAAGCAAAACCACCTGGAAGGATCTAAGAGAGTTGCACTTCCCTAGTTCCCATCTTCTGGCAAATAGCACAGTGGGAAGCTTTCACGTGACTGGTAGAATCTTAAGGTGCTCATACAGATTCCTGGACATCATTACATTTTCTTAACAATGCTCTGGAGTCAGGTGCTGTTTCTACCATCACTCCCATTATTTACACAGATTGAGAAACTGAGGCTCAAAGAGGCTGTCCAGAGCTGCCTCACGTCATTTCTTCTTTGTGCCTCTTTCTTGCCATTCAGGAGTTTGCTGGTCGAGTCACTGGGGACAGGACCTGTGTTCTTTCACTTCTTGATGTTTCCTCTTGATACTTTGTGATACAGGAAACAGCATTATGCATTATGACTCTCAACAGTCCTTGGAATTTAACAAGATGTTTACTAAAATTAGCAAATTCCTCCGCTGAGGGGTGTCAGGGATCCGTAACAAAAAGGCAGTATGGGAGAAATGTTTCCACCTCAGACTTTCCCAAAAGCACTCCCAAAATTCCACTACAACGGCGGCCGCTAATCCTGCCCCGGCCCACACCCGTTCCTCTGTCAGGAACATGCCCTGCGATGCCCTCACTTCCCCAGTGGAAGAGGAGGGAGAGCTCCCCAGGGGGAGGCCCCCCTCCCCACAGAGAGCCACACCCCATGACCAAACTGGGGAAGCGCAGGATGGCGGCGCTGTGGGGTCACGTGGTGTGCTGCGGCCGCCGAGGAGGGTCGTCTCCTGCGGTCCGTGTGTAGGAAACAGCAGTTAGGATGGATGCCTAAAAGGAAGATCGTTTTTGAGGGACAAGAGTCAGGACCGGGACAGGGACGAACTCCGGAACCACCGGGAGATTCTACCCCTTTTGCCGGTTTCGAGCTCTCCAGAGCTCCATTTTGTTGGAGAAACCAGGCATTTATAAACACGCTTCAAATGAAGAGAACAGCCTCTGACTTCTTGCCATGAAAAGAGACTTCTGCCTTAAGCATTCATTCCGAGTTGGCACCGTTCCCTTATCAACTTGGAAAGCTGCCCTGCCCTGACAAGGTCCCACAACCGACAGAGCTCCGGTCCCCTGGCCCGGATCACAGCCCCCACCCCCAGCCGCCTTCACACCTGCAGCTCCCTGATTTAATGAGGGCTGTCAGGGATTATCAAGTCATGAACTCGCTTGCATCCGCCAGACTCTCATGAATGGGGCATTTTGTTCAGCTACCTCTTGCTTCGTGTTTCTTGGAGCCAACACAAAGGGAAAAGGCAGTAAGTGAGCAGCTATTTGGGGCCAGGGTCTAATATTTGAATATCGCATGATGAAATTGTAGGCCTAGCAAGTCTGTCATTTTGTAACTTTCTTTTCTCTCCCTCTGCCCTCCCCCCATCGCCCCCGCCAAAGCTCTCCTTCCCCCGCCCCCCACCCTCAGCCTGGCCTTCTAAGCCCGGTGGTGCCCTTGCCGGTGGGCTTGTAACTCTGCAGCTGTTGAGCCACAGCCCCATAACTGAGATGGGAAATCACTGGGGCCGCAAATCCCCTGCCGGCCGGTCACCGGAAGCCGGGACCTGTGAAGGAGGGGCGGGGAGCCAACATCTGAGCTCCCTGAGCTGGGCAGATTTAGAGGCCAACCCACACTGAATCCTTCTTGATCCAAGTTAATTTTCTGAGGGAAATCCGATGGGAAAAGACTTTATAATTCAGTGTTTGGAGGTCTAAAAAACTGGTCAGTAAAAGGACAAAATGGTAGTTTGGACGTTTGGTTGCTTTCAGTTGACATTTGGATCACAAGGACTTAGAAATCTTCAGCGTGAAGTCCTCCTTCCAGGAAAAGGCTGAGGGGCCCTTTGGCCTGCAGACAGCATTCTCTTCATTATGGCAACGATAATTACCATTATTAACAAGAATTTTTAAGTCGTTTGTCATTGCCCATTTTCTAGCTGTCACCCCAGAGAAGCCCAAGGCCCTTGGCTGCTGCTGGAGGAGAGAACACAGTGGTCATTTTCACTACCTTTCAACAGCCTCCTCACAGCGCACCTGAGAAAGCCTGGAGTGGGGCCTCACAGTTCAGAGGCTTTGTTCACACACACGGATGCTGGGCACAAGAAGATCCTATCTTGGTGTAGAATACTTCTCCAGCATTGGCATTATTTATTTATCTACACGATGAAGAAGTATTTCCTTCTTAAAATACCCCAGCATCCAAGCCCCTGAGAGAAGGCTGTAGACTGAAAGACACATGGAAGATAGCAAGCAAAATGTAAGTCTGCCTGGAGGCTCACAAGTGAGGGGGTTCCGAGGGGGAGGAGAGAGGCCGTGGTCAAGTTGGTGACCATTAACACAGGGTCAGAGCAAGACGGCTCTCCACATGGTAGCTCTCTGTGGCTATAAAGAGCTATTCTGGCCTATGTCCACCACAAACCACAGGAACAGTCAACTTCGAGGCCCTTCAAAGGATTAAAACACGAACTATGAACTTGGGTGCCCTCCTCCAGTGGGCCAGAGGCTGCTGGCCACAACGTGCATCACCTCACGTCTGATCCTTGGATAGCCGGAGGGAGCTGTCCCCTTGCCGTCCAGCGTGGGCCCTGGCATTTGACTCTGGTTTTAGGGCCCATGTCTCTGGGGTATGGATGAGTGTGGCTGTGCACAGCTGGGTATTGTGGCTTAGACTTCGTGGGACTGCTGTGGACAGAGCTGAGTTTACTGTGGTGACCTCTAACCAGGATCGGTAGGCAGTTCCGGAAATCTGAGGGTAAAAATAGCTGCAGAGCCGCCAATCCCTGGCCGGTGCCTCCACGGTGGAGAGGAATGGCAAGCTGGAAAGTGCTGAGTTTCATGATCTTTTCTTCCTTCCGGTGGTGGGAGGTTCTCAGAATAAGATCTGGGCTTTGGATTTCCCCCAAAGGGTTTCTCGGTGCTTCCCGGGCCTGCTGAGTCAGTGTAGTCGGACTTGGGTGAGTTTTCAAGGAGGGCTGTTGGTTTTTGAGAGAGGGGGCGTGCGACTGAGCCAACTCGGGCTCTGCAACCACTGAGAGTGCCCACTGTTTGTTGTCGACCTCCCATGGCTCGGACTTCCTGTCAGGGAGGGTCACAGCCTCCCAAACACCTTCCAAAGCAGACCGCTCAGGCCCAAAGCCTCTCACTCCATTGTTCTTGCCTCATGCCAGTTCTGCCTCTGGACATTGCCATTTCTTGACTAACACCTTCCCCACATTCTTCCTCTTACAACTCCCCAAGAAATCTGCTGAAATACCAAATCTGTGGTCCAGGTCCCATCCCTTTGGTACCATCCTATGTGCTCTCCATTTATCTTGGCTCTGAATCCCACTCTGCCTTATTCTCCACATTTTTCTGGAAAATGCTCATTGCAAAAACACTCTCTGAGGCCCCCTAAGAAATGGAAAACATAATCTGCCCACACATGGCCCTTTGGACCAAGAAGCTGGACTGAGAGGAACATGCACTTGAACTAGATGTACAACTAAATTCTAGAATGTCTCTAGAAGGGGGAAATCTTATTATTTGAAAACTCATACAGTGGTTTCAATTAGACTTACCAAAGTTGAGGTGATATCAGCCCTTTGATATCCTGCTTCAATAACTTGATGGGATTGACTAATTACTAAATTAATCTTTCCAACTAGAGGTATTTCTGAAGGGAGTAGGTTTCCAAAATAGTTGATTGAGTCTTAAGCTTTCTTAGACCTTGGCAAACCCAGTTCCTCCCTCTTATCATTGTGCTCATGCTGAACTTTTATTTATTTATTTATTTTTAAATTTTATTGTTTGTTGTATAAGCACTTAGATGCTTGTTTCTGGGCTGGCCTAGGAGCTTCTTCTGAAAGGGAAAGATTCATTCAGTTCGGTATCTTCAGCACCCTTAGGAAATGTTTATTGGATTAGACAGGATTACATGGATTAAAGATTCTTCTGGGAAATACTGTTTACATCATTAATTTGCTTGGCAAGTTCTTTCTTCCTAGATAGCAATGAGACACAATCATTGCCAGCTCTTGTCCAATGTAAAATTTGACCTCAAGGCGCCTGGTTGGCTCAGTCAGTTGAGTGTCTGACTTCTGATTTTGGCTCAGGTCATGATCTCAAGGTCGTAAGATCAAGCCCTATGTTGGACTCACCCTCAATGGGGAGTCTGCTTGGGATTCTCTCTCTCCCCTCACACCCCGTCACTTGTGTGTGTGTGCATACTCTTTTTCTCTCTCAAATAAATCTCTTAATTAAAATAAAATAAAATTCTTCCTCAGTGGGGTTCCATCATCTTTCTGTGAGTCTACGGCTGGATATCTCCAACCAGAACTTTCTTTCTTTCACAAGTATTCCCTGGGAGGGGAGCTCCAGCCTGCAGTCTGGCTTCATTGGCTGGAGTGTGATGCTCTAGCTGCCAGAATCAGGTGTTTGGCCTACTGTGTGCACTTAAACCCTCAGCCCCCTTCCTGCTCACTTGGCCCAAGTCAGCCTCATCAGAGGACAAGGTGAAGTTGGAAGGGCCCATCTGGTACCCATGGCAGGAAAGTGTTTCGTGGGCTTCGGCACCAGACCCAACTGGTACAATCCTGGCTCTAGCACTTTCTAAGTGTGTGACTGTGGTCAATTCACTTACTTTCCCTGAGACTCAGTCTCTTCTGTAAAATGAAGAAAACCAAAGAATGCTAAAAGAATCGGAAATGAGTATACAAAATGTGTATTGCAGTGACTGGTAGCTGTTGATTGGAGGAAAATCTTTTAAGGATGTGCTTCTCTCACCATGGGTGAGTCACACCGTCTTTACCCAGGTCAGCATTCTGCGTTTCAGAGTCTGAGGCCAAGGAGACACTGAAGAATTTGAGGTCAAGTCTAGTTTGTGGCAAGAAGGTCCTGCCCCAAGGAGGAGTCAGAAAATAATAGCAGTAGCAGTAAATACGAAGTGTGCACTCACTTTGAACCCAGCACTATGCAGAGCGTTTTACATGGAACATTGGATTTAGCCCTCACAGCTCTCTTTTTGGTCAGGTTTATTGAGGTTTAACTGACAAATAATATTGTAAGCTATTTATGATGTACATCACGGTAACTTAATATATGCGTACGTTGTGAAAGGGTTCCTCCCGTCTAGTTAATTAGTACACCCATCACCTTATATATATATGTGTGTGTGTGTGTATATCTACATATATTTTGTGAGAACATTTAGGTTCTACTCCCTCAGCAAATTTCAAGTCTACAACGCAGCAGCATCAACTATCGTCACCACGTTATTCATTAGCTCCTCAGAGCTTACTTGTCTTACAGCTGGGAGTTTGTCCCTGTTTACCAACCTCTCTCTATCTCCCCCAGCCCTTGCTCCTAGTGACCACTTTTTTATTCTCCATTTCTGGAAGTTTGACCTCTTCTTTTGTTACTATTCCACGTGTAAGGGGTACCATGCAGTATTTGTCTTTGTCTAGCTTATCTACCTAGCACAACGTCTACCACAAGCTCAGTAACAAGTCCAAGTTCATCCGGCTAGCTGAAGCCAGGCCAGCTCCAGAGAAGTGGATTTCTGCAACTTTCAGCCTCATAGCCTCAGCAGGAAGCTTGGTCTTTTGAGGTCCCCCCTTGCCTGGGCCCCATAGCTGCAGACCAGCCCAAGGGATGGATACACAGGTAAAGGGAAGCACAGGCTGACAGAGGTGGTGGTGACACCTCCAGTGAGGAGACAGAGGCCTAGAGAGGTGAAAGACAATTTTATCCCTTCATGTGACTGGTTAGGGCAGAGCTGGGGCCAATCCAGCCCTTCCAAGTGGGGATCCACTAAACCAGAGGGAACCAGCCACTTCCCTAGATCCTCGGCATCCTCTTCCTGACTCATGCCTAACAAGCCTGCCGGGTGGGGAAAGGAGGAGGAAAACTGACAAAACCAGTGATAGAAAAAACCCAGATTGGAACATTTAGCTTCATTCAGGACCAACTCTAAACCGCACCTCTGCCTGCCAAGCCCTAATCGTCATCCCATGGTGGAGTCCCTTCTTAGTCACTGTCTGCCCCTCCAGAGGGGCTTGTAAGACAATTACAAGAATTCAGCGATAATCTCTCCCTATTTACATCTTTCAGTTTTTATTTCCCGGGTTTTCCAGAATTTGCTCTCATTAAACATCCAAGCCCAAAGCCAGCCGAAAAGGCTTTGCAGCATATGCTGCTGTCTCTCCCTCTGCCTGATTCCATTACTCGGATCAAAGTCCTATTGCAGTCCTGGGGTTTTGTGTCAGCTTCCGTATGATCAAAAGAGACAAAGACGAGGCCCTTGGAAATGAACAGCTATGAGCAACTGTGCGTGAGACAAGCTACTAGCTCCTTGCACTTTCTGTAGTCAGAGATGGAAGGCTTGGGCTGAGGCGGGGCTGTTCCCTGGGCTGGGGGACCCACACCCCACAGGGTGTAAGCCACCGATGGTTGTACCTTAAGGTCTAGAGAAAAGGCTAAGCCTGGCATGAGAGTCACAATCCATCCCAGTTGGACAGCTGGCACAACACACAGGACAGAAGTTAGAGCGTGCTTTCTAGATGGGGACCTTATTTAAATTCTCAGCTCCAACACTCTCTAGCCCTCACGATACACACGCATGTGTACATGCGTGTGCACACACACAGACTCCACATAAAAAGGGAAAAGTGGGTCAGATAGGAGCCCTGAGATGATAAGGACTTAAAGATTGCTTCTTTGAAAGGCTGTTCTTACTCTTCTGAGGTCAAAACTTGGTTGGGACTGAAGAGGAGTGGTCAGAGCTAGAGAGTATGGAAGACTGCCTTGGTGTCTTGCCTCAACATCTCTAAGAACCTCTCCCTCTTTTGCTGCTGTCTCGCCACATTGGTCCCTTTACACATGTCCCTGAAGAGGCGAGTGCTGGGGGAGAGGATTCTCATACATACAACATGCTGACCTTGGACCTTTTATAGTTTCAGCCAAATACACTCTCTGCAAAAAGTGATTATAATTGAGGATTAAATCCCAGACTGGTGTAGTGGTTAGGATGTAGACTGTATAAGCAGCTGGAATGGAGACCCCAATCAGGCTGAAGGATATTTCTCTATCACGTGATAGCCTGGAGGTAAGTGCCCCAGTCTGCAGGGAAGTTCTGCTTCACTTGGTCACTTGGCACCTGGGATCCTTCCATTTTGTTTCTCTGTTGGCCTCTAGAGAATTGTGCTCTCTAGAGAGCTGGGTCACTACCATATCAGCATCCCTACTTATAGGTAGCAAGGTAGAGGAGAAATGGAGGCAGTCTATTTTCATGTATTTTCTGTAAGTGATGCAGAAATCACAGACTTTGGCTCTGCTTACATTCCACCAGTGAGAACTTAATTATGTAGCCATCCCCACCTGCTATGGGAGGCTGAGCAGTGTGGTTATTAGCAAGGTGAATGTCTGCCATCACAGGAATTAAGGTTTTTGTATGAAAATATATATGTGGGGAGTGCCTGAGTGGCTCAGTTGGTTAAGTATCCCACTCTTGATCTCAGTTCAGGTCTTGATATCAGGGTTGTAAGTTCAAGCCCATGTTGGGCTCCATGCTGGACATGGAGCCTACTTTTTAAAAAAGATAGATACAGATATAGGTATAAGTATATAGTCTGTCCATCCAGAGAACTGTACAATGAGAATTCATTCTTCTTATGATGACTATGAGACACTCCTAGATCCCCATCTATCTACCTATCCATCCATCCATCCATCCATCCATCTTCATTGAGAATATGGTAGAAGGTTGGCAGGAAGACAGACTCAAGATTAAAATATCAAGTAAACTGACCATTTGTTCATTTATTCAACAAACACTTTTCAAGTTCTTATTATGAGCCAAAGGTTGTGCCGGGCACTGAGATACACAGATGCGGAAGCCATGTTCCGTGACACTGACTAACCGTGTCTGTGGTTTCTAAACTTACTAATGCACCCTAACTCCCAGAGAAAGGGGCAGGTGAGCTTGTTTTTAAACAGACCTCAAATGATGTTTCTTAGCCATCTCTATTTAATTAAAGCATTTCCCAAGATTGCAAGCTAGTTAAAAAGGATTACCATTTGCAGCTATTCATTTTCTTAATGACCCACAACAGCAACAAAAGCAGAAATAAATTGCCGATGTTAATGTGATTATAACTGTCACTCCTAATTCTGAATTTTCCAGTTTTGAGGTCCATCTAAACTAGCATCTCTGTGCTCATTTATTGGCTCTATCATAAGACAATGTTTTAAAACTGAAAACTTTAGGGACACCTGGGTGGCTCAGTGGGTTAAGCCTCTGTCTTCGGCTCCAGTCATGATCTCAGGGTCCTGGGATGGAGCCCCGCATCAGGCTTTCTGCTCAACAGGGAGCCTGCTTCCCCCCCACCCACTCTCTCTCTGCCTGCCTCTCTGCCTACTTGTGATCTGTGTCTGATAAATAAATAAATAAAACCTTAAAAAAAAAAACTGACCTTTAAAAAGCACCACTTGGGGTGATTTCATTTTCTCTTGACAAAACTACTGAAAAGATTTGAGGACCATCAAGTGGTGTCAAGTTTTCTTGAAATTCTTCCAATACAGAGGTTCTGTGGCTCCCCGTTTCTTCCCCACGGGGTTGGAATATTATGTGGGACTACTGAGAGGAGAGACAAAACAGCACAAAACAGTGGGAAGAGGTCTGAAAGATGCGCTCAGCTTGGCTGTGTGTCAAGGGCCCTGTTAGAGAAATGCTGGGCCTGGGAGTAGATCAATCCAGAGGTTTCCCTCCCTGCATCTTTCAGGTGAAAGCCCACTTGGTGGGAGTCAGAAGTCTGACAGGGCTTGGAAAACCCCAGCGCTGGGGAGCCACACCTCCTGCAGCTGCCCAATTTATTGTTGAGGGAAAATTATTTTCCTCTCAAATATGTGCTTGCAACCTCACAGCTGCCTTACACGTGGGCTGTGGCGATGGTCTGGGCTGCCCTGTACTGCTTCCCAGGATGACCGCCAAGAGAGTCTGGCCTCAAGCAGCCAACTAGTGCATTGTCAACAGATCGTCACTTTCCAAAGCACGGAGAGCTGGAGGGGGCTCGCTACTTTTCAAAGTCATTAGTGCCTGTTCATGGTATTCAACCTTCAAATCCTGGAGGGATGTAACAGATGACCTCACACAGACTCGGGATGTGCCAAGTGGGCAACGAGATGCTCAAGGTCACACAACAAGTTAGCAGCTAAGTCCAAATTTAAAACCTAAATTCCAACAATCCCATCACCTGTTCTTTCCAGCATGACAGTAATTTCACTTAGCACAAAAGTATATGTGGTTTAATGAGCAGCAACAGTGAGAGCTCCGATTGCCCAATTTCTGTTCATCCTCCATATCCTTTTAATCATGCCTATGTGAGGCCCTACTCCCTGCCAGCAACCTTACAGAGTAGATGGGGCAGGGATGAGCCACATGACTTCGGAGGAGGCAGAGTTGAACATTACGAACGTAAAAGCCTTAACAGCAGCATACATGTGGTTCATGACATAGCTCTGATTTGAACCAGATCTCTTGGCCCCATCCAGCATGCTCCCCCACTCCACTGCTCAGCTTCCCTATTGGCAAGGTGCCACCTCTCACGTCTTCGTTCACTCATTTCCTAACAAAAGAGAGAAAAAAAATAAATGAAACCGTCGGGATAGGAATAGTGTCTCTAAGACAACTACAGCCATAAGGCTTGTAAACCAGAGCTGAAGGGCACAGCAGGATCGTCCAGCGTGAGGCACATGGACGATTCTCCTGTCCCGGCTTACCCCCAGACAACACGTGGAGTCTCCCAACCAATCTTTCTGGAGTGCTCACTGTGTGCTAGGTGCTACTGGGCATTTGGGGAAGTACCAAGCAAGACCTCTACCTTCAAGGAAGGGAAGCAGAGCTAAGAAGAAGAGTTAGGATACTTGCTACTGTGCTCAGCACCTTACAGGTATCATCTCATTTAATTCTGGTCAATTGCATTCTAAGGCATGTGAAATTGTCCCCCTTTTACAAGATCTGAGGCTCAGGAAGTTTAAGTGACACCTGAGGTCATGCAACTAGTAAGCGGCCAAACTGGAATTCGGACCTACATCTTTCTGAATTCATGAGCTGTCCAGGTTTAGCACTGGGGGTGGTATATAGTGGAAGCTCGTAAAGGTATTGAGTAAATAGAATGAGCAGAGTGAGAGCAGACCGGGCAGAGGAGAAAAACACAAACTGGTGGTTCACGGTGTGGTTGGTGGAAATTGTGATCATCACTAAGATGGTGCATTATACTGTGGGAAAGGATGTGACGGTCCTGGGGAGAACATACAGATGACTTATCACAGCCACCAGGAGGAAGGCCAGCCTTCCTGGCTGGTGAGGACACCGCCAGAGAAGGTATTTCTATTGCTCCAGGCTTGTCCTCTACATGCACTAGACAAGGCAGCTGTGTTCATTTTCCTCGTTGTCCCCCAGAAGCGGAGGTGGCTGTCTGCCTCGCCCACCACCCAGCTCCCTGCCCTGAGGAGGTGGAGTCCCCGGGCGGCCAGGGGAGTCACACCCAGGAAGCTGGAGCTTGCACCTCGGGCTGCCCCCACCTAACTCTCTTTCCAGAGATTAGCAACCTGAGAAGAGCATCCCAAGCGGCCCCGGTCCCACATTCGAGGCGGTTTGAGGCTCAGGGCCGGGTGCCGACAGCTGGCTTCGCTGAGACACATCTCCAAACCTCGGGCTTCAGCCGCCATGGTGTGAACTGTCTCAGAGCCTCCTCTTGGGGCAGCCACAGCCTGACACTCTGCTTCCTAAATGGCTGACAGATTCTTCTGTGCACTCTGGAGAGTCACAGGAGGATTATAACCGTCTGCCCCGTCCTATTACCCCCTCCCGCTGCCTCTGCCCCTGGAGAATCCCTTCCCAGTGTGTAAGGATGTCATCATCGCAGCCACATTAAAAAAATTGTGACATTTTCAAAACTGGAGCGTGACTGATGCATGTGTGTGTGCATGTGTGTGTGTGACTCTAAGCCAAGAATATACAAAATATATCCCTCCTGCCTCCCAGAGTGGGTTTTCGGGGAGTGGGAGAAAGGATTGAGGCAATGAGTGCAATCTCCTTAGGCTCCTGCCCACTTCTTGGGCCTGGCCGGGGTGTACTTTTTCTCTCCCTCGAAATATCCTGTCCGTGATCCCCTAGCATGAAGGAATCCATAGTCCAATAGAGACCATTAGCAAAGGCACATCTGGAGACAAGCCTCGCAGGCCCACCACGGCCTGAAGGCCTGCACAGCTGGGAAAAGCTGGCAGGGGTGTGCCCACCTCCCCTCTTAGCCCGCTGGCCCAGAATCCCCCTTTCCTGCCCTCGTCCTCCCACCCCTCACCTCCACCCCCGGTGCGCTCCTACCACGCTGGACACGTGTCAGGAGCTTCCAGGTGTCAGAACCCCTCTCTTGCTCAGGAACTTTCTTGGCTCCAGCAGGTGTAGCCAAGCCTCATGAGATCACTGCAGACAAGCCTCTAGCATGCCCTGTCTCCAGGGAGTGGGGTGCAGACCCACGTTCCTGCTGGCCTCACTCCAGGCTGACAAGGCCCCCTGGTAAGTCTGATGGGGCTGCGGACAAGAGCTCAGGAGCTGGAGACAAACAGCTGCCTCCAGAGAGCCGGCCACCTCCCCACAGCTGGAGGACGGCCTGCCTCTGACAGAGCACAGCCTCCGTCCCCAGAGACAGGACCCCTCAGGAAAAGCCTGCACTCCCAGCCCTGCAGCCTGAGTTTCTTGGGGGAAGTGAGGTGGGGAGGCAGATTCATACTGATTGTGGAGCAGTTTCCTCTCCCAGAGGCCCAGGGAACAGGACGTAAGTGCTCTCCCCGGGGTCGTCTCTCTGCCACCCAGGGACACCTGCTGTCGTTACAGCAGTGCACAGCACCCTACACCGGAAGTCAGGGTCTGCCTCCGCTCCCGGCTGAGGTGTGTAGCCCAGTTCGGTCTCCCCTGGCCTCTGCCCAGGAAAGTTGGCAAAAAATCAGGGGTCCTGTTCCTTCGACTCTTTTCTAAGTTTTATGAAAAACTGTGGTTATGATTCAATCTCAAACAATGACCAAAAGAAATCTGAGTGTTGCTTTGTTAAAAAAAAATTATAATAAAGTCTGGATTGTGTTATTTTAATTTAAGTTCTCCTTAGTTTAATGGGTTTCTACCATCTATTGTTCATTATTCACATTAGGAGCACCCTCTGTTATGCTAGAGGTCATGGCCACCATTAAAAATACGCACCCGTTTGTTATATATTACAAATTAAAATACTGCCTTTTATATATCCCACATCTCCATCATTGAAGAAGTCATACAAAATCATTTGTTTGGAATGTCATATTTAATTAATTGGCCCAACTTTATTAATTTTGTTTACCTTTAATCCAAATGTTTGTCCTACTAAAGGATTCAATAAATTAAAAGAACATAAACATTTATTATATTTTTCATTTTACCATTGTCAATAAACACTTTTTGTTTAATGCTAGTAGGGTTTGTTTTTTTTTTTTTTTTAGTAGATCCTATTTTTTGTTCTTTCAAATGGTATATGAATCAGTCAAGGTCTCAGCAGGAGATAGATGGCACACTCAAATTGGGTAATTTGACTAGAGGAAGGTTGGCCAGCGACAGCGCAGCACCCAAGGGCTAGGAATAGTAGGGAGTCCGCACTCAGCCCAGGCCAAGAAGTAGCAGGTTCTACCAAGTCTGGAGAGAGAGCTGTGGGCAGGCAGCCTCGCAGGCCCTGGGTCACGAGGCAGGTGGGCAGTAACTCCCAGCAGAGAGTTATAGCGTGGCTGTAATCACTTTGACCTCAGAGTCCTTCCTTTCTGGGACATTTTGCTGATCCTCCAAGTTGCTAAAACCCCTTGGCAGGCCAAGTACACAGAGGCCTTTGATGAGCCCACACAAGCCAACCTCGACAGGACAGAAAGCAGAACAGAGAAGAGGACAGAGGGTCCACAGGGGCCAACAGAAGATACATTCCATTTCTTTGTCTCTATAACATCTCCTGCTTCTCTTCCGTAGTTTCCCAGACTTAGTCTTGTACGTCGTCCCCCAAATTAACTCTCATGAAATGTTTTTTCTTACAAGAAAAAATTGACATTTTTGTTAGGATATCATTTATTAAAGCCGAATCTCTAAAAAAAAAAGTTATTTTTCAAAATGTTCCACTATTACTATTCATTATTTCTTTTAAAACAAATATCCAAACCTTGACACAATTTCCAGCCTGCTTTTGTAGCTGTTACACTGAAGGGGGCTTCATGAAGTCTCAATATTCTTCGAGGTGTTATTTAAATTCTGATCTCTTCAAATGTATTATTTAATCCCCAAGAGTATTTTATTTGAAGAATGGTGGTAAATACAAAATTTTTGGAAGAAAGATTTAAAGTGATTTTCTTTGTTTACATTTTCCATTGCATCTTTCAAAGACAACTGAGCACAATGGCTTAGACTACGTCAAATTAAAACAGCTGGAGGGTTTTCTAAAATTTTGGTTGAAATCTCAGATATTGTCCATAGCATTATCCTCTGTATCCATTGTACTCTGTACAATGAGGTTTTCATGTAAACATTTCTCAGTGAAAAATTATTTTTCTTAAGCATTGATGATAAACTAAAATAGATTACATCAAATGTTACTACTTCATTCCACAAGGTAAACAAAAATCTATTAAATTATCTTCAAAGTCTTAAATTTTACATACAGGTAAATTATTAACAATACTTCAATATGAAATAGCTGAAGCTTTGTTATTAATGGTTCATATTTTATAGCCCAGATGTATGTTTTCCAAAAAGCAATTTTCACATTGTAGTAGATAAACACTTTATAACAAAATCTAGACTATAATAATACGCCCATATTGAAATTATTGTTTTTTGAAGTTTACTAAATATTTCATATCTGAAAATACTGTTATTTTTTAAACTAACCACTTGATATTGTTACAAGTCTAATAGTACTTTGATTGTTTTTTAATTTCTTTATTGACATTAATAAACTATATTTTCAGAAATTCTGATGATTTCATCTTTTTAAAAAGATTTTATTTATTTATTTGACAAAGAGAGACACAGTGAGAGCTGGAACACAAGCAGGAGGAGTGGGAGAGGGAGAAGCAGGCTTCCCGCTGAGCAAGGGCCCTGATACGGGGCTCGATCCCAGAACCCTGGGATCATGACCTGAGCTGAAGGCAGACGCTTCACGACTGAGCCACCCAGGTGCCCCATAAATTCCAATGATTTCAAATGCTGGTTTATATATAAACTTAACTCCTGATAATCTTTTAGTCACTGACGATAGCAAACTTTCTTTATCTGGACCACGAACGTCACCAAAACAGGCTTGCCTTTTGGATAACGTACTTAAGTATTTGGCACTTCAAATTTCAATGACAGAGTTTTTGAACACTGTTGGCATCCCACACGTCCATGTTTTTGTTAAAATTATCAATCTGTAAATTGTTTTCCATTCCAGAAATAGACATTTGGGGCTTTGTTTTGTACCATTACTTCCCCCGAGTCATAAGACATTCTGTCTGGGTTTGTTGCATATGGTGTTGGAAGATGTTGCATGCTACGGTTGATGATTAATATCATATCTCTTCTTTGTTTTCCTGCAAAGTCAGAAGATTAACATTCATGATATTTTAAAAGGAACATTAAGAAACTGATCTCAACGATGATGTTCTTTTCATTCTGAGTGTTCAGGGCTTTGTTTGTTTTTAAGTGAGCACGAATCAGTGGTGGAAGGAGCATAATGATAAGACTGATTCAAAGGAACTTGCAATGAGCCAACTATACTGATTAAATAAATGGTGAACTATTTATAGGATTGCTAATTTAGATATAGAACCAGTTAATATCCCAGAGAGCGATAACACTGTAACCTTTGGAGTTATCTTTTCTATTAGACAAATATAGTTAACCCTTGAACAACATGGGTTAGAATGGCACCGATCCACTTAGACGCAGACTTTTTTCAATAAATCCAGGAGAATACTGTAAAAGTATTTTCTTAGGGTGCCTGGGTGGCTCAGTGGTTTAAAGCCTCTGCCTTTGGCTCAGGTCATGATCCCAGGGTCCTGGGATCAAGCCCCGCATCGGGCTCTCTGCTCAGCAGGGAGCCTGCTTCCTCCTCTCTCTCTCTCTCTGCCTGCCTCTCTGCCTACTTGTGATCTCTGTCTGTCAAATAAATAAATAAAATCTTTTTTTAAAAAAGTATTTTCTTTACGATTTTCTTAATATTTTCTCCTCGCAGTCCTACTTTATTGTCAGAATACAGTATATAACACACATAACATTCAAAAGTGTATATCCATGTACACTGTTTATATTATCAGTGAGGATTCCCATTAACAGTAGGCTATGAGTAGTTAAGTTTGGGGGGAGTCACAAGTTATATGCAGATTTTCAACTATATAGTGTGGGGATAGGGAGGTCAGCACCCCAAAACCCCTTGTTCAAGGGTCAACGGTAATTTTATCGCCTCTGAACAAAATGTATTTACATTGTTACTGGACAAAAGTCATTACCATGTTTTCTACATGTTATGCATATCTTTATGTATCCATAAAATATCTTAAATTTATAATAATAATCCTTTTCCTGCTGTCTTGCTCTATACTCTTTTTCTGGTATAAATCTTGGCTGCAATTACAACCCACTTTCGGTTTTGTTACAAATTCAAAGATGGTCTCGAGACCGTGGAAAAAACTCTCTTACAGAATCTCAGCCTTTTTAAAAGTAAGAAAGTTTTGTAGTTTTCTATGTTAAAAATAATTTTTTGAAAAATGACACAAAGCACAGAACGACATTCTGAAATACAGAATCTCTGTGATCTAATAAAGAAAAATCTTTTACTACCACTTGTTAAGAGCAGACTGAATAATTTGTTCCTTCAGTAGAAAGAAAACAAAATTCTGACTTTTGCATTAACATAATATTTGGCAGTAAATGTTAAATAGGTTTCTTTTTTTTAAAATCTTATTAATAAACCCATAAAACCTTAGCCAGCTTTGGGAAAATTTTACATCTGACATTTCACTGCCTTTTTTGAGACTCATTATTTGTGAGTGTTATAATTCAAGGCAAATAAAAGTCTTTCCACAAAGCTTCTACTGCTTCCTATCTTCATGGAGATTGTAGCCTTCACTGTCTTCTTTCAAGATCCTAAACAATCAAACTCTTTATTTTAGGACAGAATTCGCTTTTTTTTTCTCCTTAAAAAGCAAAAACACCACCCACTAACTTCACCTAAGCAGACGCCCTTCTCTGTCACTGTTACTCCTGGCATGGCCTCAGTCGTTTACAACTTTTTCCAAAGTAGCCCAGTTGTGAGACCTGAGAGGTTTTTTTGTTTTTTTGTTTTTTGTTTTTTGAGGGAACGGGGCCTATTTGTGTGAATTTGTGACCCTCATTACATATAACGTTGTGATTGCTAGGGAGGCTTTATAGAGATGAGAGAGGTAATTTATGTTTTAGAACAGAGTTTGTTTGATTAAGAGATTCTAAATAAATTCCATACATGCTTTAATGCTGGAAAGTTTGCCTAAGATGTTTAAATCTTATTGGAATCTTATGGATGCAGACATGCCTGGACATGTTTGGGAGCTATTGAAGCAGCTGGAGTGGACTGTATTCTCATGAGAGGCCAAGGAGCCTCGGGAGGGAATCCTTAATGCAGAAGTCTGCAACCAGTTTTCTATCTTAACACACCTGAAGTAATGTGGCTCAGTACGACAAGTGATTCCCCAAAGAGGTGAGGCATATGGGCACCTATACTGAATTAGTTAGAACTGTTCCTGGCTGAAAGTAACATAAATCATGACTAACATAAATTAAGAATTTTTTCCCTTATAAAGGAAAAAGTCCAGGAGAGGAAGTTCCTATTATTTCTTCAGGTGTTTAAGAATTCCAAGTTTCTGCAATTTCCTTGGCCTTTCCCTCATGGTCACAATATGACTGCTGCATTTCCAGCCACTACGTCCAAATTCCAGCCAGAAAGTAGAAAAGAGGAATTAAGAGCAAGAAAGAAGGGGCCATGCTGCTATCAGAAAAGCAAAATGTTTCCTCCAAGTCCCTGGTAGACTTCTACTGTGGTTTGTCAGTCCCTGTGACAACATCTGGACATTTTAGCTGGGCCAATGGCTGGCCTTCTGAAACCAAGATTCTATTCATAAGGAAGAAAGAATGAAGGGTAGCCCGTGTGTATCTGTCAAAAAACAGAACCCAATTCATGTAGTTTCAGTAGGAAGGGTCTCGGAGGAGGGACTTGAGTCTTGCTAGACTGTAGAAAGCGCTAAAGGAGGCAACAGAAGGGAAGGCTGGTGCTAGCTCTGAGATTCACTGCGAGATTTCAGGGCATCGGGAACTCACTACTGCAGGAAACCACCACTGATTCCAGAACTGCTAGTCCTAGAACCACTGATAGTCCTGAGGCAGGTTAGTCACAGAGGGAAAAACCAGAGGTGCTGCAAAATCCCACATCGGCCAAAAGCAACGTGTCTGCCCACATGGCTGGAGGAAAGATATGGCCTGTGGTTCCCTTCTCCCTCCCAGTTCTCACTGGGGAGTCTAAACCAGAGCCTGCTGGCAGTGGATTCTGGGAAATGTAGTTCCCAGGCTTTCATCCCCTGTATTACAGAAGAGATGTGGGCCTGACTTGGGGCCAGAAGCTACTGTCAGTACGGCACAGGAGGCAACCAGCAGTGTTTACTCCACCCATGCAGAGTGGAGGCGTCAGAATCTCTGTGTGTGTAGAAGGGTTGGAAATCCCCCCAGGTGCTCCTACTACCTGACCACCTTTGAGAGCCACCTCTTGAAAGCAAGAGAGGTTAAAGATGCTTCTGCTTGATGAAGGACAACGAGTTATTTCCAGATGGGCAGGTATTGTCTCCAAATAACTTGAATGTGTACAACACAGATCACCCTCTCCTTCTGCACAGTCCTTTAGCCAAAGCGCTCTGACCCAGGTTACCTGGGCCTGGGCTAGAGTTCCAAAGAAGGGAGACTGGGAGAGAAAGATGACTGTGTCATGGGATCAAGGCTGGTCACCTTGGGGTGGTCAAAGGGGGATGGTGAGGGTGTTTCACTGGCTCTGGGCCATGTGCACTCAGAGACAGGGCTGGCAGTGTGCTGGAAACTGAGGCAATCTGGGAGTGACTGGCCAATGTCAGGAGGAGAAGCCTTAGGGAAAGTACCACTGAGTCACCACCAGTCTCCCTCTGGAGCAGCAGTCTCGGAGCCAGAGACCCACGTGGCCAAGACACAAGAAGATGTCACAGAGTGTCCAGGATGACTGTGATGCAGAAGCTGGGAGAGGGGCCTGGGGCAGCGTTGTCCCAGTTCTGAGCTGCAGGAATGCTGTTTCGTTCCTATTCCAGTGGCCTTACTGGCCCTTTCCCTGAAGACAAGTATCAAACTTCAGCATCCAAGAATCCGATGGCATGAACCTTCTTACTTAAAGAATGATGAGCTTCTCCTGGCAGAAAACCAGGTCCCATTGACAGGAGGGATGTAAGTTGCACGGCGTGAGTTCTGCCTCTTTCCTCCCAATGTGGCCCAAGAGCAGCCGAAGGTCACTGTTGCTTTCTATGTTTTGAAAATACGAACATGTTTAGAAGGGATTTGAGAAACACTCGGTCAGGGGCTGCAGGGATTTCCGCAGAGGGGTGCTAAGGAGCCAAAAGCATCACGAGCCCCTGTTCTTTCCCCCAAAACAGTGGGATGGTCGTGGTACCCAAACCCCCATCAACCTCAGCAGCTGGGGAGCACTGGGGAGCATGAACGGGTCTTCTTCGGTAATACGGAGTAAGGGAGACTGGTGGCTTTGGAGCCAAACATTGAAGTGGATGTGAACTTGTCAGAGGAGCCAAGGAGAGGTTTTTAGAACAAGGGTGGTGTCACAACTGCCCGGAGTTGACCTCAGTTATGTGATCATTGGGTCCCCACGCAGACATATGGCTGCAGGACAGCCTCGAAGCCAGAGAGCAGGAAGGAGTGAGGGAGGCAGGAGAGAGAAAGGGAAGGAACAACAAAAAAGCAAAGGAGGTGTCAGCAGTGACACACGGGAACCTCGGTGGAGCCTGGGATCGGTGCCCTGCCTTCTCTCCCTGGAGCCAGCTGTTTAGGGCCAGAGAAGGGTAACTGCTGTCCCGTGGACAGGGAAGCCGACGAGATCCACAGTGAATCCTGAGGCTGGGGATGGGAGGTCATTGGCTTCTGGCCAAGGAGCTCCTGGCAGGCACATCCTCGGGGTGGACAGAGCTGTGATCACCACCGAGGACGTTGTCACAGAGTTTGTGAGGAAGGGATCCACCTCTGCTAACAGCTCCCCTTTCCCTTCTGGGGAAACGAGGGGTGCAAATGGATCCAGGTCTGCTGGCCCAAACTGGCCTTCCCCAATCTAGATACCGGCTGATACACACCTGAGCTGAAGCAAAAAATAAAAGGAGAGGGGGCTCCCTCAACCCTACGTGCCTACGAGTACGTCTGTGGGGTGGGGGTGAGCCCCAGCTGGAGCAAGGATCCAGAGCTCTGAGTGCCATCCACCGGCCACTGTCTTCATGAGTCCCCTCAGCTGATGACTTTTGGGTTCCACTTGAGAAAATCTAGAGTCATTAGGGTTGACCCTCAGCAAACCATAGGGTGACTCTGCAGGCACAGGGCTGGGTTAGAGAGCAGGGTCGAGAATCTGCATAGCCTTAGAAGAATGGCCTGTCACTGTGGGGTTGCGCAAGGAGTCAGCGGGGCTGGGGTGTAATTGCACTCTTGGCTAGCAGGAAGACAGAGCGAACGGGGAGGATGGATGATGGGACCCAGCTGGATAGGCTACCGCAGGCAGAGGGAGGGCATGGGGACAGCTACCAGAAAACCTCCCTGGACGTGTGAAAATAGATAACAGATCCCCGACAGCTACTGGGGATACGCCACGACTGGCCTCTCTATTTAACAGATATTGTGAGCAAACGTGTGGAGCCTGGTCTAGAGGTTGGGAAAATAACAATGAGCAAAACAGATGGAAGGCTAAGAATAAACAACCAGGCATTCTATGGGTTCAAAGAAACAGAGTCCTTCTGACCCATCTATCAGGGACAAAGTCACAGCCAGTCGGCCACGCTGTGTGCCTGGCCATGTGCGGCTCCCGTGTGCTTCCTGATTGAACTGTCACACCCCGCCCAGAGGTGGGCACGCTGTCCTCGGTTTGGGGATGAAGAAAGCAAGGCTCAGAGGGAGATCGAAATATGCCCAAGGTCACACAGCTGTCATTGGAGGTGCTGGAAAGCCTGTGCTTGACCTTAGTTTAACAGCCCTGCCCCCGGTGTCCTGTCTCACTCTGGACAGGGTAAAAAGCAAGCTCTCACCACTCGCCCTCCTACGTCCTTTCTAGAACTCACTGTTACCTCTTTACAGTAATTGATCTGCCAGTTGGGTCATTTCTCCAAGGTCCCAGCCTCTTTTTAGTCTTTTTTAGGAGTTACAAATAAAATAATAAT
Source organism: Martes martes (assembly GCF_963455335.1). Taxonomy (NCBI): domain Eukaryota; kingdom Metazoa; phylum Chordata; class Mammalia; order Carnivora; family Mustelidae; genus Martes; species Martes martes. The sequence continues at coordinate 90,639,963 of NC_137893.1, read as the reverse complement.
AATAATAATAATAATAATAATAACAGCAACACTGAGACCTACTCTCTGACCTTGATGAGTTTATTCTCTATTGGCAAGTCTGATGGCACACCTACGAATCAGCTAGAGGCTGGTTACAGAGCAAACAACTCCACAGATGGAAAATGAAAGCCCAGCTGCTAAGGTACGCCAAACAATAGGGCATCCAGATGGAGCTGGGGCAATCAGGGAAGGCTTCCCAGAGGAGGTAGGTTTTCAAGGAAGTATTAGAGGATGCAATATACCCAGTTGTTGGAGACGTGAGAAGTCTATATTCTGGGAAGATGTGAACCAGTCTCAAAAGGAGGAAGGATCTGGGCAGCAGGGGAACAGGAATGGGGGTGAGGGTCGAGTAGGGAAGGAATTGGGTTTGCTTTACTTTGAGCAGATGGTCTAAAGAAAAGAGGGCCTGAGATGTGCTTGGAGAGACTATGTGATGGAATTTGGAGGAGAGTTGTGGGGAGACCAGCAAGGTGCCTTGTGGGTCCAAGACCCTCCTGCGAGGGTTGTTACCATCATCATGCCGATCAGTATTAAAGGCTGGCTCACTCCTTCTCAGCCCCACAGCCCTAACTGTGGAGGCACCTAGAATGGTTCAGTGGTGCATCCACTAGGAGAGAATGTGTACCTTGCTGGCACGAGCATGCGGGAGTGTGTGAAAAATGGCTCTAGATAATGACTGTGGGCACCTGATCTTTGCGGATTCTCAGAAGTCACCCTTCTTCCCAGTGGCATGCTGGCAAATGTCCCTGGCTCTCCAGGGAAGGAAGCCCTAATTTGTAGTGCTTGCCAATTTCGACAGTGTAAATATACCCACTATGGCTTGTTTAAAGCCACCGATATGCAACCACTGAGCAGAGTTGGAACAAGATGAGCACAAGAGGCTCTAGTGAGTCAGATGTAGCACGCCGCTGCCTGTGATCTTCCCATATGCCTGGCTCACCCCTATCTCTGTTCCAACCCTGGCCTGTTTCCACCACTCCACCGCCCCATCCCAGACCAGGTTAGAGGCTCTCAGAGCCCCCGCAACACTGGGACTGTCCTGCAGAGCATCTATCGCGAAGCGGGATGATACACTGGTGGTGTTTTGTTACCGTCGGCCTCCCTGCCAGATGATAAGCTTCGGGAAGACAGGATTGTGTCTGTTCCAAAGGCAGTGCCACTGTGTAACTACTGAATAAAGGCACAAGTGAATGAAGAAACAGAGGAACCACAAATATCCTTTTTATATTTAACAGGGTCACTTTGACTCCCACCTCTACCCTGTGTGGCTCTGGGACTGCTGACCCATTGCCTGACATTAGTAGAATTTCAGGAGTGCCAAATAGAGATGTGGGCAGAGAGGAATCATGGGAATAGGCATGTGAGAAGCAAAGGGACAGGAGTGGCTGATGAGAACAGATAGGAAAGAGAACACTGATGCTCCTTGGCAGTTAAGTTGGGCTTATCCAAACTTGGCTCTGAACTTCTTTACATAGGAACAGAGAGCCCAAGGAATCATAGGCTGTGTACTGTAGCAAACAGTTTTGGTTGTTTGGGCTTGATAAGAGATCTTAGACTGAAGTATACTCAGAACTGAAACAGAATCCATGTGAAAAGAAGGTCCATATATCACACCCTCCTATCTGGCTTGAATGCTTTGTGTGAGGATGTGATGTCTGGAGCTATGGCTGCCATCCTGTGACAAGGTGGAGGAAACCCAGTGCAGTCAGGGTCAGAAGGGCAGAATGGGATGCTGGGAAAAGCAGGAGTCTCAAGGACATCACTGGGCCACTACGCCCTGGGACTGCCTATCTGGGCTTCTTGTTCTGTAAGATAATTGTCTTTATGAGTTGAGCTTTTTAAAATTCAGATGAACTATAATGTATAGCCATGACCATTCAGCACATCCCATTAAGTGGAATCAAATGACTTCATCACTTAGAAGAGCCTTCATCTTGATGCCTGGTTTGCATGAAGGGCCACTCTGGATAGGCAGGGGCTGGAACAGGATGGAGCCTTCACCTCTGCTTAGGGGAATGGAGGCAAGAGGAGAAGCCAGGAGGAGGCTGGGCCAGGGGAACTCTGCCAGCTCACAGGAGACTAAGGGCATCTGTCTTACCCCATCTCTCCGAAACAGTGAGTCATGTGTAGTACAGACCAGGGGTGGCTGGCCCAATGAAAAAATGGACAAGAAAGAAGAGAGGGGAGTAGGGTCGGCTCTGGTTTGTTACAGCAGCAATGGGAACTGATGCATTCTCCCTCTTGGCTTTGCAGGGCCCTGCGTGGCATCCTGCGTCCCGGCTCATTCCTTATCCTCTCCCGCTTAGGAAGAAAATCCTATCTGATCTCTGTTCTATTCCTCTTGGTCCTTGGCTTGGAAACCAAGGAACTAATCCCCACTCCTGTATGAGTGGCAATGATGGGGATGTCTTCTAGCTGAGGTCCTGGAGAGGATTGAATAGGAGACCCCAGACACTCACAGTATCCTGGGGTGACAGTGCAGGCCAGGCCAAGAGACCTGACTCCTGTCCCTTCCTCTGCCTCTGCTTGCACCTCTCACACATGATGTCACTTCTGAGGGTTCCAGTCCCAGGAAATTGCCAGCAGCCTGAGTGAGGGACCCCTTTGGGCTGACTCAGCCAGGGGCTTATGGGATTTGAACCCAAGGCTCCAGGGTGTGTAGAACTGGGACAGAAGACCACAAACCAACATCTCCACCCGATCCAGCCTGGGCTGTCCTGCCAGCAAGCTCCTCCTTCTGCTAAGTGGTGATTGCTTTTGTTTCCTAGAAGTCATCCCATCAGAGCCTCTAACTACCTCCTCTCCTCCTTCTCCAGGGAGACCACCGCCTTAAAAGACAGAGCTCTGCACGCTCCCGCTGGCCTGCCAACCCACCTCTGCCAGCAAGCTGCTCACCATCCATCCAAGTGACCCACAAAAACGCTCAACAGGACAAGCTCGAGGGCAGCTTTGCCAGAATGTTTGATTCCAACATTCTGAAAATGTGGTTCTCCTCTAGAAAGTTCCCTCCAGGATGACACCCACCCAGCCAGTCACAGCACCCCTCGGATACAGTTGTTCGTTCAGTCTCCTGCCCGATTGTGTCGGCCCGTGGGCAGAGAGAGTCCTCAGTCTTGGCCAAACAGTTTCCCTGTCTTTCCTTCGTGTGCCCATCCTGGAACCCCTTCAGGGAAGGTAACATGGACAGACTGACATACTTGCTCCGAGTGAACCAGGCTCCTCTCCAGGAGGCACTCCCTGGAGAGGACTTGTGGTGTGGGGGGTTAGGGCACGGACTCTGAAGCTGGGCCCTCAGGAACCACTGGCTGTGTGGCTCTCAGGAGGCAAGCCACCCGTTTTCTGTCTCAACACCCTCATCTGTAGAGGAGTTGTAGAGTAGGACTCATCATGGCGCCCATTTCGTGCAATGGTTATGAGACTGAAGGAAGCAGTGAAGCTTGGCTGCTGGCTATTTTCATTATGACTTGCTTTCCCAGGCATTGGCAAAGCCCTCACCTTAAGAATCCTTCTAGAATCCTGGCCATGGGAGCTTGAGATCATAGTTGTTCTCTTCTTTACCTGGTATGATGAGAATATCCCATGTTCCTGCTGGGTGGTTGTCATTATTATCCCATGTTCCTGCTGGGTGGCTGGTTATTTAAAACAGAAAAATACACTTTTTCTCATGGGTGGGAACAGCATCAGGGACATAGCCAGACAGCGGGCACATGTTCTCAGACCTCGGTCAGAGACGGACTGCTTGGTTCCAGCGTACTAGACCGTAAACTCCCTGTGGGTGGCGCTGGTGCTCTTAGACCACCCCCCTCCGCCCCCGCACACCTCTCTTCCTCCCCCAGGTCCAATACAGCGCCTGGCACACACAGCTCACACTTTCTGGATGAACATGTTGCGAAGCTGCACACAGTGAAAGACAAGTCCTTTGGAATCTTTAAGTGGAAAGCCTCCATATCACTGTCATTCTTTCTTAGAATGTTTCTTGATCAAACTGGCTTTGACCTATTGGAGCTGTATGGAGTTTGTTTTTCCAGAGGTGTCAGAGGGCAGGCCCTTTTGGAAATATCATTCTTTGGGTTATCTAGCCCTCAGTGTGTCCCCCACCCCTGAGCCCAACTCTTAGGCTTGGGTCTAGGTTTTCTTAATGAAACTTTGGAAAGACAGGGGCTCTGAGGCCCAGAAGTCCTCCAGAAGATGGAGGCCCAGGGCAGTGGCCACCGTCAAATCTTGTGGTAAAGAAGCAAAACAGTTGGAGCTGTGTGGGACCTTTGCTCATGGAGGTGCCAAGCCCGCCCTGGTAATTTCCGTGCAGCAGACTACAACTGGGAGCCAGGAGACACAAGTGACTAAGGGTGGAAAGAAGATTCACATACAGGTAGGGCACACCTCTGTGGGTTGGATTAAGGCAGTTGAGAAGTCTAATAATAGGTGTTCCAACAGGTACACTTTTGAGGCTGGTTCAATCCGTCCAGACTTCTGGTGCCTGAGATTGACTCATCATTCCAGTGTCTCTGGCAGGTTTCCATAAAGGCTCCTTCCTTTGGGGAATTCAAATGCTGGGTTTGCTCTCCCCTGCGGGTGAGGCTCACTGCTCTGTTTTGAGGCTCCCAGCACAGCTCCCGACAAAAACATGGCTCTCATCTCACTGAGATTATAGCATCTTTCCGAGCAGGACTGTTGAGTTGGGGTTCTGCACCCGAACCTCTTTCTCCACCTCGACTTGTCTGCTTGCCCTTTAGAGCTCAGCTCTTGGGGCTGCTGTGGAAACTCTAAGAGTCCAAATGCATGGAAATGGAAGAATCACCACAAAGGCCTTCACAGATTTTGTTACGAAGTCTGAGCAAACAGGAGCTTCCTCCCTCCAAAAACTCACCAGTGGCCATTCAGTCCGTCCTCTCCTCACCTCAGCACTTGTTAACTCTTGAATTTGTTCCTTCTTTGGTTTTTCCTGCCACCCTAGTCTAAGCCATGACCATTCCTTTCCCATAAAAGCCACATGGAGGATGCCCTCCTTCCACACTCCCCCCTATAATCTATTCTCTACAGAGAAGCCAGAGGATATATTTTTAAAATGCAAACCTGACCGTGTTGCTCCCCTTTGAAAGTCCTCCAATGGCTTCTCATTGCTTCAGGAACAAAAATCCAAATCTTCAACCCAGCCAAGAAGGTCCTGCATGGTTTGGCCCTTGCTTCAGCCTCTCCTTTGATAAAAATCTCACCATACTACATTCTACATTACACAAATCCAAGTTTTCAATTACATAACAGTGGGGTGGTTTGAGTAGAGAGCAGATAGAGCACTTTGTGTGGTCATGCAGGAGGTGCACTGTATGATTCCAGGGCATGGGGTTCATTTTCAAAAGTTAGGATGTTACGGGACACCTGGAATTGTGCAGCTCACAACCTGTACAATCACACACCACAGCCCATTTGCAGCTCCTGGCACTTAAGTGCTCAGTAAATATTGGCTGAAGTAGGTTGATGCAACTTTAACTGAGAGGATACATATGAGCATCCTAATCTTAGTGAATTCCTGCACCAATCAAAGGATCCTAGAATATCAGAAATGAAATAAAAAGATTCTTCAAATACAAATATTTTGTTGGCATTTGATCATAATGGCAATAACATTGATTGATAAGCCTCTATTCCCTGACACAGTCTTAGGTTGAGTACAGGGTTTGTTATACTCAATCCTCACAACAAACTCTTGAAGTTAGTCCCATTATCATTTTCTTATTACCAGTGAGGAAATCATTCCTCAGAGGGGCAAACCACAAAGCTCCTAAGTGGGAGCACTCCAAACCAGAGCTGTCTGACTTCTCACCCCCTAAACCGATGACCAGGGTCAGTCAACACTGTCGTACTGTCCCCAGAATCTTGCTTGGTACTCTGGAAGAAAACAAGGTTTTCAAAGCCTGGTGCCTGCCAGTCCTTAGTACGTCATCTGGAATAATCTCTCCCTGGGGCAGTGGATGAGGCGATAAGCAGCATCTCCATGGCCCCTGACTCACCTAGTGCCATGGAGTCCGGGAAGAGGCTCCTCCGGTCACATGAGACCTTTATATTGTCCTCTGGCTCAGATTCAGTGCAAAGGGTTTCCTCCTCCCAGTAGGGGGCACCGGTGGGTGGACAGGGGACAGAGAGCCTGCTCCTGCGCTGGCGGGTTAAAACTTCTCACATCACAGCTCTTGCTACCATCCATCAGTTGTCTGCGGTGTCCAGACATCATGCAGACTCTTCTGCATATATTACTCCTCTGGAAGACCCGTAGAATTATGCTCAGTTTACAGCTGAGAAAACTGAGCCTCATTGAGGTTAAGTAATCTGTTACAGCTTCCGACCTGAGAGTGGCTAACCACAGGTCCAAACTGGGTCTGTCAGGACCTGAAGCCCATCCTCCTGCTAAGATGACCCAGGGCTCAGACTGTATGCAAGACCAAAGACCGGCTCCCTGGGGAAGCGGACTACGCGACAGCCTTCCAGCCTCCCTTCCAGTCCCGTCCCACAGTGGGGCACCAGTGCTGGTTTAGGGAAATTAATCCCTCCCCCAGATCCCATCAACACAGTCTCCTCCTCGTCACAGGGATTTTTTCTGGGACGGGAATGAGCCCAGTCAGCCAATCAGTGAGCAGCCTTCTCCTGGCCGTGGTGATTGGCTCAGGCTAGCCCAATCAGAGTGAAGCAGAGTGTTCTGTAGAACACGGTCCTGGTGGGAGAGAGGCAGGAGAGCTCCCTCTCTCTTGCTCTCGGAGACGCGGTACGGGGATGTGAGGCCTGAAACTGTTGCTGCTGTTCTGCAGCAGATTACTCTCTGGGACTGCAGGCTGCAAGGAAGCCAGGCCACCAACCCAAACTGGCAGAGCTGAGAACATCACAAAGAAATGAAGATATAGCCCTGATCAAACCACTCCTGAAGGTTGAAGCAGTCCCAGATTTCCAATTCCATTTCCTAACGTAGTACTTCCTTAGTGCCCAGGTCATTTTTGAGCTGGATTTTCTATGAATTGCCGTAGAAGCTATCTTCACCCAGAATCTCCTAGGAAGTTGGCCTGGGTTTGTTTTCTCCAAATCCAACTATTTCTAATAGAAGATTGTAGCTGGAATAGAGAAGGAGCTGTATGGGGGCGAGGGGGGGGGGGGCAAAGTGCAGGGTAGCAGAGGGAGCAGGCTGTGAGCAGGTGAAGAGTGAGGGGTGAGGGGGCTGAATAAGTGAATGGTCCCAAGAGTGAGGGGATAGGAGACATAAGGAGAGTAGGGATGTGGAGGCGGGGGAGGAGGATGATGAACAAAGGGTAAAGCAATGAGGAAGGGGATGAGAGAGGGCAGGGTTAGGGAGGTGAGGGGGCAAGGGAGGGAAGGGGCTGAGGAACCAAAGCAGGTTAAGGAAGTGAGGGAGCGGAGGAATGAGGGAGGCACCCTCCCAAGGGCTGTCCGAGGCCAGCTGGCCACCGGAAGCGCCCCTCTGGCTGCTGGCCGACACCTTGCCTGCTCTGGGGCGGGGGTCTCTGGCTGAGAACATTGCTCCTGCTGACGTAAATCTTTGCCTTCCATGTTTTCACTTCCTTGTCGCTTAATTAGAGGAAGCAAGACCTGGGTTTTCTAGATCCTGGTTCCAGAGAACTACACTGCAGAATTCACCTGCTTCAAGGAGAAGGAAAATTGGAGGATTAAAATGCTCCCACTTCTCTTGCCTCAGCCTTTTGTCCAAAGAGTGCTGGGAAGAGCTTGGGTGAGAGTCCAGGGGAGGGAAGTGACCCCACCTTCCCCAAACTCCATCTATAAAAATCTGGAATTCCCAAGAGTGGGGGAATGGTGTAATTGCAAAAGGCTTTTTCTGTGACAAAAAGGAAGTTCCAAACCAGGGGTCAGTTGACAGGACTCTGGTCCCCACGTTACAAAAACCATCACTGCTGGAAAGCAAGGCACAGCCAAAGACAGGAACTCTTCAGAGGATTTCCCCGGGAGAATGAACTGAATCAGCCTGTCTCTGGTGCCTCTCTCAGTGCCTTGGCATCTAATCCTTCTAAAAGTTAGGGAGCCAGGGCCCCCCAAAATACCCCCAGACCAGCATGCCGAGCTTCCTCTCTCTAAAAGACACACATGCCTTTTGTCACTTCTCCAGGTCATCTTCCTTGCAGAAATGTCCTGAAAGTGTTAGGTCAGGGAGTGGTGGGAAAATTAAAAATGTTCCCCAATTCTAAATGTGTGGCCTGAGTTGTTTCTTAACCTCTCACTAAGTGGGTATAATTCTGTCACAAGGCAGTTGTCATAGGACATAAGAAAAATGCACATCACAGCACAAATTCTGACACGTTCTGACGCTGAATACATTGTTTGAAGAAAGTGTCCGTGCAACAGATGGGAGGAGAGTTGACCAGTTGGTCTTAGTTACAGACAACAGAATCCACTTTAACTAATTTACATGAAAAGGGATTATTAGAGACTACTGGGGAATTTGTAAAATTTCTTGGAAGGCCAGGGAACCAAGCCAGGAACAATGCAGCTTGGAGAAACTCCCATCCAAGCCACAAGACAATTTCAGCAGCAACTCCACAGCTGTGATCTTGGGGACCAGTCGGGATGGTTGCAGAGTCAACAAATGCCTCCCACAGGGGATCTGATGTCCCCCATACCTGGCCATCACCTCACATTGTTCACTCATATTCCACACATCACATGGCATCACCACTTGGTCTAGCCAGGCCATCATCAAGTTTCTGGCTGCCAGTGGTCAGCCCTCAGAAAGGGGGGTTGGCGCATGGGTTTAGCAAGCCATCCAGCAGCCGAGGTGCTGGTTCAGGTGACAGAGTGTGGCCAGTAACCCCAGCATCATCTCCTCCGTACTCCTTCATCTGTTCCAAAGGTGTCCCAGAAGCCAGCCCAACCTACTCACTCAGCCTGGTTTTCACCTCTCCTGTATAGGAATCCTCTCCTCCAGGCAGCCCAGTGACTGGCTTCTACCTCCAGAAATACTATGGGACATAGGAGGAGGAGAGTGGGCACTGTGCACACAGGGGTACAATGCCTTGACTTCAAGTCCTCACTCTGTTACCTATTTGCTAGCTGTGTGACAAGGACGTCATGATTTTCTCCTGGGCTTCAAATTCTATTGTGCCTGCCCTGTTGGGAGTCTCCAAAGACAAACTAGGTGGGAGAAGCCCTGGTCAGTGTGTAGGTTGTTCGATATCATGGCTCCAAGCTTTCCTGTCCTTCAAGGCTCCGCTCCACACACCTCACCCAGCAACCCCCCTGGATCTCAGTTCTTTTGGAATTGCTCCCAGAGCCTGCTCAGCATTCTTGGAAATGTTCTTCAGAGGTTTCTAGTTCTCATCATTGGAGGGTTGATCTGATATTTAGAAGCATTTGAAAGCCATTTGAGGCCAATCCCAGGGAATTAGGTGAGTAATCAAACTGGGTAATAGGATTTTTCGGTCAATAACGAGGTGGGGTGGAGTGGTTTATTTTGTTTCCATGTGGCCCACACAAACGGACTCTGAAGGCAATTCAAAAGAGAAGCCACAGGTCCTTGAGCAACAGCAGCTTCCCTGGAAGAGGACGGAGCTTTCCAGTGGAATGTCTTTGGAGTCCTAGTCTGTTTGCTGAAAAAATACAGTCATTATTTTATAATCACATCGTGCATAAACATCAGCTTTTCTCTCCTGGCTCTGAAACTTTCATATATAAACAGTGTTCCCTCAATTTATTTTGAGCAAATGACCATACTCAACAAGCAAAAACCTATAAAAACAGAACATATGTATGTAGAATTTTAGCGTTGTAATTAAATCAAACTTAGAGCGAAGTGAATCTGATACATATTTAATCATTTATATAGTTGTTGCCATGTGGCTTGGTAATAAGGCACGCGTGTTCCTCGCCTAATTTTGGCACGACAACGTCAAACATGTTGGACATCAGCTGGGATAGAGAGAGAGGGAGGAATGGGTGCGGGTTTGGGGCCCCAATCCTCCCCACTCCGACATCCCTCCCCAATAGGTCTGGGCACAGGAGGCTGCCCGGCCTTCAGCCAAGAGGCACTCCTGATGCCAAGCTGGGGATCTGAGGACAGTGGGCCGTGGACGCTGCCAGTTCTGTCCTCTGGCATAAGAAAAATGAGCCCAGGCTTGGGAAGATGCTTCTGGGGCCCCAGGAGGCAGGTGGCCTCTGCCCTGTAGGCTGACAAGTCGAGGTGCTGACCCGGCCTGGGGCCTTGGGCTGGTTATGAACCTCCCCCAATCTCAGCGGCCTCCATGAGGCTGTCACAGGGTCTGTGGGGCAGAGGTGTACCACTCCTGGCGCACGGTAGGTGCTCAGTGAGACAAGTCTGGGGTCCCCTGTCTCCTCTCTCCCCCCGGGAAGCTAGGAAGCCATCCAAGTCCATAAGCAAGGTCAGGGGCACCAGACAGGGTGGCAGGTACAGGCTATCATTTCTCCATCAGGCAGCAGTGACTGCCCAGGGCTTTGGGAAAGCTCCATTGGAGCATCCTCTGTGGAGTTGTTCAAACGTCAGACCCTCCTCCTTCCCCTCCTTCTGCTACCAGAGTAATTCCTCATAGCAGGACTAAGGGAAGAGGTGATTTGTCGGGCTAGAGGAAAGAAAGGGTTCCCTCAAGAAATATTATGGAATGTGGGCCACTTCTGGAATTCCTGGTGGCAAGGTGATGCCTGCGAGCCAGGGGTCAGACTTGGAGAGGAGACTAGACAATGACTCCAGATTGAGGGGGTCCATTGAGTACTGGAGGGAAGACACCAGAAACAAAATGGGGGTTTTCTATGCTTTCTGAAAGCGGAAGGATTATTCTTTTTTTTTTTTTAATTTATTTATTTGACAGATAGAGATCATAAGTAAGGAGAGAGGCAGGCAGAGAGAGAGGAGAAAGCAGGCTCCCTGATGAGAAGTGAGCCTGATGTGGGGCCCGATCCCAGGACCCTGGGATCATGACCTGAGCTGAAGGCAGAGGCTTTAACTCACTGAGCCACCAGGGCGCCCCGCGGAAGGATTATTCTTTAACCCTCTGATGGTTGGGCTCGTTCTCCTCGCACCGAGGGTGTGCCTGTGGGCTGGGAGCTGACCCAAAGCAGACTCTGGGGTCTGCATCTGAAATGAGAAGGCAGAGCCCCGACTTGACCTGCTCCAGGCCCTGCTGGAGAAGGTCTGGGGGAAACCGGCCTGCACATCCCCCTAATTTGGCTGGATTTTATTCAAGGTGGGCCGTCTCTGCCTTGGGGTGGGAGGAGGGAGGAAGGAAAAGGGGACTCAAGCCGCGTCCTTATTGATGCGAAAGAGCCTTTCTCTGGAGACAGAAAGAGGAAGAGAAAAACACCAACAAGTCTGAACAGTCCAAAAAGCCAGAGAAAATGAGATTGTCAGATTCCCCTGCCTTCCCTGCCTCCCCTTCTGGAGCACTTTACAGGCCTAAAGACGACCGTGACTCATTCATTAATTTGAAGAGAAAACAGGGGACGAAAACAACAGAATCGTCCAGACATGAACATTCTTCTAATGCCTTCCATTCCCCAAACACACATTTTCAACCAGATTCCTTTGGCTTCCCAGAATATCTTAATTTTATGCTTTCATGAGTCATTAGAGAGGAGAATTCTGAACCCTATGGAAGGGGCAGAGGTCAACACAGCTGTTGATACTTCGGGGCTGAGACCGGAGACCCACGAGAGAAAACACCAGTGGGGCCCTGAGCTCCACTGGCCAGAGCCGGAATGAGGAGCCCTGCCCCATGCTAGACTTCCCCCTCCTCCTTTGTCTTCCCCTCCCTCCCCTTCCTCCCCATACTTCCCTCACATCTTTTCTTGTCACTTCTGCTCTTCCCCTGGTGTCCCTTAAGGGACAGGTCGCTTTGGGTCACCGAACACAGCCCCTTCCCTCGCCTCACCAAGCTCTGTTCCCCCAAAATCCCACCTGCGCCAAGAACGACCTCTGCCCAGTCTCCTTTGCAATGCAGAACACACTTACCTGGCTTGACGCACGGGTTTTTAACCAATTATTTGAAAAAGAAACAGCCAACTTGGAATACCATGTGAAGGAACTTTTCTTACTGTTTCTGTTTTGCCTTTTTTAACCAGCATCTTCTCGGACCGTCCCTCGCCCCTTCTGGACCTCTCCTCCCCCTCCCCTTCCCCAAATGCTTGCTTTGGCTCCTGGGAGAGGTTTTCGATATCTGACACCTCTTGAAAGTGTAGCTTGGCAGAGGAGAATTGAAATCCACTCCAGCAGGCCAGGCCCTGCACTAGGGGCTACAGAAAAACACCTGGGTATCTCCTCACGTCTGACAAAAACCAGGCCTCCTGTCTACAAAAACAATACCCTGGTCTTTCCACCATTCCCTGCCCTGCCCCCTGCTCCATGGCAACGGGAAGGGATTGAAAGGCCTGGTACTCAAAACAGGTGGAAGAAGCAGGCAGGAGCAGGCCTGGGCAGACCACGGGCATCTTGCAAAAGGGAGCTTTGGAGCCGGGGCCCTGAGCCTTGTTCCCTACCCCCTCCCTCCTCGCCCCCTCCTTTACCTCCAACAGGCTCTCCTGGACCCTGCCTTGACTGTCCTCAGAGTCCGGCAGATGTTCAATCTGATGTAAGACATTCCTGGCAATGATGAGGGGGGGCGGGGGTGGACTATCTATAAAGGTGCTTCAGCCGGCCTCACAGGAGACCCCCCCTCTGCCCCAGCCGCTGGGAGAGCAATTGCAGTTGAACCACCTCCCTGTCCCCGGGAACCAAAATTATTTTCTGAGGCCTAGATGCAGGCTGGTGTCCATTGCCCCAAACAGAACAGCAAGCACCTTATCTAAAGAAAGCCGCTGTGCAATGTGGCGGGGCCTCACGACAGAGAGAGGACAGCCATGGATGGCAGGCCTTGGAGGGGCAGCTGGAGTGCTCCCAGTGTGGCTGTTGAACCAACGGAATGGTTAGCACATTGTTGCGCTGCGCCAGAGAGGGACACCTCCCCAACCCCAGAGCTGGTCCCCATCACACTCCCGTGTGAGCACACACACACACACACACACACACACACACAAGTGCATGCCCGCATGTGCACCCCCACACTGGCAACAAAGGAATTTTGCATCACACGATCTCTACTTCATTGCACACATTATAGACCTCATATTTTCAAAGGTGGTTTTTTTTCCCCCTCGAGGTATAAACTCCTAAGGAAAAAAAGAAAATGAATTCCAGTTTCTCTTTTAAAACTGTATTCTCAGAAGGGCGCCCGGCTGGCTCAGTGGGTTAATCCTCCGCCTTCGGCTCAGGTCATGATCAGAGGGTCCTGGGATCGAGCCCCGCATTGGGCTCTCTGCTCAGCGGGGAGCTTGCTTCCCCCCGCCCCTGCCTGCCTCTCTGTCTGCTTGTGTTCTCGGTCTGTCAAATAAATAAATAAAATGTTTAAACAAAAATAAAACTGTATTCTCAGAGAAGAGTCCTGTGGCCAAGAATCGTTTCCTTCGCCAGCCTGGTTACGAGGATAGCACTGGCCCTTCAGAGGGGCTTGTGCCAGGGGCTAGGGCACCTGGATTCTGTCTTAGCTTTCCCCACTAGCCAGCAGGGTGGCCTTAGCAAGTCCCTTCTCCCTGGGCCTCAGTTTCCTCCTCTGCTGTAAAATGAACCAGCCCTGTCAGCATTGGTGGGTGGTTTAGAATCATAAAATGCAAGCTTTGGTTCTTTGGTCGTTTCCCGTTGTGCCCTCTTGTCCTCCCTGCTCAGCCTCCTGCCTTGCTGATGAGGCTTGAAGCAGTTTGGGCCAACCTGTGAGCATTCTTCCAGAGAGCTCGATCCTTGCTGCTTTGGGAGGGAGGGAGCAGGATCGGGGTGGCCGCACACGCCCCAGGGGACGGCAGTCGGCACGAGGCCCACCCTTGCCCAACCAGGCAGAGCCCCCTCAGTGTCCCCTGGGTCACTGGGCAGGCAGAGATCCTAGATGGGCACGGTCCCAGTACCACGCCCTCCATCTGAACAGCTTCATAGCTGGACCATCTAGTCCATACCTGGGATTTCTTATTTATTTAACTCAAGGATCTCCACGCACAGGACTAGGGAAAAAAAAAAAAAAGAAAAAATCTGTGAGCTCAGTCCCTCTCTGGCGAAGTGCTTAACTTTTCTTTGGCTCCAGATGCATGTTCCAAATACAAGGGTTTACATATAGACATATCTGTTTGCAGATAATTTGTCTGAGCCCCTATTATCCTGTAATTGGGTTAAATACTGCTGTGTAGGCAGCAGCATACCGGAGCCGTGGCGGAATCCTTGCAAGGCATCCGAACTGCATCACCCCCCGCACACCCCCTCCCCCATTTCCTTCTGCAGGCTTATTGGAAGAAAAAGGTAGAAACATAAATTAAGGCAAGGAGAACATATTTCTTTCTTGGAATGAGCTATTTAAAGAACAAGCCAGATGGTGCAAATAGACATTTTTCCCCTCACTCTTTACATTTTAAAAAATTGTGTGTGTGAGTGCTAGCAAGAAAAAGGGAGAGAGAGAGAGAAAGAGAGGGGGAGTTGAAATATTCCATTCTTTTCTTCCCCTGGAGACTGTAGGTGGGTCTGATGTGAGTAGGTGCCCTTTGCCCAAGGGAGCAGTTCTGGGTCTGTGCTCTCCACAAAGGCCACCCACACTGTCCCCGCTCAAAGGCTCTTCACCTTTCTATGAGTCTCTAAGTCAGCCGTGACCTTGTGGGGGGCCACCCCACGGCCCTGGAGTTCCCCCAGGAAGGAGGGGGCCTCTCTGGGAGCCTATGTTCCCAGTGTCTAACACTGGGCTTTTTGCAGTCTCCACTTAGCATAGGAACACCGGCTTCTTGAGCTACTAGGTTCTCCCCAGACAACGCACTCTTTGATGTTTTAATTGTTCTATGGAAATCCTTCCAAATCCTATTGGGCTTTCCCGCCCTATTTCCTGCATTTTGTGTTGAATGTCATTTAACTTGAAGACAGAAACTGAAGGATGACTCTGGTGGCCTGGAACGGGCTGGGAGCTGGAAGTCAGAGCGGGGTTCAGATCCAGACACATTACTTACTATGACCTTGACAGTGCCAGGAGTCCGCAGCCTCGCAAAGAGAGATGATTCTGACCTCAGGGGGTGCGGGGAGGATTAAATGAGATAATCCTGTCATCCCCTTCTGTCTCCACTGCCTTTAGGCACACGCTCCCTCGCTTGCCTGGGTCAGTGCCAAACACTAAGGAAACCTGGTTTTGCCCCTCTTTTCCTCTTCCTGACATTTTTGGCCAGAGCAACCTTTCCAAAATTTACATCACACCATGTCTCTCCCCGGCTTGCTCTAGAACAGTTGTGAACACACAGAGCCTCTCAGCCAGCCCTGCCTCCCACGTCCACCCCCGACCTGCCCTGGGTTCCCTCATTCGTGGAATCCACCTCGCACCCCCAAACCCCGTCTGTGTGCCCCGTGAACCTCTGGAGCTCTGGGTACCTTTTTCCTCTTGCTCCCCGGCACCCAGAGCAGCCGCCAATGAGCAGCCAGCCACTGATCACGGAGGCTCCAGCTTCCTTCCTTTCTTGAAATGATGCCTTCCTATCCGCAAGACTGAGGATGGCAGTGGTAATTAAAACCCTAGAGCTACATGAGTAAAGCTGTTTCTCTCCACCCTATTTTAAACAGTTCTTCCTTCCGTTTGTTCTTCTGCTATCTAGCCTCACCTCTCGCTGTTGACTGTGTGTTTCAGTTTATGCACAATTATTGGGCAAGGGCTCACCTGTCCTACAAATTAAATTGCAGAGCCCTGAGCTGTTTTCCTCACCACGCAGGAGTCCTGTTCCCTACCTTTGCCTGTGGCTTCATCCTGAACCATTGGGGAGGCAGGAATCTGGCTTTTGGGCAAGTGATGGGGGACACTACGTGGAGTGTGTGTGAAATACCTCGTGCAGATTTGGGAATGTGGACGGACCACATGCCAGCTGCTCGAAACCAGAGCTTCCGGATCCTTTTAAGGGCTAATTTGATTAAGAATAACTTTAATTCCTGGAACCTGCTTTGAAAGCTCGCATCTGTGTAAATGTTGAGTTTCTTAGCGTCAGCTTCAAAACCACAGAAGGATAGCTATTTTTCCTGAGTTGGAGGATGCCTAGCCCCCTTGGGGGAAGGTTGCCCAGGGAGGCCAAATGGGGCCACCAGGAGAGTCCGTGCCTTCCAGAAACACCTCTCCTGTGACAGCAGGGCTCCCACTGCATTTCCCGCAGGCACACACTGTCTGCAAGGCAGGCGGGCCGGCGACACGAGGACCCAGCTAAAGGCAGAGGGTGTGCCCACTGAGGGAAATTCCCCGTACACGTGGGACAGCCAGGCATAGGAGAGATCTCGGGGAAACGTGGGCAAATGGAACCTTCACACTGCAGGAAGTCCAGCGTGCAGAGGGCCATGCTGAACACACCATAAAGGTACAAAGAGCAAGATCCAGAGCTGGGGGTTTCTGCAGTGGCATTGTCACTCTGATTTCCTCGACACAAAACATGCAAGAACAACAGAGAGGGGGGCACCTCCGGGTCTCGGTTTCTCAATGTCAATCTTCTTGATATTAAGGGTAGATTAGTCTTTGTCATGGGGACAGCCCTGGGCACTGTGGGATGTTCAGCAGTGTCCCTGGCCTCCGCCCCCTCGATGCCAGCAGCACCCACCCCCATGTGCAACAATCCCAAAAATGTCTCCAGACCTTGCCGAGTGCCCCTGGGGAGCAAAACTGCCCCATTGGGGTGCCTGGGTGGCTCAGTCTTTAAGCGTCAGACTTTGGCTCAGGTCATGATCCCAGAGTCCTGGGATCAAGCCCCACATTGGGCTCCTTGCTTAGCGAGAAGCCTGGTTCTCATTCTCCCACTCCCCCTGCTTGTGTTCCTGTCCTCACTGTCTTCTCTCAGTCAAATAAATAAATAAATTCTTAAAAAAAAAAAAAAAACTGCCCCATAGATGAGAATTTCCGCTAGAAATTAAAAGAGGCTTGGGAAGCAAGCAGGCACAACATTCGGTCTTTATTTGGCTACTGAATCAGACAAGTAAATTTGTAACCATTTAAAAACAAAAGAGGAACATGGATGAGATAGTTTCAGAGCTGTATATCAGATGTTATTAACGAGTTGTTCATTTTTAGACGTGTGATGGATTATGAGTATCTTTTGAAAAATTCCTTATCTTTGGGCCATACATGTTGTGACATATGAATGAAACATAGGATTCTGGGCTTCACTTCAAAGTAATCAGGGACAGGGAAGAAACAAAGATGGAACAAGACTGGGCCTGAGTTAAAGTAAGGGTCACAGAGTTCATTATGCCCTTCTGCCTATGTTTGAAATTTTTCGCATAAAAAAATATGTAAAAGGAAAGAAAAGGAGAAAATAGGGAAATAGTCGGTAAGATTCTGAAGCTGGAGATATTTTTTTCCTGCTGGGGGGACTGCTGTCATCTTCTCCCTAGCTCCCTCAAGCCTGCCCTTTCATCAGACCCTTTTGGAACCCTGTGTCAGTGTGTTCACCACCCTAGAAGGCATCAAGCTGTGCAAAGAAAACTCATATTGGGATGAGTCCTTGCTCCATGAGAGTTTTAACAGTCAAGACTGCATGACCCAGCTTGCCCAAGCAGTGCCTTCCATAATGAGTTCTGGGACGACAAATGGTTTTTGTGGGTGGGCATACAGGAATGAATGAACTAACGAGTAGGCCATGTTCAAGGTAGTCTGCTAGGCTGAAGGGGGGTGGGGTGCATGGTGATATTAAGTCATGGTCCCTGCCCTTGAGAAGTCCACTGTCTCCAAGGGCTAGAGACGTTCAACAACTGATGGGAAACTAATTCAGAATGAAGTCAATGCTAAGTCGACTCTAAGCGACGCGACAGGGCATGGCCAATTTTGAGGAATGAAGAGAGCAAAGTCCCCGCCGAAACCTTGGGGACTGATCTCAGAAAAAGCAGCACAAATTCTTATGACATCCAGTTGCTTTTTTCAGCTCTCTCCATCGTGAAGTCATAAAAGCCACCATACTCTAACAGATGCACCAGGGGGGACTTGGCTGGCTCCAGAGGGGAAAGTCTGTTTACATTAAAAAGAAAAAAAAATCAGTTCCACTACTGTAAGAAACCGAAAATCAGAAAAAGCTGTCGATGGCTTAATATGCTCTTTAGCGGCTTCAGAAGATCTGACTCATGCCTTTCCCTAATATGTCTTCCCGTGTCAAACTCCACCACCTCAAAGGAAGCGGAAGATGGTCTTATGGAGACCGTGTTCAAGACAGCCGCATGCTAACCGTGCCAACGTGTTAGCTCATCGCCCGGAGCGCAGAGTCCTTTTAGGAAATTGATTTTCCTTGGATACAGTCACTTCCCCTCTCCGCACCTCAGTCTCCTCCACTGTAAGACGAAGCAGTTGGAGGAGATCAAGCGTGGCAAATCTGTGGCCCACTTGCTACTCCTTGCCACTCTCTGCCCACGACAGACACTGCTAATTGATCCGAGCACCCTGCCCCTCCGAGCCCAGCCACTCCTGGTACACTCCGCAGGGGATCCCGGGCACCCACAGTCCATCAGAGGGAGCGGATGCTTGCCTCAAACATAGTTATCACCTCTCATCTTCCATTTCCCAGAATTCTGAGTTTTAAAAAAAAAAGACCTGATCAAGAATACATCAACAGAGAAAGATAAAGGTAAAGAAAGTACTTCGTACCATTGTTATTAGCAACCAAACGTTATGGAGACCCTGCTGATGGCTGAGGGCTGGTGGGGGCTGGGGTAAAGGCGGAAGGCGTGGGCCGTGAAACCCTCTCCTCCCATGGTTTAGGGGCTTATGGTTTGGTAGGAGGGGAAGTTACAGAGGAAGGACCAACCACAGAACAACACCAAGGGCCAGGTCGGTGATGGCAGACAGCGGGGCTTCGGGAGCTGGAGGTAGGGGTGACATGGAGGAAGGGGGCAGGTCAGAACAGGTTTCCACAGCAAGGGGAGACTTGAGTTGAACCTTGGAGGATGAGCAGAGTAAACAAAACAGCAAGAAAAGCCAAGGGTACCCAGAAATCAGGGCCCTGCTCTGGACTCTCTCTCTCTCTCTGCTCACGGAGGTGATAAGTGAGCCCCTTATTCCTCTCCACCATTTTCTTTGCCAAGCGTGTTCCCATTCCTAAACCAGCTCCCCAGTGATGGAATGTCCACAGGGAGGTTAGACAGCGAGGGTTCTCACAGTGTCCACGATGGGAAAGGAAATGAAGCTGGAGAAATCTATATTCAAAGACATCTTTTCTCCCCACCAAAGGGATATCTGGAAGTTTCCTGGTGAGGGAGCGGTTTGATCCATTCCCCCAGACAGGTTGTGCTTAACAGAGAGGATGGAAGTGAAAACATCAGGAATGCCCTGAGCTTAGCTGCGTGAAAGCAGGAGGTAAGATGTCTGGGTGCCCGCATGATTGCATTTCTTTTACCTGAATCTTTTGTTTTCAAAGTGGTCACCCCAGACTTTCATTCCAGAAATGCATGGGGGCCAACCAAGGCCAATTCTCCAGATGACGAAGCCTGCTTTGGCTATGTGAAAAGGGGGATAGACAGTGTAACAGGAAAAGGTACAATTCAACATTTGGAAGGGGAAATACATTTTAATGTGTTACTGATTTCTTAAGAGGCGTAATTGGAGAATTGGCCTCAGCCAAACCGTAAAGCAGTGTATTGGAGGTTTCCTGTATCTTTCTCCCAGGTCTGGCCCAGGTCAGTAGGACACTGGGGCTCAAGATGTGTCATCTCTCCACAGTGGCCAGATCTTGGGGGCAAGCTGGAGCTTACCAGGTTCCTGAACTGTGAGCCCTGGGCGAGCCTGGATTCCTAACAAACCGGCTGGGGCAGCCCCCAGATGGTCGACTCTCCAGATAGAACTTCTCCCTTTGTACAACACAAATTCCAGAGGAAGGGACAGTCAGGTTGGCCTTGAGGCATGTCCTTGTGGGCAGAGGAAGCAGCTCTTCCTCTGGGGTCCAACATGGGGAATGAAGAACAGGTGACTCTGAATCTTAAAAACTGACCAGAGCTTTTCTGAACCCGTGACCCTTCACCCCGAAAGGGCCCCACGTTATTCAGGAAGAATACATGCAGAGGTGGTTAGCTTCTGCTCTGCCTTCCTTCACTGTGCCTCAAGTCATAGGATGTCTGAGCCACGAAAACCTCAGGGGCTGTTCAGTCCGACCCCCCTCACCCAATAGGACTCATTTCTTCTATTTTGATGTTTTTAATCTGCTCTTGTCTAAGAAACCCACACAACACATGTGTTGAACTTGAATGCTCTTGTCTGAACTTGAATCTGCTCTTGTCTAAGAAACCCACACAACACGTGTGTAACTTGAATGTTAATTCAAACTACATAGCTTGGGAGCCAGCAACTTTTCAAACGTCCCTCAACAGCTGAAACGGACACATAAGTTGTGGTAGAGTCACACAATGGAATACTACATGGCAATGAATACGGACAAACTACAACCACACACAACAGGACTAAAACAAGTAAAAGGCATTCAGGACCCCAAAGTCAGGAGGGTGACTTTCTGTGAGGAGCCGGACTGGGAGGTGGTATGGGGGCTTCCAGGAGTCAACCATGTTCTGGGGCTTCATTTGGCCGGTGGTTACTGTGGTTACTGATATGGTCTATTTGTGAAAGTTGGTCAAGCTATACAGTTCAAATGCATATTGATATGAATGAAAGGTTTTAAAATCTCTATCTTACATAAAAAGCTGCTTAGTATATGATTCTGTTTGTATAAAACATCCAGAATGGGCACATCCAAAGAGATGGAAAACGGACTGGAAATTGCCAGGAGCTGGGGGGATGGGGCAGGGCTGGTGGGGTGCAGAGAGTGACCACTTAATAGGAAAGAAGGCTCCTTTCTGGATGATGAAAATGTTTTAGAACTAGACAGAGGTGGTGGTTGCCCAACATTGTGGATGTGTTAATTGCCTCTGAATCGTACACTTCAAAATGGTTAATGGTTCATTTTACTCTGTGTGAATTTTACTTCGAAAAGAAAAATTTATCGACGATGAGCCACTCCTCCTGGTTCTTGCTGTGGTCCCCGCTGGACAAGTTGAGGGGCTCTAGTCTGAGCTCCAGAGAGGTGGGGGTTTCGGGGTGAGGCCAGTCAGTGGTTCCAGCGAAGGGAGTCCTTCCGTGGCTCTGCCTCACTGCTGCATCCAAACTTCCTGAGCCTTCGGCTGCATCCGGGACCTGGGCAGAGCGGGATCTGGGGGAGACTCACCCGCAGCGGTGTGTGAGCCCGGGCTGGAGAGCCATGGCCGCTCGCACGATTATCCCCTCCTTAGCAATAATGTTTAGGTTCGGGAAAGGGTTCCAAGGTATATATAATTCCTCATGCTGAGTCAGGGCCCCAGCCTTGACTCTGCTGCTGCTCGGGCTACTGTCTCTCCAGGAATGTTATTACACCAGCGCTGGCCTGGCGCTATGGATGGGTGTCTCTCAATGTCCTCATTATGTACTCCGTATTTTTCAGGTCATGTAATTCAGCTGTAAAAATTTGCCCCTGGCTGCACCTGGCATAAGAGTGGCATGGAGGGGTGTGTTTATTTTTTTTAAGGTGCTGTTAAAAATAAATTTAATAAGAGAAAGAGAGAGGAAGAGAGAGAGCAAGAGACTGAGACTGTGTTTAATTTGAACTAAGGAGGAAAAGACACGAACAGAAGGTCTGAGATCCTGATGTTTTGGGTGCATGTGTGTGTGTAGGCGTACGTGTGTGTGTGCTCGTGCACGCCTGCAAGTGCGTGTGTGCACGGGCACACGCACTTTTGTGCACCGTGCGTGTGTCAGTGGGCACCGGCGGATGTACATTTCTCCTGAGTAACTCAAAGCCAGCTTTGTTTATTACACCAAGATTTTCCAGATCGTTAGGTTGGGATGTGGCTTAGTTTACACTGTGCAATATCCCATTTTAAACACAGCACAGGTACAAAAGGGCAAACCAACCGAGCTACTTCAATTAGGAAGACTCAGGGCCACAATTAACACTGAATGAACATTTTGTCAGCTTTTTCTTCCTTTCCTTCCTTTGGCACGTGATTAATGAATTGCTGAGTGAGCTCAGTCTCTATGGAACTAGCAGATTTGGACTTTGGAATCCACAACACAGAGATGGAGAAG
Organism: Martes martes; assembly: GCF_963455335.1. NCBI lineage: Eukaryota > Metazoa > Chordata > Mammalia > Carnivora > Mustelidae > Martes > Martes martes. The sequence goes on along the minus strand of NC_137893.1, from coordinate 90,617,815 downwards.
AATACAGGGGTCTCCAGGCTGGAAGCCCGCCTGGCAGGGGGCCTGTCCTTGTGGGCACTCCAAGAGCAGAAGAGAACCATCTCCCCTTCCCAACAGCCGCCCAGCCCTTAGGGAGATAAGATGCACATGGGTGACCTTATCATCCAAACCAATCCCCAAAACAGTTAGCCTGACAGAGTTCTGACCCACAACTGGCTTAGACAAGCTATTTGGGTAATACCATGTTGAATATTGGGTTTTCTAGACCATTTTCAATGATTTATGAGAAAACTGGGATGTCTGGAAGGACTGAGAGTGTCCCAGTAGCTTTGGGAAGGTTTGTGGAGTGACATTGACATACCAAGTCATCCTTCGTCCACTTGGCCACGCTGCTAAGGTTTCTGGCTTATTCATGTTCCCTGGACACCGAATGTCCATATTTTTACTCTAATACTGTACCACCCTGAAATCAAATATCAAGGCTCTGTGGGCAATGGGAGAAGGGACAAGGTCATGGATAGAAGGGCCTGTTGTTTTTTTTTAAAGATTTTATTTATTTACGTGACAGAGAAAGAGAGGGAACACAAGCAGGGGGAGCAGCCAGCAGAGGGAGAGGGAGAAGCAGGCTCCCCGCTGAGCAGGGAGCCCTTAGTGGGGCTCAATCCCAGGACCCCAAGATCATGACCCTAGCCGAAGGCAGATGCCTAACAAACTGAGCCACCCAGGTGCCCCAGAAGCGCCTCGTATCTGAGGAGAAGCTGCTGCCTCAGAGAGTTCTTCTTTCCTCTCTCAACGGCGATTAGAAGCTTGGGGTCTGTGGAGGACTTCTCCGATGCAACTACTGACATCAGCTGTTGTCCACCTAGGGTACCCACGGTGGGCCCCCCAGAGCTGGGGAGGGGCAGGGGACACCTCTTTGAGAGAACGCAGGGAGGAGGACCTCTCAGGTAAACAGGAGTCCTCCCACCCACACCTTCCAAGTCCTGTCCCTCTAGCCTTCCTGGCGGGCCCCGCAGCCAGACTCTGCTCATCACTCTGCCTGGACCACAGCAGGAGCTCGGCCAGGGTGGCTCAGCGTTGAGACAGGGCGTCCTCATGTAGTCTCTCACCAGAATGCTACCCTGCCAGAGCTGGAGCCGGGACACCCCTCTTTTCTCTGGCAGTCCCCTTTAGCTCCTCTATTTGACAGTTTGTGGACTCCGTTCCCCTCCGAAATCCGCCCAGCCTGACACTCCATTTGGCCTTACTCGGGCGCCACCTGGTGTCCAAGAGGGTCACTGCCAGTGGAAGAGGGTCCGGCCTAATGGGAAGAGCGCAGGTTTTCTTTCACTTTTGCCTTTGTTTTTCCTGCTCTTTTTTAGGCCCAGAAAGGCTCAGTGGTGAAAGGTGGGGTCTGTGTCCATTACAGCAACTGGGCGGGCACAAGCTAACTTGGGACATTCCCTGGTCTGAGGGACATGCTGTGCTCTGGGCTGGTTTTCACACGTCCCAAGGAGCACTCAGAGACCCTCAGTCGGTATTTTGTTTTGTTTTCAATAGAGAGAGAGAGAGAGAGAAAGAAAGATGTGGAGATAATGGATAGTTTAGGAGTCTTAGCTACTTACTAGCTGTGTGATCATGAGCAACTTACTGTCATCTCTCTGAACCTCAGTTTATCTGTAAAAGAGAGAACAACCCCCACCGCAGAAGGTGGTGTGAGATGAGCAGGGAGAGACGTCCTGCCACGACCTTGACAACTCAAGGTGTTCAATACCTGTTAGTGCCTTGTTTTCTTAGCAGACTAGGGAGACGTACATAATGATACAGGTAGCAATTAAGGTGTAATGACACAGGGAAAATGGTATTTGTTTTTCCTGGCATGTGTAAGGATGGGCAGAGCAGTTGAGGGGCGGAGGGACCTCCTGTGTTCTCACTTTCCTCCCAACCCCTCCGGAGTCTTTGTGTGGCTGGGAGGAGGCGCGCAGAGACCCGGGTCACACCACCCTTGAAGAGACCAGGGACAGACTTCCCTCCAAACTTTCCGCCAAATGGGTTCATATGTAATAAGGCTAGTCACTGTTGACTAAACTTCCTCTGGAAAGTTCTCCAGATCCCAGCGTGCCCCCGAACCGATCTGTTTATACATCATAATCCCTATCCCCGAGGCACAGCCAGGTACAGTGACAAATGTTACTTCATGCACTCTTGAACCAACACTCTGAGGTCAATATTACTGTCCCCATTGCGTAGATGAGGAAACTGGGGCTCAGGGAGATCAATCACTTGCCTAAGGTGACGCATCTAGAAAGTGGAGCCCTCAATCCACTGTATCTTCCTCCTGCTTCTTCCAACTGCCCCTCACAGCCTAGTTGGCCTCTTGGGGCTCGTTGGGAGCAACAGCCCATCCCCGAACCAATCAGCAGGGCTTTTCTCCACCAGCCCCAGTCCCCAGCATAAATCAAGTCTCAGCTCCTGCCCATGGGTCATTGGTTGGGCTCCCAGCTGTCCTCCGCGTCGTTCCTGGCGTGTGGCTATATTAAGAATGTGAACCATAACATTAACACTTTTTTTTAAAAAATCCCAAAAAGAAAGGAAGAAAGAAAGAAATACCCCTAAAGAGTTTAAAGTCGGGTCCAGCCAAGGGTCATAAATCAACGTCGGTAAATTTATAAACAGTTCATAAATGTAAGTGCTTTTTACAGGGCTGTTTGTTATTGTGTCGGCTGAGATGGGGGCGGGGCTGGGGGCAGAGAGGAGCACGGCATCCATCTGTCTTCTGTCAGGAGCTGCTCAGATGGCTCCTGCCGTAACAGCAACACAAGGAACAAGGACAGGACCAAAGCGGCCTCACTATTGACATGCAGGTGGTCTGGCACGCTGGAACCTTGTGAGAGGATATGAGAACCAGCCCTGAACTTGACCTGAGCCTTGAGGACATTTATAGCAGCAACATCTACAAGGATGGATTTTTCTCCAGGTTCTCTTTGTGGATTTTCTCGGTGTTCTCTTGGGACCTCTTCTGTGCCCGGCTGAGGTCAGTGGCTGAAAGGGAATACTAGAAAGCCAAGAACAGAACTGTGCAAACACAGTGCCCCCTGCTGGCACACCAGCCCGTCCACACGCCCACGGGGTCCCTTCCAGGACCTCAAACCCCGAGGCTGGGTGTAAAGACAGTCTGTGCCTTAACATACTTTCTGCAACAGCAGGATGATAACTGGCAGGAAGGTCGGGTTTTGTAAATGAAAGGGGAGAACGGCTGACCCTGCCCCCACCATCCTGTCCCCGTGTTGAAAAGCAGCAGTGCTTGGACCCTGAAAGCTCCCAGAACAGGTCTTGAACAGAGCTTCTCATCTTCTCTCCACCAAGACTAGGAAACACACAACATCCCCTTCATTCTCTTATTTTTCTCTCCACTTAGATAACCCTTGACTGGTACACATGCCACTTTCACCATCAGCCCCTAACCAAGAGACCCCATGCAAATGAACTCTTGCCACGGGGTCTTTACAGTGGGGGCAGGGGATGGGGTTGCCTTACTCTTCTCCCCAGAAACTCCAGTTTCTGGAGCACCAGCGTGGGCCCAGCCCAGATCCCCTGTGGTATGTCAGCTTCGACGCCCGCTGGCCAGGCAGCCAGCTGGTAAGGGCGGAGTGTAGATGGGCATTGACCGCTAGCCTCGGCTGCCCACTTCCCAGTCCCCTGACCTAAGTCACTCATGGTCAGCTCAGAACATTCGTGAGCACCAAAAGAGCAGTCAAAACCGGGCCAACTTGGGACCCCACTATCACACTTCACAAACTCAGGACCCGTGCACCTGGAGTGGCACATAATAAAAGTAGGTACATAGATCTGGTGCCTTTTGGAGGCTTCTCTCATCCCAGTTCTGAGGCAAGTGTAAATGATTGTAAGTGTAAATGATTGTAATTCTGACATAAAGCAGCTCTTTTTTTAGAGAGACTTGTAAAAAACACATTTGCCTATCTCTTACAAATGTTGTTTCATTATTTTATAACTCTATCCTCCAATTTCTGGGAGACCCTGGGCACGCTCTTCAAGAGGCTGCTGGGTCCGATGGAACCACCTCATACAGACAGAACTGCCCCTGAGAAACCCCTTAGCCAGCTAATCCTTTCCCAGCCAGCACTAAATAGGAATTTCATTTATTTGAAAAGTAGGTATTAAATATGTCAGATATAGGAAGTTAAATGTAATGGGCCCAATTCCACACTCGGTTCCATATGCGTAAATCCCACTGATGGAGAACAGAGTGCAGCTAGAACAGCAAAAAGCAAGGTCCCTGGTCTGTGGGAGGAAATTGCACTTCTGATGGATCTTAGCTGACATTCTAATGGACACTGCGCCGGGACTGTTAAAGCGGGAGGAGGCACGAAGTTCCTGGTGGAGCTTCTCTTGTTTGGGTTGGGGTTTTTTGTTTGTTTTTGTTTTTGTTTTTTTAAGCTTTGGAAGTTGCCACATTCCCACTTACTCGCTTTTATTTTCTAACTCCCGGTAAACATTTGCCATTCCTCCTCAGAGTTTTTGTTTCCATTCAACTGTGCGTGAGGTGAGTTTTCCGAAAGGGCGACTGGGTGATTGGCCCAGGAACAAGAAAAGATTTCAGAGCCTAAGTCTGGGGCGGGGAGGGGGGGGCGGCAGGGGGAGAGTCGGGCAGCCTGAAGACCCCTAGCTGCTGAAACTACGTGTGAAGGCTCACTACTCCAAGTGTGGTCCCTGGATTAGCGGCATCAGCATCCCCTGGGAACTTGCTAGAAACGTACCCCAGACCTACAGAATCCAAGGCTGCCCTTCACATGATCCCAGGTGATTCATGGGCACAAAACAGTTTGCAAAGCCCTGGATTAGAGAACAGAAACTTGACGTGACCCCTTCTTTGACACGAATTTATCACCAGGCGTTATCTTAAGGACTGCAAGAAGCCGGCTCAGATGTTGGTGATAAGTCAGTCTGCAGGGCTCCCTCTCTGGCCCAGGGGCTCTCTTCCCAGGCTGTGCATTAGAATCGCTGAGGAAACTTTTTAAAAATGCAGATGTGGGGGGACCATCCCAAGACACTGTGATTCAGCTGGCATCTGGGAAGGGGCTCAAACATTAGTATTGACTTAGAGCTCCCAGCTAGTTCCACCATGTCGTCGGGGCTGGGAGGTCGTGGGACGAGATATTGCCTTGAAGAGTTAGACTTCCCTAGGAACGGGAGAGACACAATTGTCTGACTCTCCTTTCCAGACGTTGAGCGCAGGGCCCCACGGACCCCGTTACTGCTCTGTCAGAGCGGGCAATTCCGTGGAGGAAAAAGTGAGGTGTCTCGTGGGAGCAGCCACACAGTGTAGTTTGAGGACATGTCCACGTTCTGAGAGGAGAGCCGAGGGGGGACCCCAGGCAGGAAGGGACAGTCCAGGAGCGAGCAGAGAGAGCTGGGAAGTGCCGGACTGGACAGCCGTTCCATCTGTTGGGCATATGGGAGCTGGGGGCCCCTTAGGATCTTCTGGCTTTGCCGCAGAATACCATACAACCCGGTTTGTCAACCTCAGTACCTTGGTATTTGGAACCAGACAATTCTGGGCCGGAATAATTATAATTTGGGGGCTGTCTTACGAAATGCAGGATATTTAGCGGCCTCCCTGGCCTCCACCCACTATTGGCCAGCAGCACCCACGTCCATTTGCGACAACTTGCAATGTCTGCAGACTTTGCCAGATGCCCCCCGGGGACAAAACTGCCCCGATTGAAAACCAGGAGCACAGAGCAATTAGGGAAGGGGGTGATGGGCCCACAACTGACTCGGAAGCCACACTGAGGTTGTGTAGAATAAAAAGTAAGTTGCCGACAACATGGGTATTAGTCCCAACAAACAGGGGTGTGCGTGTGTGTGTGCGCACATATGAGGGTTGTGTGCGAACAGTGGGAGTGACGCCACCTTTCTAAGTGGCTGCAGCGTGGATGCTGGTACTGGCTTACCTGGCTCCAAACCTTCCCCTACCCTGGCCCAGCAACTTTCATTTCCATGTGCCTCAGTTTCTCTGTCTTTAAAGCAGGACTAGCAGGACCTGACTCAATGGATCGCTAGGGAGATTAAGTTCAATGGCTCAGTAGAGAGAGTGGATTTGGGCAGGGGCTGGCCCCAGGTAAGCATTTCCCAGTTTTGAGCCATCGCTTGACACTATGGGCTGGGAGCGGGTGATTGAAGCCTGCGATAGGGGCCAGAACAGAGACTTTCAGGTTTTGTTTTGTAAGCTTCTGCCTGTAAGAATTCTGTATAATGACATTGTATTTATATATTATTTGTGAATTAAAACACAAAGATACAAAGAAAGAACCCTCTGGTTTAGCCCACCTCCTCTTTTTAAAGAAGCTTTTTCTTTTGAAATAATTATAGATTCACCCGAAAAAGTTACAAAACAGTCCAGAGTGTTCCCTTACACCTCCGACCCAGTATATTTCCCCAAATGTTATCATCTTACATTTCCATGGGATGATGGTCAAGACCAAGAAACACCGGTACATTCAGATTAACTAAACCCCAGACTTCATGGAGATTTCACCAGATTTTTTTTTCCCTAATGTCCTTTATTCTGTTCCAAGATCCCAGCCAAGATACTACAGCACATTTACTTAGTCCTCCTGTCTCCGTAGACTCCTCCTGGCTGTGACAGTCCCTCAGTCCTTTGTTCTCTATGACCTTCACACTTGTGAAGGGTGCTGGCCAGGTATTTTGCAAAATGCCGCTTAATTTGAGTCTGACATTTTCGCATGACTAGACTGGGGCTCTGGGTTTGGAAGGAATCCACAAAGGTCAAGTCCTCCGTGTGCCATACTGGGGGCACGTGCTTCCAACACGAGCCATCACTAGTGGTCAACCTTGATCACCTGGCCAAGGTTCTCCATGGTCAAGTGCTGCCCTGTTCCATGCCCCACTCCCTGGAAGCAAGTTGCCGTGTGTAGTCCTGACCCATGGAGGGGAGAGCCTGAGCTCCTTCTCCCGGAGGACTGAGTACCTACATATAATTTGGAGTCTTTCCGTAGGAATATTTGTCTCTTCTCCTTCTTGGATTTATTTATTCGGTCATTTATTTATACAAGTATGGACTCATGGATATTTATTTTAGAGTTTGGTTTATAATCTAATACCATGTTATTTACTTTGTTGCTCAAATACTCGGTTCATTTTCATCAGTGGAGACGCCCTGGACTGGGGGGGTGGGGGGTGCTGATTGTGGATCCTGGGCATCAACAGGGAGGTGAACCATGAGTTACAGATCCAGCTCGGGGTCTTGGTTTTGGTTGGTCTGCACGAAGGCCATGGCCCATGGGAAGCAGAAAGAACAGAGGCCTTGTGATTGCATCAAAGGCTGCTGCCCATGCAGAAGGTGGGAGTAGGGGGTGTACTTCTAGGGTGAAGGAGGCAGACAAGGAGACCTAGATGCATGTATCTTGGGGAGACCAAAACTGTGATGTGGTTGAAAGAATGACGCTGTGGAGACCCAGGACTTTCTCAAGGGTAGTTGAACGAAGACTGTTGGGACTATAGACTTTGTGTAGTATGGGGAGAAGGGGACACAGGCATGCTGAAATCCCCCGTGTGAGGGGTAGAGAACAAAATGTGGTGTGAGAAGATATAATCACAGGCTCTGACGTAAAGTAGGGGTGTATCAGCCTTGTTCCTGTCAGTCAAGCTTGAGCAGGGAGCTCCAAAATGTACCCAAGTCTTGACATCAAGCTTGAGCCTTATCCTCTTTCCCAGGAGTCCACAGGGCTGTGGGAGGCCCTCTTTTCTCCCTCTGCGGCTTCCTGCTGCCATTAGCCTTTAGCTCTCTCACCCAGGGTCCCGGACACCTCTTTCTTCTCTTGGCCTCCTACACGGGGTGTCAGGCCCTCCTCTGCTCATTCTGACCCTATTAGTCCCAGAATGGGAGAGGGGAAAGGAGGCTAACAGGCCTCAGAGCCTATGAGCTGACCTCCTGGGACAGCCAGACTTTTCGCCATCTAGCTGGCCTCTCCCCGCATACCTCCTGGAGGCATAGGCTTCTGAGGCTCTTCTCTGCCCAGAGTCACATTTCCCAGTTCCCTTCCATTCCCCTGGCCTCCTTCTGCGTATTTCTTCAGGAAGCTGGGCTCCAGGGGGAGGGAGGGGCTGCTGTCCTTTCATCCATACTCATTAGATACCTTATTGGAAGAATGAAACATTATCTATTGTTTTCACAAATTAGGGGACAGAAAGACCAGCTCTCCAAAATCTTCTTGGCGAGTGGTCCTGTGCCTAGATAGACCCTACCTACAGAGTTAAACGAATGTAAGATAAGTATCATTCTTAAGTGAAGCCATTCAGAGCATTCTTTGATGGCAGAAGTCGTGGGATTTCAATACTTATCAGAAGGCAAAATGGTTTACAAACCCAACGTGGAAACTCAGACCTCGTCCAACCCTCAGGTTTGGGCAGGTGAGGGGACAGACCTGGTATGGAGGGAGTCTTAGCCAAGGTCATGCCCAAGTCCTCTTGAGGAGCCATTCCAGCCAAATGGAGGCTGTGGCCTTCTCCAGGACTTCTACCCATGTGATCTGGCTGGTCCAGGCAAGAATCAGTCACAATGGAAGAAGAGGTGAGTCAAAGAGAAACAGCCTCCAGGAGGAGGGAGTGCAGACAGCCTGACCACAGCCAGGCCCCCTGGGTCAGCTTCCGACTCCCACACACTATGGGAGAGCCTTCCTGGAAGCCAGAACCCTCCGGCCAGGAAATTTTTTTGAAATACCAAAATGAACCATATGTGGATCCTGGGACTCAGACCATCAAAGAGGAAGACGAGGAGGGATGAGAAAGGCCAAGAAGAGGCCACGATGCAAACACACTGTCCATAGATCAGCTCCTGGAAACCACCAAGGTGCTGACATGGAAATAGGAAGATGCTTCTGAGTGCAGGGGGGCCCTGAGCTTGACTCAGCCAGGTGTGGCTCCCTTTCTTGAGTAGTGCCCCACAGAGGGAACCTGACCTGGCCACCCCCAGCCCAAGGGGCTTCCTCTGCCCAGCAGCCTTATTGTGAGAAGGGGCAGGAGGAGTCTTGGGTTTCAATGAAGGTGGGAAGGGCCGAATGCTGTCTTGGCATCCTGCCAAGAGTAGGCTCCTAGGAAATATCTGTGGCTGATTCTGTTTCCAACAGGAGGCTGTCCCAGAGCTGCACAGGATACGGGCGACAGTCTCTGCCATCAAGGATCTGGCTGTCTTTTTGAAGAGACAGGTCTGGCCTGGGTAGAACACAGTCGCAGGGTCCATCGGTGTGGACTGGAGCCCCAGCTGGGCCATTAATGGGGTGTGCGTTAGCATCCGCATAGGGGTGGACTTCCTCCCATTATAGATTAAGCAACAGACCAAGGGATAGACAAAGGATGTATCAGGAGGATAACTGAGGGTCTTGGAGATTGGAGGGACATGAGGGATGGAAAAAGGACAAAGACAACCCATGAATAACTTTCTCAATGGGCTGCACTGAAACCAATCTGATTGTGATGGGGGAGAGTCCTTCTGCAGACATCGCTCTCTTGGGACACAACACTCTAGTCCCTTCAGGCTCAGGCCAGGTGTCCTGGTGTTCACGCTCACCTCTACTTTTCAGGCTATAGTCACCCTGAGGACACTTCCGGTCAGTGTCAGGGTGGGAGACCTGCTTGCCGGGGAAGTCTGCAGGCCCTCTGTTGTCATTCCTCAGGAAGCCACCCTGAGGCTCAGTCCGTCAGCAGGCCAGCAGCAGGGGCTCTGCTGTGTCTCTTTCCTTCTGTCATGTCCTGGGGAAGAGAAGCAGGCCCTGTCCAAGGTCTGCAGCTCCTGCCCAGTTTTTCATGCATTCTCTCCTGACCCCGAGAAGCCCGGCCTCGAAGACCCAAGGCGACTCTGGAACAGGCCCATAGTCCCCAGACTCAGCCCAGAGATTCCTCCAGTGTCTTGGAAACAGGAACATGCAGGAATCTTGGAGGCCCCAGGAAGAGCGGAGAGAGCAGGTGTGGGCAGAAATGTTTCCACCAACACTTCCCAGTGGGTTTGATTGGATGTTGCTGCATTAGTCTTAGAGACCACAAAGGCCCTCAAGAGAGACACATGAGACAATCTACGACTGAGACCTTAGGGGACCATATCCCATGTTTCTGCTCAATTCCAACTTTTTCTCTTTCTGTCTTAATTTTTTGGCTCTGGGCCTGGGGGCTATTTGGGCAGAACTCTCTAACAAGGGTAACCGCATCAATGATCATGGCCATTACTTATTAAGCACCTGCCTGTAGAAACTGACTCCGGGTCTAAGTGCTTTACAGGCATTATTTCTAATCCACATAAGAACCAGGGAAAGTAGTTGGTATTTCCACTTTACACATGTGAAAAGTGAAGTCAAAAGAGGCTGAATAACTTGTTGAGGCTCACACAGTAAGTCCGTGGCCGAGCCAGGATACGAACCTCAGTTTATCTGACCCTGAATACTTGATTTTTTTTTTTTTTTAACTAAATCACACTGCCAATCCCCTCCAAATCCTATGGTGCAGATATTCCACTTCAGGATCTCCCACTCTTTCCCACATTATGGTACACATGGGAAGTAGCACGTTCGTATGGCCCAGGCAGCAGACAGACGAGGCTGCTTGTCAGGGTGGGTACAGGCCCCAGCAGCCTGCCTGCCTCCCACACCTGTGCAGCAGGGAGCGGTGGGTGGACCAAGACCTCTGCACTGTGCGACCCAGCCTGAGAACACCTTTTTGGAAATTCCATCCCAAATTATTGATTAGAGCAGTAGTTTCCCACTTCGGCTGGTCATTAGAATCACCTGGGAGCTTTAAAAGAAAAACAGACATGGGGCACCCAAGTGACTCAGTCCATTAAGCATCTGCCTTAGGCTCAGGTCATGATCCCCACATTGGGCTCCCATAGAAAGGATGGGATTTGGATTCTCTGCCTGCTTGTGCTCACCCCTCTACCCTATCAAATAAATAAATAAAATCTAAAAAAATAAAAAATGAAACAAACCAACCAACCAACCAGACAACCTCTTCCCAGGCCATCCAACCTATCTGAGCGTGGGGCTTGGTGTAGGTTTCTTTCTTTCTTTTTTTTTTTTTAAAGATTTTATTTATTTATTTGACAGACAGATCACAAGTAGGCAGAGAGGCAGGCAGAGAGAGAGAGGGAGAAGCAGGCTCCCTGTGGAGCAGAGAGCCCGACAACGCAGGGCTCAATTCCAGGACCCTGGGATCATGACCTGAGCCGGAGGCAGAGGCTTTAACCCACTGAGCCACCCAGGTGTCCCTTGGTATAGGTTTCTGAGAAAACATTAACTGCCCACTTCTCTTGCTGATAGCTCAGCCACAGTGCACTCCACCTCACCGCCTGCCCAACTGTCCAGGTCCAGCTTTATGCTCCAACTCCCATGCTCTGAGTACCCTACAAATGTGAAGACCTTGCCTGTCCCGCTCACCACTGGACGCCGTGTCTCACATAGGGTCTGGCCTGTAGTAGCTGTGTGATGGATTTTTTTTAATGAATAAATGTTAACCATCTTGAAAAGATCTCAGGCAAGGCTATTACATTTTCCTAATCCAATGACAACTTTTTACATAGACAGTGATTCACATCACATAGACTAATATTTGTCAAAGTAACTATTCTTTCTTTGCATTTACAACTTGAAACATCCATTGTACTTTAACGCAGAGGTCTCCACACTGACCTTGTTATAATCGTGTGAGTATCTAAATATACTACCCCAGACTGTTCCCTGCAGTTAAGAAAAATGAGCTTTTGCTCTCCTCAGGCTCATATTTCATTGAGACCCAAATAGAATAGAGGGGTTGATGCTAGCCTGGTGACAGTCATTGTGTCGGTCACTCACTTAAGAGGAAAGCAAAGAGGGAAGAACCACAGGGGCAGGGAATTGTAAAATATAGCACACGGAAAACAAAAAGGAGAGCGAGAGGCCTCCCATCGCATTCAACTTGTCCCCTCCGAGTTGCCAATGAGCTGGAAAGTGGAAAGAATCCAAACTCTGATGGGCTTCCGGTTTTTGATGGGGAGCCATCAAAATGTCTCCAATGCCAAATGACTAACTTGGTTACATTGTATTGAGGCTCTGAGGAGGAAGAAGCTCTGTCAGCTGCAGAGGCTGTGGAAAAGTTAGGATTTAAACTGAGGTGTCTACTTCTAGCAATGTGGTAAACTAGGTGTCCACACCTGCCAGCCTGCTCAAACCAACTAAAAATGCAGGGGAAATATTTTTATCATCTTTAAATACCTCCATGAGTTAGCAAGAAAAGTAGGGAATATACTGGCCAAAAAAATAAATGAAAGCAGAACTCAAGTGAGAAGAGAACTCAAGCTGGCATTTGAAGGAATTCCTTGAAGGAATTTTCTGGATCTTGTGAACTTGAGAACGGACATGTTTGGAGCCTTATGAGGGTTTGTGGGCAGCAGACCGAACCCAGGTCTGTCCAAGGTGCACAGTCCCCCAGGAGATGTCCCATAAAATTAGAACCTCCAAGGGTCACACCCTCAGTGTAAGGAAGGACTGAAAATAAAGCCAACCCTCCTTCCCAGATTTGGGGAGCCAGTAACACTTGCAAGGAAAATTGCTTACTTTGAATCTTGGCACTGGAGACAAGAGGGGAATATCTCTCCTAAGAATTGTAAGCCTGACCTCTTGTGTGTTTATAGCCTAAATTCAGTCTATGTGGGTCATCTGAAAAAACCAGACAGGAACATTAAAGTGATCCCAGACTAGAGGACTTAACGGGGACCCAAAGAAGCAAAAATTCTCTGAAAGAATTCACCTTTCCCAAGGTCTTGAAGAATTTCCAGCAATTTCTAAGAAAAATGAGAAGCTCACAGCTGGAAATCCCCACAGATCTAAGGAAACAAGGCACCAAGAGTAAGAGCCAGCAGAAATGACAGCAGAATCAATGAACGGAAGAGGATCTTTAAAATATGAGTAGAGGATAAGCAGGGTTGTAAAAGAATAAAACAGAACTTCTAGAAAATAAGGAAATAAAACAGAAATTTAAAAACTCAGTGGATACATTTGACAGAAGCCCACAGACCACGCAAAGAGATACTTTGGGAACTGAAGGCTAGAACTGGAGAAATTATCCAGGATGTAGCCCTGAGAGATAAAAAGGTAGAAAATATAAAATAGATGAAAAGTCATACAGGATAGAATGAAAGGGTCCAAGAGCCATCTAATCTGAGTTTCAAAAGCTGAGGGAAGAGGAAATGGGGCAGAGGCAATCTTAAGGTATCATAGCTGAGAATAACCCAGAAACTTTTGACTGACGCCAAGCCACGGATTTGAGCTGAGCCATGACCATAGAAAAGATGGAATTTGGATGCTCAGAGATGAGGCATATGAGAAGCACTGAGCTATGCCTGTCCTCCTGGTCAAGATCAAAGGGAACACATGCCTTGTTCATGGATGAAGTAACAAGAACAGCAGGATAGTTCTGCTTTGACATTTGGGAGCAATATCCTTCTGAGAAAGGGAGAGAAGAGATAGTATGTACCCATTGTATGGATTAGAGAATCAAAGCACAGAGAACAGTTCTAAAAGAAGTTAAGCGGCAGCACTGGGATCGGAGCTCTTGCTGTTGATCCCGTGGGGTGGAGGGAGGGAGCAGGTGTCTCTGGGTAACTGACACAGATACTCTGGTTCTCCTGGTGTTTCGCATATCAGCCTTGGCAATGGTTGCAGCCATGGGCATCACTGTCAGCCGTGAGGAGACTTTCAAAAGTAAAAGCAAACAACAGAAGGACATTGTTGTGCAATAGCCTCTCCTGGGCCTCAATGCCTTGCCCTCAAGCAAGGTCCTTATCACCCATGACCATCTATACCTGATGACTTAGACCCGGCTGAGGCTGCGTCATGACGTCGGTAGGAGTGAGGCACAGAGGAGTGGAAAGGGACATAACGGCTGTCACTGGGAACTGCAAATGGGTCTGACTCATCATGTTCTACGTGGGATGAGGAAGAGCAGACAGAAGTCTTCATTGCCAAATGGGGGGTGTGTGTGTCCGGTTCCCACCCCCTCCATCTCTGCCTCCTCCTCGGTCCTTCCAAGATGAGTGCGTTTGGCAAGCGGAAGGCAGTGTGGAAAGTGGGTCTGTCATCCCGCTCCTCTGAGCTCCGATTCCAGGCCTGTGGCTGACACAAGTTAATTAAAATCTCTATGCCTCTGTTTTCTCACCCCAAAGATGGGCTCTGTGCCACCTCGTGGACTGCAAGGAGAAGGTCTCTGTTTGGGTACACTTATCAATAATGGTGACTATTATTACCAGACTTATTTCTGGTATTCCCATATTATGACTGAATCAAACAGCCAAGAGGATTCTATTTGCCTGTAATTAGACATGGCTGCTTTTGGCTTAACGCTTTGAAAAGGGATTTTGGAAACTGTAGAAATTCACATTAAAGTAGCAAGAATGTCATAAGAAAGAGTAAAAATGCCTAAGGCAGAAAGGAAAGTGGGTTAGAGTTTCATTTTCTTTAGATTTCTATTTGACAGGGATCCTCAGCTGGGGCAGGCTAACCTTCTTCTGGGTCTCAAAGATACTTTTCCTCTTTTGCCACATCCTGGATTTTCTTGCTGCCCTGTGCTAAATTTGACTCAGGAGGTTGAGCGCAGGGATGATAGGACCCTGGCACAAAGAGATGATGCTTGTATGTGTACAAAAGAGAGAATCAACAGTGTGGTTAGCCAGGAGGCTAGACCCACAGCATGTCTGAATCTAAGGGACGGGACCCCAGTGCCACAGCCGTGACCGCTGACAATTCAAAAATGTGTCATAGAGCAAATAATGATGGGAAATTCCAGTCCACATGTTTGAAGAGCAGGCACCATGGGTGGTCCAAAGGGATCCAGCAAGAACATGACAGTAGGAAAACAAGGGAAGGAAAAATTAGAGCCAATAAAAGGGGAAAAATTCCAAACGGTGAATTCGTTCTATTTGGCTGCAGTATCACCCCTCCAGGGAACATGGTGGAACTTGAGTCATTGAAGCCTTGGCTGGGAAAAGTCGTGGAGGACGTACAAGAGACAAAGCTGGAATTTGGATTAGTCTGGTGGTGGGAGTGGGAGACCCAGTAGGTGATTTCAATTGGCATTTCTCTGATTCACCGGACATGCCCCCTGCTGTCCCAGCCTGCTGAGAGGTTGTGTGTAAAGGAAGGTGTCTTCCAAGTCACTGCTGCCTTGTTTCCTTGGACTGACTGGGGTGTTTGGAAAGTGAGCATGTTCCCTCTCATAATAAATTGCACATTGCTCGCAGAGAGTTTGTTTTATAGGAAAAAAATAGAAGCAGGGGAAGGTTATTCCATCTGAGTTTGCAGGAAATAATCTTTTTAATTAGAAGGCTGCCACACATCTCAAATTTTCCAATAGTGCTTAAGTTCTCTGCCGTCATATGTATGTGTGTTTTTTTTTAAAGAAAATCACACTACTATTAATTATTTGTTTTTCCTAGAAAGTACAGGTTAAGGTGCGATTTCTGTGAATTCATACTTTTTTGTGTTGTCTAGGTGATCAATACTTGGTTAAATAACATGTTCTGTGGGGGTTTGGCTCATAAAGTTATTTGATGCCAGGAACCACCCCTGTAAACTTGGTAAACAAGCACTGAGATTTTACATTGAGTGACATCCCAGCACAATGCTGGGTAAACAGAGTCCTTGATAATTGCACATTGAATCGATAAGCTTCCTGAAGTATCTGGGTATCTGTAAGGAGCACACCAATGGGTAATTAATCCCAAGCAACTTTTTCAAAACCAGTTTTCTTTTCATTTCAGAAACACACAGGAACCCAAGGTTGGGGGGGCGGGTGGGAACAAACTCGATTTTACATTAAGAGACCTGGACGTAAATGGCGGCCTTTTCTGGAGTCGTCAAAGGACCCAAGCAATATCCCAGCCACCTGCCCGTGTCAGTTTCTGGGTCTGTGAGATCAGGGACTATCCCCACAGCCCTCTGCACTTTGGCTAACTGTGCAAAGCCTTGCCCTGCCTAGTGACAGCCAGAGCCACACTGCCCCGTGGTTAGCCTGTCCACGAGTCAGTGATGGATACCGTCGCTGCTACTTTGAGGAGAGATGAAATGAGGATATTCTCCTAAAGTGGTAGACAGGTTATCCAGGGAGTTCTGCTAATGAGGCAGAGCAAAGGGAAAACGAGAATACAGACACCTGGGTTCTGCTTCTGCTTCTGATCTCACCTGTTACCTGATCTTCGACAAGTCATTCAGTGTGGATCTGGACCAAGTATTGTGCAAACAGGAGGGGTGTCATGAGTTATTACTAGTAGTGATTCAGTAAGGGTGGGTTTGTCTGTCTGCTTGTTTCTTTGTTTAGCTACTCTCAGGTATCTCGTTTCCCCAAGGATTTACAACAGCTTAAAACTGAGGTAGCACCCTGAGGAAAACCCCCCCAAATCAGACCCCCTAAACTGGCTCTTCCTTAATATCTGAGTGCTGGTCGTTAAGAAGACAATGAGTTATTGGATCTCTTCTTCCAGTCCTGGTCCTGCTAAGCCATTAACCATATAACTTGGGGCATTTTTAAAGTATGTGTGCAAATTCTTTACACTCTTCCCACGAAGAGGCGATGCCCAGTTCCGCTCCATTTGAACACAGCCAGCTCAATGACCCACTTCTAACTCACTGGGGCACAAAGCGTGGTGGAGGTGATGTTGCATGGCTTCTGAGGCTAAGCCTGCTTCTCTCTCAGGACACACACTTTGGGAGCCCTGAGCTACCCTGAGGCCACCTTACTGGAGAGACCACAAAGAGACAGAGAAATAGAGAGCTGCCTGTCATTCCAGTTTCCCAGCCCAGTACCAGACAGGTCAGTGAAGGAGGCTTCAAGAGGACCCTGGTCACAGACATCCCATGATGGCCACCTCATGGGGGGCATGGAGCCACAACCGCCCAGCTGAGCCCCTCCCACATTCCTGATGCACAGAAACTGTGATAGATAATAAATGACCAGTATCATTTTAAGCCACTACGATTTGGGTCAAAATGTTAAGAGCAATAGATACCTCACACAGGCACTTTCCATCCTCTCCTCCCCAAGGAACCCCTGAAGACTCAGCACCAGTCAGGGGGCAGCCCCAAATGCATTTTGGGAAGTGGTTCCATTGCCAGAACCCACGTGCTATGGTTTTCCTGAAAACAGAAAAACAGACTCCGGAATCCAAGGAGCCTGAGGCTCCAAACTTGGATGCTGATCCTGGGCAAGTCTCTTCAGCTCCTCGCGACCTCAGTATCGCCTCCTGTAAATAGAAGAGCCTTCCTTCTATCTGTGGACTTCCGAGTACAAATGATACAAGATAGAGGTTGGTGAAGGATTTTTTTTTAAGATTTTATTTATTTATTAGAGAGAGAGAGAGAATGAGACAGAATGAGGATGAGGGGGGGAGGTCAGTGGGAGAAACCTACCCCCCAATGAGCAGGGAGCCTGATGTGGGACTCGATCCAGGCACTCCAGTATCATGGCCCAAGCCAAAGGCAGCTGCGCAACCAACTGAGCCATCCAGGCACCCTGGTGAAGCCTTTTGAACTCCTCAGAAGGCCCTATTTAAGTAAATTCACTGCTGTCCTGATGCATGTTCCACATAAACAGCCCACGTGGTGGGAGGTGACGTGGGTCTCTTGCTCCTGCCCTCTCCAGTACTTGGGCGGTCACATGACAAGCCACTGACATGAGCACCACCTTACGTGGAAAATGGGTGGTTTGGCCAAGATGCTCCCTATCCTTTTCCAGCTGTGGGATGCAGCAAGCAAGACAAAAAGAAGAAAAGGTAGGCTCACTGCCTACTGATGTTTCCAACCCAGTGAGGAAGCAGACCCCACCACGGCAAATGCTAGAGGACAACAGGCAATTCAGGGTTAAAGGGGGTGATGCAATAAAGACAGGCACAGAATCTAAGAGCCCAGAGAGGGTGGTAGAGAAGTCATTTCTTCAGCTGCTCTTGAAGGACAATGCTATGGACTGAATGCTTGTGTCCCCCACAAAGTTGTATGTTGAAGCCTAATCCCCATTGTGATGGTGTTAGGAGGTGGGGCCGCTGGCGGGCGATTATGTCATAGGGATGGAACCATCACGAATGGCATTGGTGCTGTGGTAAGAACAGAGGTAATCTCTCTCCACCATGGGAGGATATAAGAAGATGGCCATCTGCAAACCAGAAAGAGGGTGCTTCCCAAGACTGGACCTGCAGGCACCCACTCTTAGACTTCCCAGCCTCCAGAACTGAGAAGTAAGGGCCTGTTGGTTAAGCCACTCAGCTGATAGTATCCTGTTAGAGCAGCCCCAGACGATGAAGATAGTGTGACAGTCACAATTCTTCTTTTTTATTATTTAAATTCAATTAGCCAACATATAGTAGTACATCATTGGTTCTTGATGTAGTGTTCCATGATTCATTAGTTACATGTAACACCCAGTGCTCATCACATCACGTGCCCTCCTTAATCCCCATCACCTAGTTGCGATTCTTAGTTGCAAACAACAGAACCCATTCTTGTTCATTTAAGGCGGGGGAAGGGAGTTTAGTCAAGACTCTTGGAGAGTACACAAATGTCCAGGAGAGCCAGACTCTGAAGCCATTAGCCATAAAGGGCCCAACCACACAAAGGAGTTTCCTAGAGAACACCCACAGCCACTAGGCGCATAGGACCATTTGCACTGGAAGGCAGAAGATCCACCCCTTCTATAACCTGGGGAATCAAGTCTCTGTGACTCCCTTGTTGTTCCGCCGATGGGTGTGCTGCCTCCAACCACGTCTTCTGCGGACACTTCACATACAGAACACCCCATGGGAACTGGAGATGCGAGCTTCCTAGCATCACCCTTCATGAAGCAGATTTTCTCATTCAGGACTCATCGGGGACATAGGGAGAGGGTGCGGAGATGTGCCCCGAGGTGACAACTGCCCCCCACCCCTGCCAAAGATGGGAAGACTGTGAATAAGCAGAAGATGGAGGAAGGAGCAGTCTGAAGGAGGGACCAAGGCAAGAAAGAATGTGGGGATGGGGTGCTTCCCCGCTGGTGCTGAAAGGCAGGCTGAGTGGCCCAGGGCATTGCTCGGGGGGAGCCAGGCTGACGAGCCACGAGCCCTGCTTCTCCAGATGCCTGTCGCCTGGCTGTCTGCGCCCCTTCCCCCTGGCTTGCTCCAATCCTGCTCGGTCGTTTGGAAGCCGCCGTTCTTCCCCGAGCTGGCGTTTTGCAGTTGGCAAGGAGCACCTGCTTTCTCTCAACGGCCGTCCGTCTTCTTGTCTTCCCCTTTCCAACAGAGTGAATACATTTCTTTTCTGCTGCGCGTGCCAACATACCTCGAATTTGCTGGCAGCGGGGGCTTCTCGTGTGTTGGTTTTGGCACCTTTTGCAGTTTGTCATATTTCTCTTCCATCTGGGCTAGAAACATGCCAACCAGGATTTCTCCAGATTTTTTTAACCCTGGGCTGTGACCCAAGGGAGTATGTACCCAGATCCCCTGGGTCTCAAATCCCATCACCACCTCATGCCTGCCTCCCCATCCCCCAACACGCACATACCTCTCACTGGGCAGCATTGGTCCCTGAGGCATAGTCCCAGCTTGTATGACCCTCAAACTTAGTGCTCAGAGACCAGGTTATTACAAAGGGACGTTTGAGCTTCCATTGAAAAATTGGTAATATATATTCTAGGCAGCAATAAGGACAGGCTGTGAAAATTCTTTCAGTCGGACTTTTTCTTTTAAGAAGTTTCGGGTTTAGCACACTCGCGGACAGTGGAAGTCGGGAGAGGGGGATGCTGTGAAATGGGAAAGCCAGGCTGGAGAGGTGGGAGGGTGGCATGTGGAACCCACAGCCATGCGTCCAGAGGACATCAGTGACCAGTTCCTGGTAGGTGCTCCCGGATTCCCTGTTGCGTAGGCGACTGGACAATTGTAGGAGCAAGCAATATCTAGCACCATTCCACTTCCTTCTCTTAGAGGGATTCTTTAGCAAATGTGAATCCTGAGTCCCACTAAGTCTACCCCATTAAACTTCAAGGGCCTTAACCACCCCCTTCACCTGCCACAGCTGGAATTCCTGACCTCAGCACCTACCACCGGGCTCCCTCAGATCCCCTGGGCTCCAGACCCTGCCTCTCCAGTCCACTCTGCATACCACAGCCATAGTCTAGCCTTCTCAACACAAAGCTGCTAAATGTGGGATCCCAGATAGACCCTGGGACAGAGGAAGGATATGAATAGGAAACCTGCGGAAATCCGAAGAGAGTCTTAAATCCAGTGAATAGTAATGTATCAATGTTAATCTCGCAGTGTTGACAAATGTTACCATATGTATGTAAAGATGTTCGCAACAAGGGAAGCTGGGTGAAAGGTATACTGCACTCACTCTATGATTTCAACAATTTTTCTCTGAATCTGAAATTATTCTTACAACAAAAAAGATATAAATATTTTTCAAAGCAAATCTGACCATGTCACCCTCCTGCTCAAAACTAGGGTGACCAGCTATCCCAGTCTGCCCAGGATGGGGCAGTTTCTGGAATGCAGGATTTCACTGTTGCGAGAAAGACCCCAGGCAAGCCAGGACTGTTGGTCACCCTGAACCCTCCAATGCCTCCTCATGGGGTAAAGATAGAGTCCAAATCCCTTACTGGTCACCTTCCATGGCCTGCGACCCACCTGCACCTCTAACGATAGAGCTCCCTGTAACCCTGCACTCCGCTGTGCGCGCTGGTCACAGGTGCCCAGCTGCCTGCCACCGTGCCTTGGTTCACACTGTCTCCTTGGCCTGTAGGGCTTTCCCATCCCCCTCATCCCGGTGGCCAACACACAGTGCTCCTTTCAGGTGCAGCTCCTGATAAAACCTTTTTCTCTATCCAAAGGACTTGAACACTTTTGTCCACACACAAAACACGCCAAAAAAGCTACTTACAGCAACTTTATTCATAATTGCTAAAACTTGGAAGCAAGCAAGCTGTCCTTCAAGAGATGAATGAATAAATAAATTGTGATACATCCAGACAATGGAAAATATTACTCAGTACTTTAAAAATGAGCTATCAAGGGATGCATGGGTTGCTCAGTTGGTTAAGCATCTGCCTTTGGCTCAGGTCATAATCCCAGGGTCCTGGGATGAGCCCCGCGTCCGTGGTCGGGCTCCCCGCTCAGTGAGGAGCCTGCTTTTCCCTCTCCCTCTGCCCCTCCTCCTGCTCATGCTCTCTCTCTGGTGCTCGCTCTCTCTCATAAAAATAAATAAATAAACAAATAAAGCTTTAAATATAAATAAATAAGTAATCTTAAAAAAAAACAAAATAAAATAAATTAAATAAAAATGACCTATCAAGCCGTGAAAAGATAGGGAGGAAACCTAACTGCATGTTCCTAAGTGAATGAAACCAATCTGGAAAAGGCCACAGACTGTACGATTCCAACTGTTATGACATTCTGGAAAAGGCAAAACAGTGGAGCCAGTAAGAAGATCAGTGGTTGTCAGGGGTTGTAGGGAGGAGAGGGCTGAACAGGTGGAGCTCAGAGGGGTTTCAGGGCAGCCACGCTATCGTGCATGGCGCACTGTAATGGCAGAAATATGTCATTGCATATTTTCAAAACCTGTAGAAAGTACAACACCGAGTGTGACCCACCCCCTCATGTGAACTCAGGTCTCTGGGTGCTACTTGATGTGTCAGTGCAGCTTCATTCATCGTAACCACCGTGTCCCTCTGGTACAGGAAGATTGAAGAGGTTGTGCGTGCGTGGGGCTAGGGATCTATGGAAAAGCTCTGTACCTTCCTTTCGGTTTTGTTGTGAACTAAACACTGTGGTCTAGAAGAGTCTATTAAAAAAAGAGAGAAAGAAAGAAAGAAAGAAAGAAAGAAAGAAAGAAAGAAAGAAGAAAAACAACAAGGCTTTCTCCACACATCTGTGCCACTTCCTCCCAGAGAGCTTGCCCTGCGCTTATCTGCTTCCCCAGCCCCTCCCTTTGTCTATGGAGCCTCTGGTTCCTGTGCTCAGCTGCTCCCACTCCACGAGAGGCCCAGACACCAGGGGTCACATCTCATTCATTCCTATGTTCACGGAGCCCAGCACACTTTTGGCTCCTTGTACCTTCATATGTTAGTTTGATGAGTCAATATTATTGATGATCTCCCTCCTCGAAGTTTCTGTTCTCCATCTCTGATGCTCTGGTCCCTTCAGCCCATACACAAGTCAAAAGAGATCTCTTGCTCTGGTGTCCTATATATTTATTGCTGTATTTCCTTGCCATCACACAGGTGACGATCTCATGGGGATACCCCCTGTATTGTGTGCTTTCCCTCATGATCCATTCTTGACTGTCTGCCCTCTGTCTTGTGTTCAGCTGAAGCGCTGTTGGGCATGGCTTACACTGTCCTCCCTTGGTCCCCAGCCTCAGTCCTGACATCCTAGTTTACTTCCCATCTCCTCGGCTTCACTGGCTGAGCTTTCTTGCCACTTGGGACCTCACCTTACTCTTGAACCTGGGCAAGAATTCCTGATACAGTCCTCCTCTGCCTTCCAGGGCCCTGTAGCAAACACCACCACCGCCACCACCCTTCCTGGGAGGCTGACAGTTAGTGCAGCCCTAGAAGCAGGCTCCTCCGGGCTGCTCAACCCTGAGCAACCTGTGACTTCTCCCACCAAGGACTCCTCAGATCCCAATTTAGCAAAGCAGGCCCATTTCCAGGCTTCTTACTCATCTCCATAGGACTAGATGCTGTGGTCGCTCTTCTGGCTTGGCTCTGTGATAAGGGAACCATGGAGCAATATGTGAGAAGGACTTCTTTGAGTGGTATTTAGGGGTATCTGGGACAGAGTAAGGATTACTTCCTTCTCACAAGGCAGCCCAGCTCTATGGACAGAGAGTAGACTAAGAAAAAAGGTCCCAGCCTGCCCCAGAAACCCTCCCTCCTTATTCAATTGCCTTGTCAGAATGCATCAACATTTAAAGAGCGCATAGCCTTGAGCCCTTTCACCCAGCAATTCCAATTCTCGAATTCTACTCCCTAGAAATACTCATGCATGTGCCTCAAGATTTACGTACAAGAATATTCTGTGATATGTATATTATTATATTGGGAATAATCTACAAGTCCATCAGTAAAGAAATAGTTCTATAAGTTGAGGTAAATTCATGCAGTAGAATACTGAGCAGCCATTAAAACAATGAGGTAGACCTCATGTCTTAACAGGAAGAGATCTCCAACATATAATCTACGTCAGGCTTTGGCAAACTGAATCCCATAAGCCAAAACAACCTCCTGTCTGTGTTTGTCATGCCTCCAAGCTAAGAATGGTTTTTAGATTTTTAAATGGTTGAAATAAAATTAAAAAAAGAGTAATATTTGGGGATGCATGAAAATTAGAGAAAATTCAAATTTCAGTGTTTACAAATAAAGTTTGATTGGAACACAGCCACGCCCACTCATTTATATATTGCTTGTGGCTTCTTTCTTGATACAATGGTCGCAGAGACCATATGGTTCATTGAGCCAAAACTATTATCTGGCCTTTGACAGACAAATTTTGCTGACCCTAAGCAAGAGGAGCAGGATTGGAGAAAGAAGGATGGATAAAGAGAGATTATATGATTTATTACTCATCCTGTATTTAATTTTTTACTGAATATATGTGTATATCCATATAAGGCATATTCTTGTTATTTGCAGCAGTTATGTTCTATAAAGTGACCACAAACACTGAATTAGCCAACACTGTACCATTGCTTCTAGTGGAAACACAAAGCTAGGTTCCTTCGAGCCTTTGGTCATATTTTCATCAAGCCATCGATATCTAGCCTTGGTTTATAAGTGTTTCTGTTTAAAGACACCTCATTTAATACGTATCATTGATTCATAACATTGGCCTCACAGCCAACAGCCCCACAACTCGTACCCAGTGAATCTCATCTAACACACATACTTTTTCTGCAAGGCACAGCACAGCCTTCTTTGGCTTGGGCACACACACGGCTTTTCAGCACTATACCTGGGGAACATTTTAAACAATAAAATCACCACCAACAACAAAAAAAGCAAAACATGGTGCTAAATAGATCGGGACAAGGATTCTTGTTTATAGTCTGAGAGCTGAAACAAGCATTGACCTTGAGGGGGAATATGCGCTTTGGGTGATCCCAAATTTTTGCCCTCCTGCCCATGTCCACAAATGGCTGTGAAAGCACCAGCTGTATTGATTTGGGGGCTACAAATAAATGTTCGTGAGCGGACAAATTCACAACTATGGAATTGGTGAATAATGATGATCAAAGATATATACACAAATACATTATTTTGGTACTTAATAAAAAACATGTTTGATAATGATGTACTGTATAGTGACTAACATAACATTAAAAAAATACATATGTTTGATGTTTGCCCTTGACCACAGAGTTGCCCCCAAGTCTACCTTTAAGACAGCAAGCAGACAGTCTCTAACCATGTCTGTGATGGGTAGAGATGCTCGTTTTTACATAAATAAGCCAAGCTTTCACCAGGACCCCCAACTGAGCAGAGGCAGCACAAAGCAGAGAATAGGTTTGTTGTTTTATAGTTATTTCCTTTTGTTAAAGAACTGACTTCTTAGGGATCCACGAACAGCTTTCTGGGGACCACAAGGCCATCATCAATGCTCAGGAACAGTGGCAGCACAGTCAGGCTGCCAGAGGCCTGTGGTAAAGAGTTTGCCTCTCCTCACCTTGACTTCCATTTCACCATTCACTCATTTACTCACCCCATTCTTGCATACAGTAGACACATTTCTGCCCTCCTAGCATTCACTCCATGCACCTTTATCCAGGGCAGAGCTGAAAGGCACAGCTTCTTGCTGTGTTTTGTTCTTTCCTCCCTTGGCATCCCAGCCTTCCAGGACCCAGCTGGGGTGTTCAAAACCACTATTTAACCAGCATGTCAGGAATTTGCTCCTCCACAGACATCCTGGTTGGCTACCTCATGAGAGTCCCCTGGCAGTGAAGGGAGCATGAACAGGATCCTGGGTGGGGGTGTTGTGAGCTCCCCACTCTCCCACACCAGCTTCCCAACCTCCTCCCAGAGTGGCCACCCCAGCGGACCCACTGCAGCCAGACACAGCCCCACGGGAAGGAGCACTAAGGAGCACAGAGGCAAAAGGGAGTCTGCAGGCGCTACTGGAAAGTGGGTGCATGATTCAAACATCATTGCTTCCAGGTGGAAGAGCCACTTGAAACTCTTCTCCTAGAATGAAAAAATGTAAATTCAGCCCTACACATGGCACTGAATGATGCATATTTGCCTATTGTTTAATGGGTTTTCTATCTTTGACTGGTCCTCCCACTAGCCTCAGAGTCCTGTGAGTAGAACTGTGTCCTTCCCCCCCCACACTGCCACAGAGCTTACAGAAGGGCTGAAAGGGACAGGGGATCAGAGCTCGTCAAAGGATGCCAGCCAGAACGGAGTTCTGGGCAACAAAACAGGAAGGCTCACGTTAAACGAATTCTCAGCCTGCCCTGAAGATACTGAAGGAATACTCAGACAATCCGGGTTAGAAATGAGAGGTCCAGTCCTCAGAGAGTGCTGGACACCCCAATGCTAGGGCTGGCACAAAGCTCTGTTGCCATCTTGTGGTGAGCAGAGGTGGGCCTCGGAGCCTCCCTGACTTCGCCAGGCGTTTCACAACTTAACAAGCTCCCAGGGGAACTCCCACATGTTTCTGGAAAGGCAGTCCCTCCCTCAGGCTTCAGCTGCCCAACACAGCCTGCGGAGTGAGGGCCCTGGACCAGGTTCCCCTGGAGACCGGCAGTGCAGCTGGAGGAATCTCCTCTCTGGGCCCGAGACTCCCCTCCGTGAGACCTCAGCTTGTCCTGGAGCACAAGCCCCTGTGCTACCACTGAGGCAGTCGCTGTTTGCGCAAGGCACCGTGGGAAACCCGGAAAGCTACGCGAGCGGCTTCTCCCCTCATATCACCACATGAGGGCTGCTGAGACTGCACCCCTCAGGGGCCTGAGGCTGTCAGGGCCCCGCTGCTCTTCCTTTGAGATGTTCCCACAGGCAGTGCCTCTCCGTAGGGAAGGGTCTTTCCTGCGCTTGCCCTCCAGGCCCAAAGGTGGAATACAATATCTCAGTTACAGTGGCCTAAGAGAACAGAAGAGGCCAGAGAGGCCATGGAGGGAATGTGCGCATGCGTGCATGTCCGTGCATGTATGTGCGCGCGTGCGTGCATGTGTGCGTCCATGCCTACATGTCTACTTAGGCGTGTGATACATGTTTCAGTGTCTGTCTCCTGTGAGAAGACACGACCTGGAGGAAGAGGGAGAGGCACAGAGGAGTATCCTGATCTGCTGGCATATGGGAGGAGAGAAATGCTGGCTTCTGTTCCATGAAAATCAAGGCTGCGCCCGCAGGAAGTATCAAATCCAACTTCCCAGGGGCTGCCCTAAGACTAGGCGTCACAGCCTTCGCTCCCGTGACTTCAGCTCTCGGTGAGACTTGAACCACCTATGACAGCGGTGGCAGAGGGTCCTACTCTGGGCATGGAAGACCACCTGTGTCTTCAGGGACCCCACAACAGACCCCGCTCCTCACTCCCTGGAATACCCCTCTTCAATCCCTGTCTCCAGTGTCGCTGTATGTGGGACCCAGCCAGCAGGCTCCATCCCCATCCCTGTCCACACCGACAGGCTCACAGTGAGCCTTAATCCCTGGGACTGGCTCTAACCAGCCATGCCTAGGTTCCTAGAAAGAGGTGGGCTCCCACTTGCGATCAGATACCATCAAACTTTTGATCCAGGAGGGCCAGTCGCCAGTGTGGTAAGCAGGGCAGTGACTGACAACTCTGGGGAAGTTTGTTTTTTACGCTCTCCAGAGGGAATGTTGCCAAGACCAGCCAGGACTGGGGTGGATGGGGTAACAGGGAGAGAGTACCAGGGGGCTGGGTTGTCACCATTCCACTCTGGGGGAAATCAAGCCCCAATCTGGGCCACCGAGCAGATCTCTAAGAGCACTGGAGTTCATACTTGAAACTTAGGTACACTTTGCAAAGGATGATAAGGCAGTATTACTGTGTCCATTTTACATGAGAGGAAACTGAGCCATAAGGTTGTTAATCTGTGAAGTTTGTGGTTCCAGTAGGAATAGCACTCATATACATATATTTTATACTTTACATTGTATACTATATAAAGTATATAGATATACTTTTGATACGTACTTCACAATTTTACTTTCCTGTTATTTTTCTTGACCCCAGAAGGGTCTTTGAGGCAGAAAGACCAGACTGATGGTTTCTCAGCCCACAGCAGAGCTCTGCTAAAACAGGGCTCCTGCATTTCTGTCTGGGAACACTGTTGGTTGCTGAACTGCTTTCATTTCTAACCCTCCCTTGCCTTCCTTGCAAAGTCTGCCCCCCACTCTATAATACCTGTGTCTCAGGGGAACCTGATCCCGACAGTTAGGGTGACTCAAATCTCCTTGTTTTTGTTGAGTTCAGAACTCTGGTGTAGACCAGTCAGCCCAGGATGTCAGCCTCGTGACTGCTATTAATCCAGGCGGTGGCTTAAATTGACCTGTTCAGACCAAAGGGGAAAACATCCCCTCACTTTCTCTCTGGACATGACCATAGAAGCAAGTGACAGAGATGCTGGTGGCAGCCATCTTTTAGCCACAAAGAAATCAGCCTAAGGAAAAGAATTAGAAGAGGGCAGAGAGACAGAATTACAGGAAAACAAAGTTATCACCCTGATCATATCCTACCTGAATCCCCTGATTCTCGACTCTTGTTAGCTCATATAGTAAACTTCCTATTGTTTTAGTCAGTTTGCATTACCTTTCTCTTCCTTATATACAGAAGCATCCTAATGGGCAGGTCTGGACAGACACACTTTCCCCGACTTTAGCTGTTAGACTTCTCCTTGCCTTCCTCTTGTCCCTGTCAAAGCCAAGTCAGCACACACTGAAAGGGCCAGGGCAGACTAAATGCGTCTTCTGGACACCACAAATGTCTTTGTGGTATCTTGAGACTCTAAAAACTGTGCCGGGTGCGGTGGCCTAGCTCAGTCCTGCTTCCCATTAGGATAAACACATCCCTCATTGTAACAACTCATGCACAGCTCCAGAAATAGCCTTCCCACCAGAGAAAATACACTTTATTTGACAGGCTTCCACAGCCATATCATTATCATCTAATCTCTTTTATCCACCCCTTTCCCCCGCCTGGAACTCAAATTGCATCTTTAAAATGTCTAAACAGCAGTTTGGTGATCTTCAGTGATGCTATACTTGATACTGAGCTGGGAAAATCAATGTCCAAGGCCCAACTTCAGAGAAGTCTGGGTGAAGGGTGGGACAGATGATTTATATTCAATTATTTTTCAGTGGAAAAAGATGAATTTTTTAAAACTGACAACAGATTAAATGTCTGTGTCTCAAAGTCCAGTTTTCTGCTTCCGAATCAATGACCTCAACCCCACAGACCTCACCTGAATACCTGTGTGTAATTTTCCTCCCTGGTTACGGGGCGGTGACTCTTACTGCTGGCTTCCATCTCACAGGGCTGCCACAACCGTGTATGCGTGTGGATGCCCCAGGAGCTCCAGGAGAAGTCAGGCAAGATGCTAAGAGACCCCGGCAACAAACAAATGACCCCATCTGAAAATGCCAACTGGTGGGGCACCTGGGTGGTTCCGGCAGTTAAGTGTCTGACTCTTGATTTCGGCTCAGGGCATGATCTCAGGGTCGTAGGGTCAAGCCCCATGTCAGGTTCCACACTTAGTGAGGAGTCTGCTTGAGACTCTCTCGCCTTCTCCTTCTGCCCCTCCTCGCTGTGTGTGTTCTCTCTCTCTCAAAATAAATAAATAAATCTTTAAAAAAGCCAACTGGTAAGGGAGAGCATCAGAACCATTCCCATGGCGACTGCTTGGTGTTGTCAAAGATAGTCTCAGAGTTAACCAGAGGAAGCTTTCCAGAAGAATGTGGAGACATCTGGGCCAGCTGTTTTGGAGACGGGCAGAAGTGGGAGCAGGCGAGAGTTTGTCTCCTGAGCCAGGCCCACCTCCTCCGGTCTCCGTGCCCTGCCTGGATGGAGCTATCACTCCTCCTCCTTCCCCTTTCAGAAAACCTTCTCCAGATCCTCCCTGGACCCGAGTGACAGGCTCCAGCTCCAAGTGCTGAGGGGAAGGCCAGGGAGGCAGTCAGGGTGTAGGAGTGGGGGCAGCTTCCTAAAAGGAAGTACAGCCTTCTTTCGGCCAAGTCCATTACAAGAGCAGCCTGGAGGACTCGGTGGGAGAGGGCAGCGTGGGCCTCTCAGCCCTGAACACCTACCTCTGACCAGCCACTGTGCTCACGTAATCTCACAGCCTCACAAGAACTGCACATCACGGAGACCATCGGCCCCAATGTGTAGATGTGGAAACTGAGAGAGGTCAAGGAACGGTCTTAGAATCACACTGCTCGTAAACTGGCCAGTAGAACTTAAGTCTAGGTCTTCTTGCCACTCAAGACCTGGCTTGTTTCCTACCCCGCTTGGCTGCTTATGTGAGGGGGGCTCTGACTTCCTTCACTGCCTCTTAAACTGACCTGGGGAAGCACAGAACCACTCCCTTTGCTGGAGCCCACACTCTGCAGGCTTGGGCAGGGGCTGGTAGTTGCAGGACTAAACATCAGTCTTTTCTCTTCCTGCACGTTGCCCCCAATCAGTGCTGGGCAGCATTGGCCATCCCAGAAGATAGGCAATATGGAACTTTCAGGAAGTTCACAAAGTGGTCAGTTCACAGGGCCCGCCAGATTCTCACATTTCTCCTGCCATTGCTCCTTCAGGGGTGGCAACCAGCACTTCCTCATACCTTCTGCCAGACCCTCCATGCTTCTCCTTGTCTCTGCAAATTTCTTCCTGCCCTCTTCTTCCCTGGACCCCCACCCTCCCAAGACAGACACATGCACACATACACACATGTACACACTTATGCACACATACAACAACCACTTTCTCTCAAGATCAAAATATATGCATTTATATAATCATGTTATCTTCTAGATTTCTGGAGTATTGCAAAAAAAAGTTGGGGCACTTGGGGGGCTCAGTTAAGCATCGACTCTTGGTTTCGGCTCAAGTCATGATCTCAGGGTGGTGAGATCAAGCCCTAGGCTCTGCTCAGCAGGGAGTCTGTTTGGGACTTTCTCTCTCTCTCTCTCTTTCTCTCTCTCTCTGCCCCTCCCCTGCTCGCGCGCTCTCTCTCTCTCTCTCTCAAATAAATAAGTAATCTTTCTTTTTTAAAAGGGTCATTATCCCTACACTTTTGAGGAAAATGCCAATTATCAAGATGAAGCAACGGAAAGCGAGCAGATCTGTTTCTAATGAAGAAGGTTTGGGGAAAGGCAGCTTTTCCCCGGGCAAGTGTGTGTCGGGGCGGCTTCCGTTTGTGCGAGTAGAGGGTGGGGCGCTGTCCTGCTTGAGAGTGTGCCCTCATGCAGCTCCGTGTGCCTGAGCGTGTGTGCTGAGATCCAGAAGCATCAGAGCCCCTTGGCCGGTCAGATTCAGGCAGCAGGAAATCTGCACTTAATTGCAGATGTTGTAAAAATCATCACACAGAAGAGCAGGCTAGCGTGGCATCCATGTGCCCTTGACTTAGTGCTTGAGTGTGAGACATCTTTTTACCGAAATACTTACAAAGCTGTAAAATGTAAGTTAAAATTTCTTCAAGAACGTGTCTTCTCTCGTTAGGATGATTTTTTTTTTCCTCTGAGGGTGTTCCCAGGCTTTTCCGGGAAAAGGAGATGGTGGGGGTGGACATGGGGGATTTGTAGGGTGAAGAGCCGGCCAGGGAGGCCGACTTAGATCTGTCTTAAGGATGTCTTTGTTTTTAATTATGCGTGTCTTGAGCTGCAGTGAAATCAGCTTCTCTCCTTTTCTCTACCTCCCCGACGGTGGCCTTTCCTCATTTGAAGATTATTTATTGCTTCTCAACCACCTTTCATGCTGTTAAATGATTCTCCATGCTCTGTGAGGAACACAGCCCAGCGGGGTTTTATTTTATGTCCCTGAATGCCGACCTGTCCTCCCACCTCGTCCCAGAGAGCATTTTGGGCTGGATGTCTGCACCGTTCTTTCCTCTCCTGGGACAGCTCCGTGTCTCAGCCTGGCCGGGGACAGGCCCCCGAGTCCACTAGTCACAGGGCTGCCTCTGGGCCTGCCCGGCTATATTTTCAAAAGACGGAAGAAAGCTAACTGCTTCTAGAAGCTTGCCGAGAAGGAGCTCAGTCTGAAATGCTTTTCGTCCAACTCCTCCACCCCCTCCCCCCAGGACATCCAGTATGTGGGCACCTCTCCTGGATTTTAAAATGCAGATTTAGCCTAAGTGGGTTAATGCCAACCCCCCTGGCTCCCCACCTGGGTCCAAAATAAATTCACACCTCCTCATTTCTGTCCTATTAATCAGTCAGTCTGAGGGAAAACAAGCCAGCCAAGCTCAGCCAGTTGGACGAGTCACAGAATACATGTTTTCAGATATTTTTAAATTAATTTTATTTCCTGCTCATATTTTTAATTTCACTTCCGTTACCAGAATGCAACTGCGTTGTAGCCCTTGTAAGGAAAACTGCAGATTCTATAGTTAGACTCTCCCCACTCCCCCCCAGACTCCAGACTCTATCTGCAGACTCTGCATTG
Source organism: Martes martes (assembly GCF_963455335.1). Classification (NCBI taxonomy): domain Eukaryota; kingdom Metazoa; phylum Chordata; class Mammalia; order Carnivora; family Mustelidae; genus Martes; species Martes martes. The sequence continues at coordinate 90,586,179 of NC_137893.1, read as the reverse complement.
CCCTCCCTCCAAGGCTGTGGCCCTGGGGAGGGCAAACCCCAGTCCCTCTCCTCCTTTAGGTTCTGACTTTCAGCTCCTGCTGTGTCCCTTGCTGGGCCCTAACTCTCACTTCCTGGCCCAGTTTGAGCAATACCCCAGGGGCTCTGAGACCAGGGCATACTCCCCAGCTTTAGGGGCAGAGGCACCCAGATGTCAGCCTTGTTCCCCTGTACCCCAGGCCTCCTCCTCCTCCTTGCTCTTCCTCTCTCCACACGCTGCCCTCCAATCTGCCTCCTCCTTCCACTCCTAAACTTCTTTAGAAAAACAAAAAGCCTCCCTGCTTAAGTGAAATCATATGATACTTGTCTTTGTCGAACTCTTTTCATTTAGTATAATACCCTCCAGGTCCATCCATGTTATGGCAAAAAAAAAAAAAAAAAAAAAAGATCTCGTTCTTTTTATGGCTGTGTAATAGTCCACAGCGTACATGTCTCACATCTTCTTTATCCATTCATCACAAACAAACAAACAGAAACAGACTCTTACATACATAGAGCAAATTGACGGTTGCCAGAGGGAAGATGGGTGAGGGGATGGATGAAATAGGTGAAAGGGATTAAAAGGTACAAACTTCCAGTTTAAAATAAATAAAGCACAGAGATGGAAAGTACAGCATAGAGAATATAGTCAGTAATATTCTAACAGTAGATGGTGACAGGCGGTAACTACATCATGATGAACATTGAGTAACGTGTAGAATTGTCAAATCAGTGTGTTGTACTCCTGAAACTAATCTAACATTTTATGTTGTGATTCAGTTGGGGAAAAAAACGCCTAGGGTGCCTGAGCGGCTCAGTCAGTTAAGTTAAGTGGCTCAGTCAGTTAAGCTTCCATCTTCCCCTCAGGTCATGATCCCAAGCATCCTGGGATCGAGTCCCACATTGGGCTCCCTGCTCGGGGGAGTCTGCTTCTCCCTCTCCCTCTGCCATTCCCCTCATTTGTGTTTTCTGGCTCTCTCTACCTCTCTGTCAAATAGATAAATTTTAAAAATCTAAAAAAAATAAATAAATAAAAACCTAAAGAGTAGTCAAAATGTTTAAGAGAAATTTTTAAATGCTCTGTACATACATAGACCACAACAACAGCAAACAACAGCAAACTCTCACTAGAGCTTACCATCCTATCCTTACTATCCTAAGCCCCTTACATGGATTCATTCATTTACTGTTCACAACAACCCTGTGAGGTGGGTACCATCATCACCCCATTATGTGGGGGACTGAAGCACAGAGAGACTGCCTGGTGTCACCCGGCCAGGATGGGGGAGGGCTGGGATTCGAACACAGGCAGCTCCTAACAATTGCATTATTCTACCTTTTTAATATGAAATTGTCTCCAATGGGCGAAGAGTAGATTTTGTCACTTTTACTAGTACATTAGTATTTCATTTATATAAAAGTCAGGGGTACCTGAGTGGCTTAGTCAGTTAAGCATCCCAACTCTTGATTTTTGGCTCAGGTCATGATCTCAGGGTCCTGGGATCAAACCCAGCATCAGGCTCCAGGCTGCTTAAGATTCCCTCTCTGTCCCTCTCCCTTTCCTACCCACGCACATGCTCCCTCCTTCTGTCTCTCAAAATGATAATAATAAATAAAAATGAAGAGGTCAATCTCAACCATTCAGGCCTCAATCGAGAACTGAAAACGTTAAGTAAAGGAGGTCTTTGAGGGACTAAAGAATATGTTACAAAATTCAAACCCAAAGTCTCCTGAGGAAAGCCCCTCATGCCTTCCTGTAAGATCACAGGACCAAGTAACTTCTACTTTACTCACAGTTCTAACAGGCTTGGTGAGTGTTTTTCCAGCCACAGTGTATTAGGAACAATTAATTGGAAAGAAGGGAATATCAGCCCTACAGGGAGCATCCCATACCAGCATATTACAGCAGACGGTGTAGAGGAGGTTGGCGATGAATTTAAAATTAACATCAGAAAAATAAATAAATAAAATTAACATAGGGAAATGCTTATGTTATAATTACAGCTAAAAATAAGCAAGGCACAAAATTCTATCTATGGTATGACTTTCACATCTAAAACAAGCAAACAGAACTCAAAACTATGAAAAAAAGAGATAAAGTAGGAAGAGACCAAAACGCGGTTTTCCTCTGATCCCGGGGGACATTCTCTTTCTTACTACATTTGTGGAGTTTCTTGTCTTTTTCCAATTTTTCTGTAATCAGAGTGCAGTCCTCCAATAATGACAAACTCCCAATGAACTTTAAGAGAGAGAAACAAGAAAAGAGGAAGGGAGAGAGAAAGAAAAGGAAGGCAGGGAGAGAAGGCACCCCCAGGCAGGTGCAAGCCACAGGACTGGAAATGAGGGAGAGGAAGAGAAACCATGTCATTCACATGCAAGAATTGGAAGCCTGCCAGTTTAGGAGCCACTTCCTGGAAGGGCAAACTGCTCGCAGAAATCAATCGCCTTGACTCTATCACCACCTAATCATTGGCCGTTACAATAATAGTTACTCTGAACTAAAGCACTTACCCATCTCCAGGCGAGCACCTCACTCCCAAACTCACTGGGTCTCAAATTGGCCATGGGAGGGAGGTATCTATTGCTCATTGTACCTGTGAAAAGCTACGGGAGGTCAACGGACATCCATTAGGATGAAGGTTTGATTGTGTTCATGACACCCCACTAGAAAGAAACCAGAAGCAAGAATCCAAAAGCAGACATATTCCCACGGAGTATCTCATACAAATGAGAGTCTTTGACTATTGAAAGGTGATTTTCAAGTGTAGAGAATGCCTACATGGACACCTTGAAGTGCTGGATGGCGAGATCTGAGAAATTACATGTTCAGTGTGCTAGGAGTGCCCCCAAGCACCCCGAAGAGGTGTGTTCCCGTCTGCGTGGAGGGTGCCCCAAATTGCCCCAACACGGGGTTTGGTGCAGGGGAAACACGCCACACCAGGTCTACCGCAAGGCAAGAAGGGGCGAGGTGAGGAGGGAAGGGCTGGACATGCGGGCCCCCAGGGCTGCCACCCAGCCCCAGCTACCGGGGGAGCCTCCTGCAATGACATCCAAGGCCTCTGTGAGCACGTCAGTGGTGTCAGGAAGGCTGCTAATGCCCTTAAGTGAGCTCTGCCCCAAGCATAGTGTTAAGGAAGTGGAACCCGGGAGGGAAAGGTTGTGATGAGGGCAGAAGTGGGCGGGTCACAGAGGAACGGACATATCACATCTTTTCCTCTGAGACACAGTTAATTTAAAATCAAGGTGTTTTTACAGCATCCTAACATTGGAGCTCTGAAAGGTACTTTATCCCTCATCTAGTTTCTAGTTCGATTTCCTTATTTTACCCATAAGGAAAGCAGGTCCCAGAGAGGGGAATTAATTGACCTGGGATCACATTGCAAGTTCGTGCCCACGCCCGAACCAGAAACCACTTTCCCAACTTCTTGCTACCCCAGACGCAGTCTGACAGGGGGAACCTAAAGCTTCTCTTCAAAGCCGGCACTCAGCCAGGATCATGCTGTGTTCTCAGGGCAGTTTGTGAACCTTCTGTCAGAAGTGGGTTCCCAGGCCACACGCCCCAGTCCTCTCCAACTGGAAAGCTTGAGATAAGGGTCTCTCGCAAACGACCACCCCACAAAACCCCAACCGGAATGAGCCTCAGCCCTGGCCTAGCCCTACGCTGCACCCAACCCAAACACCAGTCTTTTCACTGAACCACAAAAGGAACTGAAGTCTTGCAGAAAAATTCCTAGTGAAGCGTTATGAACCAGAACCAAACGGATACGCTTTCAAAGCAGCCGAGGCAGAACAGAACCTGGCATCTCACAATGTTCTCTGACCTCTAGAAGTTTCAGCTCTTGGCCATTAGTGCGGTGTGGACAAAGAAGAGAGGGAGTATGGGTAGAAAGAAACTCTCTCCTGGTAGAGAGAAAGTAGAAGTTAGCGGTCAATTACCCCTGGATGGGCCCTTCCCTGTTGGAAGCCCCATCAGGGCATTTGAGACTCATGTGTATGGGGCGGGACAGAAACCTGAGCCATGTCCTCCCCCGCCTCAACAACAATGACCCCCTTGAGGCCCAGAGACCCCCTGACAAAGGTGAAGATTGAAGAAGGCAGAATGTCGATGTCTTGCGTGTTTTGTACAAGTACTTGTGTTACGGAGGTGGTATTGAGTTAGGAAGCCTGTATCTGACGAGCACAGCGTGAATTCTATTGGGCTTCTTAGCAGAGGGGTTGCATTTTAGGAATCTACCCATGGGCTCCATTCAGGACAAGGCAATCGCCCACAGACTGACATCTCCACACTTGTGTGGACTGGCGGGGAGGGCCCCTGGGGCAACGTATCATGTGCAGCCAGACTTCCATTCATCCTTCATTTTCCAACTCCCGTGTCCTCTCCACCGAACCACATGATTTCAGAGTAGAAACAATATCCCTCCTCTAAACTCTCACGTAAGTATTGCTCCACTTCTCCTATAAGATTGAATCATTTCTGCTTCTGATTATGGTTCTCTATGGTTGTGAGCAACTCGGGCAAGTTCTCCCATCCTACCTTCCCTTACTCCCTGACCCCCTCTCGCAGCACCCAAGAGTGTGGAGCCACACAGTCAGTGTCTCTGAATGAACAGATGAATTTCTAAGGTTGCTACCTCCTACGGGAAGGTTCCTAGCCTCCATGGGTGGGCTGGAGAGGAGCCATATACCATCTGAAATCACAAGCAGATCTGTGTAGAAAGCCCACATACACCTGCTCTGTGGGGGAGAGAGTGCCCAAGTCTCAGAGGGATCCAGGTCCCCAAATAGTTAAGAACCACAGCTCCAGGATTGTTGTAAGGACAAACCAGACAAGAGGGTGTCTGTTACAGAGCCTGGGAATCCATCTGGGGGAATGTCTTATGTTGAGCTCCTGGAAATTGGGGGGCCATGCTTCCACTCTCTCTCCACACAAAAGTAATGATGTTAATGGCCACCAAGATTTTTCCAGGACCTATGGGGCAGCAGGACCTGCTCCCGTGGTTGCTGCCTTACAGATGAAGAACCCAAGGCTCAAAGAGAAAGAAGTCACTGAGATCACAGAACTGGTAGGTACAGGGCTGGGTTCTGAACCCAGGCCTTCCTCCTCTGAGGTAGCTCATAGGACACATGCAAATAGGACTCCCAAGTACCACCCCTGGTGTGACAGGGACCTTCAATTTCAAAATCCCAAAGTCCTAGCTCTATAAAGTGTGTGTGTGTGTGTGTGTGTGTGTGTGTGTGTGAACAACGGATGGATGAAAGGATGTATCACCCTATGGAGAGAGAAGAAACCATTCACTAACTTCTTCCAAACGTTTTCCACCCAAACTCACAAGTGTGGCACAGACTGAATCAAATTGGTACACCCAGATTTCGAGAACAATAAGTTCATACAAGAAGAACATGTTCTCTGTTATGAGTTGAATCGTGTCCCCCGCCCCCTCAACAAAAAAAATGACAGTGAAGTCCAAACCTCCAGTACCTCAGAATGCAACCTTATTTGGAAATAAGGTTGCTGCAGATGTAACAGTGAGCACGATGTGAGGATGAGGGCAGGAAAACACCAACGATGACAGAGCACCAGAAGCTGGGAGAGAGGCTGGGGATAGGTTTCCCCTCACACCCTTCGGAAGGAAACAACACTGCCAACACCTTGATCAGACTTCTGGCCTCCAGAACTGGGAGACAATAAATTTCTGTGGTGGAAGCCACCCAGTCTCTGGTATTTTGTTGGCAGCCCTTGGAAACTAATAATGCTCTTTCTGCAAAAAGAAGAGAGAAGGTGTGAAAAGATGCATGTGCTCTGAACTCTAGTTCTGCCCCATGTGCCAAGTTCTAACCTTTTACTCCTTTATTCCCCCAAGAAAATGGAGACAAACAAGTCAGGCAGTAGCCACACGGAGGGAATGAGGGAAAGCTATTCACAATTGATTGAATTCTGCCAGGTAATATGGCTTGGTTTTCTCCAGACTTTTCTTTAATTGTGCAAACTTCTGAATTCAAAGCACTGTTCTCCAGAAACATGCCTGTTTATTTACTTGTTCACTTGCAAAGAATAATTAACCAAATCAGAAAGCCAAGGCTCTGAAAATCTGGTTGGAACTCACCTTCGCCCTGTTTCTGTCTTTACAACCGAGCAGCCCTCAGGCTTCAGCTGGGACTAGTGATAGGCTGGACCCTGTGCAATTGTCACTGAGGGGGAAGGAAAGAAGTCTGGGCATAGCCCCAAGCCACAGGGGGGCTACAGTCTGACCTAGGAAAGAAGACCGCACCAAGATGCGTGGTAAGGTCTGAGTCATGTTGACAGACAACGGTGCAGGAGAAGCCATCCAATGGCCAAAGGAAAGATACGACCACCAGATGAGTTGGGAAAAGAGAGGAAGTTTGTGGAAATTGACATGAGAACGGATACATTCAAGTGCTCACTAGTTTGAAATTCAGGTTTTGTCCAAGTCAAGGGGAACTTGAAACTCAAGTTTCCAGATCACATCTAAATTTAGAGCTGGAGCTTTCAGTGGGTTTGAAACCAGGCCAAATTGCCTATCTTTCAGGTTCAATTCTCTTGATGTATCTGAAGCCACAAACATGACATTTCTAAACTGAGGAACCAAAAGTCAAGGGAAGTCAGCTGGGTTGGGTCCCTTAATTATGGCTGGCGTCCCCGAGTCCTAAAAGAACAAGTCCGTCCCCTATTATAAGTGTAGAACCGGCCTATTGTCTTCACGTGGGTTTTCCACTCTGTTGTCACTACCCTGGGCTGGGGGTTATTGAGCACTTACTGCATGCGTTGCACAATCAGGAGAGCTTCCTGCCAGGCCTGTCTTGGTAACCTGCCCCGGCCTCCCCTCGGGGACTTAGCCCAGGGACTCAGTTGTGCACAGCTCCAAAGTAAACGAGCCCACCCTGCAAAGAAGAGCAACAGATAAGTCACATGGATGCAGAGACAGAAGGTACCAAAGGCAACAATTTCCACGCATTGTCTTCATTGCTGTCGATTTACCCCCAAAATGCTTAAAACCTAAGCAGTTGAAAGTGAAATCTGGCAATGGAGGACGTGCTCTTTGAAGGCTTCTCTACCTCTGACATTCTAATTCTCAGTCCCGGTGAGACCGACATGTCATCGAGGAACCCGCAGGCAAGCCAACTAAATTGTGGTGCTGGTGTGGGGAGGGGAGGGCCATGATTACAGCCCTGGCTCCAGGGACATCATCAGACATTTCAGAGGGTGGCTGTTCCTGCGGGTGCTTGTGTGTGGTGGCAGAAATCTTCCACCAGGTCCTCCCTGACCCACAGACATTGATGTCTAGGCCATATGAGATCTGGGCGGGGGTCCTCCAGAAAAATCCACCTAGGCTGGCCTGGGTCTCAGCACTGCTTCTCCCATGCCAGCATCCTTATGGGAAGCACAGCAAGCATTCAAGGGAAGTAGAAGAGAGAAGCTGGAAGATCTGACATAATGGAGCCAAACGGATTAAGGACCATGACCCGTTCCTCCGGGTGTGTTGCCAGCTGCTTCCTGGGGGAGCCCCAAGCTTAGGGTGCAGTCAGGGTCGCACCTCGATTTTGTCAGGACACTCAGGGACACACAGAACCTGGGGAATCAAGGCATAATCACTAACTTACAGGAGGGATGAAAGGGAATGCCGTGTGCCCTTTACATGTCAGGGGAACTGGTGTAGTCATCTAGAGGTCCACTCTAGAAAGTAAAACCCCAGTTCTCCAAGTGAGCAGAGGATAAAGAAAAGAAAATGGATTGCCTCAACTCTCTGAATCCTGATTTCCTCCTCTGTAGAGGGGTTGGATTTGATGGCTTCTAGAGTCTTTTCCATTCCCAGATTCCTATTCTAAGAAAACTAGTGCTTCTCTCTAGAACCAGATACCTGTTCTTGGGTACCACAGCTGCCTCAGATTCTGTCAGGAGGGAGATCCATATAAAATAAAGTAGCAGACTTACAAAATGGGCCAACCTTGTCAGGGTACCAACAGTCAAGAGCTCCATTCCAGTCACCACTGTTGCCTTCGATCACAGGCTCTTGGGTCTGACTTCTCCAAGACTGGATGACAGCTTTCCTTGCCCCCTATAGCAAGTGTAACAGTCTCATTTTCTTTTTCTTTCATTGAAGAATACTCGACATATAATATTGTCTTAGTTTCAGGTGTACAACATAGTCACATGGTATTTATATGCATTATGAAATGGTCACCATAATGAGTCTAGTTACCATCTGTCACCGTACGAAGTTGCTCCATGCTTGATCACATTCCCCACTTAAAACATCCCCGTGTCTTAAGTGAGTGCCTCTTAATTCCCTTTACCTATTTTGTCCATCCCTCCACCCCCTCAGTCTCACTTGAAAATGACTCAATTGAAATGGTTAGGAAGTCCAGCGAATATAAATCAAAATTTCAGTGTCTCATTAGTTCAAACTTCCATTTCTCCCCTCTGCTTTAGGGTCCCAGCAGAAACTCAGACAACAGGGACAGCACCATCTAGCACCCTCTTACATGTACAGAAAACACAGCTGGTTTAGAATTACGTTTTGTCATTTTTCACTGAGTTATGTGTAGTTGAAACAACCCCAAATCTCAGTGGCTTAAAGCAACAAGCATTACTTCTCACTCACATTTTATGCACCTGCAGGTGTGACTCTGATCCATGTGTCTTTATTCTGGGCCCAGAGTGAAGGGGAACCCCCCCGCCCCGATCTGGAACATGCCATTCTTGTGGCAGAAGGGAAGTCACCATGGCTTTTAAAGCTTCCAAGCAGATATGGTGTACACGCCTTCCTAACCACCATTGACCAAAGCAAGTTGCCTGGCCATGCCCAGCAGGAACAAAAAGTATATTCTTGGGGGCACTGTGAATCCCATGGCAAAAGGTAGGGATATACGGTCCTCTTATAAGCAAGGAGTAGATAAGGGGGAACAAAAAGATCATCCAGTGCAAGTAATTTTTCATCATTTCTAAAAAAATTCATCATTTGGGATGCCTGAGTGGCTCAGTGGTTAAGCAGCTGCCTTCGGCTCAGGTCATGATCCCAGCATCCTGGGATCGAGTCCCACATCGGGCTCCTTGCTTGGCGGGGGGCCTGCTTCTCCCTCTGCCTCTACCTGTGCCCGCTCTCTCTCTCTCTCCCTCTCTCTCTCTGACATATAAATAAATAAAATCTTTAAAAAAAATTCATCATTTCATTTGAGCCCATTTAGTATGCAATCAATTATGGTTTATCTTATAATCGTCATATTTTAGATTGTGTCTTCCTTCAAGATTTGCAGGTTATCCCAATCTTCAATTTATATCTAATGGTAGGTTATTCTCAAGACAGACAATTGCATACATTATATTGTAGTTTCTATTGCTATGAGAAGGTACATTTTCTCATCTCGTCCCCAAATTCTTGGACCTCAGTTCTGACCAACATTTACTTTAGGAAGGAAGAAGGAGTTAAAGGTCAGTGCCTTACTCACTGCCTGGCACATAGCATGTTCTCAACTAGTTGTGGAGTGAGGGAATGAGCAAATGAATGGGCTATGGTGACTATTGACTGTGTCCTTGGGGGCCCTGATGATTTCAGCAGGAAGAAAGGGTGTTCAGTGTTTGAACAAACTTCTTGGTTTGAAGGGGTTTAGAAGCTCTGGCAGAGAGGCTCTTAAGGCATCCTTTGTGATTCTGGCTTTCTGGTGTTCATGTCCTTGTGTGAGCCCCAGTCCTTGAGCTTGAGACCTGTGACTTGCTTCTAACCAATGGAATATGAAAAATGTCACAGATTATGTGAAATTACACGTATGTGATAATACGATTCTATACAATCATAACATCTACCTTGGTGGAATATCTCACTCCCTTGCTGGCTTGGAAGAAGCAAGGTGCCATGTCAGGGGTTGCCTTTGTTGGAAGGCCCATGTAACAAATTACTCAAGGATAGACTCCAGGAAGAAAGTGACACCTTCAGTCCTAAAGCTGCAAGGACCTGAATTCTGCTAACAAAAGTGATCCTTCCTCAGACGAACCTCTCATGAGACTAAGCCCCAACTGACACCTTCATTGTAAACTTGTGAGACCCGAATCAGAGGACCTAGCTAAGACATGCCCAGACTCCTGGCCCACAGAAATGGAGATAAGGAGAAGATTTTTCTAAGCCACTGAGCGTGTGGTGACTTGTTGTGAAGTAATAGAAAACTAAACACTTTAGCTCTATGAGATCTTCCCCACAAGTTGTAAGGAAAATGCAATCCACGTTGTACACCAGAAAACTGGGCTTGTGAGCCGCATTGACTTGCCCAAGCAAGACCACAGGGATTTTCTGATCCAATACTGGTTGGCCTGCAGGCAGCATTCTTAGCTGTAGTGTTCAGCTGACTGCACCCTAGAACAGAAGAGTTCACCTAAACTACCTCTGTCCAAGGCCCCGCCCTTTCTCAGGCCCAGAAGATTAAGTGGGAAACTACTAATTAACCATTCCCCAGAGCACAGGTTAATTGCCTAGTAGGGTTCAATAGTCAGCAGCTAAGGAGTTTTGTTCTACCACAATCTTCTAAATCACCCCAACAGATGAACCACAAATCACTCAGGATGACCCAATCCCTTCACTCAAAGCTCCCTTCTAGAAAATTTTGAGATGGTGTTCATATCAAAAGGGCCTCTGACAAAGGCCACCTGCCACAGAGTGAAGCACCCAGGAGAACGAGAACAAATTTGCTGCATAGCCACTGGCCATGGTGGAGAGAGGTGAGTTTCCATGTTCCCCTTTCAAGTAGGAGGGCCCCTTTTTAATGTAGAAGTTGTTGATAGGAGTGATGTCTTTTACATCTGTGATAGAGAACATTCCTAAAGATAAAAAACTATTAAAAATTCAGTAACATTTTTCAATTGATTTGCATTCGTTCCCTTTACAACATGACCTACATCCATTGTGTGTATAGGAGCACTACCAATATTTTTCTCACCTAGATTAAAACATGGGCTTGCTTATTTCATGGGCTCATTTGATGAACTCACTGGCACTGCTCTATAGATTTTGTCAACTTGAAATTCTGTTGAAACAATAAATTTCTACCTTAAGACTATAGATCGTAGAAACAATAAATTTCTACCTTAAGCTTATTTCAGAATTTAAATTTTGGTGCCCTCGTGTTCAAAACCAGGGTGTCACTTTATAATGGGAAGCCCAGCAGAAGCTTTGACATGCCCAAATGGTATAGAACAAGTAAGGTGCCTCATTGCAGATAAGAGAAAAGCCATAAGTTCATTTCCCAAAACTAGAAAGGAAATTGTTTTTCAACCAGTCACAAATGAAGTACTAACAATTAAAAAATAATACCAAATCCGTTATGCGTGCTTGTCAGTTGGGAAGCAGTAGCAGTTAAAAATTCAGATTTGGAGCTAGACTTTAGTTTGAATCCCAGCTCTGCCACTTACTAGCTCTCTGACCTTGGCAGTTTTCTTAGATTTTCTGAGCTCCAGTCTCTCACGTTGAGATGTATTTGTTTTCTGTTGCTGCCTAACAAATGACAACAAACAGAGGTCTTAAGAAACCCAGTCATTGTCTCACAGTTTCTGTAGGTCAGAATCTAGGCAGGCCTTCTCTTTAGGGTTTCCCAAGGTGTCAGCCAGTATGCCTTCTCATCTGAAGGCTCTGGGGAACATTCTGCTTCCAAGCTCATCCAAGTGTTGGCAGAATTCAGCTCCTAGCAGCTGTATGATTGAGGTCTTCTTTTTTTTTTTTTTTTTTTTTTTTTTTTTTTTTTGCTGGCTGTTGGACAGGACTGCTCTCGGCTCCTTGAGCCAGCCCTCGGCTCCTTGCCATGTGGCCCCCTCCATTGGCAGTTCACAACATGGCAGCTCACTTCATCAAGGCCAGCAGGAGAATCTCTCTCCCTCCCTGTCTGCTAAAATGAAGTCTTATATAACCTAATCATGTGATTAATGATTTCATAATCTTTGCCATATTATGTAACCTAATCACAGGAGTGACATTCATCATATTCACAGGTCCTGCCCACACTCATGAGGAGGGGATTATATAGGACATGTACACAGGGGCAGAACTCTTAGGAGCGATCTTAGAATTTTGCCACCAAAATTTAATATGGGATTAAATAAGACACTGTCTATAAAGTACTTACTTCAATGGCTGGCCTACAGGAAGCATCAGTCAGTGTTAGTCACAGTTCCCACCATTGATATGTCTGGTAGGCAGAATAATGACTCCCTCAAGAGGTCCATGGAACCTGTGAACATGTTATGGTGCCTGGCAAAAAGAACGAAGATTGCAGATGGAATCAAAGTTGTTAATCAGCTGACCTTACAACAGGGAGATTATCCTGGGTCAGTTCCTTATGTAATTCCAAGTGTCCTTCAAGGTAGAGGAGGAAGGCAGAAGAAAAGTCAGAACCAGAAAGACGGCAGCATGAAAAGACTTGGCTCCATGCTGCTGGCCTTTGAAGACAGAAGAAGAGGACCACGAGCCAAGGAATGTGGACAGCGGGGAATGTGGCCAAGCCGGAAGGGGCAAGGAATAGATTTTCCCCCAGAGCCGCCAGAAGGGAACCCAGCCCTGCACCACCTTGTTTGTAGCCCAGAGAGACCCATCCCAAACTTCAGACCTCCAGAAATTTAAGATAATAAATGCGTGTTCTTTTAAATTTGTCTTTGTGGCAGTTTGTTACAGCAGTCACAACAGACTAATACAATATGTTATATAATTCACTGGGGCTAAATAAAAAGATTAAAATGACAGCATTCAGAGTATATATTTATTCATTGGCCATTTATAAAAGCTGGCTGAGAAACTGTGGCATGGAGAATCTGAAAATGGAGTCTGAAAGACAGTCTTCCTGAGTCTACCTGCTTGGCCTGAGCATTTATGGTGTGAGGTGTATTGAATACAGAAGAGCAGGACGCTTCTAAAGGAGACTGACATGTCCCACAGAGAACAGGGCAGAAACTGGAGCTGAAAAGACAGTGGCTATGTGGAGACTGGGTGGGGTTAGGGGAAATATTTGATGGACTGTCTGTTGGATGAGACCTCAGAAATGTTGTATACAGTCCCAAGAGGAGATCTGCTGGGTGGAAGCTACTGGAACTCAGCACTCAACTCAGTATGAGTAATCGCTTCCTGAAAGGTGGTGACTATATCAGTTAGGAATAACAGAGACCAAAACCATGGGTTAAATAAGAGAGAAATGTCTTTTTGGTCTTGGTAAATACACTGAGGAGGAGAACCATCCAGCATTAGTCTGACTACTCCATAATGTCCTGGATCCAGGCTCCCTCTCCCTTGATGTGTTGCTTGCTCTAGGTTGGTGCTCTCACTCACATGGTCCAAGATAGAGAAACACCATGTCCACATCCCAGAGCAGGAAGGGGTAGGGGCACAGCCTATAAGTTCACATCCCAGAGATTACATACATCACTTCTTTTCCCACCCCAATGACAAGAACATGGTGATATGCCCTCACTTGGCTGCAAAGGACTCTGGGAAGCTCATTGATATTCTGGCTGGATTTGCAACCTGCTAAAAATTTGGAGGTTCTATTACCAGGGCAGAGGAGGGGAGAATTGATACTGGGCACTGGCAACCAGCATGCTCTGCACAGTGATGACTCGGTTCTTTTAAAGATAGATAGGAATTTTCCCCTTAGAGATGGACCCTTACCATTTTTTAAAGATTTTATTTATTTATTTGACAGACAGAGATCACAAGTAGGCAAAGAAGCAGGCAGAGAGGAGGAAGCAGGCTCCCTGCTGAGCAGAGAGCCTGATGCTGGGCTCGATCCCAGGACCCTGGGATCATGACCTGGGCCGAAGGCAGAGGCTTTAACCCACTGAGCCACCCAGGCACCCGGACCCTTACCATTTTGACTCCAATAGCTCCCTGATCCTTTTTGGGAATGAACATCTATCCCACAGGGCTGTCTGAAGGAGCTATTCATGGAGGTGCCACTCTCCCATAGCCAAGAGCTCCATCTGGGAGAGACTGAGTTTTGATGCTCCTCAAACTGCCTAGTACCTCAGATCACTTCTCAAACCTTTCATGGTCTACCCAAAACTTTCCTTTCTCCTTTGATCACTTCGAAGGAGTTTCTGTTGCTTGCAGCCTATGACCCCTCACAGATACACCCTTCCCTGAGTCTTCCAGCAGAAGTTTGCAACATCTTGGCCGAACCAATAATGTTGTAGGGCAATACATGTTTCAGTATTGCATCAGAGAGTCAGAAAGCAAAACATCCACAGAATTAAATGATTTACACAAAGATTTATGCTACCATCTCTAAGACATTTGGGGCTAAGCACTGCAGAGTAGGTACAGGACACACTGATCCCATTAAGCAGGAGTTGTCAAATTTCTTCTGCAAAAGCCAGACCAGAAATAGTCTAGGCTTTTAGGGACACAGTCTCTGTCACAACTACTCCATTCTTCCATTGTAGTATGAAAACAGCCACAGATAATGCATAAAGGAATGGACATGGTTGTGTCCCAATAAAGCTTTATTGACAAAAACAGATGGCAGGCTGTGTTTAACCTATGACTCCTACTTTGCTGACCATGCTATTGAGGACTTAATTCCTTCTCTCTCTTGCTGCCCTGCTCCATCTAGCATGTGACTTTTGTCATCATGCTTGCCCCAATATTGTCATGACGACTACTCCACATCTAACATCATCTCCATTTAAAGAACCTTCTGGATTCCACCAATGACTCTCACCTACATCTCGTTGGCTCAGATCATACCACATGACCACCTCTATCAGCCAAAAGAAAAAAAAAATGGAACACGGTGTTTTTTAGAGAGACTCTTTGCCACCCTGAATAAGCCAGAGTTCATCATGGAAGGAAGGGAGGGAGGGATAGAAGAAGGGAGGAGGAAGGAAAAGAGAAAGGTAGGGAGGAAAGGAGACTGATTGGATGAAGAGCAGGCAACGAGCACTGTCTATCTCAGGCTGGACCTACAACTTGTTCACCCTGTTGTCCCCACATCTAGCACATTGCCAGACACGTGGTGAGGAGGACTGGGAGGATGATGACCACAATAGAGCCAGTGCTGGACTAATTAGTTTCCATTCATTTGCTTACCTAATTCTAAAAACAACCCTGGGAACATAAGTACCATTATTCTTCCAGGTTTACAAACTAGAGATTGAAGTTAAGCCCAAGGTTACAACTGGGAAGTGGCACAGCCAGGATTCAAACTTGCATCGATCTGACTTTGAGCCAGCACTCAACACCACCAGGCCATGTTCATGGAAAGACTGAGGCTGAACCAGACAACCTTGATGTTGAGGGCCCCTCCAACCTGATAGGCTGTGATAGCTACTGTTGCTTAAGCAAACTGAAATGGAGCCTCTCTGTGGTTTCCATCTCATGCCCAGGACCAGTCTCCAATTACTGTCCTTTCCAATTTCTCTCTCCCCACTTATGCTGACCATATTTTCTGAAACAAAAATCAGGACACATTCATCTGGCAGTGGCCTGACATGTGGTCTTCCAACATGGCAGGCTACTGGAAATCAAGACTTTCTGAGAAATTCTGGGATACAGAACCCCAGGGTCTCTTTGAATTGGGAAGACAGACCTCATCCAACTGAGATACAAGGACGGGAGTCACAGCCTCTGGCTCTCATGTCCACTCAGGACTTGGAAGATGGAGGGTGGCTGCGGACATCTTGGAAAAGTGTGGAATCTATAGATTTTTCTGCCTCAGAGCAGAGAATTAGAAATCAGAAATCTCCTGGAAAATTCAGGTCTATGAACCACAACTCTAGCATATGGTACTGACCCTGCTTCACCAAGGCAAAGATTCTCAGAGAATCAGAAGGTAAAGGCATCACCGTGACCACACAGGTTCTCACTAGAGAGCCAGGAAGGAAAAGTTCAGAAAAGCCAGGAAGGAAAAGCCAGAGACAAGTTCAGGCAGAAGCTAAGTGGGATGAACTGGCTGGTTTGGATTCACTCAGTGTGTTGACCCAGGAGTAGAAGTGAGGAGGGCATTGTGACCACCCCATTTTCTCTGCCAGAGTCCTACCCTTCCCTCCAGAAACAAAACTTCTTTTGCCCCAGTGTATCTCTGGGAGCCTCCAAGCTGCCCCCAAGGTAGCCCAGCCTCTTCCTGGAAACTACTTGGACAAACACACCCATCCTGAGAAGCTTCTTCCGATTATCTCAGCTGCCCTCCTCACCAGAGTGACATCCACTCTTGCACCTACACCAATTTGATAGCTGAGGACACGGCGCCACTTGAAGTTGAGAGATCCCACTTAGCCCACAGGACAGGCTGGAAAACAAGGCCTAGGCTCTCCTATCACCACTCATGGATCTCTGGTATCCCCGGGCCTGCTCTCAATACAGACCCAGAGGTAAATGGGAAGGCTTTGTAACCAGGGCAGGAGCATGAGGTGCCATTGGGAGGATGGTATGAGGACTAATGGGTCACTACAGCCCTCCAGGCTCAGGCTGAGCAAAGAGAGCATAGTCCAAGCCTTCTCTCTCCACTGGTCCTCCTCTTACCATGCACCAACCACATAGACGTGAGCAGACTCCCTAAAGGGCCATGGTGCCTCAGAGCTCACGCCATTACCTTACCTGGAACACTCTCCCTGGGAAACAGGACCCTTGAGGAAGGGAGGATCATGTTGGGTGACCCAAGGAGCACCATTTCCCATTTGTAAATTGGGATCTTCTTAGAGCTTCCAGAAGGAGTTGATGAGAAGATGTAATCAGAGTGCCTCAAACTACATCAGGCACACAAAAGCCTGGAAGTGGAAACATGGAAAAGTTGAAGGTCTCTGAGTCTCTGGGCTGTCACAAAATGGAAGCCCAGGGAGAGAAGATAGGGACTCTATGGCGAACTGTGTCAATGTCACAAGTTTTCTGGGGCAAGGAAGATAGGGTTTCTCTCTGGCCTTGATATGGACCACGGCAGTAGAACAAGCCTGAACTCTGAAGCCTGCCTGCCTGCGTTCAAATCCCAGCTCTACCATACTAGCCAGAGATCAAACCTCAGGGAATCCTAGTGGAGCTCCTCTGCATGCAGTTTCCTCACCTAGGAAGTAGGCCGAAGGGAGGCATGGACTGGGGTGTACAGAGTGCTTAGTGGGACTCTTGACACATGGCAAGCACTGGGTAAGGGCTTCTGTCATTACACATGCAGATCAGCACTAGCAGCCACTAGTTCTTGAG
The DNA here is from genome assembly GCF_963455335.1 of Martes martes. Taxonomy (NCBI): domain Eukaryota; kingdom Metazoa; phylum Chordata; class Mammalia; order Carnivora; family Mustelidae; genus Martes; species Martes martes. The sequence continues at coordinate 90,568,985 of NC_137893.1, read as the reverse complement.
CACTGGTGATGTGGCTGGCACCCAGCCCATACCTACATCGTCTCGACCCTCACACAGCTCATCGTGCTAAGAAGAGCAAGGCTCAGGGAGGTGAGGCCATCCAGGTAAAAAATGACTGGACTGGGATCAGACTGTTCATTATTTGGCTCAAGAGCAGAAGCCAGGCCACAAGCCTTTAAGGGTCACTTTTGTGGGTCGGGTTACAGGGAAACCAAAATCCCTCTGTCCAAGTTCATCTGTTTTCACTGTCTTTTTCTTGTCTCCTCAACTGAAAAAAGATACAGCGAAAATAGAAACAATTCCCAGGACACGTTGGGAATTAAAGCGATCAGTTTTTTAAAAGTTGATTGAAACATCAGAACTGGTTCTGGGACTCTCCCTCTTGCCCCACCCATCATGCCTCCCTGGGGTTCCCCGAGAGCTATGTCCACACGGCTGGCTGGGGAGAACTCTGGTGTCCTGGACATACCTCTGCCATCAGTGGGAGTCTGGGCCTGCCACCAGGCACCTTTTTGCTGTCCCCTGCCTGCTCTCTGCCCTGCCCACCCCTTCCTGGTGAACCCTGTCACCTTGGGCAGAAGGCTGGGGATCATGAGGCCACTGTACCAAATTCCACTTGTCCTTACATGAGGAACCTCCCTTTATTCATGTCCCCAAGACCTTTCGTAGGATCAGATATGCTTATCTTTATCTCCCCTTCTTTCTTCTCTTACCACCCCTGCCCCAGCTAACTGATCAGTGACCCCTGCCAGTCATGAAGTTAAGCCGCTACAGCTAAGCCCAAGGAGGTCCTGTATGAGGCAATGTCTGGGGACCCAGACTCCCTGACCTCTTCCCTCTGGCCTTCCCTTGGTAGCCTTTGTGGTAGCCCTCTCTGTCGGAGAGGTCCAAGGTAGGGACATTTTAACCAGGTGATGGTGGCCTTCAGTGAGCATTACAACCACACCCTGCCCCCTTCCTGCTCCCAGGCATCCCTTCCCCTGATCGGAGATCAGACCCTTCCCCTCTCATTAACAGCTTCCAGAATTGTAACCTGCCTCCAGCAGAAGGCTCTTAGCCTGGATTAATTGTCTATACCAGAGTGAGCACCTCTGAAGGGAACCCAGCACATGGGCATCATGAAACCACAGGGTGTGAGAGTCACCCAATGTGGAACTGGCCCATTAGGAGGTTCTGCCTTCCTGTCACCACGCAGACTCCAAATCCAAGAGAGGAGAGTCCAGAAATTCTAATCCCAGCCCCCACAGCAGAACCCCACAAATGTCAAGCCCCACCACTCAGATGCCAATGCCATACACCTATGAGGGGCTCAGGTGCACAAGTCATCTGAGTGTCTCCCCAGTCACAGCTGAGGACCACTGTGTCAGACCATCTTTGTGGAGGTCTTTGAAGAGCTTACATTAGGGGTCAATGGTTAAATCTAACTCCTTTTAGCCCACATGTATTAGAGAACTGCTCTGTTGCACAAATCTGTGCCAAGGCATGAGAAGACAAACAAGACATGACCATTGGCCTCAGGGTGCTGGCAAGCTCCCAGCCGAGAGTGAATGACTGGAATAAGACATTGATCCCTTGGCCCTTTCCAAACCCAAGACCCACAGAGCTATGACACACAACTCTAAGGGGAACCCTTCACACTGTAGACCTTAAGGATGTCTCCAGAAGGTGCTACCAACATGGGATGGGTGCACTGATGCCCTACAACCATGCCACCTGGAGCTACTACAAGAACCAAACTAGCAAATGGAAGTGAACTTGGGGCTCACCTTTGACCATGCATTAACTCCCATAAGCTGCTCCCTAACACCGTCTAGCCTTATCTCATGTTGCTCATTCCAAAAAACATGAGCTGCTTAATTTTTCTACCTTGATTGTAAGCTCCCTGGCAGCATTTTTTAAAAGATTTATTTATTTATTTGCTAGAGAGAGAGAACAAGCAAGAGTACAAGCAGGCAGAGGGAGAAGCAGACTCCCCGCTGAGCAAAGAGCCCAATGTGGGGCTCCATCCCAGGACCCAGGGATCACGATCTGAGCTGAAGGCAGACGTTTAACCTACTGAGCCACCCAGGCTTCCCACTGGCCGCATTTTTATACCGAAGATAAATCTATAATGTATTGTCCATATCAGGGCACTCCCAAGATTAAAAGGGGGAGCTGATAAGAATTAAATCAGAGCGAGCCAAGACTACCCTAGAAAACAGGAAGTGTGGTTCCCCAATTTATATTCCTGCTGTCTCCCCCTCAGAAGCTAGCACAGAACTTGGCACATCAGAAATATTGAGAACATTAAATATTTTCTTGTTTGATGGATTTACTTCTCTCTTATCTGCTGAACCAAGTACAGAAACAACCTTCATTTTTAGCCTGTCCTACTTTATTGCACCTAAACTAACTTCAGCTCTCTGCACTGAGTTAATTTTCCTGGTAGACCAAACAAAACCAGGTTGCAAGTTCCTTCATCAACCACAGAGCTTAACAAAAGGGCATGCCTCTGACTCACCCCCATCCATGAATGTGCATTCAAGTAACAAAGCCATGGCCCTGCCCTTCAGCTTGGAGATTTCTAGAAGACTGTTAGGACTTCCCCTGATGTTTGGGTTGAACTGGGTGAGGTGGGAGCAGGATCTCCACTTCCCTTGTGGAACATAGTAGAATAAAAGGAGAGCACTGGCAGACTCATGAATGAACTGTTAGTTCCATGAAATTTTGGACCTAGAGCATGTCCCTGAATCCAGTCAGTCATCCAAGACAGTGAAGTCAGTAAAATCAGGGCTGATGGCCTCTGCTCTCTCACTACACTTTCCCTGGATGCCAGATCCCCAAGCTGCTCCTCCCACTAGAGACTTCCTGCCCTGGAGACAGATATTTTCCGGTACTTGCCTCCATATCAAAAGTGCTTGTTCTATGTTACGTTCCCTTCACCATGGACCCTCCCTCTCCAAAACACCAGGAGCCTGCTCTCGTATAGATGCCTGCTAATGGGTAAATGAGGCTCCCCCTCTCAGGTTAGCGATTTCTTTTTGACAGGAGCCTTCTTGACCTGAAGGCATGCTCCTAGGAGGAGCATTTCTATTTCAGGCCAAAGGGGAATTGGGCATCTTGGAGCTCTTAAAATTACATACTATGTAAGTGGACACTTCTTGACTTACCCACAAAAACAAGGAGGACAGAGGCCAGACCCATTGGGAGCTGAAAAGTGGTGCTCTGGGGCAATGGGTTGTGTTCTTTGGTTTTGTCTGTGAGTTGCTCACAGCCCCGTCTCTTGAAAATAGACCCACTGGCATCCTTGTGGCTTGCATCTGTGTGATTGGTCCTGCCACAGAGCCCAGTTGAAATGACAGATACCCATGCAGAGACAGAGGGCCAGCCCTCATCAGGAACCCAGGCAGTTTCTCCAGGGGTCAGCAGATGGAAGTATATGCCGGTTGGCAAGTATCATGTTCCCTGGAAAGTCGAAAAGGGAAGGGGGAGAAGAAAAGCAATTGAAATGGCCAAGTGCATCCCAAAGCTGGAGGGCTGGAAGGCAAGGATGAGGACCCTTGTCTTTTTCATTGGCCCTCTTCACAGCTGTTTTTATTTTGCCAAATGTACTGGAATTAAAAGGTTGATTAGCATTAGAGTCCAGTTTGAGGCACAAGCAGGACTCTCTTTAATTAGGGGACTGCAGCTCATCAGCTGCTCAGCAAGGAACACACGGTTTCCACTTGCAGGGATGGCAGTGCCCCTCACCCACTACGAAGGCACAGGGCCTCCACCTCTCCGCCCAAAGGGGATGCTTGCAGGGGCCAAGCAATAACTGTCCACTGGCAGCCCCCCAAGAGCCCTAACTCCCTGACACTGGAGATCACCCTGCCGCCCTGGCCCCATATTCCGACTTTGGTGTCCTTCCCTCAAATGCCCAAGACCCTTTTGGACATGGCTCCTCAGACAGTGCCCTCGACCGCAGAACTTTAGGGGGAAGGAGCATTTGCTGAGTACCCAGATATTCCAGGTACACTACTAAGTACCTGGCATCGCCATTCCATTTCCTCTCCTTGGCCCAAATGCAATGAGAAAAGTAACTTTCAAGGGACCCAGATGTTCTTGGGCAGAGCACAAACTGGAAATCAACTCCGTAGCTCCAAAGCTCAGCTCATCTTAAGTCCCTTCTTTCCTACTCTGCCCGATGCAAAACTTAACTGTCAGCCTTTCCAAACCCTTTGAGTCTAGCTCTCTGATAACTAAAAAGCCAATAAACTAGTAAGTGCTCAATATTCCATAGTTGCAAATGGTATTAAATGGTTTAAATGCCCGCCCCTTTCTATCTTTGTCCAAGACTGCTGACTTTCAGTTCTGGATACCCAGATGGTATCTCCCTCCCAGCTCCTCTGTCCCCTCCCTTGTCTCTCTTTCTATCTATTGGTGACAAATCCTCCCCTCTCCCCCTAAATCCCAACCCTAGCACAAGGGTGAGGGTGGGATGAGTGATCTCTGGCCCAGTGGGAGACGTATGGAGACCAGCAGGGCCCTTAGTTGTTGCTGTCACTATTCAAACACTTTCCATCTATAAACAGGAGTCTGACCTGTGGGCTACAGGCCCGCATGTCCTCAGAGTTATTGCAAGCAGTTTGTGAATCCATATGTGTGTCAGGCAGTGCTGGGATAGTGCATAAATGGATAAGAATAGAGAACATTACATACTGTTTCTCAAATGTATATAGATTAATAAAGTTCAAATTCACTTTCAAGGACAAATTCAAAGCACTTCATACTCTCCAAGAATATCAATTATCATATACATCTCCATGAAATGTTTGAGCTTGAAAGAGGACCTCTCACTGAAAAAGGTTGGGAATCCTAGATTAAAATATTATATAACCTCCCACCCCCATCTTAGCATCCTGGGGTTATAGATATGCAGTTCATTCAACAGGTGTGTGCTGGGTGTCCACTGTATGCCAGAACCTTTTCTAAGCAGTGGAGTTGTATCCATGAACATAACAGACAAAAACCTTTGCCCTCCTGGAGGATACATCCTGGTAGAAAGAAACAGAGAATAATAAGAAGTGTATTATATGTTAGGTAAAAAGTGCCATAAAAATAAAATACTGCAGGTTAAGGAGATCTGAAAGATTCTGGTGGTAGGAATGTGATTTTAAATATGGTGGTGAAACAGAATAGAGAATCCAGAAATGGACCCACAATTATATGGTCAACCCATCTTCAACAAAGCAGGAAAGAATATCCAATGGAGAAAAGTCAGTCTCTTCAACAAATATTGTTGGCAAAACAGGAAGCAAAATGTAGAAGAATGAAACTGAACCACTTTCTTACACCAGACACAAAATAAATTCAAAATGGATGAAAGACCTAAATGTGTGATAAGAAACCATCAAAACACAGGAGAACACAGGCAGAAACATCTTTGCCCTCAGCCATAGCAACTTCTTATTAGACACACCGCCAGAGACAAGGGAAACAAAAGCAAAAATGAACTATTGGGATTTCATCAAGATATAAATTTCTGCACAGCAAAGGAAATGATCAACAAAACTAAAAGGAACCCTATGGAATGGGAGAAGATATTTGCAAACAACATATCAGATAAAGGGTTAGTATCCAAAATCTATAAAGAACTTATCAAATTCAACACCCAAAAACCAAATAATCCAACTAGAAATGGGCAGAAGACACGAATAGACACTTTTCCAAAAAAGATATCCAGATGGCTAACAGACACATGAGAAGATACTCAACATCACTCATCATCAGGGAAATACAAATCAAAACCACAATGATATACCACCTCACACTTGTTAGAATATCTCAAATTAACAACACAGGAAACAACAGATATTGGCAAGGATGTAGAGAAAGGGGAAACCTCTTGCACGTTGGTAGGAATGCAAACTTGTGCAGCCACTCTGGAAAACAGTATGGAGTTTCCTCAAGAAGTTAAAAGTAGAGCTACCCTACAAACCAGCATTTGCACTACTAGGTATTTGCCCAAAGGATACAAAAATACAGATTTGAAGGGGTACATGCACCCCAATGTTTATAGCAGCATTACCAACAATAGCCAAACTAAAGAGAGAGCCCAGATGTCCACTGACTGATTGAATGGATAAAGAAGTTGTGGTATATATAGACAATGGAATATTACTCAGCCATCAAAAAGAATGATATTTTGCCATTTGCAACAATGTGGATGGAACTAGAATGTATTATGCTAAGTAAAACAAGTCAGCCAGAGAAAGACATACACCATATGGTTTCGCTCATATGTGGAATTTAAGAAAGAAAACAGATGAACATATGGGAAGAGGGAGAAGGAGAGAGTGAATAAACCATAAGAGACTCTTAACAATAGAGAACAAACTGAGGGCTGATGGAGGGAGGTGGTCTAGTTGGGGGATGAGCATTAAGGAGGGCACCTGTTGGACAAGCACTGGGTGTTGTATGTAAGTGATGAACCACTGAATTCTACTCCAGAAGCTAATATTGTCCTGTATGTTAACTAAGTAAAATTTAAATAAATAAATAAATAAATAGGTGGTCAAGATGGACCTTACCAAGGTGTGCTTTAAACACGGGCATGATTTGTTACGGACTTTCTAACAACGTTCTCAAGCCAAAGACTTCCCTTTGAGTAGGCTTCTCCAGATCTTAAAAAGGCAAGGGAGAGATGTTAGGGGCTTAGGGGGCCCCAAAAAGATTCCTCAAAGGCCCTGTCTGCTCATAGTGCCTCGTCTGTTTGGAAACATGAAGGGACTGAATGACTTTGATGCTTCCCTTTCCTAAAAGTACGCAACAGAGATCCTTCCTAAATGCCCATGTGTGGGAGAGCATAGGCTCCTGTCTTGTCCTTCCCGGTGTCTTTAGTCCTAGCGGCCAGACCCCTTAGCATGGAACCAGCCACACACAAGCAGGTGGCCCACCCCAGGCACATGATTTTCCAGAACTTCCTGCTTTCCAGAACTTCCTGTAACTACCTGTTACATTGACCTTTGACCTGGCCTGGCACACTTCCAAGTTCATGCTCCCTGATGACAGAAACTAATGTGGGCCATGCCCTTTTTTGCTCCTGACTAGTCAAGCCCAGACACTCTTAACATTCACCAATACTCCAATTCCAAAAAACAAAAGTGTCTGTATAGGCCCAAGACATTGAGAATCCTGAGTTTTCTGAATCTATCTTTCCACTCTAAGAAAACCAGCTTCTAGATCACCAGGAACTTTCTCTTGTGAAAGTCTCCTGTCACCAAGAAACAAAGTCCTGAGGTGCACCCCTGATGGGTGAAGGGAGTTCTGGCTGCTCAGGTGACCCTCATCCCCATGCCACCCTATGTCAGAGTCTAATGAGACTCTGGTCTCAGCAACTTGCCTGATCACCTTTCAGGGATGAATCAAACCTCAGAACTACAGGTGTTCTATCCATGAACACCAAAGGCCAGCCACACAGAGCCACATAGACAATTTGCACAAAGCCCTACTCATGGTGCCCTCCCTAGAAAAGAGGTGGACTGTATGGGCCCAGGGCACCACCCAGGGTGGGATCCACATATGGGGAGCAGTTAGACTTCTTCCTTTGGGGAAGGGAGCAAGGCATGGGAAGCAGGAACTGGAAAATATCTTGGTACAGAAAGAAAGGTTCTCTTGGGCCTTGGACAAGAGGATACAGTGCCCTGAGAAAGCAAGGTGGGGGTGGGGGCTGGGGAGAAGAAGCCAAGAGAAGCAGGGAACAGGGAGATCAGTAGCCCAGAGAGAGTTCAAGAAATCAGCATTCTTCATTTCCCTAATGGAGTCTTGGGAGGAGCTGGCCTCGGTGCTGGGAGGTGCCCAAGCTCCCCACTGCTTACTTGGGTTAGTTAAAGTCAGCTCCTACTCCTTAAAATCAAGATAATCTTGGGGCTCCTGGGTGGCTCAGTTGGCTAAGCATCCAACTCTTGATTTTGGCTCAGTTCATGGTCTCAGGGTCATGGGATCGAGCCCTGCATCCAACTCAGTGCGAGTCTGCTTGAGATTCTCTCTCTCCCTCTCTCTCTCTGCCCCTCCCTCCTGCTCTTTCTCTCTCAAATAAATAAATAAGAATTATTAAAAAACTAAGATAATCCTGCACTATCCCACTCCCCAGACCTTGAATGTATGTGCACTTAGCTTCTGGCCCAGCTCCTGGGCCTACCCAAGCAGCATGCTTTGAGCCAAGCAGCTGGGGGGCCACGCAGATGCCAGGGGTCCACATCCCCACCGAGTGGTGGCCTTGCTCCCAGACCTCTGCTCTGGGGCTGCACCTTCTCCTCAGTTTCCTGATTTGCTTCTTAGGTCTCTCTGCTTAGCCTAGGTTCTAATCCCCTTTCTAGCACATTTCAGCCCTGTTCTTGAATTTGCCAACATTTTTTTCTTTATTATAATAGCAATTGTCTTCTGATTGTAAACTATTGGGACAATAGTCAGCTCCAGGAGACACATGATGGCGAGCTTCTGGAGTGTGATAAACAATCTGTTTTGTTACCTGGTGGTGGTGGAAAGGGAGTTGACTTCATAGCCATTCAGTAAGAAGGGGACCTATGTTTTATTCACTTATATATGTATATTATTTATTACATATTTTAAAAGATGTTAACACTGAAGACATTGTCCCAGCCCCTGAAGAGGTCACAATCTCTTCAGGGCCTCTCTAGAACGATGCTCCTGCCCAGATGCCTCCCCCACCCTCCTCTTCTTGCCCCCACCTTCTCTTCCCTTCCTCCCATTCCTTCCTCTCCTCCCCCACCTCCTCCTCCCCCACACTTTGCTCTTGCCCACCCTCTGGTTTCTCTTCCTCCCCACCTTCCTGCAGACCTACCGGTAACCCGCAGTCCTCCACGCCTGCCCCTTTCTATCTTTGTCCAAGATTGCTGACTTTCAGTTCTAGATACCCAGATGGTGTCTCCCTCCCCAGCTCCAATGTGCCCTCCCTGTCTCTCTTTCTATCTGTTGGTGGCAGATCCTCCCCTCTCCCCCAAACCCCAATCCAAACACCAGGGTGAGGGCAGGGTGAGTGAGCTTTGGCCCAGAGGGAGATGCAAGGAGACCAAGCAGGGCGCTTAGTTGTTGCTGTGTTATGGACAGCTAATACTTGTGGATTTGGAAATGTTTGCATCTCCCCAAGGTCTCCCATCTGGGAACAGGACTAGAACTGATGGAGAGGCAAAAAGACTCAAACAAACAAAAGCTGCACCACAGTCTTGGATAAAAAGACTCAATGTCCAAGTAAACCATCAATCATTCTTCAGTTACTCTTTCAATTTAACAAAATTCCAATAAAAATTCTAACACGTATTTTTAACCAGATTATATGATTTTAAATATTGTATGGAGAAGACAACCGAACAAACAAAAAATAGCCCAGACAACTCTGGAAAAGAAGAGAAATAAGAAGGTCATATTCTACCAGATATAAACATGTTTAATATTTTTTTAAAAGGGTAGTATTGGCACAGACATAGACAAACTGATGAAACATAAGAGAAAGACCAGAAATGAGTCCAAATAATATAGGATTTTGTTATGATAAAGGTGTTACTTCAAGCCATTGGTGAAAAAAAATTGATTGTTGAATAAGCAGTGTTAGAGTATCTTGCTAATAAGCTAGATAAAAATAAGCTTGGACTCAACTAGAAAATTCAAAACTGGGGCACCCAGGGTGGCTCAGTCAGTTAAGCTTCTGAGTCTTGATGTTGGCTCATGTCATGATCTCAGGGTCATGAGATCAACCCCCCCCTTCTGTCCCCACACTGGATGTGGAGCCTGCTTAAGATTCTTTCTCTCTCCCTCTCCCTTTGCCTCCCTGTCACCTCATTGCCCCTCCCCCACATACGGTCATGTACACATGTGCACGTGCTCCCTCTCTAAAAAAAAAAAAGAAAACTCAAAATTGATCAAAGACTTAGACAAGAGGTAAATAGAACGATAAAAGTACTAAAAAAAAACTTGGACGATTTCCCTAAAGACCTGTAGTAGAGAAGAGTTGCCTAACTATAACAGATTATCTATATTATATAATAAAAGGCTGATTTGATCACATGAAAATCAAAAACTTCTGCATGGCAAAACACGAAAACAACAAATACCCTACGCAAAAAAAAAAAAAAAAAAAAAAAAAAAAAAAAAAACACCTTTTAGGAGACAAACTAGGAAGAAACATTTGCAACTTATTCTTGGTAAGGAAGAGCTGATCTCTATAATAAATAAAGAACTCCTACAAATTAATAAGAAAAAGACCAACAACACAGCACAGAAATAGCCAAGGGGTAGGGACAAATAATTTCTAAAAAAGAACTACAATGATCTCTTAAGCACTTGAAAATATATACAACTTCACCCCTGATACTATAACACAAAACTATTCCACTTTTCTTTTATCAAAATGATTAAATTCTGAAAGTGTGAACACACAGTCTGCTGGTGAAATTGTTCAGAAAATGGTGCTCTCGTACATTCCCAAGAGGAATAAAAATTGGCATGACCAGCCCCCACAGAGGGCAATTTGGCGTCTTCTATCAAAATGTAAAACACACCTTACCTTTGACCCAGCAGTTCCACTTCTAAGAACTCATCCTTCAGGTAAACTGGAATATCAGCAAAATGACATGTGAAGGATGTTGTTGCATTAGTATCTATCACAGCAATGGGGGAACTGGTTAAATCATTCATAGCCCCTCCTGGAACACTACATATCTGTTGAAAAGAGAGGATTCTTTGTGCTCTTTATTATGGTATGGAAGTACTTCCAGGACATATTAAGAAAAGCAAAATGCAGTATAATGTGACATCATTCATGAGAAAAGCAAGGACAAAAATAATACAGCTATTGGAGCACCTGGGTGGCTAAGCGTCTGCCTTTTGGCTCAGGTCATGATCCCAGGATCCTGGAACTGAGCCCGGAGTTGGGCTCCCTGCTCAGCGGGGAGTCTGCTTCTCCCTCTGCCTGCCACTCCCCTTGCTCATGCTCTTTCTCTCTGTCTCAAATAAATAAATAAATAAATGAAACCTTTTTTAAAAAATAAAATACAGGGGAGCCCAGGTGGCTCAGTGGGTTAAGCCTCTGCCTTCCACTCAGGTCATGATCTCCTGGGATCGAGTCCCATATCGGGCTCTCTGCTCAGCAGGGAGCCTGCTTCCTCCTCTCTCTCTCTCTCTCTCTGCCTGCCTCTCTGTCTACTTGTGATCTCTCTCTGTCAAATAAATAAATTTTAAAAAATCTTTAAAAGAATAATAAAATAAAATACAATAAAATTATCTTGCAAATTTACAAAACAAAGTCTGAATGGAAACAATGAACCGGCAACAATGAGTCCCTGTCAGATGGCCTGGGAACTGGGCATAGTGGAGACCAAGGTGGGAGCTCATCTTTTTATTCTAGACCTTTAAACGTTTCCAAGGGTTTGAACCCTAAAGACATTATCTATTCAAAAAATAAATTTAAAATGATCCAGAAAGAGAAAAACAGAACCAGCACTTTGGTGGCTTAGTTATAAAGGATGTGGCTAGGAGACAGGCACACCCCAAAGAGGGGCCCAAAAGTGCATTGAGCAATGATAGCCTGTTCAGAGCGAGGGGCGGCTTTGGGGCAAAGCGCTCATTGGACATCTCCATCTTGTTCATTTCGTTCTTGCCAAGTCTCTGAGGCCTCACCACCACTCATGCTCCGGTGCAGAGCATACCTGCATCCAGGCACCGGAGTCCCCAGAGACACATCTCCGTGATTCTGCCTCCCTGGCGCTGAGGGCCTCACGCAGGGTACCACCTTCCGGCAACCGCACCAGCCATGAGGCTGAGGGGTGTGTGCTCTCCTGGAAGCTTTCCCTCTTTCCTTCCTTCTACCCCCTTCTCGCCCTGGCCTCCTGCCTGGCTCTGTAAACCAAGGAAGGGGCAGCCCCTTCATTTCACTCTTACTGCCCTCTTTGTGCTTGGCTTAACTATCAACATACCCATCGGCTTCTTTTCTAGCTGCGTGACCTTGGGCAAGTCCCTGCTCCAGTTCGCTCATAAGAAGAGACACTGTTTCCTGGGAAAAGCCTGTGGTATATAACGGAAGGGGCTGTGTTGACATAAGGGGTTGTATTCATCAAAGTAATGAATGCGAGCCGACCCACAGTAAGCCCCCAGAGCCCAGTGTCTTAACACACTAGAAATTTATTTCCCGTTCCAGAAGATTCCCAGGGCAGGTTGGGAAGCCTCGCTCCATCCAGCAGTGGAGGCCTCAGGACCATGTGGTCTCCAGGGTTGCTGCAACAGGGGATGCGGGGGTGGGGAGGGGGTTGTGGAAGGGGTACACCAGCTTTAATCGCCTCAGCCCAGAAGGGACCCCCATCATTCTGCACACTGTCCCCCGCCCCACAGAACGAGCCCCATGACTCCACCTCGGCCGCACAAGAGGTTGAGACGAAGACACAGGAGCACCTCGAACATTTGCTTTGCTTTGTGCTTTGCCACCTTTTTTGTCCGAGCCCTAAGCAGCAGTCATGGGAAAATGCAATGTCGACAATGAGTAAGTCCAAAGAAATCTCCAGTTTGCCCTGTTTGCTAACCCTTCCGACGACATGAGCTCCTCGCCTGCAGCCAGGGCAGCCTTGCTGAGGTGTGGACAGAAAGGGCAGTGGCAGAGACTCACGCCTTAGTGTGGGGCCTGGATGAGCCCCTTAATTTGCCCCAGTTGGGGTAAGGCCCCACCAGGGAGGCATGTGTGGAGGTATGTGGCCCCAAGAACCAGCTCAGCAAAGACAACACCGTGGGGACCAGAGCGAGAAGCAGCAGCTGGGTCTCTCTGACCTCTGACTTCTGATGACCTCAGCCCCAGTCTATGCTAGCTTCCTGGGTGACGGTTCCGTGGGTCCAGCCGTTGGAGGTGCCTCGAAACTAGCTATTCATGTGGAGCCCTGTGTTCCCCAAGGGGCTGTCATACATGTCGTCTCATTTTCTCTTCCCCACAAAATTCCAAGGGACTCCATAAGGGACAGCCTGTGGCAGCCTTCAGGGAGGACCCAGCCAGGAGAGCCAGGAGAGATTTGGGAGGAGGAGGTCCTTCACTAGGGGATCCCTGCCTTGCTCTGTGAAAGTCACTTTTCCATGTTGAGGCCACCATGGCAGTGAGGTCAAAAACAGCAAACAGGAAAACAGCAACTCAGAGAGCTGCGGGGTAGAAAAACAAGACAAATTCTGCCCTCCCAACTCCAGTCCTTCACATCCCCTCCCTCCCAGAATAGCACGGGGGAGGAAGAAAAAATGGGTGGAGAGCGGCATCCTTCTGGTCCTCTGTGGGGCTCCCTGCAGCTGCTCGCTGCCCCCAGCATGGCCAGCTGTGAGGGACTGCTTCCTCTCCTGTGGGCACATCCTCCCCATGCTTCCGGGGATGGGAGGCACCTTCTCCTAGCCACGGAGGGGAAATGTGCCCTCCCTCCATGCCCCAGGTGACCCTCTCCAACCTCCTGGAGTGCAGACCATCCTGGGCCTCCTCTAACAGCCAAGTAGTTCCAGACTCATCCCACACAAATGTGGGGAAGCACCTTTGACCCCAAGATCCAGAGACTCCTGGGACATGTCCATCCTCCAGGTCTCTGCTTCTGTGGCTGCTGTCCATTGTGATCCCATAGCTCCTCCTCCTTTCCTCAAGCTTCCATGAACCCACGCCTGCTATGTTTGGCAGACGAGGGGGAGACAGCCCAACCCAGGAACCCACACAACACCTCACTGCTCCAGAGGACCATCCAGCCACCACACACAAACACACACACGGAGTCTTGTGGGCTGTCCTCCTTCTGCTTGGCTGCATCTGTTCTACCTGTCAGAGCCCTGTCTCACTTGCCACATCTTACCTTCTCTCCCTTTAAACATCATTTACCCACCTTCCTCCTTCCTGCCACGGAAGGGTTCCAAATTCCTGGAATCATGGAACCATAGAAGCTGGAAGAAGGGGGCGCCTGGGTGGCTCAGTTGGTTAAGCCTCTGCCTTTGGCTCAGGTCATGATTCCAGCATCCTGGAATCGAGCCCCGCATCGGGCTCTCTGCTCAGTGGGGAGCCTGCTTCCCCCTCTCTCTCTGCCTGATTCTCTGCCTACTTGTGATCTCTCTCTCTCTCTCTCTGTCAAATAAATTAATAAAATCTTAAAAAAAAAAAAAAAAAGCTGGGAGAAGCAGAAGAGGATTCTTCTCTAGAGCCTTTGGAGGGAGTAGGGCCCTGCCAAAACCTCGAGTTTGGATTTCTAGTCTCCAGAACTGTGAGAGAATAAACTTCTCTTGTTTTAAGTCCCTCACTTGGTGGTCCTTGCTACGGTAGCCCTAGGAAATTAATTCAACTACTCAAACCAGTCCTGGCACATGGGAAATGTTCTATAAATATTAGCAACCAATATTACTGTATCTAACTATCGTTGGACATAATTATTATTGAACCTAACCACTAATGGTAATGATTAATACCCATCATAAGGCTCACGCATCCCCCACCCCTCCCCTCTAAAACCTTCAGTTTGATTCCTGGTGATGGGTATGAAGGAAGGTACATATTGCATGGAGCACAGAGCATTATACACAAACAATGAATCATGGAACACGACATCAAAAACTAATGATGTACTACATGGTGACTAACATAACACAATAAAAAATTATTTTAAAAAAGTAATGATTATATGGGAAAACCCACCCACCTGTTTTGTTAAATCAAATGAATGTCTTCCCAGTTTTCACCCTTAGCAGAGATGCCTTCTAAAGCTCTGATCTGGGCTCCTGTCCCACACCACATTTTTCTTCTTCCTATCACACTCCAGAACCTTCTAGTCCGTTCTCTTGGTGGTCTAGAGGCTGGACTCTCGGTCTGGGCACTTTCTGATCAATTCCATTTTCCCCAGTCCTTTGCTCCTGCCAAATGAAGGGACTTATTCTGTCCTGCATCAGCCATGACTTCCCATCTCCCTCCTATACCCATATGGTGTACTGGAGTCTGATAGTGCCTTCTGCTATTTCCATGTTCCCCAGTCTTAGCCACCTGTCCCGACCCAACACAGATTTTGCCCTTCTGTGAGCCCTTTCTGACATGGAGAACACAAAGTCTCTTGCCTCCCTGTCTCTTGCCTTGCCTCTCTTTGGGCACTTATCTGTGATGCCAGGCTCCCATGTCCAAATCCATTTCCACATTCTGTGCTGATACCAGCAAATCCCTCCTCAGTGACTCTGCCTACAAAACAGGTTTAATCATACCCTGTGGTTTTGAGAAGGGCATGAGCAGAAACCAATGGGTACCTAGATCCTACTTGTAAAGGGATGTCAACAACTTCCACACAGTTATAACTAATAACATTCTTAAAATTGCAACAGTGTTTAACATTATTTCTGAAAGTTTTCTTATATCCACAATCTCATCTGGACATTCCATGACCTTATGAAGAAGGCAGGCAGAGATTACTATCCCTCTTTTACTGATAAGAAAACTAAATCCTAGAAGAATTCCAGTTTAGCTAATATCTTATTACTGATCACATTTTAAGTGTCAAACATTGAACTTGGTACAATCACATTATATTTTCTCAGAAATTCTTTGAAGTGGGTACTATTTCCCCCTATTTTACAAATGAGAACAGTAAATGGCTGAGAGGAAAGAAAGTAGCTTGCCCAAGGTCCCTTGGCTAACTAGCATCAACAGCAGAACTTGAACCCATGTCTCTTGCATCTCAAAGCAAGGAACTTTTCATCAACTATGTTTCTACTAGGAGAGTCAAGTGGCATAATTTGTGGATGATTTAGAGTGACAAGTGTGCAACTCTACTTCTGGGTCAAGTTTTCTGTGACTCCATTTCTCCACCCGTGAAATGAGAGAGCTTGTAGAAATGCCCAGAGAACACCAGCTTCCACGGAGAAGGGCAACGTCCTAGTTAATTGCCATGCCCGACACTGGGGTTTCTGGACCAAATAAGACAGAGGATGTGAAAGTACTTTATGGAATGGAGAAAGTTCAGTGACTGAAAGCTCTAGTTTCTGACCCTGGAACAACACAGGGGCTAGGGACACCAACCCCCAACACAGTTGAAAATTCACATATAACTTGTGACTCCCCAAAAATTTAACTACTGATAGCCTGCAGTTGAAACCTTACTGATAACATAAACAGTTGATTAACACAAATATTGGATGTTATATGTGTTATATGCTGTATTCTTACAATAAAGTAAGCTAGAGAATAAGAATGTTATTAAGAAACTCATAAGGAAAAAAATATATATTTAGAGTACGATACTGTAAAAAATCCACATCTAAGTAGACCCATGCTGTTCAAACACATGTGGTTCAAGGGTCAACTGTAATTCCTCTAGCTAACATAAACAGCAAATATAGATTTCCACTTTTTAAAAGAATCAGAATCCATAACACTAAATCCATTTTGAGTGTGGAACAAAATTCACAAAACCCAGGTTTGAAATGCACCCCTCTGTGTAGACCCATAGGTAGTGGCCCTTAGTGTTCTCTCTGATGAAATGGGATTTACAGCTGGCTTCTCTAACAGGCATTTTATTTTTTTAACTGCTGGCAAGCCCCTGATCCTGGGATCATTTCTAATGCGTGGTGGTGCTGTCACTAGCCCAGCCCCACACAGTCCTAGAAGAATAATAGAGGCCTGGGTTGTCATATCATATCAGCCACTTAAAAGCCCTGTGACTTGGAGCAAGTCTCAGTTTTCTCATCTATAAGATGTGAATTTGGTCTCTCCTATTCATCTCACAGAGCACTGGGTGTTTGAAAAGAAATGACCCATGTTTGTAACATGTCTTTTTCATTTAAAAAAGAAAAAGGAGGAGGAGGAGGGGAAGGAGAAAGAGGAGAAGAAGAAGAAGAAGAAGAAGAAGAAGAAGAAGAAGAAGAAGAAGAAGAAGAAGAAGAAGAAAAAGAAGAAGGAGGAGGAGGAGGAGGAAGAGGAGGAGGAAGAAGAGAAGGAAGAAGAGGAAGAAGAAGAAGAGGAGGAGGAGGAGGAGGAGACTAAGAAGGAGAAGAAGGAGGAGGAGAAGGAGAAGACAACGAAGAAGAAAACGACAAGGGACTCTGTAGTGACATCCCTCTCTCTGCTGCCACAAGAGTGTCCAAGAATGAAGTTGCTTCTTCCAAAGGCTTCAAGATTCCAGGGTCCCTGGGTCCCAGAGAGGGCAGGAACTGGCTGGCAGAGCTGGTGGGAGGTCACAGGGCAGAGTGTAAGGTTCACATGTGGCTTTGATTTCCAGTGGTTTGCAGCAGACAAGAGGATCCTTGCAAATCAGTGGCCTCTCCAAAGCCTTACGGGGCAGGATGCTGGGACGAGATGGGATTCAGCATTCTTAAAGTTCTGAAGCCTGACACTTTTTATGTTTTAAATCCTTTCCCTTATTTCCTGTTACCCTATTCTTCCTGGCTGTAATCTTACCTATTAACTCAGGAGCAATGTGATTTAAAGGGGACACAGGGTTTCAAATAGGTTCAAGATGCTCAGAGTTTTAAATAAACCTCTCAATTCTCTTTTTTAAATAATTTTTTATTTTGCAGTCCAGAAAAAAATCTGGTTTTTCCCCCCCTTTCAGCACTTTCTCATTGAAGTCAGATTGGTAGAGTTTTTAAAAATAATAATAATAATAATCTTTTCAAAGACAGAATAATAGAGTTTAACTTTATTTTTCCAAAACAAATATATAGATTTTTTTTCTGTTTCCTGTGTCTAATGGTCACAGCCATCATTTGATATTGTTTTGCAGACAATAACTATGCCCAATATTTGGAAAGTACTTTCACATTCATTGTCTCAAATTCTTTTACCACACCATTCCTATTTTATAGGTAAAGAAACTAAAGCTCAGAGCCCAGGCCCACACAGCCAGTGGAGGTAGATATCAAATCCTAAATTGCTATTTAGAAACAACACTCATTCCCAAGTATTTTCAAGGCCTGCGCTTGAAATTGCATTTCTAGACTGTGGGTGGCAGACAAACAGGGATAGTGTGAAAAGACCAGATAGAGAAGAAAGACAAGAATTGAGTTCCAATGATGCAGGTGAGTCCCCTGGGCTGAAAGAGGTAACAGGTACAATCCAAGGAAGTCAGCTGAGGCCAGTGGAATGGAGCACTAGACCCTGCAAGGGCGTATAGAGAAGAATAGGTGTGCCCCCGGTCCAGGGCACCCATCAGTCTCCTAAGAGTTCACATGTGTGACCCTCAGGGTATGTTGTAGTTGGGGACCATGAAATAATGGGCCTGTATGATGACATATTCATTGAGCACTTACTATATCAAGCACTGAGCCAACTGTCATGGGACTACAAGTAGCACATGAAACATGAGCACAGTCCTCAAGGGGCTTCCAGTCTCATTAGGGAGACAGAACTAAAACAAGGAATGGCAGAAGAAATAATGTTTGCATTCAGTGTCACAGCATAAACTAAAAGTTGCATAGGAGTGTAGAGCAAAGGAAGACCAATGGGGACCAGAGGCATTTAGCGATGTGGAAGATAGAATGCGGAGGGCTAACATTTCTAATCAGAGTTCCAGAAGGAAACAGAAAAGGCAATGGAGAAGAGGCAATTGTCAAAGAGAAAGTGGCATCTCTTTGTCTAGAAATGGTGGAAGATCAGGTAGAAGCACAAAATATATCAAAAGCATTTAAACACATACATATACCTGGATATATGATAGTAAACTACAGGACACCAGCAATAAGAGAAGATATTAAAGCAAACTGAGAAAAGAACAATCATACAAAAAAGCGCATAAAAATTAGAAAATATAATTCTCAAGGGAGAATATGGAAATCATCTTCAAAATCTTCAAAATGCTTGGAGACATTGGGGAAGGTATGTGCTATAGTGAGTGCTGGAATTGTGTAAGACTGATGATTCAGACCTGCACCCTTGAAACAAATAATACATTATATGTTAATAAAAACATTTTTTAAATGCTTGGAGCAAATCTTTGTCTATCTACATTTATGTACCTGAAAAAAAATTATCTTTTAGAACTTGGGTGAAATAAAGACAATTTCTAAAATAAAAATAAAGAGTATCCAAAAAAAGCCAGTAGTCAAAAATGATAATAATAACAACTTGAAAAGAATATAACTGAAGAAGAAAAATGATCCCAGGTGGAAGGTCCAAGATGCAAGAAGGATTGAGGAATAAAGAGATTAATAAGTATTTACATAAATCTAACCAAACATTTTATATACAGAAATTACGATAATATCTATTTGGGGCTTTAAAAAACCTAAAAACTAAACATAAAACCATATAAGTCTGGAAGGTGTGTACAAAAAGTTAATGTCTTGCAAGTTTCTTGTATTGTCTGGGAAGAAGGTTAAAATATTAACTTTGAATTTGTTTAATATGCATCATGAAATTTCAGGGAAAGAATAGAAGGCATGTATCACATACAAATTAATGAGAAGATGGGGAGAATAAAATAAGAAAATAAACTTAATCCAAAAAGAAGACGTAAGAAAGGAGAGAAAAGAAGAAGCAAGACAAATAAAAGTACAAAGTAAAATGACAGAAATAAGCCCAAATATGTCTGCAACCACAATAAGTGTAAAAAAACTAAATTCATCACTTAAAAAACAGGGATATCAGATATGAATTTTTTAAATATCAACAATAGGATGTTTATAAAAATATATCTAAAATATGAAGGCATGGAAAGTTTGAAAGTAAAAAAATATAGAAATAGATACATCAGTCAAATACTAACCAGACGAATCTGGAAGGACAAACAGTATCAGACAAAACAGATGTATGAGCTGAGGAGTCCCGGAAAGCTCCATAGTGGAGCCTTAATATTGATTATGTTCTGCTTAGTATTCCGATGAACAGAGAGGAGGCCAGTCTGAATGGGAAGAATTCAACAGGTATGTGTAATGGGAAGACATCTGGACAGGGGGATGGCACAATAGAGGTCCTCCCGCTATGACCATGCAAGGTAGCCCTCTCCTCCAAAACAGAACAGCAAATTAATGCACCATGTTCCACAAAACACATGGAGCTGAGTTTATCCACATGAGGAGGTCATCTCCCCTCTGCCTGATGGAGAAATGAAAGCCAGCTTTGTAGATATCTGGTCCTGGGGCAACAAGCTCCTCCTGATTCATGACAGTGCTGTGTCTAGGGCCTGGATGGCCTTGAGTGAGATGTGAGGACTCCTCTGTATTTGATTTTTCTAAAGGAAGTACTTTTCCGTGGGTATTTGAGGTTCAGATGGATAGTGTAGTGTATTCAGCTGGTGAATTGTGAAATGCAACACCCCCAAGGCAACCAAGGGTAGGTTGTCAGCAGAGGGCCATGCCCAAGGAGTCTGAGATTATCAAGACCAAGTCTGCTCTTAGTCATGTCTACACCTGCTTGTGCCTATGCATCTAGCTCTACAACAACGCACTCCAAATTCTCTCCTCCCCCATTCATTCCAACGTTTCAATATAGCAAAACCACAGGTAGCCAGAACTTGAGATCATACAATGTCTACACTCTCAGAAAGAAATCATCTGCGCTTTCTTTAAAAGCTCAGCTTCCAGAATAAACCCTGGGATCAGCTCACATTCAGCCCAAATTCAACAATTCCTTTAAGTGATTATTTATGTTCATAATTCTATCTCTGAGTAACTCTTTTTAAACAAAGAATTGATTGTGCTCACTATCAGAGGCCACACCTTCTGCAACGTGAATGAGACAGATGTATGAGCAGAGACTCCCCCTCCCCCAAAACTCCAACCTCCATAAACACAGTCCCAGGTCTCCCAGAATGGGGATGGGGACCAGCCAGCCATCACACCCAGCACCCTCCACATCATTCACAAAGGATGGTTTGCATGGACCATACTGTATAGATATCCTTTACATTTTTGTCTTCTCTCAAGGAGATATGTTGCGTTTGGGGGAGGGTCCAAGTGCAAAATCTATTGAAACAGACATTTTTTGGCTATTTGAGGAGAACAATGAAAAACTCTATGCTGTGGAAAAGATAAACTAAACACAATTCTGCTTCCTTTCTGGTGCCATTGCCCCACAATGCGCTGTCTTGAATGTGTGAGGACAACCAACTGACATGAAATCGGGTCACAGCCAGATTTCAGCAAGTTGGAATTCAGCAGAGTCCTGCCTTTGGCTCTTCACAGGCAGGATCAGTTGCTCCTCTGTTAGTCAGCCATGGAAACAGATCCAGAACAAAGCTAGAGCGGTGGCAGATACCACACTTTAGAAGCAACATAGAGCCACCAAGAGAGAAAACTCCTCATGGCTAGTGATTCATAAGATAATAAAGTTTTACCTTTTATAAAAAGGTCAAGAAGTTGTAGAGGAGATGACAAAGGCAGAGTTGGATCAGATTATAAAGAAAATAGACAAAAGATGAATTCAGAATGAGCCAATGGTTTTATACCTGACTTCTGATTTGCTGCTTCTGGAGCTGCCTCCCTTCATAGGGACAAGGGCTGATATCTTCTAGCGGGATTTTCATCCCTAAAATTTCAAACAAAAATATTGTTTTGTAAATCAGCTATTCAGAAGATTTAATCAAACAAAGCCCTTTCCTTAAACCTGAAAGGTAATCAGGGATTAGGGATTATGCAGCAAAACCACTTTGGGCCCCTGAAGCTATGTTTTCATTACCAAGCTTTAAATAACAAAAATAACAATAACAACAAGACTCTTGGGCCAAAAGTCTGATGCTTGAGCCAAAAAGCCAAAAGTCTGATGCTGTTATTTCCTTAAAGAGGCTGTCATCAAGCCAGAATGTATGATTTAATGAGTTTGAACTTCAAGGACCAGGAGGTGGATTTGGGTTTGGGTATAGTGCTGGCAGGAGAAAATACAGCCTTGTGCCCCCACTACTCCACCTCACCCAAAGACAACCACTCCAATTTCTTATCCTACCATGAAAATGACCAGTCCTGTGTCTCATTCCCTCAGAATCCTGCTCTTACAGGTGACAAGTATGAATGGGCTGTGTCCATTGGACAACTGGGCATTAACATGTTCTTCTTCCTAGGAAACATGTATAAGGGAATCAGAGAGATTGAAGAAATCAAGCAAATTCTGTTCGTTCCACTTTATTCCTATCTTCCTTCCATAGTACCATACAGAGGGATTAGAAGAGCAAATGTAGAGAAAGAGTAGAGACCACACAAATCATGGTGCTGGATGGCCCGCAGTGGGGGTCCATGGTCATGTCTGTGCACCCCATCAGCTTCTTCAGAGGACCTGCATCTCCTTCCTCTCCCTTCACATCTGTGTGATTCCATGGTCATGCCTATTGTCAAACTCAGCCAATCATAATTCGCTGAATTCTATGATTGGTCCAAAGGGTGGACCACATGACCAAAGACCTTTCCTGAGATTTTATAAGCTAGGGCTTAAGACAGAAGTCCTTTCCTTTTCAGTGATAAATCTGGGAAATGTGAGTCAAGAGCAGCCTGCAGCCAAGACCCCACTGCCTGCAGAAATCCCACCTGAGGTAGGAGAAAGTAGAGAAAAGCCACAGAGCGACAGAGAGTGACTCCAAGTTCCAACCCACCCCTGCATTTCCAGAGTGCATGAACAATTAAAGTCCCTTTTTGCTAAGGTTGGTTCCAGCTGAGTTTCTGTCACTTACAGCCTGAAGTCCTGACTAAAGCAAGAAGTGCACTGTCAATGGTTCATTTACCTTGTGTTAGTGGTTGAGCTGAAATAAGAATCCAAAGCCCCTGATTTTACTTCCTCAGGTCACAAGGGGCTTCAGTTAGATGTCAGATGAGACACAACCCCACTCTGAGCTATATATGGGGGTGGATTCCATGATTTCAAAGGTTTCTTTAAAAAATAAGTGTGATTTTGTTTGGTTTTAAAGCAATGAAGAAGAAGACAGAAAAACAAAGAGTGAGAAATGGAAGACGTGGGGAGAGGCAAGGGAGAGAGCTGCGGGTTGGAGGGGGAAAAAAAGCCCAAATGGAATAATCTTTGTTCCCTGATAGAGGCTAGAAAAAGTAAGAAGATTATTAGGAGTTCTGAGACAGACTGACATCAATCAGTTGTACAGAAAAATAAATTTTTTTGGTCAGAGAATGTACCAACCCACACTAAGCTTGTGGAGAATCAGATGACCCAGCTTGAAAAGAGAAAACAGCGGTAGCTCAAGTTTGTGTGGCTAGAAACAACAGGGGTTCTCTAGGCCTTTCTTGCTGGGTGAACAGAATAAATGGGTCACCAGGGAAATGCCAGAAACTCCAGTGGCTTGGGGATTTCCATTCTCACTGGTACGGGTGATGGCAGACGTGGAGTGATTCTAGGTCATCTGTGAGGGAAGAAGCTTCCAGACAGGGTTCATTCTGGAGTGTGGTCTGGGAGTGTTCCTGGAACCTTAGTCCTGAGTGTGTTTCTGCAATTCTTCCAACAAATCTGGGAGTTAGTCACTATCTCTTAGTACAATCCTTTGCTGCCTCAGCTAGCCAAAGTAGATTCTGTTGCTTGCAACTGAGACCCATAGTATATAGGTGTGTGTACGGTAAAATGGAGCTTGGTGGAGAAGGGAGTAGCAACTATGTGCCAGGGACTGTAAATAGTGCAGGCATGACATTATCTATTATTTCCTGTGAAGCCCGTGAGGTAGATACTGCTGCCTTCATTAAGAGAAACCCAAGTCAAAGAAGTTAGATTGCTCGCCCTGGGTCAACCAGCAATCATCAGAGCCCAGAATCAAATTCAGGTCTGAATCTAAAGCCTACACTCTCTTTTCTGCTTCAGGCATTTCTCATGTATGCTCAATAATTCACTTCTTTAAAAAGCTAATTTTCATTGTGTTTAAAAATAACCTAAGAATTCAATCTGAAAGATCTGAGAAATGTCATGGGTTACCCCAATTCCACATGCCCTCCCTCAACTATGTCTCTCTGTGTGCCATTTCCCTCAGGACTGTGGATGAACAAATTGATCTCTCAAGTCACCTAGGTCCTGCATGACCTGATCCCCACCTGCCTTTCTAGTTTTGTCCTACATCATTCTCCCCACTCACTTACCTTGCTCCTTGCTGTGACTTGACTGTTGCCCCCCAATTCATGTGCTGAAGTCCTAATGCACAACAAGGTGGTGGTATTAGGAGATGGGGCCTTCAGAGGTGCTTGGGGCATGAGGGTGAGCCCTCAGGAATGGGATTAGTGGTCTTACAGAAGAAATTTCACAGAGCTCCCTAGTTTTCCAGCATGTGAGGACAGAACAAGAAGTCTGTGACCCCCCAAAAGACCCTGACCCAATCATGCTGACACCCTGATCTTGGGCTTCAGCCTCTAGAATTCAGAGAAATAAGTGTTTGTTGTTTATAAGCCACCCAGTCTATGGTGTTTCATTATAGCAGCTTGAATGAGTGGACCAAGGTCCTCCTCACATAGACCTTCTTTCATCTCTTAGAACATCCTAAGCTCTCTCCTCTCTTGGTTCAGCACTGTGTCTCCAGAGCTAGTGCCAAAATTGACCCTGAATAAGTAAGTTCTCAGTAAATATTTATTGAATAAATGCATACATGATTCTTCAAGGGGTTTCCTGTGTTGAGTCTTATAATACGGCAGGAAAATCTTGGAATAATTCAAGTTCTACTCCGGGCCAATTCTCCCTGAGGATGGGGGGAAGCAAAGACCATCTGGGAAATTTCTAAAGGACCTCAATGGTAACTTTCCAATCTCCAGTGATCTCACACTGTGAGAAAGTTTGGAGAGTTTGGAATGGATGGAGAAGGGACCCCAAGACACCCTCATTGGGGTTCATTAGAATACCACTCGACTCCACCCAACGATTATATACACATACGTGTACATGTGCATATATGTAAGTGTATATGTTGGGTAGTTGATTCACAAATCTCATGAATAGAGGACAAACCTTCAGAAAAGGGAGGAGAGATGATCAGGTGAAGAACTTCACTCCTAGAAAGACGAGCAAAAGCTGCATAGCATTTCCCATGGGGGACTATGATGGAGTCTTGTCCTCAACTAGCAAACATTTATGTCTAGTCCTGGTGCTGTAGTTTGGTTCCCAGGGATGGCGTCTCTGGATCCAGCCTCATGCCTTTTCATTCCTGTACTCTGAGGTGGTAGTGATGTAAAACAAGCATCACTATAATTGGATAACCTATCGTGGTTCTCTTGTGTTTGTTTCACCTAAAAATCACAGATTCTTTGGAGGTTAGCAAATGATGTATCTGCATTCTTCTCAAGTAATAGAACAAATCAGTCTAAAAATCACAAAATACCTTAGAGACCACTGACTGTGGTCCTTCCTTATTCTAAAGGATAGGGAAACTGTATCCCAGAGAAAGGAAAGAGCTTGCCCTGAGTCACACTGCGGGCAGAAACAAGCCCCAAGCCCCGGTCTCCCAACACCCAAGATCCAACACCAGGCTGGATCTCTTGTCACAGCACCACATGTCCAGCCACAGAGCACCACAGGCTTGATTTACATCACAACACGTGGGCTCTTGCTGTCTCCAGCCGGGGCTCCCCACTATGCTGCAGGGCTCTGGATGTGCCCTTTACCTCACACGTTGACTTCAGCAACGCCCTCCGATTGGTTGCTCTGCCATGGAGCCAAGTCTCCCATTGTTAATCATCTTTTAAAAGAGTTTAACATCTGCTGCAGGGAAATTTACTGGCCTCAGGTTACCAGCTATAATTTTGGTCATTTGGGGGAAATAATGATGCTATAGTCGTCACTTTCCAAATGTTGCAGGAACCTGACCCAAATCAAGAAACCTCTCAATAAATCAGCTCAAAAACGGCATCAATTTCTAGCCTCACTATTTAGAATGTTGCAGCTCTGAATCAGTGTCTGGGCTAGAGAAAGCATCCAACTCAAAGTCTCTAGATTTTAATAATAGCTGCCATTGTTCAAAGAGGGATTCATAACTCTCAATGGACTCTGGCCAAAAATCTTGAGCCAGATTCTGTATTTATGTATGTTTGGATGTACTAAGTGCTCTGCAAGTTTTGTGAGTGGTTCTTCCAATATGGGAGCTACCTAGTTCTCCAAGCCATGGTCCTGCTTGTGGTCATCAACCTGGACCAGGCTCTCCCTGCTGAGAAGCCTTCTTTAGCCCTTGATCTATGTACAGATGGCTGGATCATTGTACATGATGACATAGGTCACCAGTAATTTTTTTTAGAAAAGGGTAACTTTTATGGAGTCCTTGCTCTGTGCCAGAAGCCATTCTCTTAATTCATGTAATCCTCACAACCCCTATGAGACAGGTACTACAATTATCTTCATTTTATACATGGGGAAACTGAGGCACAGAGTGAGTAAATGAATAGCCTAAGATCACACATGTAATCAAAGAGCTGGAATTTGACTCAGTCTGGCTCCAGAGACTGACCTCCCTCTCTTCTTTAAACAGCTTTATTGAAATACAGTTCTCATACCATACAACTAACTCTCTTAAAGCATATAGTCCAGTGGGCTTTAGTGTATTCACAGAGTTCTGCAATTATGATCACTAATTCCAAAACATTTTAATCACCTCAAAAAAAAAAAGCCCTATTGCGGCACTGGGCTGGCTTAATCGGCTGGGCATCCAATTCTTGATTTTGGTTCAGGTCAACATCTCAGAGTTATGGAATCAAGCCTCGCATCAGGCTCTGCACTGGGGATGGAGCCTGCTTAAGACTCTTCCTCCCTCTCCCTCTGTCCCTCTCCCCACCCCACTTGCACTCTCTTGTACTCTCTCTCTAAAACAAAAACAAAAACAAAACCCTATATTCGTCAGTAGACATTCCCAATTCCCTCCTTCTTCCAGCCCCTGGCAATCACTAATCTATTTTCTGTCTCTATGGATTAACTTGTTTGGGACATTTCATGTAAGTGGAAGCATGTAAGTGGTCATTTATATGTGACTGGCGTTTTTCACTTAGCGTAATGTTTTCAAGATCCACCCATGTTGTACCATGTATAGGTACTTCATGTCTTTTTCATAACCAAATAACATCTCATTGTATAGATATACCATTTTTTGTTTATCCATTCATCCATTGACTGGGCATTTGAATTATTTCTACTTTTTGGCTACTATGAATAATGTTGCTATGAACATTTGTGTGCAGGTTTTTGTACATCTCTACATTTTCTTTTCTCTTGGGTATACCTAGGAGTGGAATTGCTGAGTCACATGCTAACTCTATGTTGAACTCTTTGAAGAACTGCCAAACTATGGCTGTACCATTTTACATTCCCATCAGCAGTGTATGGAGAATCCAGTTTCTCTACATCCTCACCAACACTTACATTTCCCACTGTTTTGGTTACAGCCACCGTAGTGAGTGTGAAGTGATATCTCACTGTGGTTTCAATTTGCATTTCCCTAATGACTAATGATGCTGAGCATCTTTGCTTGTGCGTGTTGGCCATTGGTGTATTTCCTTTGAGAAATGTCTATTCAAGTGTTTTGCCTGTTAAGAAAAATGATTGTCTTGTCATTGTTGAGTTGTAGGGATTCTTCATATCTCCTGGATACAAGTCCCTTACAGGTAAGTGTATTTCTCCCATTCTGTGGGTCATCTTTTCACTTTTTTGACAGTATCCTTCAAAGCACAGAAGTTTTCATTTTCGTGAGGTCCAAGTTATCTATTGTTTGGTTCTATTGTTTGTGCACTTGATGGAGTATCTAAGAAGGACTTTCCCATGTCAATGTCATGAAGATTTGCTCCTACATTTTGTTCTAAGAGCTTTAAAGCTTTAGGTTTTATATTTAGGTCTTGATGTGCTATGAGATAGAAGTCCACCTTTATTCTTTTGTATTGGATGCCAGTTGTTCCAGTATTATTTGCTGAAAAGACTATTCCCACTGAATTGCTATGAGGTAGAAGTCCACCTTTATTCTTTTGCATTGGATGCCAGTTGTTCCAGTATTATTTGTTGAAAAGACTATTACCACTGAATAATCTTGGCACCCCCAAGGCCTCTCTTGACTACCACAGTCAATTGCTTGTCTTGAAAACTTTGGGGAGATTAATGCCTCTGTGTATGTGTTATATGTGTTATAAACTAACCAAAGCAAGGACCCACAACGCCAACCTCTGGTGAACTTAAATCATCAGATGTGTGAAAGTCTAAAGAGTAATAATGATGAAATAATACCAAGGCCAGAATATCTATCTGATCTCCAAAGACTGAAAGACCATTGGAAAGGAGATGGAATCTTAATAAAGTTCTGAAAAACAAAAGTGTCCTAAATAAAAAGGAAGAAAGAAAACTCCATGAAGAGAAAATGCCGCCTAAACTAGCAGACATCTTCTGGTCAACTCTGAGATGAGATCTAGTGTTCTCTGCCCAAGACACATCCAAATGAACATATTGAGTCAGATGTAGTCAGCCAACATTAAGATTAGAGTTTCAGATCTGTGATGATATCTATCAGTCCTTCCTCTAAAATCTTAAGGTTATTCCTTTCTTTGTCACAACTGTTAATACAATAATTTCTTGCCATTATTTGGCCCAGATTCTGCCCCATTGGTGGCTCAGGGTCCCTATCAACTTTCTGCCCCTAGAGTGGAGAGACCATGATTTTATTGCCCTTCCCTTTCCACAAACATCTCTCCAACCTCAGAAGGAGGTCTAGCATTACTCAATTACTGACTCATTGCCTCTTCTACAAAGACAGCACCCCACACCTGAGGGGTACTCAGGTAACTCAGACAGTCACGACTTTCAGAAATAATTTCTTTGAAGTAGAGGTGATACCACATTGAGTAAGACATCATACTACATGGAACTTACTTAGACGTGATCAAGCCCCAATTATTTTGCCTTAACTTCTTCAAGGTTTGCTTTCATTTTCTCTACTTTCATCACGAACCACTTCCTCACTCTCCAAAGAGTTTGTATAAGCCAGGGCAAATAACACTAGTTGCTATATCAACCCCCCAAATTAAAACAGTTTAATTCAATAAAAATTCATTACTGTCTCCCACAAAGTCCAACGCACATATTCCAAGCCAGTGGGCAGACTCCCATGTGGTCTTTCAGTGCCCTAGGGTTTTTCCATCTTGTTTGTCTGCCATACTCTTAAGACTCTTAGTCCTCTGCTGGACCCTGTCCATCCAGCCTGGAGATGGAAAGGAAAGGATATGGAATCACTCAGTTTTTGTTAATGGGATAGGCCTGAGTGACATATTTAACTACATTTTATTGGCCAGAACTCAGTCACATGGTCATATCTTACTCAAAAAAGGAGACAAAAGCCTCCTGTGGCCAGGAGGCAGGAAATGTTTTTGTTGAAGAATTTGGCAGTCTGTTCAGAAACTATGAAGATGCAGAATTCAGCTTCCATGATGACAAAATCTTTATGATGCTTCCAAGCTGTCCTGGTCGTCCTTCCTCCAAGCTCAGAAAGGTCTCCCTGGCCATTTATTACAACTATATCTGTATGAAAGGGGCCCATAGGCAGATCTGAAAGCCAAGCAGTGAGATGAGTCTGAGCAGGATCCTTCCTTTCATAACAGCTAAAGATGGTCCCACAAGAATTCCGCAAATACCCAAATTTTGTAAAAACAAAACAAAACAAAACAAAATGAAGAAACAAAACAACAACAAGATGTTCTGAGAGCCTGAGCTGGGTACAGGAGACTGAGTTTAATGTGTCAGTTGAAAGGGCAGGGCCCTGGGAAACCGGAAAAACAGTCATGTCTCTCCAGAGGCTGGAGCAAAGTGAGATGCAAGTCATTGAAGCAGAATCTGGAGATATCAGAACAAAGCATGGATTAATTAATCAATCTAGGCATTGACGATCAACAGCTACTAACATCACAAGAAAAGAGACAAGCAGACCTTATGTGGCTCCTGATGAAACAGCACACTACTACCTATCATCTAGGGAGAAAAATGAAACCTGAATGTGATCAAGCCTCAAGGTCCAACTATTAATTTATTAAAAATGCACACGATGGAAGAACATGCTAAACAACACCATGAGGATGCAATCAGCAAGATCTAGTCTGTGCAAAGCCCTATAGGTCAGATGACCCTGGCTTTTCAACAAATACATGGCAGGGAACAAAAAGGGGAAAGGAAATTTTATATAAAAAGAGACTTAAAAAGATATATCAAAGATGTGGGCAAAACTAAAGTGCAGTGCTTAGGAATGTATACTTATAAACTACTAAAAAAATGTCTTGAATTGAAAATGAACTTTTGGGACTTCGCCAAAATAAAAAGCTTCTGCACAGCAAAGGGACCAGTCAACAAAACAGAAGGCCACCCACGGAATGGGAAAAGATATTTGCAAATGACTCTACAAACAAAAGCTTCTCAAGAACTTCTCAAACTCAATACCCTAGAAACAAATAATCAAGTCAAAAAATGGGCAGAAGACATGAGCAGACACTTCTCCAAAGAAGACATACAAATGGCTAACAGATAGATGAAAAAATGTTCATCATCATTAGCCATCAGGGAAATTCAAACAAAAACAACATTGAGATACCAGCTTAAACCAGTTAGAATAGCAAAAATTGACAAGACAAGAAACAACAAATGTTGGAGAGGTTGTGGAGAAAGGGGAACTCTCTTACACTGTTGGTGGGAATGCAAGTTGGTGCAGCCACTTTGAAAAACAGTGTGGAGTTTCCTCAAAAAGTTAAAAATAGAGCTACCCCATGAGCCAGCAATTGCACTACTGGGTATTTACCCCAAAGATACAGATGTAGTGAAAAGAAGGGCCACATGTACCCCAATGTTCATAACAGCAATGTCCACAAGAGCCAAGCTGTGGAAAGAGCCAAGATGCCCTTCAACAGGCAAATGGATAAAGAAGATGCAGTCCATATACACAATGGAATATTATTCAGCCATCAGAAAGGATGAATACCCGACTCTTGCATCAACACGGATAGAAATGGAGGAGATTGCTAAATGAAATAAGTCAAGCAGAGAAAGTCAATTATCATATGGTTTCACTTATTTGTGAAACATAAGGAATAGCATGGAGGACATTAGGAGAAGTAAGGGAAAAATGAAGGGGGAGATAATCAGAGGGGGAGATGAACCATGAGAAACTATGGACTCCAGGAAATAAACTGAAGGTTTTAGAGGGGAGGGGGAGTGGGGAATGGGTTAGCCCAGTGATGGATATTAAGGAAGGCATGTATTGCATAGAGAACTGGATGTTATATGCAAGCAATGTATCATGGAACTTTACATCAAAAACTAATAATGTACTGTATGGTGACTAACAAAAGAATTTTAGATTAAAGAATTAAAGAAAAGAAGTTAAAAAAAATGTCTACCACAAAAGTCAGCCATCTTCACATAGGAGGACAGCCCTGATGTCCCAAGTAGCTAAGGAAGAGACATGAGCTCAGGAGAGTTGAGTTCAGTTTCCTGTCCTGTTTCGGTTTTCACAATGAATTTAGGCAAGTATCTGCCTCTCTCTGGGACTCACCTCTTTGGTGGAAAAATAAGGTTAATTGTACCAATTCTGCCAAACTTCTAGGATTGTCCTGAGAACTAAAAGAGCCTGGGCCCCCCTGGTGAGCCGATCACCTTCTGCATTGAACATTGCCTGATCCAAGAGAGGCAAACCCTCCTTCCCTGCTGACCCCACAGTCAGGAACACAACACTATGATGTTCCAGCTAGTTTCTTATGACTCTTTCTCAACCTGCAGTGTTACAAGTACCCAGTAAGGAACGTGGGCACAATTGATAAAGTCTGTCATAGATGCTCAATAAAGTCCACTGGATGAATAATATGTAGAAAAATCTATAATGATTAAGGTGTGCTTGTGAGTGTAAATTCTGATAATTATTTGTTAACTTCACTGAACTATAGGATTAGTACAGTAGGGGGGAAATGTCATATTATTAAGATTGGATGATTTGACAATCGGTTGCCTTTCAGGTAGAGGGGACATTTTGATGAAAGAAGGGGAAACAAAGTCCATTAACCAGACCATTGCTTTGTCTTGGCAGGGTAGGCAGATCACAGTACCAGGGAAGGTGGCCAGAGGAAGTGGTAAAAAGAGGAGGAGGGAGGGGATGTCTAAAGCCAAACCTATATACAATTTTAACCTTGCTAGGGTCTGAAGGGTGGTAGAAACACTCCACCACCTGAAAACAGCTTGGAGAAGAGGCTTAACTGTCCAGACTCCAGGGCTCTGCTGCTGGCCCTAATAGTGAGCTCAAACTATCCTGTGCTCTCCTAACAGTCCAGGGGGCCTCACCGGGAGTCCGTAGGGACATAAATGAAAATCCCACGGGGCCCTGGACCGAATGATGTCAAGTAGCTCCAGCCAAACCTTTGTATTTCTAGAAGCTCATCCTCAAGATGTGTTTCCCAGTAGACTATATGTGCCAGGCTTCATATGCCAGGGAGTGGTTTTCACGAAAGGCTGCTCTGAACAGATGCTAGAGGGGAGACTGAACGTCATTGAGCCTTAACTCTGGTCTTGGAGGGAAAAACTGCATCCAGTTATAAGACTGATAATGACATGAGCTTTGTTCTCTGAGGCTGGTGTCTACTCACCTTCACTTCCTTGCCTAGTGCCTTGGATAGACACTCAGGCTGGAGAAGCTGGGCTCTCAGTTCTGGCTTTACCTCCAGGTGTCCCGGGAAGGCCCTTTGAGAGACAGGTTCCAGGACATCAGTTCTTTCCTCTTCCTAAATAAGGAATAGGAGTATACACAATAGCTCAGAGACTCCCAAACTGCCACTCATTGTAGTTAGGCCTACCTACTCCAAGGCCAGAACTCAGGGATATCTCAGATCTGCTTGGTGCAAAGGTTTATCTTCCCACACATGTGGCAGAATTCCCAGCTCCGGAGCAGTGAGAACACTTTTGTACAATTTCTTAACCTGATGTCCTGTCTTTCCAAAAAGCCAGAAGGTACAAATAACAGAAGTAACATTTCAAATGCATCTCAAGCAGCAAGGTCTCTTGTCTGGGATGCAGGCTGTCTATGGAAGTGTCTACAAGATGCTATCACAATTTTCTACATGAGAATTCTCTGTTGTGTCCCTATAGCTTAAGAATAACATCCTGGCCCTCTTTCTGTGACAAGCTTTGGAAAAACTGAACTGAGACTGGGCTGGAAGTAGGTCCGTGAGCCACGTTCCAAGTCCAGGTCTGTAAGGAAGTGAGAGAGAGAACAGCCAGTACCAGCTATTCCTCCTCCCGCTGCTGCTGGGCTCCTGTTTTCTCAGCCCCCTCCAGCAGCTCCTCCTTTCGCCGGCAGCTCTGATGAGAATTATGGAATTGCTATTATTACCCCAGCCCAGTGTCCAGGGCTTGATGGCTGCAACCCTGGCAGCTCCCGCCTACAGGAGAGCCAACTGCAGTGACAATAAAGCAAAGTCCTTGGCAGCTGAGGGCCTCTCTTCTGTGTACTGGGGCTGATGAACGGGATGTGAAGCCAGCCCTGACTCCGGCTCCTTGGGAAGTCTTGGAGTTGGCCTACTGCCTCCCTGGCATCTGATTCCAAAGGCATTTTTCAGCCCAGCTGGGAAGGTCCTGACAGCCTCAACAAGGCTCATTCTATCAACCTCAAGAAATGAGAGTCCCCCCGCCTGCGCTGTCTGACCAGGGCCTTTTCTAGAAGAGAAGGTGTTTGGTTTGCCCCAGTTTGGCTGGCTTTCCCAAGCAACCAAACAAGCAAATAGCATCTAGAGAATACCACTGCATGCAAAGGCATTACTCAAGATTCATGCAGCCAACACATCTTTCTGTAGCACCTACTTTGTGTGAGGTACTGTGTTAGGTTCTGAGGATCTATCCATGCACAGAGGAAGGAAAAGACCCATTCTCCTGGAATCCATATTCTATTGTCAGGAAAGTGAGGAGAAAAAAGAATAAATAAATAATTTAGTGAATTAGAAGGTGGGGGGATTTGAGCAGTCAGAGAGATTGGGTGTGTAAGAAGCAGGACTCGGGTTTCAGTGGGTGGTCAGGAAGGCCTCACTAAGAAGGTAACATCTGACCAAGCCTTGAAGGAGATAAAGGGTCAAAATCTAAACTCCACACTGATGGCCTTCCAGGAGTTTAGAGGCCTGTTTACAGATGGCTATGACAGATGTCTTGTGAAGTGCCAGAGTACAGGGTGTTGGGAATTCAGAAGAGGAAGCTGGTACAGCCCACTGTGGCCCCGCAGGAGAGCACACCATCTTGGAACTGTTCCCAAAGAACACTTTATTACCTGAAACTTGGACAAGATGCCTAAGTCAGGTGGGTTTTTGGCTGAGGTATGACCAGAAATATGAGGAAAGGGTATGACTGGGGCTCAGGGGAGCAAAGTAGGGACCATGCAGGGGAAAGACAGGGCCAGAAGCCCATTCCAAGGTGGGGCTGTCCAGGAAAGAGAAATACCTCTGGAGCTCTCATGGGCTGAGCTAGTGGGAAATCCCCCTTCTTCCAACTTGGATATTTCCAGATCTGATCGTTCTCCTAAGACCGAGCCCACTAGCCCAGAGGGGATCATACCTGCCTGCCCATCAGTATCACCTGGTTTTTAATAACACAATTTCCTGGGTCCCGTCTGGGACCTATAAATCAGAGTCTGTGTTTTTTAAAAGCTCTCTAGATGGTTCCACAGACCCATCAGGTTTTGGGTCCACTGTTCTGACCTTACACTGTCACATTTTTCATTTATTTGACAGAGAGAGACAGAGCGAGAGAGGGAGCACAAGCAGGGGGAGTGGGAGAGGGAACACTGTCACATTTTTACTACCTGAATCATTTAAGAGGCAACTCATGTGGTAGGAAATTCATATTAGGGGCTCTCCCCACTGAGTGGGAATGGTCTGTTAAATGTCAGTCTCCATGATGAGCCTGTGAGCTCCTTGAGAGCAGCGACTATATCTTACTTTTCCATATGAAAATTCTGGCATTTGCTCTATGAAACATAACAGACATTGATAAATACGTTCTGAACTGAACCGAACCAGGGACTAGCCATCCAGCTGTGGCCATGACACTTAGCGTCCCTGAGCCTCTATTGGCATCTATAAAATGGGACCAATGATTGCCGGCCTTCCTGTCTCACATTTGTGAGAGGCCCAAAGTGAGGGAACTTGAATACTTACAGGAACAATTGAATAGTTTCTTTTTAGGAGTTCCCACTGGAGAGAGGAAGCTAGATATGGATGATCCAAAACAGGTCATCATATTATAGCCTTTTTAAACCTTCGAATTCACCCTATGCATAAGCTTACCTTCCTGAATTTTCTTCTCTTGCTTTAACTAAAAAATCACTCATACTGAACAAAGAGTTGAATAAGTATCTACTATGTGCTATATACCGTATTTGGCAATTGGAACCCACAAATGAATGAGACACAGTCCTGTCACAGAGCCCAAATATGAACATGGACTACGATAGCTGGAATAAACAAGTTGTGGAGAGGGGTTATGGCCCAAAGTATTACTTCTAGGCCTGAACTAATGAGCAAAAGAAAATCTGTAAGAGTTCAAGCCAAAAAGTGCACAGCTGCCAGAAAAAGGCAATGGCACAAAAAACGGAGAAAAACAGACAGGTCTTTCAGGACCAGCAAGTCAGATGACATGACCAAAGTGAGGGGTGGATGCAGAAGATGCAGGAGAGGGGCCAGGAGTAGTAAGCAGCCTCAAACATGGCACCCAAAGATCCCTGCCTCCTGGCATTCCTGTCTTTGTATAATCCCCTCCCTTTGAGTGTGGACTAGACCTAGAAGCCCACTTCTAACAAGGAGAGTATGGCAAAAGTAATGAGATGTCTCTTCCAAAATCATTTGCAAGAAAGACTACAGGTGGGATGCCTGGGTGGCTCATTTGGTTAAGCATCTGTCTGGCTCAGGTCATGATCCCAGGATCCTGGGACTGAGTTCCACATCAGGTTCCTTGCTCAGTGGGAAACCTGCTTCACCCTCTGCCTGCCTCTCCCCCTGCTTGTGCTGCCTCCCCTCACCAAAAAAGAAATAAAATCTTAAAAAAAAAAAAAAAAAAAAACTACAGCTTTCTTCTTGGGTTCCCTCCCTTGCTCTGCTACTGGTTCTCTCTGAGGAAGTCAGTGTCATGTTGGGACCTGCCCTGGGGAGAGACCCATATGTCAAGAAACTGATGTCTCTGGCCAACAGCCAACAAGGACCTGACATACTCAGTCCAACTGCCTGTGAGGAACAGAATCCTGCCAATAGGCACATGAGTGAACTTAGTAGTGTGTCCTCCTCCAGCTGAACCTTCAGATGAGACCACAGCCTGACTGCCATCTTGACTGTGGCTTTGAGTGACCCTAAGGTGGAGGACCCAGCTAAGATACACCCAGATTCCTGTGAGATAATAAATACTTGTTTTAAGCTGCCAGGCAACTCGCTACTCAGTAATCAATCCAGGTGGCCCTCACAGTTTTCAGGCATGAAAGTGAAATAATTAAACCTAATTAACCATTTGTTGATTAGCAGTGAGGGGCCACCGCAGGAAGCCCCGTGAGGAGTGATGGGAGTTTGAACAAGGCAGCAGGAGAGGAAACAGAAAGGAATGAACAAGAGATCCTGCGAAATATAGTGGTTGGGACATGGCTTCCAAGAGGATGGATTGCCCATTCATCTGGTTACTCAGTCCAAAAGCCTTGAAGTTGTCATTGATTGCTCCTTTATGCACACCCACACTCAGTCCGCCAGTAAATTCCATCTTCACCTTTTCCTCCCTCCCAGGTCATGCCACTTCCCTGCTCAAAACCCACCAATGACTTCTAATTGCACTTAGAACAAAATCCCAAGTCCTCCTCAGGGTCTGCAAGACTCAATGCACCCTGGCCTCTGGCCACTATCTGAGCTGCCTCCCTGCCTGCCCTGCTCATGCAGCCCAGCCAAACTGTCCCTTGCTGGCCCCTCTGCCTGAAATTCTCTTCCTATAGACACTATTTGCTCCGTTCACCCCTTCAGTCTTTTCAGAAAAGGATTCTGATGATTCTGATTCAGAAAAGGATGGGGAGGCATTTAAGCAAAGGTCCTGAAGAAAACCCAAGGAAATCGCCATCTTGGATGGCTTAGGGAAACCGGCCTCATTCATTCGGCATCACATCATCTGTGGCAAGATCAGTAGTATTAGGCGGGGTGAAAGCCTTCCCAGATGATGCCAGGAATGTGGGGTCTGGGACCCAGTGATCAGAGAGAATGGGGGACATTCTTCTTAGGGGTTATTGTATATGTGAAACAGCTCAGTGACAGCTCCTCCCACCTGTTACGGACACTGGTATCTGCCCCAGATCCTTCCCCTCCACCAGTGGGTTTGATCCACCAGTGAGGCTACAGATGCTGTTTTCACCACTGCCTGGGCAGTCTGATGATGGAGGCACAGGGAGGTGGAGGATTTATCCAGGCTTTCTTGTTCCCAGTTCAAATGTACCTCATCGTCCTTGGGTCTTCAAAACAATGAGTGCTGGACAGGAAAATCTAATTAAATCCTAATAAGAAAATAAGTGACATGTAAAAAGTCCTTTGTCTATTGCGTAATTTTTTAGTTTAATATGGTGTGGGTGTGAAGCAGTCAATCATTAAGCTGACCTCAACTGGCCACCTACCAGCCATGTGGTCAGGCGCCATGCTAAACAGCAGCCGCTCGCTCTGCATAACCAGTACGTGCCAGGATAGGACATAGGTTTGAGTCTGCAGGGCCAGGTGGAGTGGGCGGGGGGGAAGGAGGGCTCTCTGGGCCACTTTCCTGCAGCTTGGGGAGAGCCACAGCCTTCAGGGAGCTCTCTGTCCCAAGAAGGGTCTTCTCATCTCTTGGCCGAGTGGCTGTCTCCACTCACCCTGGGCTCCCCGGAGGCCTCCCAATGGCCCTGGACAGTCAGCTGGCAGCGAGCCCACCACAAGCATGGTGATGGTCTCTTGGCAGTGAGCGGGGCCATGATGATGGGAACTGGCTCCTCAGGGTGATCTGGTGAGTCAACTATGTGCCCCTCCCCCCAGCCCTCTACCTCATCATCCCCCTTATAGGCCACCCACAATGTCCTAGAAATGCCAGCTCTCCTATTTTCACATTTTCCTTAAAGACGGAAGAAAAAAAGACAAGGAGTCAGAAAAGCAAAGGAGCCAGGTAGTGAGCAGGGAAGTGCCTTGGAGAGCAGTCAGACAGGGCGGGAACGGAGGGTTTCGGGGACAGGGGACCTTCAGATCATGAGGGCAATGGGCCTCACTCCGGTGGTGACAGGAGTCCCCCAGACCCTGGGCAGACCAGGAAAGGGGTCTAAACACCATCTCACTCAACGTTGGTTTCAAGTCAACTGATGTTCAAAGAGGTTAGATGAATTGCCCGAGTTGGTAATTAGGCCAGATTTGTTCTGGCCTTAGAGAATGGAAGAGAATGTTGGAAAAATAGTTACCTTGGACAGAAAGCCTGCATTTTAAGGCACTCAACCATAGACACCTAATCATTTACCTACAACGGGTCTCCGTCTTGTTTCCTGTAGGCCAGCCCAAGCTCCTTTGGGGGTGGGGGTGTTTCTGAGAGTCTCTCATGGCCTGTGGATACCCAGGAAATGCATGCTTGGAAAGTGACAAACAGAGGAAAAAACAGCCACAGGTGAGCCTGAAGCCATGAACAAAATAAATGATGAGCAAAGAGATACCCCCTAAGTTGTCCATGGCTCATTCCTGCTGAGAAGGCGAAGCCAAAATTAAAAGGTTACACGGTCCAGTGGAAAAGCCCAGAATCATAAATAATCATAAATCATCATTAACGACAGCAAGAATGTACATCGCATGGCACTCTATTTTGTCACAGAGCCTTGCCACCTTGGTCAAGGACTGCTGGCCAGGGCAGGTCAAGGCCACGCTTACAGTACCCAATCCTGCAAACCCCACGGTGAGAGGAGGAGCTGCAAAGAGAGGAGTGTTCTTTCTGACCTCAAACCCGGGCAGCGTCTGATAAATTGCATTTCCACACCTGCCTGGAGTGAAAAATGGCCTATATCAGTGCCTGCCTTGTGTTCATCAGACTCTCCAAGGGACGTGAGAAGTTTGGGGGAAAAAAGCGAGCTCTAAAACTATCATTGATTTTCTTCTAAAGTCACTATTTCATTTATTTTGAAATTTCAAAAAAGCATCAAGAGAGGGGACAAGATTCTTTAATGCTCATCAGAAGGCGGTCCAGATTTGAAAGGCAGAGAAATCCCACCAATGTGTCTGTTTCTGCTGGGGGCAAGCTGCCCACTCCCGTGTGTCCTCACAAAGAGCGCAGAAGGGGACGAGCCTCTCCGGGGTCCACACCATTCTCCTTCTGAGGGAGACGAATAGCCCTCCCGCTGTCTTCAGGAATTGCTTTCATCCTCCCCAGTTTATCTGATCGGGAGGGGGGGCTGGTGATCCAGCCGGTGTAACATCTCCAGGAGCCCAGCAGGAGCCCAACTCAATTCAACAAATACTCACTGAAGCCTGCAGTGAACAAGGCCCGGCGCTCGAACTGAGGCCCCCAAAACTTCACAATCCAGTGTTCCATCACCCCACCACGTAGCCCCTCTGGTTGTCCCCTGCTCTAGAGAAGGAGAAACAGGGAGGGGACTGACACAGATTGGACACACAGGTCTGCCCTCAGCGTGCTAGACCACTTAGTGGAGACAGTTTATAGCTGCGGTCTTCTGCACTACTTTACTTTCTTGTCTGTGTCATTTCACACCTACCCCCCAAGCACTGTGAGTCTCCGAGACCCTCAGTGTCTGGCTCGTTCATCTGTAAACGGCCATAAACACACGTGCTGCCCAGGGGTGCAGTGAGGATTGGGGATAGTGGGGCCATGCCATACCCACTTCCCCCTGTACTTTGCAGAATGGCTCCCTGCCCTTATTTTGCATCCAAATCACAAAGACAGGAGGAACCTCTGCTGGCTGGTGACACTGACCCCCAGCTGATGGCCCTTCCCCAGTCCTGCTATGAAACCAGCCTGCAATTTTTTTTAAGGTTTTATTTATTTGGGAGAGAGCACAGAGGGAGAGGGAGAAGGAGACTCCCCACTAAGCAGGGAGCCAGACGTGGGTCTCAATTCCGGGACTCCAGGATCATGACCTGAGCCGCAGATGCTTAACCTACTGAGCCACCCAGGTGCCCCTGCAATGTGTTTTTGAGAGTGAATTGGAATGCTTGATTTTCTGAGCGACACTCGGCTATAAATGACATTCAGCCTACTCTGGGCTCTGCTTAAAGTATAATCCATCCTCAATGGAGAATCACAGAATTGTGGGTCAGAACTTAAAGGGATATTCACAGTGATCTCCTGGTTGCAAATGAGGTGGCTGAAGCAAACACCACCACCACGACCAACAGAGACAGAGACATAACCCAGGGCAGTGAAAGACTGCAGTTCACACGCAGTTCTACTTTTCCCCAAATCCAGTGCGTCCAAACCCAGATTTTACCCGTGAGGTTTGCTGTCTCAGGCACTTGGCAATTGCTTGTAGGGTTGGGAGCTCCTGCGGGGGCACCAGAATCATCTCATGATCGAGTCTCCGATGTACATGGCCATTCAGGTTCTAATACCCAGCCGACCGCTCCTGGGCCATTTCTCCCTTTAGCACCAGCATCTGCCTGTTCTGGATGTTCACACGGGGCACCTTAGTCCAGGCAATCATGCCACGGACTGCAAGTCTTCGTGGGAGAATTGGTAAATATCATATGGGAAGTTTCTACACATGGGAAATATCTAGTCACTAAAACATCAGTCTTTAACTTTCAAAACTCATTCACCACCCCACTGATACCAGAATGTTCCCCAGCCTGTGGGTTTAGAGTTCCTATCCTTTGTTTAACCAGCCTTCCTCGTGATTCCTTCCAGGTCCATTGGGTGGGTCTTCAGCGTCGTTCACTGCAAACAGAAAGTTTCCAGACTTCAGAAAAGCATTCGCACTTCACTGTCTTCTCAAAACATGCATGAGGGAGATCAGACGGCTAAAGGCCAGCTGGCGGGTCAGTGGCAAGAGCTCCAGCCATGGAGTCCTGCCGTAGGACTCTCACCCCAGCCTTGCCACCTTGCCGTGAGACCTTGGGCAAGTTACTTCTTCTCTCTGGGCCTCAGGGTCCTAGTTTGTAGAATAACCTGCTTATTGGGGAGAAAGTCTAGGTGGCCTG
Organism: Martes martes; assembly: GCF_963455335.1. NCBI lineage: Eukaryota > Metazoa > Chordata > Mammalia > Carnivora > Mustelidae > Martes > Martes martes. Next base: position 90,527,930 of record NC_137893.1, on the reverse strand, counting down.
CCAGCTTGGTGCTCGTGATTCCGGGGGTGCCTGGTGATTCCAGGTGATTCCTGGTGATTCCAGGTGATTCCAGGTGAGATCCTGGACTCAGAAACCAGAGAGATCTCAGGAGAACCGCTCAACCCTAAGTAACATGGAAGTGATGATAATTAAATGCCTACGAGTTTGGGTTTTGTGAGGAGTAAATGAATTGATACATACATGTAAAGGGCTTGGAACAGTGCCTGGTACACAGTAAGCACTCACCAAGTATGATCTCCAACTCCTGTTACCTCCACAAGGGTTGTATGTACCCATCTTTGTGTCCCTGGCCACCACCCCCACCCCCATCATGTGGGACCAGGCAGACTCTGGCTGAATGGAAAGTTGAATTCAAATAATGAGTGAGAAAAACGCCCAAACCAAATATACGGGAGGGGAGGTGCAAGGGGGCAGCTGTTCTATGAAGGGACAAATATTTCTTCTGTCCTAGCCCTTTAAAGTGTCTGTATTGGGTGGGGGTGGGGCGTGAGTACCTTCAGCCCCTCCCAGGCCCTCTCCCCCCTCCCCCACCCCACTTCTGGAGCCCCACTTCTGCCCACACCCCCCCAATTCCCCGTCTGTGATAACCCTGCATAGCCCCACCCGCACTCAGCCCATCTCAATGGCCCCTCTGTCTTCTTTCATCCCATAGTTCATCTTCCAACTCAAGGGAAACAGTAGTCAAAAAAGAAACAGTCCTCCGCCGCCCCTCAGCCCCTGGCCAGTAATCTGAGCTGCAGAAGGAAAGGAGCAATTATGGTTTGGGGTTTCTCCTCCTCCTCTTCCAGCTCCTTGACTCACTTTTCATCTTTCTCCTGCCTTTTGAGAGCTCTGCATTCTAGGGGTGGCTGGAGGTGGGGGGGGTGCAGCAAAGCCCCCCATTTCCTTTGGTGTGAGACTGGGGGGACAAAAGCAGCCCTGGGGCAGGGGGCTGCTAATCCACAGCCCCAAAGACTCTGCCAAGTGCCTGGCAGGCTCACCCCTCTCCCAGAAGGAAATTTATTAGCAGAGGCTGCGGGGAGGGCTGGGGTTACTGAGACTTCATTACTCTTACAAAATACACTATGGGACGTTTACTAGTGTCCCGTGAAGTGTGGCCATAAATCAGGAGCTCTGCAGCTCTTGTCAGAAGAAATGAGGAAAGTGCGTTTGCTCGCACCCACCGTGGCCTTGCAGTTGACCCCGTCCCCAAAGCGAGGCCACGGACCTTGACTAAGCTGCACCGCTAGCAGCCCTCGGGGCACCCTCCCGGCCCCATGGCTGGGCACAGGTTTGGCTCAGCCTCCACAGTCCGAAGGAACATGTGTCCAGGTTCAAATCCACACATATCACGCATTGAATCTCTCCTGGAAATAATATTTCCTCTGCCAATTTTATTCTCCCAGCCCCAGGGACCTACAAAACTTCTGTGCAGCACGATCCTGCTTCTAACATATATATACATATATATGTGTGTGTGTGTGTGTGTGTATATATATATATATATTTATATTTATCTATGAAAGAAATACACTCAAAAGTTAACAGCGATTCTCTCTGGGCACAACAATTATGGGTGATTTTTATTAACTTCTTCATACTTTCCCAGATTTTCCACACTTTAAAAAAAATAAATATGGGTGATGTTTATAATCAGAAAAATGTTACTTTAAAAAAAAAAAGAAATTCAAGACTCAATCCTGGGGGAAATATGCCAATGTTCGTGTTATTTATAAAAATGTAAAACTATAAACAACCTCAACATATAATAATTATTCCACATTCCAGAACAGAATATCACCCAGCCACTTAAAATACTGGCTTCGAAGAGGTGGGGGGAAATGCTTATGATTTAATGCTTAGAGGAAAGAAAAAGGGCAAAAAAAAAACCCAGGCCATTTTATATGCATATGCTGACTTGTACTGTATAAAAATTATACATATGAAAAATGCCTAGAAGAAATATTATTATTGTATTAAGGGGTGGGCTTCTGGAATATTTTCTTTTCCTCTTCTCCGTTTTCCAAATCTTAGGTAATGAGGTTATAGTTCTTTTGTAATTTTTAAGTGTTTGAAAGGAGAAAAAAATGCAAGCTGGGCTGGGGGTTCCTACTCTCCTCCCCCTCCCCGCCATAGCCCAGTACCACACACATGTTCTCGCCCCACATTAAAACATGAAGCCTGGGGTGCTGTGGTGGGTTCAGTTCCGTTGGGACAATCTGGAACAATCAGCTCCACCAATGAACTTTTTATGGAGTTTCTGACTTTGAAGCAAAGTAATGAGGCTTGGCCCCTGACCAGGCCTTGAAATGTTCAAAGCACCCCCCCCAACCCCATCAATTAGCTAATCCAAGGCATCCGAAGTAGGTAGGCGGGCAGGCGGGCATCGAGGCCCTGGTTTCTAGAAGAGAATAGGGGAGGGAGGTGTCCCTGTCTGAGGCTAAGCTGGGACCCAGCTTAAGGCCAGACCCAGCGGGCTGGGGGTCCTTCTGGAGAAACGCCTTCCCCCAGCTCAGCAGCCAGAGCACACAGGTCCCTCTCTTCTGTCTTAACTGAGGGGCACTCCAGAAAGAGAGATGGCTGGAGAGCTCTGAGCTGGTCTCTGTGGGGTCGAGGAATACATCATCTGGAAACGGGATGTCTGTTTGAAGTAAACAGGCTGGTCTGGAGCACCCCCTGGCTGACCAGAGTGTCCACTGCTGCAAACCAACACCCCATGCCTCAGCACAGACAAGAGGTGCCACTGATCTCTCTTCAAAAAATAGTCCCTGAGAGTTTTCTAGATGCTGGGTAAAAGGGAGTGAACCCTCACTCCCTCTGTCCCTCCATTTATTTATTTATTTATTTATTTATTTATTTATTTAAAAGATTTTATTTATTCATTTGACAGACAGAGATCACAAGTAGGCAGAGAGGCAGGCAGAGAGAGAGAGGAGGAAGCAAAGTCCCTGCTGAGCAGAGAGACCGATGTGGGGCTCGACTCCAGGACCCCGGGATCATGACCTGAGCCGGAGGCAGAGGCTTTAACCCACTGAACCACCCAGGCGCCCCTCTCCATTTATTTATTTTAAAAACAAATCAACCTTCCTTGTGAAGGGATTCCTCAATCCCAGGAGAGGGGTGCATTTTGCGAGGCTTAGCTTGGGTTGGAGGCGGGGGAGGGGTGGGGGTGGGCGTTGGCAGGGTGTTTGTCCTGCCTTTATTTTTGATAAAGAAGTCACTCTCTCCTGACGTGGGGGCAGGCGAACTTCTGGCCTACCTCAGATCATCACCCTTCACTCCACATTTTGAGTGCGTCTCCCAGCATATGGAATTTTAGTGGCATTTGCTTTGATTTTTAAAAAGGTTAGGGGGGTGCAGGCCAGGACCTTTGCCTTGAAGCACTGAGTTCTCTTGGCAGCTCTAGGGAGTCTGGCAATGTTGAGACCTTTCCTGGCAGGGCTAAGAAGATGAGCTCGTTGGTTGTGGTGTGTTTAGAAGTTTAAAACAGCAAAAAGAGAGATGGTTTGGGGGGGGGCTTGGGCCTGGGAAGTGAAGGGGGGGGGAAAAGACCTCCAGATCGGCTCTCCTCTCTACTGTAAATTACAAGCCTGCTTTTTTAAATCTCCTTTCCCAGAACAATGTTATTCATTCAATTCCAAAGTAAACACTGGGCTTAGATACTCAACAGTTTGGGAGAACAAACTGTCCTCGTTGTTAGGGTCTTTACCTGTCAGGGGCCTGATTAAACCCATATATCTTCATGGCGGCCATCAGCAGCCATAGTGGGCTGTGAGGAAGAACCAGGCACCAGCCACCCACCCCCCACTTTGCTCCCTCCCCACACAGATTAGGGGAGCCCACAGCCACCCCCCTTCCACCCTGTGCCAGCCCTGGACTTGGGGCTTTCCCCTCTCTCCCGGGGCTGGCGACCCAGGGTGTCTGATCGGGACTCCAGCCTAACCCTGAAGCTTTGAGGTAAGGGGGCAGATGAGAGGAAATGCTGAGGCCTGGAGGGTACTAGGGAAGGGGGAGGGCGAGAGGAAGGTGGCACTTGAACCGCCTTCAAAGTGATAGATGTTTATAGTACAGAGTTGATTTGGGGAGAAGCACAAGCCATGGGTAATAAATCATGCAATCCGATGTCGGTGCTAAGAATATGGAAGCCCATTTCCTTTCTCCTAGGGGAAGGCCGCTTAATTAAGAGATCTGTGGGTACTCAACTTTCCTCATAAATTTTAGAGAGCTGTAAAACTCAGCGTGTGTGTGTGTGTGTGTGTGTGTGTGTGTGTGTGTGTACGTGCACCCACAGGGTGGACGTAGGAGAGCACATTCGGAGCTCTGGTCAGAGGGTCACTCACACTTCAGCTCTTTTGTTCTTTGGGCTCCTGCTCAACCTTTTGTGCCTCAGTTTCCCCACATAGGGAATGGCGGTAACAGGCTGCTTCTCACATCCCTGCTTCAAGTGAGCATCAAGAAACTGAAACTGGAAAGCACAAGACGTAATGTTGAGTGAGTGGAGCAGGGCCGGGGGCTCCGCAGGGGGAGGTGAGGAGGGGGGTAGGGGCCCATCACCTGGGCTGGGTGGGGGCAGATGCCGAGCCCAGCCCTTGGCCCCAGATGACAGTTGCAGATGTGGGGAGCAAAGCTTCCACCCCTCTCAGCCCTCACCCCAGGGAGGGGGCAGTCGTTCTGCTGAGCTGTCCTCAGAAACCTGGGGCTGGAATCTTAAGTTTCCTGTGCTCCTCTAAGGAATATTTAATTTCCAAAGTACAGTCTGCTTCTCTTCCCGAAAAACTCGTTTCCCCTCCTGGCTTATCTGATTGTGGGTGTCTCAGGGAGCAACCTGTCACCTATCATTTTCCGCAGAAGTGAACATTAGCAGTTGGGGAGCCGCGATGGGGGCCCCGGAGCAGGGAGAAACACAAGCAAGATGCAGAAGGCCAAGGACGGAAAGAAAAAGCCGTCTATCCCGGGACGGCCCCAGCTAAGTCAAGTTCTCACTCACATGGAAAGGAAATGTTCTTGCATGCTGTTTTCCCTCCATAGCTCACTCATCTCTCCTTCCCTTGGGTCACGCCATGTCCCAGACAGCGAACAGGTAAGGCCAGAGGATGGCCCCGAGTCGCTGAGGGAGAGCTCAGCGAGGAGAGGAGAAGCAGTCTCATGATAGGTCACGCTGCTGGAAATGGGTAAATCCAGTCCTCCAACCCACTCCTGCCAGGCTCTGCACGGCACGTAGAGCTAAGCTTCCAAGTTCTGGATGATGGTTTGTTTGATGTTTTGTTTTGTTTCATTTCGTTTCAGGGATGTTCATTCGTGGTGTTGCAAGACAGCAGGGGACAAATGTATGGAAGTTGCTCTGAGCCAGTGACTCAATGCCCTTGACGTAGGACAGATCCGAGGTGGTGTCTGGGATGGCTTGGGCATACTCCCAACTCACAGCCAACCTGCTTGGTTCTTTCAAGCCCCAGATTCCACTGGGTGGGGAGCGCTGGTGAGGACCGAATCAGACAATGACTGTGAGCATGCCAGACATGAAGGGGTCTCCCATGACACATTAGCTTCACTCTTCCAGAAAACAGGAACATGCATTTGAGCTAAACAGCTGGCATTCAGCACCCCCATCCTGAGCTGTGCTTGAAATAATAAGATTAAATGCTGGGAACTGTTCATTCCTGGGGCTCCCTCCTTCATAGATGATGATGTCAACAACCAGGGAATGGGATTCAGAACACAGAAGTGAGGTCTGATGCTAGAGGAAGAGAGCTGAAAACTCCAGAACATTCCAGATCTGCTTAGATCCATGGTTCCATCACGTCCTTGTTGAAATGTTCTTTTTTTTTCCTATTTGTTTTTTTTCTACAGTAAATACTCATCACTTGTATAATGCATGAAATAATAAAATGTTTTTAAAAGTGGATTCACATATAAGATACATAAGACTCTGTTCCTTTCCTTGCTGTCAGGTACATTATAAGGTAGGTTGAAGTTATGAACATGTCATTTAGACAATCCCTTTGAAAGCATCACTGTTTCATGGTTCAGCTAACAAACACATGGTTGTGCCGACTGCCTCACAGGTGTCAGGCACCGTGGCACCCCATGGTGACACAGATAACGAAATCACTCACTCTGACCAGCACCACACAGCTGAAAACAGAGCCACATAGAGTCTTTATGCCCTCTACCTGTAGAATGTGTGGAAGACCCGGAGACCCACCCCAAATTCCTGTCAGGCCACAGACACAAGGCCTCGGGGCCAGACAGGACATGAAGGAAGTCCCTGGCCCTGGCCATGTAGACTGGGGTAAGAAGACCCAGAGACCCCGGCATGTCCCAGGCATCCTTCCTAAAGAGAGATGCCTCTATTCAGCTCCAGATGGTTGTTCCCCCTGGGAATGTGAACATAAGGTTGGCATGGCTTCCACTTATTTATGAAAAACTGAAAATCTGTCTTTTTATGTGAAATCCCCAGATTTTCAAAAATAGCCTTTTTATTTGAAACTCTTGGTAGAAGGGACCCTGAAATAACTCAATAACTAAATATCCACTCACACAATCCTGTGAAATGCATACCGTGGCTACCCCAATTCCATATTGAGGAAATTGAGGCCCGGAAAAAGTACATAATGGGCCCAAGGTGACACGGTTAAAAGTGGGTCGGGGGAGAGCCTGGCACAGGAGGATTTAAGGGAGGGACTATAGACCCCTGTGTTGAATCAAAGGAGACAGGGCCCATTTTTCTACCATAACAGTAAATTGGCCCTAAATTAAGCCAATACCCAGTTCTTATTGCTTCTGCAAGGAATTAATAAACCATGACATCTTCTGAAATGAGGGAAGGCCAGCTGCTCAGAGAGATGTCAGAAAGCCCTTAACAGGGCTGGAGTTGTTCTGCCTTAGCAAGTAAAATGATTATGCCACAAACACGCAGAGAGGGAAAACAGCAGGAGTTGCCAACGCCCGTGCCTGCTCCTGGCTCAGCTCACAAGTGTGCCCATCACTGGGAGACAAGGCCCTGCAGTAACCAGCTCGCAAGCATTAATGGCTGTGGCCTCTCAGAGAACATTCTGGAATATTTTAGGTTTATATTTTGCAGATGGCATGCCAAGTTATTCCCTCATTCTGCCTATTAGATGGTTAGTTTCCTTTTCCTAGTTAAAGGATTAACTAGAATTATCAGTAATCATGAGCTTCCCCCAAGGACAGGTCAAAGGAAATTAATGGAAACTGCAGCAATAGGGACATGGGTTAGCTCCACAAGAGGAGTTCCTGACTGGGAGAATTAGCCCTGGCGTGGGTAACTAGAGGGTGGAATTAGAACCCATCATGGAATCCAGGCAAAGCTGGAAATCCCTTCAGGCTCTGGCTCAAAGAGGAGGTTACAGGCAAACAAGAAGGAGAAGGAAGCCTGGTTAAATACTTCACTGTGGAAAGTTCTAGAAACTCAGAGCTGAAGGGAGACCTTTGAAAGATTCCAGCCTGACTCTTTAATTTAAGAGGAGAAAACTGGTCCAGAGTTGGACAGAAACTTGGTAAGGATCACACAGCTAAGTAACGGGAAGGTTGGAGCTCAAGGCCCCAGTCTGGCCACCGCTTCCCCCCTTTGAGCTAGTGAGGTTCACTAGAGATGAGACTGCAGACTTCTTGGGTTCCCAGTTTGTCATTCTCTAAAATGGAACATTAGACTTAGCATGCCATCATGCAATATCTATTTACATGTCTATGCCCTCTCTAGACTCTGGTGAATGTCTCAAGCCTGGGAACCATGCTTCCTCATCTAAAAAGTTGAGGTCACTGTGTGCCCTCCACATGGCCTGACCCATGGTGGCCTCTCAGTGTGGAATTGGATAAAGAGTCAACTTGGATGGTGCTGAGGCTTAGTTCCTATGTGTGCACTCTGTGAAGTGCTGGGCAAGATGTCTTTGTGCAAGATAGGGTCATTATCACCACTGGAGCAGATAAGAGACCTGGCCTCCTGAGAGCTACATCAGATATGGTAAATGCTACTTGTTACATCTTGGCGATGTTCATAGAGGCATCATTACACTATTAATTATGTTCAAAAATATTCATTACACTGTTCTGATAGTTTGACCGTTTTCATTTAAAAATAGTCAACAAAATTTAAGAGCAATCAAAAACTCATTCTTTAAAGGCACGTGTTCATGAAGCCTGGTTCTAGAAAATAGCCATGCCATTCATTCAGCAGATGTCTATTGTCACTAATGGAATGCTCCAGATTCTTTGATGGCACAAAAGTGAGGTAGACTTAGCTCCTGTCCCCAAGGAACTGGGGGGGAAATGAGACTCGGGTGACAGTGCCTAAAACAAGGTAGATGTGACAGCAGGGGAGACGTGTGGAGAACTGGCTTGGCCAAGGTACAGCCATTGAGCCCACCTCCTGACCAGCATAACCAACACTAACCCACTGCATGTCCACAGACCACACTGCAGGCACAGCTGGAGGCAACTAAAGGCTGGCTAATGACCAAGGTCCCCCCTGAGGAGAGCTTGGGATTCCTCACCTCCATTTCCTGCTATGGAATATTTGCACACAGGATCCATGAGGTTTAACTGAAACAGAGAGGAATATGGAGCCCCAGAAGGGCAGCCTGGGGTATGTGTACATGGAAGGGAGAGTACAGGGTCACTGCTGTGGGGGCTTGTCTTGGAATGGGGAGAGGAACAGTGTTTATGGGCTGAGGATATGGTTAAGAATTCCACTGCCAGCAGCAGGGCATCCCAAGTCCAGGGTCATGGCTGCTGGGCATATTTGTAAGCTCTAGGTTGCAGCATGAGAGCTTGGAAAAAGCACCATATTTAGAGTCAGATAGCACTAGATTCAAATGTGAGCTCTACCACTTAGTGACTGTCCAGCAAATTGCTTGGCCTCCCTTTTCCCATCTGCAAAATTGGATTAAATGGGCACCCACCTCATGGGGCTCATGCATATGGCAGCGTAATACAGCCTGGCATACAGTGTGTGCTCAGTAAATGCTTCCTTACTCACCCACTCCTGCCCCCTTGCAAGACAAAGTTATCTACACACAGGAGTGTGGGCACATGTCCAGTTTCTTTTGGCTCAGAGTAGATACACAAACTATCATCTATAGGTTTTCACTTTGAGTTCTGTGTGTTAACAACCATTTTTCCTGCGGAGGCACAGTCTGGGGCAAACACTCATTGAGGCTGTGGGTGATGATACCTCCTGAGTTAGTTTGGGTTCCCTAAGAGGCTGACCCAGAGCAAGGTTGAAGTGTAAAGAGTTTATGTGGGGAGTCATCCCAGTAAACACCGATGAGGGAGTGGGGAAGTGAAATAGAGAAGGGAATAAAGCCAATGAAGGGAGTGTGAATGTACATGTTACAATAGGAGGCAACTGGTAACAACTGAGGGGTGCAATCCCACCAGAAAATTTGGGGAAACTATAGAACGCACCTCAATCACCCACATTAGGAGGGAGGGAGCTGGGGTATTTATTCTCCAGCTCCCATCTATCATTGACTAAAGGATATTCCTGGGTATGTGACCTCCTAGAAATTTCCAATCCTCTGCACAGGCAGGTTAAGTAAAAGCCTTCAGCCCCTCAGGTGCAGGTGCTTGTAGAAGAAAGTGATAGCATCCTCCTGGTGCAGACTGAAATGAGGACCAAGGGGTATGAATGGGGTACTGCTAGCAAGTGTATATCCCCATAAATGTATATCTTTCTCATCACAATATTGCATGGGTTTCTGATGCCTTTGGGCCTCTATTTACATGATGTTCCTACCTACACTTCCTTGTAGGCTTCTAAAATCTTCCAGCTCCCAATGAATATGCAGTATAACCTACTGAGACATGCATAATATATATTCAGGTGGCAAAATCTCTTAGGGCAGTAACTTTTCTTATATTTCTTTTACTGTGACTTCTGGCTAGTGATGTGCCCTCTTTGGCCTTGGCTTCTTTATCTATAATATCAAGAGGGTTGTTACAATGGCCTTAGAGTCCCCTACTCGGTCCCTGGAGCCACGTAGAGCACACGGCAGGCATTCCCAAAGGTTGGTGGACTAAACAGACACACACTGCTCCGAGTCAGATGCTCGATCCACTCCTCCAACTGGTGGAGCAAGACACTCAGCCCTCCTGCTGAGAGCTGGCAAGGACAAGCGGGCAAGATGGCAGCCTGTGGAAGGTGAACAGAGGAGAACTGAATTCCGGGAAGGGAAGCTGACGGTAGACATGACAAAGTCAGATCTGTGTGAACAGAACACCCACGGGTCACAAAATCCCCCCCACTTTAGACTGCAGATGACAACACAGGCTTCTTTGAAAGAACTGGACAACCGCAGCCCTCCCACAGCAAACCACCAACCATGATGTCCTGAAAAGTCAGAAAGATATAGAGAGAGCAAGTAATTGTTCTATAGTTTCAAGCCCAAATATCCAATCCCCAGTAGCTGGGCACTTCAGGAGACACAGGGACTAAATAGGGTTTGGCCCTGACCCTCCAGGAACTAACTTTTGCCCTCCCTGTTGGGCCAGAAGTTGCCCAGAGCCCCAACCTCTCAGTCTCCCTTCTTCTGGCTCCAGGCTCACCGGAGATGGTGAACAGCTGTTTGCTATTTTGAGTGGAGGATTTTATACACTTGACGACATATTAAATCATATCTTAATGATGATGGGAAGACTTCTCGTTACAGCTACCGCGTGGGTAAAAAGTGGTGGACCATACGGCACTGGTGTTAATTTCATCTGGGTTATGGCTGTGCAGGTGCACGGTAGAAATGGGACGGATAGAATAGCTGTAGTTTAACACTTCGTCTTCAGGCAGAAAGACTGTTAAAAAGTACATTGTTTTAAAAGACTAAAACACTAGCAGCAGTCTAGTTCTGGGTGGTGGAAAGACGGGTGGGTTTTATGTCTGTGTATTTTCTAGGTTATCTACCATGAACATGAATAACTTTTATAACCAGGAAAAAATAAAAGAGGTATGCTTCCAAACATATGTGGGTTTGGGTTTTGTTGTTGTTGTTGTTGTTTGGTTTGTTTGTTTTGGGGTTTTTTTATTTTTGTTTTTGTTTTTTTGTTGTTTTTAGGTTATAAGTTTGTACCCATGGAGACTTCAGTTCTGCTGCTGTTTTGAGATGGTGGGGGGCAGAAGTAGCAAAGGCTAAAAGAGGGAAGTTCAGAAGGAAAGGTAACAGATTTCTCCAGCCAGCGTCTAACACACAGTAGGCCTGCAACAATGAACTGAGCAAATGCTATGACTAGTCCGGTGTCTTAATCTCAAACAGTTTCCCTTCATCTTGAGAAAACAGCAGTTGGCAGATAGACACACCATCACCTAAGGCAACTTTAGACAAAGTAGCATATGTTTGAGCTCTAATTATTCCTACCACTGAGTTAAAAACTATCTTTGGCTTTTGGAGTGTGATGGGGGTCTGAAAGGGATACCTGCATTTGCATGGGATAGAAGGAATTCCCCCAAATATGCATGTACTCACTAAAACACATGAATTCCAGAGAAATGTTGATAATAAACTATTAAATAAAAAAACAAGCTATAAAATATTACAACCACTACAACCACATCTAGGAAAACACTATGCATAGTTACAGGAGCTGGAAAAAAATCAAAATATTGTTGTGTTGGGTAGCTTTTTGCAAAAGTTCTTAATGTAACTGTTGGCCAGTCAGCAAATTGAGAGAATTTCAGGGTAACCCCCTATTTACCTGCCATGTTGATTCTGCCTTTAATGCTGCTGAGTTTCTAAACTATTTTAGAGTGTTTTTAAACTTTTCTATTATGTCATATTTGGCATTTACATAAACATGTATAAATTCTAAAGCCTAAGTATAAAATGCACACCTGTGAACCCATCGCCCGACTTACACACGAGAACATCACTTTCACAAGTGCATCTCCCTGTGTGTTCTATCCTGTTCCCAACCCATTCGCTTCCCCCAGAAGCAGCCACATCCTGAGCTGTGTGTTGGTCATTATCCGCCTCACCTATCACACGGCTTTCGTGTGCGTATGCATGTGCCAGGGCTGGCTAAGTCACACTGCGGTCACAAAGCAGTCTAAAATCCCAGCTGCTTAGCACGTCATCGGAGGTTTTCTTCCTGCTCAAGCAAAACCTATGTCAGGTCCCTCTGGCTCTCCAGGACACCTGATGGCGCAACTCCAGTCCAGGATGCTTTGACTTTTGGGGTGCCACCACCTAGATATGAGGCCTCCCCCAAGTCACCTCCATAGCAGTGAAATGCTTCCATCCAAGAGCAACACAAGCCCCTTTCAGTCCTCTGCAGCCTGCCTTCCTCATTCACTGCCATGTCTGTACGATTTCTCCATGCTGTGGCAGCCAACGGTATTTTCATTCATTTTCATGATTGTGTCATCCTCTGTCGTGTGAATGGTAGAGCTCAATGTTTTGTCCATTTTCCTATCACGGGACATTGGTGTTTCCAGTCTTGCAATTACTAACAGTACCACTAGGTACGGGCTTCCAGGAGGACATGCTCAGGAGTTTCTCTGGGGCACCAGTTGTTGGGAGGTTCTTACAGCTAAATTTTTTAGGAAGAGGGAAAAGAGAAAAAAGGAGCAGAATGTAGAGGGTGTTAGGTTGACATTTTTCCATTTTGCAAAGGAAGGTTGGGGACACAGGATTTTTTTTTTAAGATTATTTATTTATGGAGTGGGGGGGGAAGGGGGAGAGCGGGGGAAGGGGAAGAAGAGAGGGAGAGGGACACGCAGACTCCGCGCTGAGCGGGGACCTGCAGCAGGGCTCCATCTCAGGACCCCGAGATCAGAACCTGAGCCAAAACCAAAAGCCAGATGCTTAAGTGACTGAGCCACCCAGGTGCCCTAGGGTTACAGGATTTAAAAAAAAAAAAAAAGGAAAAGCAAATGAAAGCAAGCAGATGGCAAGAGGCAGAAAGATTGCAGCTTTTTATGCTCGTCTTCTGCAAGGCACAGGTTTGACTGAGGAAGAAAAAGTCAGAGATTAAACCAATGTTTCGGTTTTTTGTTGTTATTTTCTTTTTTTTAAATTTAATTTTATTTTTTTCAGTGTTCCAAGATTCACTGTTTATGCATCACACCCCATGCTCCATGCAATACGTGCCCTCCTTAATACCCACCACCGGGCAAATTAATCAATCAATCAATCAATCAAATAACGTTTTGCACAAAACTGCCAATTTATGAAGAAGAAACAAATGATGGACCTAAGCAGCTGTTTCTCTCACATAATTTGGAGTTTCTAAAGCGGTGCTTCTCAATGTCAAGTTGTCATCCTTTCAAGAGACAACCTGACATCTCAGAAGATTTCAATGCAAAGTTAATTTTCATTGGCTTCCTTTTTAAAAATAAATAAATGGCACACTGTGATCTTTTTTTCCTTTTTTGCTAGAGGGATGCATGCCTTGGAATCAAAGAAATAATGACAAAGTATTTCAGCTCCCCAAAGACTGGTAATCACCAGCACATGGCCCTGGAAAGAAATAAATGGAACAGGGGAAATAAGGCTATTCGTGACAGATTTTGACATTTTGACAGGAATAATGGTAATCACATAACTTATCCTACTAGTTTCCTAAGAGGACCCCTCATGTTAGCTTTGACCATAAGCAAGGAACTGTGGCTTTGATTAATTCATTTGTTTTACATTCAATCTGGGGGGATAATAGAGGGAATCTGGGAACCCACCTCTTGACAGATCAAGAAAGAAATTGAGACAGTCCTAAACAGCTTCGGGGTAAATGGCCGATGGGCAAATTGGATAAAAACTTGGGAGAAGTCTGAGAACCTGTCCCCTTTGGTTTTGCTAGTAGGAAAGAGCTGGATCTTAGCTCTGACCTTAGAGGACGAGGACACGTGGTTAGCCTCTGACCAAGGGCAGAGGAAGAGCATTGAGGGAACAGGGCTCCTTTCCGTGGGAAGGTAAAGATGACCAGCTCCCCATGAATTAGGAGCCACAGCTTATAATTCACTGATCCAAGAATGGGGCTCTATCAAGTTGAAACAAAAGTAGATGCACTGTTTATTCTTGCTGCCACCAACGGGGCATTACTTTTCTTTTCTTTTTTTTTTTTAAAGATTTTATTTATTTATTCGATAGACAGAGATCACAAGCAGGCAGAGAGGCAGGCAGAGAGAGAGAGGAGGAAGCAGGTTTCCTGCCGAGCAGAGAGCCCGATGCGGGGCTCGATCCCAGAACCCCAGGATCATGACCTGAGTGGAAGGCAGAGGCTTTAACCCGCCGAGCCACCCATTCACCCCCAATGGGGCATTTCTAAGTGCCATCTGCTATGTATTGTCTCCTTATTTCTCAGCAAGCCAGTAAGATGTGTGGAGCTATCACTCAGGCTTTTGGGTGGCTGGTGACAGAAACCAAGTAGGGTGATTTCATCAGAAAAACAGTTTACCAAGAAGACATTGGGCATATCGACAAATTACAGGGAACGTTCAGAAACCAAGGTCCATATGGGAGGAAATTCCCCCAGTTGTAGGAAGGACTTTCAGATGCTAGTCAAAGGCAAAAAACTGGCAGGTGTCCCCCCCAGGCAGGAGTTACTGGTGCCCACTTATGGTGCTTGACAAAATGCGTTGACCCATTGGTTTTGCTTAATCTTTACCCAAAAATTCCTTACACCAACCCTAATAGGTGCAGAGGGCAGGCGGGTGTTCTTGTCATCTCATTTGGCACATCGAAGACTGGGGCCCAGGTCAGCTCAGTGACTTCTCTGTGAGCAGAGGCTAAAAGGAGATTTTTTGGCCATGGTCTTCACACTGTATCATGTGATTGTTTAAGTATTTGGTTGGTTTTGTTCAGTAAAATGGGCCATTTAATGTTTTTAAAGGTTATTAAAGCAGGCCTTTTTGGATGCTAATGTGTACAGGAATCACCTGGGGATCTTTTTAAAATACGGATTCTGAACAGTGACTGGGTGGCTCAGTCGTTTCAATCAAGGGACTCTTGATTTCATGATCTCAGGATCCATCCACGCTCAGTGGGGAGTCTACTTGGGATTCTCTCGGTCCCTCGCTCTACCCCTCCCCCCACTTGCATGTCCTCTCTATCTCTCTCTTTCTCAAATAAATAATTTTTAAAAAAATCGATTCTCATTCAGTAAGACTGGAGTGAGACTGGCATCCTCCCTTCTGACCAGCTCCCTAGAGACGCTGATGCTGCTGGTCCAGGAACCACATTGTGAAAGCAAAGATTTAGAGGGTTAGTAATAAGTTTTAAGAGCAATACATGTTTTTAATCTGTGTCACACAACTGTAATATTTTAATCACTTGGTGAAGAATTGTCTGTGACACAGCTGGGAATTTTTATTTCTTCCATGTTCTGATCATTTGTGGTATCTCTTTATTAAGTTTAAGGAAGGAGGTTTGGGGGCACCTGGCTGGCTTGGTTGGTAGAACATGTGACTCTTGATCTCAGCGTTCTGGGTTCGAGCCCCATGTTGGACGCAGAGATGACTTAAAAATTAAAAAAATTTAAAAAGAAGGTTTGAGGGAGTAAGTTTGCACAGATAAAACAGTTGTTGAATTTGCTTTCTTCACCAGGAGGAGACCCGCGTAGAGGGTGACCCAACAAGGCAAGGAGGGAGAGGAAATGCAGCCTGCTGCTCATGGGAACAGGCCTTTCAAGACAGTTCTATCTCAGCATGCAGCCCCCAAAATTCCACAGCAACCCTCTCATTTCAAAAGTAAGCTCTTCTGAGAAGTTTATAAACACCTGATATCCTGCACAGAGAAACACAAATGGAAAAAAGAAAAAATAACACAAAACAAATTAAAAACCTCCCCCCAAAGAAATGGCAGCCACACATCTCTGAGGGCCCAAGTCGAGCTTGAAGGAGCAGCTGGCCCTGCTGGGAGGAGGTCGCGGGGAGCCCAGTGGAACGAAGGTAAGTGAGAGGCCAAGGTCAGCTGAATCAGAGCAGAAAACAATTGCGGGGGGGCGGGGGAAGCAGGAAAGAGGGGGGTCATAAAAACCACCATCGCCTCCTAAAAGTAAAGAAAGACAAAGGGAGAAAGAAGCAAAAAGAAACCAGATGCAAGGTTGGCCTAAAAGCCCAGCTTCAGAGACAGAGCCAGGGCAGCATGAGGATGGTGGAACAGATGAGGGGTTCAGGGGTGCAGGGTTGGGGAGCAAATGCAGCAGCTGTGGGGAAGGGCAGTCAGCAGGGCGGGTGGGCAGGTGCCAGCACCAGAGTGGTGATTAGTAAGCAGAGGGCACCAACCAGCCCTGGACAGTGTTTGGGGACAATTACTAGAAAGAAGGCCATTTGGGGGTTTCCTTTGTCTCCCTGAGTCACCAGCTGAAGCTACGCATATGCTCAATTGTTCTGGAGCCTGAGACAAAGGTTTCACCAAAACCCTTGCTTGGGCTTTGAAAAATAAGGAAAGAAAAGGGGCGCCTGCCTGGCTCCATCGGTGGAGCATCCAACTCCTGATCCCAGGGCCGTGAGTTCAAGCCCCATGTTGGGGATGGGGCCTGCTTTAAAAATAAAAAGAAATAAAAGAAGAAAACACCCTTTGAAAGCTTCCACAAGTCGTCCCAGTTCTTTTTGTTGTTGTTTTTAGTTTTGATTTATTTTATTTAGATTCTTTTATCATGTTAGTGATATTTTCTTCTATTACAAGTTTTCCAAGTTTTTTTTTTTCAAAGTCTGTATTTCTTTTCAGATGGATATTACTCAGCAGGTTGGTTTCTGTTTTTCCTCTCTCCAACTAGATCGCCTCATGCTCACACATCAAAGTGAGAAAACATGGTGGGAGTATTTTTAATTCTCTAAATTGTAGCCTTGGAGGGTGGGGAGTATGTGGGTTTCTACATTTCAGAAAGGTTCTCCTTCCCTGGTGAACTCCAGCCTCCTCCACTCACCCCTTTCCTCCCCATGAACTACCCTCTCCCTGTACCCCCTGGAGTGTGGACCAGGCTCTCTGGATGGCCTAGCACTCAGTCCTAAAGAATCACCTTGCCTTCTCTCTCTCTCTCTCTTCCTTCTTGCTCCCTCTGCCCACATAGTCACCACTCCTACCCAGGCTCAGGGTCACCCCTTAGCAGGCAGTGCTCTCAGCCGGCCATCATGGCCCAGGCTTTCCAAGAAACTATGCCCCCCCCACCCCCGCCATAGGTGAGTCCCAGGAGACCTCAGACTTTGGGAAAGTCCAGATCTCACTTCACTTGAGTCACGGGAGACCCACAAGTGTACCTGGACACTGTGGTCTCAACACTCTACTTTGAAGAGCCTCACATCTATACTCCTCGAGCTGTTTGCTATGAGCTTCTATATGCCTAGACCTACTCGGGCTCTCCAGGTAGGAGGCAGACCTGGGTGGGACATCTTTCTGTGTGTGGCCCTCTGATATTTGATCTTTTCATGGCTGATCACTGAGGACTGGGGAGTTGAATTGGTTTGATCTCCAAGGATACTGCCAGGTGTGCCCTTGACATGCACTCTAGCTTTCCTTTTCCACAGTCACATCAGACAGTAGAAGGGCATGGTCATTAATGGTACACACACAGAAATGTGGCTGACCCATGTCTTCTCTACCTATCTCTATCTATCTCTGTCTCTATCTATTCTCTATCTATCCAGCAACCTCCAGGAATCCTCCCATGACCCTGGTCCCTACGGATATCTCCTTTCTATAAACCACCAGAGCAGCGGCCAGCAAACTAAAGTTCATAGGCCAAACCTGGACTGCCATCTGTTTTTTTCATACTCATATAGTTACTGCTTATGCTGCTTTTATGCTATAATGGCGGACTTGCTTAGCCATAGTAGAGACCATATGGTCCCCAAAGACCAGGGTATGTTCTACCTGGCCCTTTACAGGAAGGATTGCCCAACTCCCACCACAGAGTATCTTTCTTTAAAAGTTTACACATCCTGGGGCACCTGGGTGGCTCAGTGGGTTGGGCCGCTGCCTTCGGCTCGGGTCATGGTCTCAGGGTCCTGGGATCGAGCCCGGCATCGGGCTCCTTGCTCAGCGGGGAGCCTGCTTCTCTCTCTGCCTCTGCCTGCCTCTCTGCCTGCTTGTGCTCTCTGTCTCTCTCTCTGTCAAATAAATAAATAAAATCTTTAAAAAAAAAAAAGTTTACACATCCTACTTTGTGCATTTCACCTCTTTAACCTACATTTGAGAACTCTGAAGGAAAGGAAGGGTGGACCTCTTCAGGCAACAGAAATTCTCTCCCAGCCTTGCTTGAACAATCATGGCTTCTATCATTCCACAGAACAGGAAGTCCAGAGGTAGGGCAGCCACAGAACCCACGTCCTTTGCACTTTTCTGCTCTGTCAGCAGCTGTGCTGGCTTCATCCTAATACCATCCCCCCACCACCATGGCCTCACAATAGCTGCCAACAGCGCTTGGAGCCCATGCTGCCTTGTTCACAGCCAGAAAAGTAGGAGGAGAACTGGCTGCTCTTTCCCAGGAGCTCCGAGCAAGCACCCCATCCCCTGCCATTGAATCTCATTGGCCCAAATTGGCTCAACACCTTCTTGGGGCTGAGTCAATCCCTAGCATGGGATTAGCATGACTGACCTAGGCTGCTTAACCATCTGGGGTGTAATGGATGCTGGGAAGTTAACCACAGTGTTCCTACAACCAAAACTTTAAAAAATAATTTTGTCGCAGGACACATGGGTGGCTCTGTTGGTTGAGCGTCCAACTCTTCATTTTAGTTCAGGTCATGACCTTGGGTTCATGGGATCAAACCCTGTGTCCTTGCTCAGCTCGGAGCCTGCTTGTCCCTCTCTCTCCTCCCACTTGCTCTCTCTCTCTAATAAATAAAATAACATCTTTTAAAAATCATCTTGTCATAACTTCAGTTCTCAGCATACTATGTTTTGAAATATTTCAAAGCATGGGGCACCTGGTGGTTCAATCAGTTAAGCATCTGCCTTCAGCTCAGGTCATGACCCCAGAGTCCTGGGACTGGGCCCCACATTGGGTTCCCTGCTCAGCGGGTAGCCTGCTACTCCCTCTCACACTCCCCTGGCTTGTCTCTCTCTCTCTCTGTCAAATATATAAATAAAATCTTAAAAAAAAAAAAAAAAGAAATATTTCAAAGCAAAAGCCAAGTTGGAACTCAATCACTCAGAATGGTTGTATATTTTGTGAGTCACCTGTTCCTCACGGCATCATTGAAACCATAGCAAGCATCCTCTTAGCATTGCAATCCCAAATATACACAAGTTCTGACATATTCTCCATATATATATATTTATATTCCAAACCAAAAATATCTAATTCCAGTGTGTTCTAGAACTTTTAATTTGCTAAACCACAGACATTTCCCCTCTCAAGACCTTCTTTTCTAGAATGCCAAAACAGAAGCTTCTTCCCCAACCCCCACGCCCCAGCTAATTGGAATTCTAACCATTTAAGGTCATAGGAAAATATCTGATATCTCTACAAATGAAATGTTCAGCCTGCTTTAACACTGCTAACCAGCTCAGATGTTTTCCAGAGCTGGCTGAAATGTTATTTCATGCCTAGAGGGAAAAAAAAGAAAAGGAACAAAAATAAATATATAAAATAAAATAAAACCAATAATTCCTTCCAGAAAAGAGCCAAAGGGCAACCCCACTGTCAATTCTCCCCATCGCATAATGACGTGAGGGAACAAGGGGAAATGGCTTCCACTGAATGGTTCCCATGACTTCAGACACGTGCCAGGAAAATCGTGGAGGGCTGTGAAATCTCTAGCCACCCAGAGGCGGGCAAGGCCTTGACCAAGAGCTCCCCTCAGGGAACAGCAAGGACCCACAGAGAGCGAGCTTGAGGTAAATCAATGGGCAGCCCTTATCAGGATGTGTCACGTGGGTGCAAAACATCTACCTCCAGGCAGCCGTGACCCATCTCACCACCTCTGAGATAGGGGGCCACCCTGACACAGGCCCCGGCAGAGCCGTATTTCCTCCTTAAAATCAGGTGCAGTGGGCATGTGCAAGAAGAGGGGAGCAGAGCTGTGCTCTGGTTACATAGAGTAACACCATGTCAGCAGTCAGGCTGGGTGAGTTATAGGCTGGGGACCCAACAGTGGTCTTCTCATAAAGAAAGGGCATGAGCCTGCCTCTGAGTCATTCCCCCTTCTCCCAGGGATGCTATATGTCTACCACCCCCTGGGAGGCCCCACTCCAATGAGGGAGAAGTGCACTATTAAATGTCACTTTGATATAAGGGCCTCTGTTAGAAATTCAGTGTTGAATCATAGTGTGCTTGGTTTGAACAATATTGAGGGGGGCCGCCCGTGTCCCCTGGGTAGGTCAGCCTGGATCTGGGCCCTATGCAATGATGACATTGCTGCTGACATGAATCATAAGTGTGATTTATTTGTTCAAGCTCTGTATCCCAGGCAGGAGTGGTTTGTGGGGTTGACAACCTGCAAAGTGCAAAGTGGAAAGTTTATGAGGCTGATTTACAGACAAAGTGAAGGACCACTTTCTACACAGAAGACAACGGAATGCCTCCTGAAGCAAGGTCTTGTTCTTATCGGACTGGGTGGCATCTCACAAAGTCTGACCTACCCATAAGGAAGTGAGGCAGGAGGACACAGAGTCACTTAGAGTCTAACTGGTGCACGGCGCTTATCATGATTCCCCCCAAGACTCACCAATATCACAACTCAGGGTGTCCCCATCACAGCCTCCACCACCTACTATAGCCCTACCATCATGGCTTCTGTCATGCCCATGACCACTCTCCTCATCACCAGCATAGTCTTCACCTTCACCATGACTTTGCCACCACCATTATCATTCCTACCATTAGCCCACCACTCCCATTGTCAATAACCCCACTGCCACAGTCAAAAACTCCTGCAGCCACTTCACTGCTGCCTTCATAATTCCCTCAGCCCTTCTGGGAGGTCATAAGTCATCTTATAGTCTCCAGTAGGATTGAGCTATGAATGGGCCATCCAAAGAGACAGAGCCTGCAAGAAGCAAACACACTTTTCAGCATCATTGCTTAGTGGGTTCACAAGTCTTCACAGGTTTCCCCACCCACTCACCATGCTAAGAATCCTGTGGTCACACAAATCATGTTCTTCTTATTCATTCATGTCAGTAGAGGCTCCAGGAACAAAGGCATATACCCTCAGTGGGCTTCCCATGTTGCTAAGTGCTTTATTAGCTCTGGGCCCTTTGACTCCCCCTGGGTTGCACATTCCTGGTCTTCTGGGGCACCATCTCCTTGCTACTAGCCTGAGTCATTAATTCCATAAAACCTAATAGTGTCATCAATATATAGAAGGTCTGAGTTGGGAGTTTCTTCTCCTTTAGGGGATTACTAAAGTTACACCAAACTAACCACCCGCATTACCAATGTCCTAAACAGGAATGTCACCACCAGAACCATGACCACTATCCTCATCTTTACCATCATCACCATCATTGACATCACCTGACCACTAGCATAGTTTCTAGAAGAACAACCCCCAAGGAGTACTCTTCAGAAAATAGTCCCAGGGGATATACCATGTATAAGAGGAAGAAAATTCCACCGCCAGTTGAATTTGGGAAACGCATGCACAATGCCCAATGTCCTTTAGCATATTGAAGGCTCTGAGATGTCCTGCAGGAGAGGAATCTGTGTAAGGCTGTGGGATCCAATATTTCTCAGGAATATATTACCATTAAGTCATTGTTCCGCCTAACCTCTATTAACACCACAATGAGCCCAGGTTCTGTGCAACACACTCTGAGAAGCACAGCTCTAGAAGCTTAAAATTGAACAGGTCACAGTGACATCAGCACAGATGCACTAGTGGGCCACCTGTTTGAATGCTTTGCAGGCACACACACTTGAGCACTGTCACAAAGCCAAAATGGTAACCTTCCCTGGGCCCTGGAAGACAGGGTGGTCATTGTCTCAGCCTGTACAGTACTCACTGTGTCCTCTGAGTGTCCTACGAAGATGAGCATCATTCGTGTTGTCCTCAGTACATCCAGTCTTCCCGTCCCAGGACTGGGGACATCTCATAGCTTTGGATGTACATTTCCCAAGCCATTAAGTAAGAAACATTTTACAGATATCTGAGCCTCTGGACAGCCATCCCTAAGGGCAGATCACCCAGCCTCAATGGCAGGAGGGACCAACCCCCAAGGTCATGGAAGCTGGAGGAGGGGTGAGGACCCCCCAGGACCACAGTGACTGCAGCCTGACCCATTTCCTCACACAGCAGCAGCCCATAAGCACCAGTTCAGGATAGGAACTAGTCTAAGTCCATCATTGGTCCAAGATGAAAGGGAAGAACTATATCCCCAGAGTAGATCTTGCATAAAGCTAAATGCATTAGACTCAGAGGGTATCCTGAAATTGTCAGTTCCGCTCTGGGAGTTAGAATATCCAAAACACGGGTGATGTTAGATGGTGGGTATGTTTGTTTCCTGGGACCATAACGAAGGACCACAAACTGTGTGGCTTAAAACCATGGAAATTGATCATCCCACAGTTCTGGAGGCTCAGGGTCCAAAATCAAGGTTCCTGCAGGACCCCACTCCCTGTGAGACTGCATAGAACCCTTCCTCACCTCTTCCCAGCTTCCGGTGGGGGCCGACAATCCTCGTCCTTCCTCGGCTTAAACCGCGTCTCCTACCCCTGTCTTCACAGGTCCTTTCCCCTGTGTCTTCCCCTTCTCCTTTCCTCTGGGTCCAAATTTCATCATTTTATAAGAGTACCAGTCACATGGGATTAGGGGCCCATTCTACTCCAGCCTGACCTTATCTCCCACCTCCTGACCCCCACTTTGTCCTCCCCCTTCCCAGCCAGGCCTCACCCACCCTGAGGGCACCTCGCAGGAGGGAGGGCTGGTGTCAGCCTCACTATTGTCCTCCCTGGGGACCCGAAGGACATGAATAGCCCCTCAAACTCCCATGGCAGGTAAAGAGTGGAGAGCAGGTCTCCTCCGTCATCTCCTCCCTGGGCTTCTCACCTGAAGGGGATGAAAGCTCGGCTACCTGGCCCCAGGGAAAGGGGGTTCCTTCGGGCCGGGCTGACCTCACCAGCCTTCCAGCAGCAGTCCCACAGGCAGGGCACATACACCACCAGCTTGGCCTCTTGGTTCCTATTGCAAAACACAGCACACAGGCTGATGCTTGAGGCCTTGTCAGCCAGATGAGGGCTCAGAGAGGCCTCCTGTTCCCTCCGGGCCTATCTGGCCTGACAGCTGCGTTGGCATATAGTGGGTACTCAAAAGAAGCCTGTGGAATAGAAGAGAATGAAGCTGAATTTCATATTCCCCATTTCCATTTCATTTCTTTGGCTCCTGTTCCCCATAGACCCGGCCAGTTGGCTCCCGCTCCCTACACAGGCCCTGTCAATTCTGACTTCCATCTCCTTTTATACCCCGCTATACCTGCTCCCTAGAATACCTTTCCCTCCCCTCCATTTAGACAAATTCCAAGCACGTTTCAAAGATCACTGGAGTCCCTGTGCCTCCATGACCGTGCCAGCCTCCACAATGGCGAAGCTCCGTGCCAGGCATTTGGGGTCTAGACCTTGTCGGAGGTTGCCTGTTACCTGCTTATCAAAAACAGATTTTCTCTCTCTTGTCGCATAGGAAACACACTGAAGTGTCACTCTAGCAACAAATGTTACACATCACTGTACTCTCCTAACTTGCATCCTGCCTCCTCCCCAAACCCTTCCCAAGGTGTTCACCCCTAGTAAACATCTTGCACCCCAAACTCCATCTCAGCATCCGCTTCTGACAAACCAACCTGTTACGGAGATGGTGACAACTTTAACGGACGATCTAAAAGCACTGAGCACCGTGCATGACACATAGTAGGCTTAAGGGGAAGGCGGCGTGCAGGCAGGTGTGAGTTAAATCCCTCCGAGCAGGTAGGAGAGCCCCAAGAACACCCCACGCCAAGTTCCCGGAAAGGCCAGGCAGGAGGGCCAAAGATTCGCAGGGACCTGTGATTAAAGAGTCCGAAGTGGATTCAGATGGCCAGGAAATATCGAGACTCAGCACAGCAAGCTGGAGCGAGGGATGGATGGAAATCTATATGCAGAGGTAATGTCTTCCAGCTCCTCGGGCCCCCGCCACCCTGCCGACTTCTGCCGTCTGCCCAGGAGTGGAAGGTGCTCAGCTTTGAGTTTTTCCTATAAAAAGAGCCCCCTGGCTATTATTCTTTGCAGTGTGAAGTGGAAAATTACCCGGGTGGGGTTTCACGTGAAGCAGCAAGTTGTTAGAAACGGCTGGAGGGACTTCTGAGCTGAGCTTCTGAGATACGAAGCCCGTTCTTGGGGGGTGCCAGGCTAACGGGAAGAAAGAAAAGAAAAGAAAAAAGAGAGTGTGGGTCTGACCTCAGGGGCCTGGGGCCCAAGAACCTTGGCGTGAGAAACTGAGGTTTGACCCAGAACAAGCTGCTCTGCCCACCTTTTAAGACCCCTTCAGTCCCCTTCACGAAAACTCCCCAAACTTGGCAACCCAGAGGGTGCTTTCTGCTAAGGGCACCGTGGGGCCAAGTCCCAGGGAGAAAGCAGAGTGGTATGCCCGCAGTCTTCAGAGTCAGGCAGCTCCAACTCAGCCTCAGCTCTGTCACTTTGTGGCTGTGTGACTTTCGGCAAGTTATGTAGCCTCTCTGGGCCTCCTTTAGCTATTATTGTCTCTATTATCATGCTCTTCCTGCCAACAAGAGTTACAGTCTCCGGGGAAACGGATGAACACGCCTTGAAACAAAAGCAAATTGTGTGTTCCTCCTTGCTGGAATTCACCAGAACCAGTACAAGCCGGACTTCAGCTTGGAGGAGGGTTTCATGCATTTGAGAGGGGCCTTGAAGGGCAGACTTCAGACAGGCCTGGGAAGGAGAGAGGAATGTGGAGCATAAAATGCTGAGATGAAACCACAAAGGCAGGAACAGGCGTGGGGTGCTTGTGGGACAGAGAGGAGCCTGGGGGCCTCCCATGGATTTGGCCTCCGCTGGCTAGTGCTGAGGATTCCGAGGTGAGGGATACACAGTCTGGAGTGGGCGAGAAAAGTAAACATTCCAGGTGAATCAGGGTCTGGTCAGGGAAACAGAGACCCCAGAGGATAGCAAGGCATCCCAGTTAGCAATAGCCCAGAACCAGAGCCAGCCAGTGGGGGCTGAGGCCATGGGACCCTGCCAAAGGCTCTACCAGAAACTGAGAGATACCTTGACTGCTCCTGACCTCCTGTCATTGCTTCCCATCGATGGGACCTAACCAGAAGCCGGAACTGGCAAGGAACCTGGGAAATGTGGTTTGCAGAGATCAGCACCCACCCCTACCCCACAGTAGGAGGCAGAGCAGAGGAAGGCACGCAGTATAGCAGTGACCATGACCAAAATACTCGCATTTGCCACAAGAGGCCTTGGCAGGATGACTCCGCAGGAGTCGGGGCCGGTGAGGGCTTCCCCAGAGGAGCCAACACCTGAGACGAAGCCGGAGGAGGAGTTAACGAGGAGAAGGGAGGACGGCTCCATGCTGAGGCAGGGAGCAGCGAGTGGCGGTCCTGGAGGTGAGGAGGCACAGTGCCATTGGGACCAAAAAGACAGGCAGGGGCGGCCCACAGGAGGCATGGAGGCAGGTGGAGGCCAGACGCCAGAGAACCTTCCCGTGGCATCTGGGCCCAACCCCAAAACCTCCTGGGAGCCCAGGAAGGTCTGAAGCGAGAGTGACCCAGTGTGAGCATCCCCACTCTGGCCACACGGAGAGTTCTGGATCTGAAGTGGGCAATGGCGGACTGAAGGCTGGGGGCCTGTTGCTGTCCAGAGCTGCTGCAGTGGGAATAGAAAGGGAGTTGGCGGAGACAGTGCTGAGGTGGAAGTAACAGGGTTTGGGGGGCCCTGGGAGGGGCAGGAGGGGGAGCCCAGGGTGACAGTCGGTTTCTGGCCTGAGCATCCAGAAGCTTGTGCCTCTTCACACGGCATCTCATTTGGCCTTCACGGAAGTCTGAGTTTGTCAGTGTGGCCATCCCCACATTACGGGTGAGAAAAAAGGCTCTGAAAGGTGACTTACGCCTGTTCAGTCCCCAGCTACCAACAAGTGCACGAGGCACTAGGCAGAGGCTCTCAACCTGGGCTTGGCGTATGGCCGGAAGCACGCTTCCTCCTCCCTGACCTGTGCCTGAAGTCTACCGTTTCCTTCCATTGTGGGCCCCAAGCCCTGCGGCCAGCACCCGGGACTCTTCGTGCTGTAGCAAGATTTCCACGTGAGGGTTCTGAACGTTAGCCTGGAAATACTGCCCACACTCCTCACAGCTTCAAAATGGCGTCGCCAGGACCTGCGGCTAGATCTCCCTGCCTCGTGTGTGAGTAATGACACATGCACATACAGCCCCAGCACGGTTTGTAGGACTAGGTCAATGCAATTGCTTTACTTGGTAATCCTTGGTTTTTTTATCTTGGGCTTTTGAAAACACTGCTCTGAAAAGGGTCCATAGGCTCAAGCTCGCCCAGAAAATTTTCAAAGAGAAACCCGGTCTAAAAAAGAATTCTCCTCCCCCCACCTCACCTCTTACACCTCAATTCTGTAGCTCACCTGGCCCATCCGTGTCCCTGGGGGCTTAGTGAAGGGCGGCGCCCTCCTGCCTGGAAGGATCTCAGGAAGGAATGGAGGACCTCATGGTTTTCCTCAGTTGACACCACATGGATGTGTCAGCTTCAGCCCCTGATTTTTCAGTATGGCTCCTAATTAAAGCATATTTGTCTCTGTCAGGCCATCGGTCCCAGGACTGGGGCTCAGACACTGCAGCCACAGAACACAGGAATCCCTCGAGTGCACGACTGACCCTTGCACAGACAGATGGGCAGGGAAGGCAGAAGAAATGGAAGGCTGGAGAGGCTCTGAGCTTGGGCCGGGGACCCCCACCCCACCTGGGGTTTTGCCGAGATGTGAGGAGCACTCGGTCCGGGCTTCTTCTGACTTGGGGCACATCTGGCACCCCCAGAGCTTCCACATCTTCTCCTACAAGGACCAGGGTCTCTCTGGACGCCGGCTCTGAGAGACCCGCACTGCCATGTCTTCTCGGGACTAAATGCATTCTACATGGTCGCCAGCCCCAGCTCCCCCTGGCAGAGGCCGAGGGACCCTCTGCCTTGCCTCTGCCCCTGCCAACCCCAGCCAAAACGATGCTGCTTTGTGTGCAGCCTATTCCCTGCAGAGGGAAACTCTGAGGAAGGCCAAGCCTCCCACCCCCTCACTACCCGTCGAGTGCCTGTCGCCTGGTGCCACCAGCCCAAGTGCCCATAGCAACCCCTCCATCCCCTCTTTATATCATTCCTGGAACCCAGGAGGGGTTCCCTGGGATCCAAGACCCAGCAGAAGGTCCCAGAAAGGATGATAAACCTGGAAATTGCAGGGTCGGAAACTAACACAGAGGCAGGCAAAATGTGAGTGCTCCAGGGGCTGAGTGCAGAGTGGCCCACAGGGCACTGGGCAGGACTGGGGAAGGAGCTGCGCACGTGGGTAGAATGATGCAGCTCAGGGGCTCCACAAGGGCAGGGGCTCTGCCCACACTGCAGGGCTGAAGGCACCTGGATAGACCACACACACACACCTAGTAACCCTCTTCTGGGCTCTATGCTGGAGATAAGCCTATCTCCACGTCCTCCCACTCTCTGCCCTAGTGATAGCTGGTTGGCCCAACCCCATGCCATAAACCCTTCAATCCGAGCCAGTACAGAGCATGGAGGAACAGAGGAGATGTAGTTCATGCCCCTAGGGGTGCTGGGGTCCCTCTGTGGTGGACATTGTCAGATACCACCCCGACTCCCCTTCAAGGAAGGACTTGCCTCCACAGCTTGCTGGGAGAGGTCAGCTGTCAGCCCCTCAGGCCTCAGCTGCCAAGAGCTGCCCTCTCCCAGACGCCCACCTCCAGGTCCAGCCATCAACCTCAGGTCCTGGGGAGACCTACTGTGACCCAAGGCAGCTGGACTCTGACTGGGCCCCACTCGCTGCAGAGCCCTGTAGAGTCCACCAAGACTGTCGTGGGCCAGCAAGGCAGCCTGCCTTCTGCCTCTCCTCACGCCAGCTCCCTTGTCCCCGCCCCAACACCGCGGGCCCTCCCCACTAAACACTCCACACCCAAACCTCGCCTTGGAGTCTGCTCTCCGGGGAGCCCTTCCACAGAAGCAGATATGGCACTGAGCGTGGAAGAAGAAAGAGTCCACAGAGGAAAGAGAGCTATGGGGTGGGGGTCCTCACCCCGACTTATGGGGTCCTCCCAGATGTGCAGAGAAAGGAGACCTGGTGGAAACCTGTAGAGGGGATCATGAGGTGACTGGGGAGACGTTTCCAGTAAAGCAAGCAGAGGAGCCAGACCACAAGAGCTCTCTCTGGACTTCAGTTCTCGGACAATGGAGAGGTTTTAAGGGGGTTTGGACAGAGGAACATCCACACAGGGGTGTTTTCTGGGGAAGGAATGCAGGTGGCAGAGAAGGATGAGGGACACTGAAGTGGGTTGAAGAGAGGCAGCTGGAGACGGGTGCTACGGTATTCAGGGTTTCTACTCCAAGGCAGATTTTAGAGACAGGACCCCGGGGTGGTTTATGAACTCCCACATCCGCTGATCTCTTTGGTCTACGTTCCTTCCCACTTCAGCCGGTGCCTACCGGGCAGCCCTGTGGCGAGAAGCATAACACCCAGCGATAGGTGCAGAGCGCCTGGCATGCAGGAAAGGCGTACTACCTTTCATTGCTGATTTCTGTACTCTCCACACACCGGCTGTTTGTCGTCCCAGGCTCCTGACCAAGAAACTGAGACCATGTAAAACAAGGGCGAGGTTGACAGCATAAGAGACTGAGGAAACGGGCTCCTGGCCTACCTGCTCTGCCCACAGGATGGTCCCCCACATAACACACCATTCACTGCCTGGGCAGTGAATGTGTTCTGAACACAGTTTGGTTGGGGAAACTTTATGTTTCAGGAGTTGCCTTCGGACGGATCTGTAGCCCCAAAGGGAGCAAAGATAGGAAGAGGAGCAGCTGTGGGTATTCAGGGCACAGAGAAAGCCAAACCAGAGCCAGGGCTAAGGGGGCCCGGGGGGAGGGTGGGTGTGGGAGGGGTGCAGGGCCAACGGGAGGGCGGCTCCTGCCACTGCCTATCACAACGTCTGGGAGTCAAGGAACGTAAGGGGTCCAGGATGAGATAGAACGGGGAGACATTAGAGGCAAAATGTGAAGTTAATAAAAATACTTTATTCAATCCAACTCCAAAGCAGTTGCACCCCTGCACGGTGTCCCAAGCTGGCTTTCTGAGTTTTCACTTCGGTTAATTATCTAATGACTTGCAGGGCTCCCCACGGCTTGATGACTTGCACATTTTTCGGTTTCTTGTCTCGCCCTCCCCGCCTTCCTGCGCAACTCTGGTCTTCATTCTCTGGAGTCTACCTTCCCTAGAAATCAGTCTCCTCTTTGTTAGAAGGTTGCTGAATCACAGACAGGAATTTTCTGGACCTTGATCTACCCTGACTGAGCAGGTGCTTTCAACGAGCAGAAAGAATTAGGGATCTAGACCCTGTCTCTCAAAAGCTCATGGTCAAGGTGAGGCAAATATTTTTGCGTTCACACCAGGTACCGGGCAAGTGGGAGAGAGCACCAATTATCAGGCTGGAGGCCAGGGCAAAAAGATTTTTAGCCAGTTTGCCCTTTTGCCGAAGGACCTAAACTATCAGGCTGGAATTGAGATGTGGCAGGTGACGGATTTGGGTTTGATCCTATGGGCAGTGAGAAAAAAATATTCCTTGGGCTGGATTCTCCTAGAAACAGAGCCTGAGATGAGGATTTTGTCCAAGTGGTTTACTTGCTTCCCAGGAAGCATCAGTAAGAGAGTAGGGAAGGGAGACAGGGAAGAGAAGGAGGCCAGTCTGGGGTGTAATAACGAGCAGGTTGTCACTGAGGGCATCTGGGGGTCAATGCCACTGGGATTTCTGAGAGTTTGAGTAGACTATGCCTCAAAGTTGTCCCAGCAGAGGAGCAAGGGAGCTGGGGGATTTATACCCCACTGGCATCAATGGAGGGTTGTTCCTTGTGTAAAAGCCCCAGTGTTTCTAGCCAAACTGTCAGACACAAGCCACAGGGGCTGTACCAGATCAGCACCGGTATATAAGAATGGTCGGTGCCAGGGGCTGTGGGCAAGACATCAGCCATATCCCCTACAGGTACAACCAAATGGAAATTCAGCTCTCATTACCACCTGTGAGACTCACGGGTCCAGGGAGTCCTGACGTGAGAGGGGCAGGGGTGAAGGGTGGGAATCTGAGCCGACTGGAGAAATGTGTAGAATTCGAGATGCAGGACTGAAGACCAGAAATTCTAGACAAGAGTGAAAGCCATTTGCAAAGAAGGCCTGGACCAGTGGAGGAAGGTGCAAGACTGTCATGGAAAAGACCACGATCTGTGCTCCATTCAAGGAGCCTGGTAAGAGCACAGTGGGAGCAGAGGTTGGCGAGGGGGACGTGGCTAAGATGAGCTCAGGCTCTGCTCTGCACACTGAGAGCCAGGCTCAGAGCCCCAGGATGCTCTCCCTCGTGGAGCACCCAGTCCTGCCCACTCTGGGTTGCCTCCAGAACAAGGGACAAGGGCTTTCTCTCCCCGACCCTGCCAGGCCCTTCGGTGAGGGCTGTACTCGATATAACACCTGCACAGGCCTTAAAGTAAGGTGGTCCAGGGGTGTCTGGGTGGCCTAGTAGGTTGGGCATCTGCCCTTGGCTCAGGTCATGATATCAGGGTCCTGGGATCGAGCCCTGCATTGGGCTCCCTGCTCAGCGGAGAGCTGCTTCTCTCTCCCCCTCTTCACTTTCCTCCTGTTTGTGCTCTTTCTCTCTCTCAAATAAATAAATAAATAAAATCCTTTAAAAAAAATTTAAGACGGTCCAAGGAACAAAATCTTAGTTGCTTAAATTGTAGGATTCATAATCTCTCCTAACAAAAGATCTAGAGGTGGGTGGCTCTTGTCTGGGTTCTTTCAGCCCCCCAGTGAGCTCCAGGACTTTCTGTGTAAGTCTCTTGGCTTTTCTTGGTGGTCACAGATGGCCATCACTATCCAAACATTACATCTTCACATGATGATGTGTGATGCAGGCTGGAGGGAAAAAGGAAGTCTCTCCTCTCTTCTCATCAGGGAAAAATGGGGTGTGAGCTTGGCCAGAGCTAGCTTCCACACCCACACCCCATTCTTGAGTAAAATAGGGTTCTGTCGTAGGAATGGAAGATGGCTGCTGGGTTTGACCAAAAGAGTCTGCCAATCTCTGACTTCAGAATCCCTTCACCCTGCGTTTGAGTGTGTGGACCCAGTCAAGGCCAGTTAGGGGTACAAGGGAAGATCTCCAAAACTTATCTTCCTGGGCTGCCCAGTCTCCCCACATTGTCCCCACATTGTCTCTGAGGGCGCACGTGCGCACACACACACACACACACACAAACACTTCCCTTATCAAAACCTTCTCTTGAAGTTGCCTGGGTGGCTCAATCAGTTGAGGGTCAGACTCTTGACTTCAGCTCAGGTCATGACCTCGGGGTCATGAGATCAACCCCACATCAGACTCCATGCTCGGTGGGAGTCTGCTCGAGATTCTCTCCTTCTGCCCCTCTGCCTGCTCTCTCTCTCTAAAAATAAATAAGTAAATCTTAACACACACACACACACACACACACACACACACACACACAACCTGCTCTTGGTAAGACCTGAGAAACCCATTCACTAAGGTGCAGGTAAGAACCAATGTTAAATCATTCCTCCAACCAGAGGACTTTCATTGTAACAGAAAACAAGGAACTTTACACCAGACATTTCCAAGTAAGCTTTCAGGAAGGCAATGAAGGGGCTCTTCATGTCATTATTTCTGGAACTCGGAAGACAGTCTGTGTTTGTCTGTGATGAAGTCAGACCGAGGGAAACTAAAAGTGCAGAGCTCCCCTGCTCTGGCTGCGAGTGGCATCACAGTGGATCAGGTCAGATCGTCTGGTCGGAAGCTCTAAGGGGCAGCTACGTGGGTCTCAGAATGATAAAGATCGGGAAATAAATTAGCGAATAAATGCAGTTCATTTGGCAGATAAAATATTCCCAAACCTATGGTCTATGGGGGAGAAAATTTAATAATGCCACTTGTGGTGGTGGCCATGAGTTTGGGGACTGTTGCTTTCATGCTCTAATGACGGGACGCACGGTGGAAAACAGAGAACCACAGTCCAGGGGTCCAGGAGACCCCTCAGGGTCCTCTGAAACGTCATCCTATTCTCGGCCTCTTTCTCCCACCACTCCAAGGCCAGACCTGTTGTCCCCTTTCCCATTTCCTCTCAGTCAATAAACTCCGAGTCCTCCTTCTATGCACCGGTTGACATAGGGAGGACAGAGAAGTTGTCCCTGCCCTCCAGGATGCAGACTAGGAAGGGAGACAGGAGGAGCCTCAAGCATAAGGCTAAGTGGCCTTAGCCCCTCCTTAGCTGGAAGGGTGGCCGCTCAGACAGCAGGAGCGGTCAGAAGGCTAGCCTGGGGCAGGGGTGCGGGCACACTCAGGGTTCTGCGGGCGTCTCAAAGCAAAGCAGTGGTGGAGGAGGGAAGAGGCTGGAAGAGTAGATTGGGACCAGATTGCAAAGGGTCTGGAATTTGAAACTGAGAGGTGTGCATTTAATTCATTAGAAAACGGGGAGATGGTGAGGGCCTATTTCTGGAGGTTTTGATTAAACAGAGGAGAAACAGGCTCTGTGCCTTTGCTGTGAAAGGTGCCTTAGCGTCTGAGATCCCAGATGGCTTCACCTCGAGCTCGTCCATCCAGTGAGTTAGGAAACAGGAGGCACACCATGACCCTGTGGTTTTCTTTCCCACAGAAGTCGGGCCAGGGCACCGAAGGAGGGGCCGAGCAGAGCCGGCGATGGCCACACTCTGGGGCCACAGACCAAGGGGGAGTCAGCCACTGAGGGGAGGTGGGACAGGACACAGCGATGCCAATGAAGGTGGGCGTGGGCCGGAGGGGAGAGCTCATCACGTCCATGACGTAAGAAAGCCAAACCGTGCAAGACCCAGCCAAGGTCGCCAGACTGGGCAAGAAGGAGGGACTGAACCATCTGTGAGAGATGAGTGAGCGGCACCCCCCTTTGGAGAGAACCACGTCTCCAAATCCAGCCAGGAGCCCAAGTAAAAGCCCCTTGCAGCCTCTCCCCACTGTGCACCTCTGGGCAGGGCCTGCCCCCGGGGGCTCTGGCTGGGCCAACAGCCAGGCTCCAACCAACACATCAAAAACCCACCAGAGATGATTAGAATCTCGATTTCAGATGACATTCCTCCCCTTTTACTCCTTCAGGTAACCCTAAACCTTATGATGTCTAAATTATTATGCTGAAAGCGAAATCGAGTCTTTCCTAGCAGCGGGCGGAGGCTTCCCCGGGAGCGCGTAGCCCTGAGAGCCGAGGTAATGGTTACCAGATGCAGACAGAAACCCCGGGCCTACCCAGGTCAGCGCATCCGGGGCCTCTTGGCGCTGATGCCCACCTGCCCTCCCACGGGGGCACCCCAGTTTACGACAGGATGAAGTCATGTAGTTCTTGCCACAGTCCCTCGAGGCCTGGACACGGTCAGAGAATCCACAAATGTGAGCACTGGAAGAACTTTGAAGTATGTAGTCTCCTCCACTGGTTTAAAGAAACTTGTTTTTTTAAAAAAGAGAAGGAATGAAAGAAAGAAATGTTATTTCCAGACTTTGGGGTATCAGACGGAGGGGAAAGCCTATGGCCCCAGGCCCACTCAGCAGGCCTCTGGCCGCACCAGGAAGTGGGGAAGCTGCTGTCGCACAGGCCAGGGGGAAGCAAGGGGCCGCTTGTGCTCACACAGCCGACTCCTAGCGCCTCTGGAACACGGACCCAGGACTCGGCTCTCCTGCTACCAGTCTCCCCCGTTCCTACCTCCCTGCCCTCCACACCAGGCTGGTTTCGTTCCTTGGCGTCTGCAGGGCCGGCAGAGCAGCCGGAGAGAACCGGCTGTGGGTGCGGGTGATGTGACAAATGGCGGGTAGGAGACGGGGACGCAGCCCATGCCTCCAAAGTCCAAAAGGACGACCATTTCTTACCCATGCCAGTAACTGGTATTTCGTTTTGACAGTTTTTTCTTTCTTTCTTCCCTTTGAACAGTAGGAAAATTCAGTAATCTTCCTCGGTCTTTTACGGAAACAACCTCATCTCGAGGCTGAGGTAAGCCCACTGACTCTCACTGTCTTTCACCTGCGGTGTCCGGTTGGTCACCAAGTCCAGACGGATCTTTAAAAGAGCTCTCATCCCACCCCCTGTCACCATGCCGGGGGCTAGCCCAGTTGAGCTCCTCATCTTCCCTAGGAACTTGCTTCAGCCTCCTCCCTGGTTCCCCACCCCGCCTGTCCTGGGCCCAAGCTCAGTGACTGTCCCTTGAGGCCTAAGGCAGCCTTAAGCGCCAAGGGGAACTGAATGTAGGTCCTTCCCTCCCTCCCGCTGTGGGCAGGCCTCTGAAGAACCCGCCGTGCTCCACAGGGAGAGCTAAGGATTCCATCCGCTGAGGGAAGGAGTGTCTCCTCCAGGATGTTAAAGCTCCAAAGGCATAGGCCCTTGCGTGCCCCAGCTCTCCTTTTCATGGTTACCTCAACCAAGCCTTCTCGGAACTATCTCTGCTTCCAGCCTACACCTCTCGTCAAGGTAGTAAATTCTCAACACTTGCCCTCACTCCCATGTTTCAATGGCCCAAATCCACCCGCTCTGAGGTTTAAACAATGCAGGGCTGCCTGGGGCTGGAGGGCCTTAGCTCCAGTGAACAACGGATCCATTGATCCAGATCCACTCCCTTCACCATTATTTCCTCATCTGTAAGATGGAGATAAACAGTAGCTACCTCTTGGGATCATTGTGGGGGCTAACGGAGATTATCCTTCTACGCACCAGGTACATTGTCCGGCTCAGAGTAAGGGCTCCATAAACGTTAGCTTAAAAAAAAATAGCACCCTACCTGCCCGTAAGGCCAAAGAGGAGAGAAATAACATTTATTGAGTTCCCCCACTGGCAAGGCCTGGTGCCAGGTGTTCTCCTAAGTTATGTCAGTTAATATGCGTGGCTAGTCCTGCAGCTCTACTGTATATCTTGTCCCAGTGGTTGCCCTTTTACAAATCAGGATGCTGAGGAAACGTGAGGTCACTTGCCCAGGATTCCTACATGAGTCAGACATCTTTTGGTTGCAAAGGATTCAAGCCAACTTAGCCAGTTGTACCCAAGAGGAGATTCTGGGGTTCCCAAGATGCAGCAGTATTTAAGAAGCAAAGCATGCTGGAGTGGGGTGGGGTGGGGGAGAATAGGGTGGCTGGGTGATGGACATTGGGGAGGGTATGTGCTATTGTGAGCACTGTGCATTGTGTAAGACTGATGATTCACAGGCCTGGACCCCTGAAGCAAACAATACATGTTAATAAAAACAAAAATAAAATTAAAAAAATAAGCAAAGCATGCATAGGAAAGCAACCAGCAACCAGGCCTCAGAGCAACCAGCAGGAGGGGCTTGAATCCCACCAGACCTCTCTCTCTCTCTCTCCCTCCACTGGCACTGCAGACTGGCAACCTGCACGTGGCAGGCAGTGAGTCTGCCTGAGTTCCCACTGGGATGGCATCTACAGCCTCCCCGGGCAGAGGAGGACGGGACACCATTCCTCAGTTCCAGTTTCAGAATTCCCAGGGAAAGACTCTGATTGGTTCAGCTTGGGCTAGACACCCACACCCCTTAACCAATCAACTGTGGCAGAAGACGGGATCCTGTGAGTTGTGCCACTTGGGCAGAACCACGTGGATAGAACTGGGATATGGGCCATCTCCAGAAAGTGGGTGTGCAGCTCCCAAAAGACAGGGGTGTGGGCGGGCCACAAAATAGTAGCACACTCTGGTTTCATGCCAGTAAGTGGCAGAGGCTGGATTGGTGCCTGGGTCTGTTGGGCTCCAAAGCCCACATTCATTCTCTGACACATACTGCCTCTCTGAGGCTCTAAACGTCTAGGCCTGCATTAGGAAATCAGAGTTGGTCAGTCAGCCTCTCCAGAAAGTTCAAACAAATTGACTGCCTTAGGCAACGTAATATCCATGGATTCTTCTGGTGTCCAAAGCCAGGTAAAGCACATCACTAGCCTGGAGACCACGTCTTCCATCTTCTAGTCCATGGTCATTGTCATCACTGCCTCTATCACCACATGCTTTTTTTTTTTTTTTAATCATCTTTTTTTTAACCAAACTCTGTCCCCAGCCTGGCTGGAAAGTAGGGTTTTCTAGTGAATTGAGAATTTCTTTAAGTGTGATATTATTTGGGTTCCCAATTTTTGCAGTATGGAAATCATAGATTGTTAGGGCTAAAACAGGATCTCCAAACTATTAAATAGCTCCTTCTTTCTCAGTTTGCAGATGAGGAAATGCTGACCAAGGAGGGAAATGTTCCCATGGGACCATCCACATCTCCTCATTCCTGGTCCAGTGCCAGCCCCTCCCCCAGTGAAACTTTTCTGGATCACAGTGCAAAACAATGTTGTATTACATTATGATATACCACACATAATTCCGGTACAAAATTTTATTTCATTTTTTTTCAAAATTTTAGTTTTAATGATACAATAAGTAGTTCTTTTTTTTACTGGATAGGAAGTAATGCCATAAATCCCTAGCTTCCTCAAAGAAGTTTATAACATGCTTCACCTCCTAGCCCTAGCTAAAATCCTTCCAGCCACTGAAAGCACTTCCTTGGAGACTTCTTAAGTAAAAACCATTTGTTCTCACATCCAGTGGACCTGGAGCTTGACAGTGTTGACAGATCGCCAAGGGTCTTTCACATTTCAATATACTTGCCAGCAGATGCATTGACTACTTTCATTCAAAGTGTTTCTTTCTGTTCAAAGTGTTTGTAGACTTTCTGTTCAAAGTGTTTGTAGAGCAACTGGGCTTGAACGATAGAGATGGTGTCTCTCTCCAGAACAGAAGGCAGGCCACCTTACTGTCCACTATAAAAGAGTCAGAGTCTCTAAACTCAGGTTTCCTCTCCTGAAATATAACCTACTTCCTACACATATATCACCGGAATCTCTTTGCATCACTTGGTAGGAATTGAAGCTCAAAGAATCCATGAAAGTGCTGTAAGTAATAAACTGTCCCTTGCCTCTGACTCAGGACTTTCTTCTGCCAGCATACATGAGACTGTGTCAGGCTGACTGGTAAATTACCAGATCCTGCACAGTTCTTGCACAGTTCTTAAAAGAGAGGTGACCTCCATCTCTGCACTCCTCGATGCCACTTCCAGATCACTTCTTCTAACTCCTGTTAGAATCCCTTGTACCATGATGCTTCAATCTCATCTGGCAAGACCACTCTAACTCTCTTCATCTCTATCATCTCCTAACCTTCTTCTTATCCTGTAATATCTTTGGCACTTACCCTCCTCCACCCCAAGTCCTGCCATAATTTTGGATGACTTTGCAGGTCACATGAACTACCCACCCAATCCCCTGCCTCTCAGGCCCTCCATCACATCAACTCCTCTGAAGAACTCTTCCCCTTCTTAGCCACAGGCTCCTCATGGCCACCCTCTGGACAATGTCAACGCAAGTAACTGCTCTACCTCAGAAGGTAGAACATTCTCTATTTTGATTATTGTATTTTTCAGTTTTAAGAATTCTGTTTGATTTTGCAATCTATGCCATTGTTTGTAGTTTCCTATTCCCTGCAGATATTTTTAAGCTAATTTGTATTTCTTTAAACAGAAAAAAACATAGCTTTTTCATAACGTGTGTCTGATAATAAAAGTATCTGAAGTCAATGGGTCTGTTACACCTACAGGTTACACATGTTCAATTATTTCCATGCTAAAGTTATCTTCGACACTGTACTAGTCATCATATTTGAAAAAATTATTTATAGATATATGTGTCTGGTAACCTTAGTCTAGAACCCACCTTTAATCCAAAATTGAGGCTTGAGTTTTCCTGAATCACCCAGATGGTACAAATCCACTATAAGACCATGTCACTGTTGATTTAACTCAGCTCATCCTGCTTAGCTGGGAGTCTGCTTCTCCCTCTATCTCTCTCTGGCAGCCACTCCCCCTTTTTGTGTTCTCTCTCTCTCTCTCATTCTCTCTCTCTCTCTCTCTCACTTTTTCAAATAAATAAATAAAGTCTTTTAAAAATAATAATAATGATAATTTAGCTCATCCTGCTTTAAGGTTTCTTAGGAAGCCCAGCTTACAGTGAGGAAAGTTTCCTATTCGACATTGCACTTTGTGCTGGTCTTTGACTTCAATTTTGGTAGACAAAACAAAAGTTCAGATTTGCTAAAATGTGAAATTCCCTCAAAACAAAAACAAATCTTGTGCTCACTTATCTCTCTGACTTCTTTTTCCCCTTAAATGCTGGCCTGATAATTCCTTACAATCTAGTCAGCTCTTCTCACTTTTAAGACTTTTTGCATTTTATCCAGAGTTCTTGGTTGTTTCCAGCATGCAGGATAGTCTAATTAAACTAACTCACCATTACCTGGAAGCAAAGTTCTCATAGTCCATTCTCTATCAACAATCACCTGTATCTTCCAGCACTTTTCCTCTACTAACCTCACAGCATCTCTTTTTAACCTTTTGAGACCTCCAGACTTTTGACTTCTTCATTTCTTGCAATATATGAACTCCTTCTGTCTCCACTCCCTTCTCTATGTCCCATGACCAATTATTTCAGCCTTTCTTATGAAAATTCTTAATCCCTTTGCCCCATTTTCCTTCCCTTAGATCTACCTGGAAAAAAACTAATCCTAGACTGAGCCCCACCTTCACTGTTCCTATATTCATAATCCTGAGTACTTCTGGGGAAATCTACCCAACCACCCATTTTGGTACTGTTCTTCTCCCATGGTCCTTGACAACTGCTGGCCCCCATCACCACCCATTAGACATCTTCTACAACACAATCAGCCATGCCGGTGTTCTACCCAGCAGCTTTGTTAAACTTCCCACTCTCGTGAAGCCCTTTACCTTCCCACCAATCCTCATGTACTCATAAGGTGTTCAGTCAAGGCAGTTGCATCTTCCTATTTTCCCCACACTCTTGTCTGCATCTGTGTCCACCCTTGTCCCTTCCTCATCTGCATCACAGAGAGGATTCTCCTTCTTCCAAAGGCTCATCTTCCCACCTGGCTCCATCCCCTTCCACCTTCTTAGGAATGTCAGGCCAATAATTGAGCTCAATCCTTTCTATTTCCAGTGGCTCCTTCCCATAATCTTGTAAACACACCCAAGTTCTTCATATTTTATAAGGGAGCTCTTTCCTTCAACATTCCAGTCTGTCCAAGGAAGTGTTTTGGCTCTGCTCCCCCAATATGGAGTAGTTACTCCTTCTACAAGTTCCCATTGCACCCCAGGATTATAGTCTGTTTCCTTGTACTGCAATTCCTCCCAAAAAACAATGAGTTCCTTGAGGGCTGAGACTTTGTCTTAATCACTATTGAATCCCCAACATCTAGCGTAGAATTTGCAAGAGGAATGAAAGAGTAAGGCCTGGGGTCATTGTTAGGCCCAGCAGCCCCCATTAATCTCTGTGTACTGGTTACCAAGGAATTCTGCTTTGATGGGAGGCCAGTTGGCAGAGTGCTAACTTTACAGTATTACTGATGCTATGCAATTCTTTTCAGTCTATGGAAATTTTGGCTTTATTTAGTTGGCATCTAATTTGCGGGTTAATAAGTCTTTGTCTGAAGGTCTTGGTGCACAGTGCAGGGCTAGGATCACCTTTCTCAGACTCCCCTGGGGCTTGGGGTGGGGAGATGAGTGTGTTTTGAGGCACTGGTTCTTTGTACAGCTTACAGGATCTCAGACTGGGTGTATTACTCATTAGGGTTTATTTACCTTTTGTGGTGGCCTAGAAAAAGCCAAGTTTAATGAAGTGGTTACCAAAAGTCTTTAACATCATATTTTCCACAGAGTTCATAAAAATGTTGACAGTGGACATTACTGCCACATTGCATTTTTCAAGGAGATGAACAAAAGTGATATTAAGCATATTGATTTGGTTTTTTATAAAGCCTTCCCAGCAAGAAGTCTAGTGTGTTCTCATTCTCCATGGTAGCAAATAGGAACTTCCAATGGTTAATGAGTAAGTTGACCACATGGCCTTGGGCACGCTGCTATCCTCCTCTGGGTCTTGGTTTCAACACCATAAAATAAGAATCTTGGATGAAATGAGCTTGAAGGTTGTGTCTGTTTCTGAATAGAATGATACTATTCTTTCTAAATTCACTCCCAGACTAATAAACTGCCTTTCCTTTAAAGAGAAAGGGTGGCTCGGTCGGTTAAGGATCTGTCTTCACCTCAGGTCATGATCCCAAGGTCCTGGGATCCAGTCCTGCATCGGGCTCCCTGCTCAGCAGGAGTCTGCTTCTCCCTCTATCTCTACCCCTCCACCCTCCCTGTGCTCTCTCTCTTTCACTCTCTCTTGCTCTCTTTAATAAATAAATAAAACTTCTGAAATTTTTTTAAAATAAAAGGAAAGATAACAAGGAATATTATTTTTCTCATGATAGAAAACTGGGGATGATAATAACAGCATTGATCTCATAGAGCAATAGTGAAGATTAACTGAGATATGGGTACAAGTGACACACAGCAAGAACACAGCAAGGACACAATAGGCATTCTCAGGTCACCCAAGCAGGTACTAAGGGCCAGAGTTAGGCAGAAAGATGCTGTCCCTACCATGTCCCACTCATTTTATATATATATATATATATATATAATGAGTGTGTGTGTGTGTGTGTGTGTATGTATGTATATATATATATATATATATATATATATATATATATATATATACTGTCTGTCAGTGAAGTCTGAAATCCCAGCAAGGCCAGAAGAGAAGGAAGAAGAACACATTGGGCTCCTTTTCCACCACCAACCATGGTCCCCTGCCTGGGCCCTGGACCCTCTTGCGTGTATACACACACACTCACAAACACATGCACACGTCTCTGGAATAACACTGGGCTTGCTTGAGGATTAAGATTCAAAGGAAATTGGAGTCCTTGGATATCACCCAAGCCCTGCCTCTGGCAAGGATGGGTTCCTGATCCCGAATACCTTTCCCAACTCCCTCAATAAAGTACATATGCTGGGCTAGGCTTGGTGGGGTCTACCCACCATCAATTTCCCTATTTCTTCCAGCTCACAGAACCAATTTTATTCAGGTGGCAGCACATTTAGTCCTCAGAGATGAAAACTCAGTCAACTGAAACTGGCCATTCATGCCCCACCCCCCATTTCCCTTTGCCAGGGTTGGAGTGGGGATTCCATGAGATTCTGTCCTGGCTAATGAGATGCAAAAGGAACTCTCTAATCACTTCTGAAAGAGACTTTCCTCCCTGGCAACAGGTGAGGGTAGCATGAGAAAGAGTGCTTGTGTCCACTGCTCCCAGCTTCCTGCTCTAGACACTGTTGTCTAGTAGAGAGAGGCACAGAGCTATAGGAACCATGACAGGAAGGCCAAGGGAATCACAGAGACACTGACTCAGCACGCTGATGTCCCTGAGCTCCTACATAACACCTCGAGACCTCAAGACCTGCCAGGACAAAGCAGAAAAATGTCAACCCCGGGGCCAAAGCGACTTAGAAACAGTCAAGTCCTTGCTCTATCACTCACTTGAACTTGGACCAGGTGCTTAATTTTTCTGAGGCTCAGTTGTCTCACCTGTTATATGAATACCATGTAGCACTTCCCTCTTAGGAAGGATATTAGGACTTAGCATATAAAGAAAGCATACGGCGCAAAGGCTCGCAGGCAGTAAGACAGACATAAGGGTTTGCTATGATCATGTGAGATCATTAAGTATCTTTATTATTTAAACCACCAAAAGTTAAGACTTCTATTACTTGCAGCCAAATGTATCCTAATCAATCTACATCTCTAAACTATGACTTTTTACTTCATTTCACAGTGGTTAGCTTGGCAGAAGCAGATGACTCTTGCTTGCAAAGAGAGTTCTTTTAATTAATCAATCAATAACTCTTTATTAAGGTGACGGCAGAGGCAGGAGGCATGGAGGAGTATAAAGACATATCAAACCTGGTCACTGGCTCCAAGGACCTTAGGGATCAGTCCGGGCAAGGAGCCATTCCTGTAAAAGGGGCAACCTCAGATGAGTGGCCCCAGGAAAGCTGCCCAGACAGGCAGGATTTCACTCACTGATCAACCGGCTCTGACCCAGAGCCCACAGAGCTCTGTTCTGCAGGTAGAATGGTGAACATGCTGGTGAGATCTTGCCCTCGGTCAAGCATACCCAGAAATAGGCACAGTAATGGCAAACTCATGAGTGCCGTGGAAGACCCAAACAGGATGGTGTGGTCTGTACTTAAAGGAGAGGTTTCATCTGGAAAAGTCAAGGAAGGCCACTGTGAGCAGGTCATATTTAAACCAAGACCTGGAAGGTAAAAGGGAATTGTCCCATGATCAAGGGGTGAGCACGTTCTATACACAAGGGACAGCATGTGTGAAGGTTCCGAAGCAGAAAAAAAGGATTTACTTATTTAAGGAATCCAGAGAAAGCCAGTGTGCCTGGGATAAAGGGAGGAAGGGAGAGTCTGAGAGCAGAGCTGGCCGGGCCCTCTGAGCCATGGTGAGGAGTTCAGCTTTTATCCCAAGAGAAACAGGGATCTACTAATGGGCTTATGAGGTAATGATAGTCCCTGGCTAGAAAGGAGAAGGAGTAGCCTTTCAGGAGAAGTCAAAGGTGTCATGGAAGAAAATAAAGGCTGAAAGCTAACCAAAGAATTATCCGTAAAGTTCTTAAACCTTCCAAAGTGCACAGAAACTGTAACAATGGGGCTATTTTGAAGTTCTCAGTTCTGAAAAATCCTCGAGAATTTTAAGCACTAATTTTTTTAAAAAAGGATGCTGAGGAATTTTAGGAGATTTTAAACAGCTTGTACAATTAAAAACCACCCCCAGATCCGACGCCCACATGCTTTCTGATAAATGTCAGCTGGAAAGCATTTCACATTGAAGCCATAGAGGGTAGGAATGGGAAGGGGTCGGTGTAGTTTGGGATGGCCATCCACAGACATCCCAACATGGCAAGTGACAGGGGCTGGCCTCCCAGAGAGTGTTCCAGGAAGGCAAATATCTCTCGTCATCAAACAAGAACACAAAACCCTCCACCCTGTTGCACATGAAAAGTTCAGTGAGAGTTTGAAGATTTTCAGCCAGGATTTCCGGAAGCTGAGTAAAAATGACCTTGAAAATAAACCACATGCTGCTGCTAATTAATCTTAGTTCCTAGTTCTTTCCAATCAGACCCTGAACTATAATCCATCTTCATTATACTTCTTTTAACGCGAAATGGTGCATTTCCGCAAGTCTAATTAAGGAAGGAACATTATAAGGCCCTGGGTCATAACT
Organism: Martes martes; assembly: GCF_963455335.1. Lineage (NCBI taxonomy): Eukaryota > Metazoa > Chordata > Mammalia > Carnivora > Mustelidae > Martes > Martes martes. Next base: position 90,484,548 of record NC_137893.1, on the reverse strand, counting down.
CTCTTTCTGTCACATACATGTGCATAAGTGTGCTACACACACACACACACACACACACACATACACAGAAATAAATTATTTTAAAAACCCTCCATGACCGATTTACCTGCAATTACAGGCAGGTCACTCAAGAACCCAAATATAGATGAGATGGCCAAGCTGGGTGCCACCAGAGTCCTGTCCCCACTCCAGCGTCCCCACCTTGCACCTGTCTACCTACTATATTACTGTACACACACCTAGTGAGCAGCCATGGGCTCAGAGAAGGGCTGCCTGCCCCCCAACCTCTGGCCCCAGGGGACGAATCAGGATAAGTCGGAACTGGTAGTGGCAATTGAATGGCTCTTTGATAGTGATTGAATCTAGAGTGACATTTGACCCATTTCTTCTGACCAACTAAACAAAAGGAAAGTTCTGCTGGGGACTTCTGGGAAAGATTCTCTTCCATGATAAAAGTGATGATGCCCTGAATGTGATTGGGTGTGTGAGGGTGAGACGCTTGTCTCCTCAGCAGCTAACATAGTGGAAAAACTAGTGACCCCAGAGAGGAAAGTTACCTACCAGTGTGGGCCTGCCAAAGACATGACTTTGGGGATTTGGGAGAACTTGAAAAGAAAGTACTGGGATCAAGCTATTATCTCTGAAGGCTTGCCTGGTCATCATTGTGTAACTCCAAGATTTTGACTTGGGATCCCAAGGAAAGGTTGGAAATGGTTCAGGACCCATCTTTGAGTTGGACTTCACATTATGGGTGGGGACAAAGTTGGGGGTTGTGGGGTCTGGTGATAGGTTTTTCCCTGCTGGGGATGGATCCTTTCCATTGACACATTCCTCACCCCCATTTCCATCACCACCCCCACAACCCTGGATGAACCATAAGGTAGATTTGAGTTTTCCCAGTTGTCGAAGATTGGAGGGTTCCTATAAGCCTGTCAAAGATTACTCACTAAAGTCCAAGAACTTGTGAACACTTAAGTGGCCTCTGAGACTTACTGAAATCTCTCTCTCCCTCTCTACCCACAGCCTCTACCCCAAACCCACTTACCTCTTCCCATCCCTCACTTATTGCTGCAGTTCTCATCAGTCAAACCCTGGACAAACTTCTAATTCCAGTTCTAGCCTAAATTACACCAACAATTATAGATCGTAAAGAGAGATACATGAGCCCTTGAATTTCTTGCTTGGAAAATTTAACAATCCATCCAGAGGATTCCCCCTTGTCGCATGATTATCTCAACCCAGAGCTGATCCATTCTCATTAAGAGAATATACACCAGAGTAGTTTAGAGAGTACCTGATTCCACAGTTTTGGGTAACACCCTCTTAGAGACCTAATTCACACACATAGATCTGTACGTATTCACATGTGCAGTGTGAGGCCCAACCAGGGAATCTCCAACAGCAAGGCAGAAGAAAAGGGCTCCTGAGTGGTACAGCCAGCAGGTTGTACTAGAATTGGAAGGGACAAACCCCTCACTACAGATGAAAAGCTAAATCCTAAGAAGGAAAGGGTATTGGCCTGAGTCCCAAAGCTCTGAGCTTAAAATAAGTGAAAACAAGTGAGTTAATAGTGGTGTTAAGGATGCTGGTTTCCTGCCTAGTGAAGTGGTAGGAATGACTTTGTACACTATTCAAGGCTAAGCCCTGTGGCATGGTGGAATTTCACAGAGTACCTTAGACACCTCTTTGGTAGCCTCTGGAACTCCCCTTTCAGGGGTGGACACAGCCAGGCATTTCAAGGTGGGCCCCAAAGGCCATGTCTATTTTACCTGATCCTGGCCACCAGCCACAGCTTACTGATCCTCAAGGACACATGACCCAAAGGCAGTCAGAGATATTCTGGTTCCCAGGACTTTGATATCCGTATCAACACACAGGGACTGGAAATCTCTGGGGCTGGATTGTGTCAGTGGGAAGCAACCGAGAAGACGATCTGGTTCCTGCTACTGAGCCATTCAGGGCTGCCCCATTTTGTTCCCAATTTTACTTGTTCAAGCCTTCCTTTGATTTGTGAGGTATCCCCTAGTCTTTTGAAACAAATTAGCTTTTTTCCTTGACTTAAGCTAGTCAGTGAGGTTTCTGTTGCATGCAACTAAAAAACAAAAGAAAAGTGTAAGAGAACCACAAATCTGGGGTTCCACAGATGCCCCGAGTTTGCTGCTTCGTGGACAGCATGTCTAAGAGGTCCAGGAAGCTGACTAAATAAAGTTATATGGCTTTAAATCACCCAACACCGTTGACTGGGGCAAAATAAATTAAAAGAATAGGGCTATACAAAGCATCAGCGAATCCAATGTTTTAAAGGGCATGTTGAGTTTTATTGAGAATATTTGACACTGTCCCTAAACATTGTCCCAAAAGGATGACATTTTTGTTTAGACAATGACCAAGCTCAGGGGGCAGAGGCTGGGCAAGGGGTCACCCATGTGGAGACCTTGGGCCAGACGTCTGGACTCCAAACGTAAAGGTTCCTTAACTATCCCAAGCACCGCAAGTCCAGGAGTTAAGAGCTTGGATCTTTTCATCTTTATCCAACCACAAACTCACCCTATAGCCTAAAACAAGCCATTTTTTTCTCTCTGGAAATAATTTCCTCCTCTGTAAAATGGGAGTGTAGAAATACATCACTTCTAAGTTCCCTCTTAACTAGAAAATACCCCTATTCTATTCAGCTAGTCATCAGAAATCTTTCTGTTTATTCATATCTAGGCACTGATTCCAAAACTGGTCCTTCTAGGGCTCACTGAAAGGGTTATGTCTTCAAGAGATCATTGGAAAGAACTTAACTTAGGCCTCAGTGGTCACCAGCGTCCAAGATGACCTGCAGTGGTCCTTGCCTCCTACTCTGCACGCCAGCCTATACTTCCCCCTTCACCGGGTGATTCATGTGAGTCCAGGATACCCTGAAAGGGTGGTGTGGACCTTCTGAAGCTAGGTTACAAAAGGCCTTGTGGTTTTCTCCTTGACCTCATGGACCACTCACTCTGAAGAAAGCCAACTGCCACCTTGTGAAGGTGCTTAAGTAGCTCTAGGGAAAGTCTTATGTGAAGAATTAAGACCTACTGCCAACAGCCAGCACCAGCTTGTCAGCTGTGTGTGGGAGCCATCTAGGAGCAGGTTTTTCATCAGACTGTAGCCCTCATCTGCATCCTGAGAGCATGCTCATGAGAGACCCCAAATCAGAGCCACCCAGCCCAGCCACTCCTGTATTCTTGACCACAGAAACTCTGAAAGATAATAAATGTCTATGGTCAGTTTAAGCCACTCCGCTTTGAGGTAACTTGTGGCACAGTAAGATAGGTAATTCCACCTTTAAAAATTTATACCTGATTTGTTTGATATTAAAAATTAGAAATTCTGATAAAGATAACAATAATGATTGGATCATTATCGTATTTTTTTTCTTCTTAAGATCCAAAATGCTTCCAAATATCTGTCAGAATTTTCCCTGAGAGACTGTGTGAGGTAATTAGGGGACTGTGAGAGACTTACCCCCTTTTCTTGCCGCCTGAGTAATTTGTATATTGTTTTTAAATTATAGTAGGTTTGGCCAAACACTGATAAGCTGATGAGTAGCTGGGGGTCTACTATGCGATTCTCTACTTCTGTGTACATTGGAAAGATGCTATGCTCAAAAAGACTGGCATTTTTAAAGCTTCACTGTAGTGAGCAGGAGAGGGAGAACACCTCGGCAGTAGGCCTTGCCTGCGTCTCCTTGGTGATCTGCTCTCCCCCTCCTCCCACCTCACTACTCCAGCTACACGGACTTCCTTGCTATTCCCTGAATTCGCCAAACTCACTCCCCGATCTGAGCCTTTGCACGTGCCATTCCCCTTGCCTCTGGCAGAGAGCACCGGCCGTCCCCCAAAATCCGTCTTCTCCTGGTTCCCGAGCACATGACCTTACTACATTTCCCAGGCACCCTTGCAGTGGGGATGACCACGTGACCAGCTTTGTACTTGTCGTACATGAGCCTAAGTAATGTCGGTTCCATTCAGACTGACCCATAGAAAATTCCCAACACACTTCCCCAAGCTCTTTGACCTTCTATCCAAACGGGAAGGTGAAACCAGGAAGACCTTGGAAGTCAACATTTGAGGATAACAGAGCAGTCATTAGCCTTAGTCCCCAAATGACTGTATAAAGGAACACCATCCCACCAGCCTGAATACCAACATTGAAGGATTATGTGAGAAACAAAGAAATATCTTACTCTTTAAATTCTTTGACTTTGGAAGTCTATCTGTTATGCCCGCTCAGCGTATAACTCACATGATATAACTACACTTATATAGTTACAATTATAACGTTATGTAACTAACATTATAACTGTCCATATTGCTTACCCTTTCCTGTTGCTCAGGCGGGTCTGAATGGCGCTTGGTCAGAGAAGCCTTCCCTCTCAACCAATCTAAATCATCCTGATTACCCTGTCTTCTTTTGCTTCATAGCAGGTAGCCTTACCTGAAATTACCTGTGAGTGTGTTTAGCTGTTCTTTGTCTGTCTCTCATACTAGAAGGTGAGCTCCGTGACAGTGCCCAGCATATTATAGGAATGTGCTCCGTAAATACTTGTTGAATAAATACAGTGGGCCAGGCCATGTTAGGAACCCTGGCTAGGAGGTCCTGAAGCATAAATAAACTTAACCAATCAGTTTCCAGATCTTGAGGCCATTGTCACCTTGGGGAGTTTATTAAAATGCAGTTTCTGGGTCTCACACCCTAAAATCCTAAGCTGTCCAGTTTGGATGTGGAGTAGGAGCCAAACCTCTGTGTGTTCATGCATGCCTTGGTTTGAAAATCCCTGCTCTGGCTCTGCTCAGGATCTGGACATGCCCCTCAGATCCATACTCAGAGTGTCCACACAGTGGAAAGGAGGAGGACTTCATCTAACCTCCAATGCTCCAATGGCTTGGGGAGATTGAAGAAGAATGACTCTCAGGGAAAGGCAGTGCTCCTTGTGAGCAAGTGGCCTATTATTTAAGATATAGACTTGGCTGCAATGGACAGAGACCATACCAAGAGTGGCCTAAACATCAGGGTAGACGTCTGTTTCTCTCTGAAGTAGAATTCTGAGCTGGGGTGGCACCTGTGCTCAACAGGACCCAGCCCCGGCCATCCGCTGTTCTGCCATCTGTAGAGTGTGGCCACCACATGGTCAAGAAGGCTTCCCATCATGTCCATGATGCAGCCAGCAAGGAGGAGGAGGCGCGTGCCTTCCATTCCCTCTAAGGGAATAATACTAATTAGCCCACAGAGCAAACAAATCCCCACCAATCGTCATTGAGTGCCAGCTCCAGCCCTTTCCAGAAGGACCTCCTGCTTGCTCCAGGGTGGGCAAGGGGGCAGCCCCCTGAATAACTCATAACCACCCTGTTGCACTCCATTACCAAGTTTTATGGCAAACCGGGGAACAGGCCTTCCACGTGTACGCTCTCCCCACTGAGCAATAAAAAACGCCCAAACACAAGAGTCAGATGTGCTGTATGTTAGGAGTTTTCTGTCCTCCCTCAGCCTCTGAGTGTCTGCCAATTCCCATAAATTAGGCAAACATCTCCGGGCTCTGGAGCTGCAGAAGAATGACCAGCAGCCAGAGCAGCAAATCCAGAGAACAGGAAGACTAGATCAACACGGGGAGGGAAGTGGCTCATCCCTGAATTTTCCATGCAGCCCTCGAGAGAGTTTGGTGCCACTTTGCAATTCTGGAGATTCTCCAAGTGTGGTCCCTGAACCAGCAACCTCAGTGTCACCTGGGAACTTGCTAGAAATACACATTCTGGGGCCTCACTACGGACCTCTTGCATCAGTAATTCTGAGGCTCGGACTGGCAATTTATGCTTTAACAAAACCCCTTTAACCAGCCCTCCAGGTGCTTGACCACTGAAGTTTGAGCACCCTTGCATTAGAGGCTTTCTTGTCTACCCCAGACCAGCCACACATTGGCTGGACAGGCCAGGTGGAGGGTGAGGCCAGAGGGATACAACGTGTAAAGAGGTGCTCCTTTTTCAGGCTGTGCACTTGCGTGACCCTGAAAGCAAGGACCTCCTAGTCCCAGTGGGTGTGGTAATGATATATGGATGGCGAAGGCTTGTAGGGAGTGGTAGCTGGAACCAAGGTGGGATATTTGGGGCCTGGGAGAACTGGTGATCTACAAGAATCAAATTCCATGGAGGCCGCCCTGGGGGAGGGCAGGTACCAGGCAGGGTCTGGACTTGTTGCTGGTGAGTGCCCACAGTGGAGTATGCCTGGGCCAAGTACTTTGTGCCCACTCCCCACTTGATGCCCTGGGCCAGGGGGGAGGAAGTTACCATGGCCCCATTTAGCCAAGAAGGAATCTGAGGACCTCTGAACTCATCATTTACTCAAACTCATCTGGCAAGTAAGTGGTGGGGATGGCTTGGAGAAGGGAAGTGGGGACAATGCCTGTGCAGGGCAAAAAGGAGGTAAAGGAAGGAAAGAGAGAGCTTCTCTACTTGTCATTCAGGACTTCCCCTTGAAGATTTTCAAGAGCCTTTCCTTCTCTCCTCAAAGCTTGGCCAGCAAATCCCGAATTATAGCTTTTACAACCATTATTTTGGAAGTCAACAGCCTGAACAGCAAGTATTTCCTTCCCTTTGCATCCTGTTCCATCAGTCTTCATCTCCATGAGGCAATGTGGACCCCGCTGACACACAAGGGGGCAGTCCAGAGCCAGTTGGAGGGAGGAAGCACAGACCAAGATGTCAGGAAATCGACTCACCAGATCTGTTCCAAAACACAGAATTTTAGAGCAGTAATGAACCTTAGGGATGATCCTGTCTGGCCCCAGCATTGTATACACAAGGCACAGAGAGGGAAAGTGGTGCACTCCAGGTCACAGAGCAGACTGGCGGTTGAGCTAGGGCTGTAGTCCAGACTGAGCACTGTCCTGCTCATGAGAAACACATCTGACTTGGCCTTGCTGCCCAGGGCTACTCTGGACTGTGCGGGGTCCATCACTCCCGCCTCCATGTTATCATTATTCTACCATCCTATAATTCTATCCCATTATTAGAAATGTCTTTCTCTCTTCTTCCAAACATGAGCTGTGTATCAGTTGACGTGGCTTATTCAGTGGTACCAAGCAGCCCCCCATTCTCAGCCTTAACACATGCAAGCTTGCTCCTCCCTTCTGGATACCTCCTCAGTGGGAAGTGAGTCTTCCATGATCCCAGAAGGAGAAAAGAACTGGCTATTTCGGGTACTGGTAATGTTGCCATAATCCCTGACCAAACCAGTGTGTGACATATACCAATCACCCACTAGGTCCTAGGGAGTGAGACTGGATGAACAAATGAGACAAAACAAGGAGGGAACAGAGAGGACAAGGGAAAGACAGGCCTGGCTGTCCTCTGCCTATCTAATAGCATTCTATCCCCCACATAACTGGGCAAAGTAGAAAGAGACACAGACATAGGGTCAGGAGGGCTGCAGTAAAGTCCCATCTCTGCCACCAGCCTGGCTGTGTGGCTTTGTACAGGTGTGCCATCATAGCAAAAATATAACTGGTCTCTCCTCCCAGTTTCTGGCACAGAGCTCCTACAACCCTTGTGATTCCCTGAATGATAGGAGCGTCTTTTGTTCTTGCTGGGCTCCTGGGTAGGGGGCTGGTTGCCAGAAGGCCAAACCATGATCCCAAGGCTGAAACTTCCAGACCTGATCCTCATTCTCTGGGATGCAGAGAGGGGCTAGAAATGGAGTCAATGATCAATCACACCTACATGATAAAGCTTCCATAAACACCCCCAAAAGAACAGGGTTCAGAATGCTTCTGGGTTGCTGTATGCATGGAGGTGCTGGGAGGGTGGTGCACCCAGAGAGGGCACAGGAGCTCTGCACCCCCTCACTGGAGCTCACACTTCATGTCTCTTCCTCTGGCTGTTCCTCTGGATCAGTGTTTAGCACATCCTTTATTACAAAATAAACTGACAAACAGAAGTGTTTCCCTGAGTCCCATGAGTTGTTGTGGCAAAGTACTGAACCCAAGGATTGGATCATGGGATCCCTGATATAAAACCAGTCAGTCAGAAGCATAGATGACAGCCTGGGGCTTGGGATGGGCTTCTGCAGTGGGGGCAATCTTGTGGGACAGAGCTTTTGTGGGATCTGATGCTGACTCCAGGGAGACAGCGTCAGAACTGACTGGAATTGTCACATGCCCATCTGGTGTCCAAAAATCACTGGGTGCGGGGAAACATCCACACATTTGGTGACCAGCAGTGCGAGTGCAGTAAGTAGTTTTTCCTGGTAGCAGGCCACTTCCCTTCTCTGGGCTCTGGTTTTTTTACCAGGAGAATGGTACCATTGGGCTATCAGGAAATTAGCTCCAAGGTCTCTGCCGGCAACAACACTCTGTCTGCCTACAACCTCCCAGGACTGGGACAACATCACAGAAGGGGTCCCATGGCATGTGTGTGTAGCTGGAGTTTTAGTGGAACAAGTATAAGCATACGCTTAGGGAAAAATGACCCAAACTCTATGCTTTGCATAATGAATTAATCATCAGTTATGACTCAAGAATTCCTAAAGATAACAGCAAGAGTGTTCCCTGCCCCAAAGGGTGGACGTTATCTGAAAGAGTATTGCAACACTCAGTACAGGGAAGGACTCACACTTGGAGACAGCCAGAGAAAGTACAGAGGGAAGTGGCTGGGCCTTCCTTTATGACAACCCATCTACCCTCCACCCTTCCCCCTGCTCTAGGAATCCCCCAGGGGCTACATCAATGACCCACTTGTCCTCTGGCTTCAACCAATGAGGGGCCTGGCAGGAGCCAGAGGACAGGAGAGAGTGAGGCTGGGGTGACCATGCACCTCTTTCCCTCCCTGCATCCCCACCTTGGGCTGGTTGCAACCCTCTGCTTCTCTAGATGGCTGTCCTTTCAAGTACCAGTAACCAACCCTCCTGCCTCCCTTGGATATGAGAGTGTTAACAGCTCACCCTATGCCATCTCTGGGGATGCCACAATCCCTTATGTGTCCCCTATACCCCCACCTTTGCCCATAAACCCTATTCTAAATGCCCTGCTCTCCAGTCCTGCCAGTCTCCAGCAGGAATGTAGGGAAAGGCCTCTGATGGGAAAGGCAGACCAAAGAGATGAGCCTCCAGATTGGAGGGAGAAGGGGAAAGGAGACAGGAAGTGGCCTACAAAGGGCATATTTTGGGGGACACAGACTTGTTCCCAGACCTTAGAATATGAGATCGGGGGAAATGCCCCCATCAGCAGGACCCAGGCCTGTGACAATTATGGGGAAGCATTGTGCAAATGACACATCATAAGGTCTCTGCCCCACCCAAGCCCTGTTCTCTGGGCACTGCCCTGCCCAGAACATCTGCTCAAGGTGGCTTAAATGGGACCTGCTCTGTGTGTAATCCTGCTTTCCTGCCCCCAACTGCCCTTGATTGGACCAGGCACAAACAACTGACACAAGCTGGACCAATCATATTTGCTCCAGCCAGAACCACAGACAAAAAGACCCAGCCAGAGTCACTGACAAGAGTCAGTGACTGACAGATCCCAGAGAACACATTCTATCACATAGTTGCTAACTTACAGAAGAGATCATTCTAGAAGGTGGTAAAGACCAAAAACATAATGCTAGACAAAGCAAGTTAAATATACTATAAATGGATTTGGATTTTACCCATATCTTTTCACATATATAATATGTATCTTAAATACACTTTAGTATATTAATATTTTACAAATTCATATGTTTTTATTAATGGATACAAGTTTACACATATAATTTCTTCCCAGCCTTTCTAGAATAGAATAGTAAAGCAGCTGGTTATTGGGATAAGTAGGAATGTGGGGAAAGGACCTGAGGTTTACTGAGCACTGTTCTGCCCCAGCCTCAATGCCATGCGCTGTGCTTAACCTCCTCACTTGTCCTCACAATCCTCTAAAAGGACCTATAATTTTCCTCATTTTGGAGTTAAGAAGCTCAGGCTCACAGAAGTTCAACTCATGCATTGGGCAAATGGTTTTTGAGCTCCAATGATGTGCCCAGCAGTGTTCTAGGCTCTAGGGAATGTCTGTGAACAAACAAACCAAAAATCTGCCCCCATGGGGTAACACCTCACACCCCATGGAGAAGAGAGACAAGAACTGAACAGCTGGAGTGCTGTGGCCATCACGTAACAAATGTCATAGAGAAAAGAGCAGCAGGGAAGGAGTAGCAGTGGGTATATGGAGGGATGGGGGGCAGAGAGGAGCATCCCTAAGTGCCAACCAGTGTGGGGTTTTATAGAGGGGGCAGGTGAGTCACACAGCCATCTGGACTAGAGCGTTCCAGTAAAAAGGAACAACAAATGCAGGCTTGATGCTGGATGGACGGGCAACAAGGAAGCCAGTGCTTCTAGAACAGAGCAAGCAATGGGGAGGGAAATAGGAAATGATGATAGAGAGGTAGCCAGAGGGAGCAGAGCCCAAGTACAGTGAGGGCCTGGGGATCCTGAGCAGAGGAGAGACGTGGTCTAAGTTGGGCTTCACGGGCTCCTTCTAGGCCACGGTGCAGAGAGGAGATTGCAGAGGGGTGACAGGAGGCTGCTGTAATCATCCGGGGGGGAAATGAGGTGACAGCGTGACCTGGAGACACAGCAAAGGAGTCATGAAAAGTGGTCAGATTCTGGGTATTGTCTGAAAATGAACCCCTCAGAATTTGCATCCAGGTGGGATATGCGTCTGAGAGAGAGAGAAAAGTCAAGAACAGCTCTGGGAAGTTTTTGGTCTGGCGACCGGGAAGATGGTGTTTCAGTTACCCACCGCTGTGGAACAAGCCACCCCAGAACTTAGTGGTTTGAAACCGCCATCTGTTTTGCCCATGTTTTTATGGGTCAGGACTTAGGAAAAAGCTGGCTGGGTATTTTGTTTCTGCTCCATGTGGTAGCAGCTGGGGAGACCAGGCCCGCAGATCTACCCCCAAAATGGCGGCAGCTCTTTCTTCTCCTCCTCCTCCCCCTCCCCCTCCTCCTTCTTCTCCTCCTCCTCCCCCTCCCCCTCCTCCTTCTTCTCCTCCTCCTCCCCCTCCCCCTCCTCCTTCTTCTCCTCCTTCTTCTCCTCCTCCTCCCCCTCCCCCCCTCCTTCTTCTCCTCCTCCTCCCCCTCCCCCTCCTCCTTCTTTTCCTCCTTCTTCTCCTCCTCCTCCCCCTCCCCCCCTCCTTCTTCTTCTCCTCCTCCCCCTCCCCCTCCTCCTTCTTCTCCTCCTCCTCCCCCTCCCGCTCCTCCTTCTTTTCCTCCTTCTTCTCTCTCTCCTTCTCTTCCCACAACATGGCAGTCCCTGGGTAGCCGCACCTCTTACGTGGTGGCTGTCTCCTGCAAGGCAGGAAGTAGAAGCTTCCAGGCTACTTATGGTCTATGCTCCAACCTGGCCCAGCGTTGCTTCTACCACACTCTATTATTCAAAACAGCGGCAGAACCTCGCCTCTTTCAAGGGGGTGGTAAATGAACTCTACCTCTTGATGAAAGAGCAGCAATGTCACATCACAGAAGAGCATGGTGGGCGCATCGGGGACATTTTCAAAGCCATCTTTGGCAAATACGGTCTGGCCCAGAGGAAGTGAGCATTTTTTTTAAGATGGGGAGGACAGCATGGGTTAGGGGGAGATCAGAACTCGGTTTCAGGCATCTTAAGTTTGAGTAACCCATTGATTGTCTAGGCAGAAGTGAAGGAGAAGGTCCCCAGGTCTGCCCTCATCCATCCAGCCACCCGCCTATCCATCTGCCCAGCCTTCATGAAACAAGTAGGACCTCGGTGGTTGGCCTTTCAGTGTCTGAAGGTTTTGAGAGAACTTTTATAGCTTTCTGCTGGGGAGGACAGGAGAGTGGAGATAAGATGAGAGTTCAACACAGCCTCCTTCCAGGCAATGTCAGGCCATTTGTAGTTATCATAAACCCTCCTCCTGGCTCTATCCAAGGCCCCAGAACCAAGGTGTTGTAAAAAAGGCTCTGAGTCAATGAGAGGCAGCTAGTTGAAGCCTTTCCCAGTTTTTCATATGACTCATAAATTTGTAACACGGTGAGGAAATTCCCTGAAAGCTTTTTGGCAGTCTCATCCAGTCTGACCAGTAGCTAAGAAACACATAACCTTCCAGTTAAGAAAAGGAAAGAAAACACACAAGGCTTTGACTTCAGGCTTAAATGGTGGGTCACTATGAAAGCTTTCCTTACATGGAGTTCACAACCGCTTTCCGGGGGAGATCAAACATTTATCAGGAAGGTTTGCAGTTGCAAGTGGACTTCAAACTATAGAGAGATCACCAGGAAGTGTGTGTGTGTGTGTGTGTGTGTGTGTGTGCACGCACGAGCATGCACATGCCTAAAAGACAAGCCCCTCGATGGGGCAGACAAAAAAAGACTTGCTCCCCTGACAGGCCCTTCTTCTCCCCAGACACAGAGATGTCTGTGCCTCCAACCAGCAAATTCAAGGCCAGGACGGAGCAGAGCTGTGAGTCAGGCCTCTCCCCCCTGTCGCCACCCAAAGCTGTGTGCTTTGAGGGCTCATGTTATATAGGCAGTAGGAAGACACTGGTCCCTTCATTCAGGGAGCAACCAGGCAAACCACCTCACCTGTGTGGTAAAAGCCAGATGATGGTTATCTTTGGGAAGGAGAGCAGGGGAGAAAGAGAGAGGCTTTCCGGGGCACTGGCAGTGTTCTATGTCTTGTTCTGGGTGGTAGTCAATGGATGTGTTTACTTTGCACTATGCTGTCAAGGTGTTCAATCACCAGATCTAATTCTTCTTCTTTTTTTTTTTTTTTTCTAACAGAGCGAGCAGTGCTACCTGCTGCTTGACGTCTTGGCGGCATATGATTCCTCAACCAATCTCTTCTCTCGTGACAGCTTTCTCTATAGATGATGTGTGCACTTCTCCGTATGTATATTTCCATAAAGTGTCTATTTTCCAAAATTACCTTTTCAGATCATTCTACTGAACACCTTAAACTTCTACAGTGCTGTGTGTCAATGACAGCTCAGTAAAACCAGGGGGGAGCTACCTTTCCTGTCTGAGCCTCAACTTCCTTATCTGTAACATGGTGAGAGTAAGCAATACCTCGTGCCTTCAGGGGGTGTGGTAAGGGTGAGCGATATCGACTTGAAGTGCTCAGCAAGACACCATTGCAAGGCAGGCATTCGACACCTGCCGATGCTACACATGACAGCATGTGTTTATGTGATGACACATAATTGTCATGATAAACCATGGCTTCTAGTTCCCTTCCTTCTCATCAGCTCCCAGCCATCCACCCCAAGGTATCTGTTGGTTGTTTGGCACTGGTATTATTTCCATGGGTTAGATTTTCAGAACTAAAATATTAGGCCGAAGGATTAAAAAAAATCAAAGTTGGAATATATTGGTAACTTCACTTATATTTAAAAATGGGATCCTATGAAGACCTAACAGATGTTGTTAATGTTGAATAAAAACCACTAAGGACATGCTAGTAGAAGGAATTTCTTGGGAAAGGCTTGGAGGTGTAGACGTAAGGAAGGGCCTGGAACACACCCAGACAGTAGGAGGATGTTAGTAAGAGCAGGAGGTAAAGGACATGAGAGCAGACAGGGAATCTTCCATTTCCTGGTGCAGATGTGGATTTTACCCTGAAGGGCAGAGGGGGTGACACTGGGTTTTAAAGTAAGTGTCAGGGTTGCCTGGGTGGCTCAGTGGGTTAAAGCCTCTGCCTTCGGCTCAGGTCATGGTCTCAGGGTCCTGGGATCGAGCCCCGCATCGGGCTCTCTGCTCGGCAGGGAGCCTGCTTCTTCCTCTCTCTCTGCCTGCCTTTCTGCCTATTTCGGATCTCTGTCTGTAAAATAAATAAATAAAATCTTAAAAAAAAAAATAAAGTAAGTGTCAGGCATGCACCCAAATGTTTATAGCAGCAATGTCCACAATAGCCAAACTATGGAAAGAACCTAGATGTCCATCAACAGATGAATGGGTAAAGAAGAGGTAGTCTATATATGCAATGGAATATTATGCAACCATCCAAAAAACAAAATCTTGCCATTTGCAAGGACATGGATGGAATTAGAGGGTATCATGCTAAGCAAAATAAGTCCATCAGAGACAGATAATTATCATATGATGTCTCTGATATGAGGAATTTGAGAGGCAGGGTGGGGGGTCATGGGGGGTAGGGAAGGAAAAAATGAAACAAGATGGGATCAGGAGGGAGACAAACCATGAGAGACTCTTAATCTCAGGAAACTCAGAAAATCTCAGGAAACCCCAGCAACTGAGGGTTGCTGGGGGTCAGCGGGGGGAGGGTTGATGTGGCTGAGTGATGGACACTGGGGAGGAAATGTGTAAGCGTGAGTGCTGTGAATTGTGTAAGCCTGAAGATTTACAGACCTATACCCCTGAAACAAATAATATATTAGATATTAAAAGGAAAAAAATAAAAAATAAAGTAAGTGTCAGGGATGGAGCCATATCTCAGGAAGAAGGCAGCACAGAAAGTGGATATTGAGAAGAGGGGCAGACCAGAAGATGCTTAAATCACTGTTTTAAATTGTGGTAAAATACATACATATAAGATTTACCATCTTAATCATTTTCAAGTGTACAGTTCAATAGATTAGGCATATTCACATTGTTCTGCAAGCCATATCCAGAACTTTCTCATCTTGCAAAACTAAAACTCTGTGCTCATTGAACAACTCCCATCCCCTGACCCAGATCACTTTTGTAGGGTTTATTGACCTACTGGATGTGGAGTCGAGCAAGACGGGAGGTGACAGGATGACTCCCAGGTTTTAAGGTTAGAAGGCTGATTGGGTGGCACTGCCACCACCCAGTCTAGGAGTATAGGATACTTCACTTATCTACTGCTCATAACAAACACTCAAAACTTAGGGACTTAAAGCAACAAAGGTTTACAGTTGCTCGTGATTTAGGGGTTAGCTGGATGCATCTTCTGCTGGCTTTGTCTGAGCTACTCATTCAGCCATAATGAGCTGGAAGAGGTTCTAGGCTGGAAAGTCCAAGCTGGCCTCACCCCTGAGCCTGGTGGTTGGCACTGGCTGTCAGCTGGGGCACTTCGGTTCTCCCCCACCTCGCACCCTCCGTCAGGCTAGACTGGCTTCCTCACCTGGCAGCTGGCTTCTCCCAGGCCTCGGCTTCAGACTCTTACAAAGTCCCAAGGCCAGCCCAGATTCAAGGGGAGGAGAAGTGGATTTCACTTCTTGATAGGAGGAGCTACAAAGAAGATGTGGCCATATTGGATGTGCCACAGAAGAGGAGGACCAAGTTTTCTCAGGGAAAAAGAGTTTATGACCACAGAGATACAAGGGGAAGTTGACATCAACTCCAAGGAAGAGAATTCCCAACCCAAAGGGAACATAACACTACAAGGAATGTAAAAGATAGGGGAAGAGATGGGTCCAGAGAGACAGAGATGAGGTGTCCAGAGGCATGGAAAGAACCAGGAGAAAACTCCTCTAGAAGCTGAGAGAGGAGAGCGGTTGACAGAATCGTATGTTGCCAGCACACAACCTGTCTAAAAAAGAGAAAAAAGAATCGCTACATGTGATAATGACCATGGTGAGGGAATTCTGATAGAATGCTAAGAACAGACACAAAACTACTCCAGATAAGTCTGAGGGTGCTGAATTTTTCCTGGTATACCCAGGACACATCACACTCGTAAATGGAGATGCTTGTGGTAGCACTCCCTGGCGTGAGGAAATCTTCCTCCCCATCCCTCTGACTTCAGGCTTGGTCACATGACCTGCTTCGGCCCCCAGGAGGTGAACAGAAGTCATGTGTGCCACATCTGAAGACAAGTATTAAGAACCACCCAAGGTTGCTCTCTTTTTCCCCCCTCTTGGTCCTGTTCCTTCAGCCTGGATCCCAGAATGAACCACTGAGAAGTTGGGGTTGTCGGTTGACCCACTATAACTTAGCAAAAGCTGACTTATCTGGTACTCAGTAAATGTTCCTCGAATTCTATCAACTAAAGACAAAGTGGTAGGAGCCCAGAATTGGAAGTGCTCAACTGTGACTGAGGTGATGGTCAGAGAGGGACACCAGAGAAGGGAACATTTGTGCCAAACCCTGAAATCTGGCTGGGATTTAAAGAGGAAGCAACTGGAGAAGCAGTATGTTTGTGTCCCAATAACCAAGACCACGCATAGTCTTGGGGAGATTTTTTATGTTACAAATTCTGTATAAAAACTTTCTAGTTCCTATGAATTACTCATTTAATGGTACATTTTGGTTCCCTTTTGAAATATGCTTCAAAAACCTGTAACAGCAAATAGGGACTGCATATTAATGGCTTGGCCCAGCTTATGCATCAGAAGGAGTTCCAAATAAAATTGGAGTTACAGAGTCAAGAAAATAAAGAGGGATCCGAAAAGAGCCCCAGATTCTTGCCCCCCGAAAAAAGTTACTCTTCTTTTAAGAGACAGACATCTAACACCCAGGAGAAGCTCACCCAGAGAAACTGAACCCCCTTCAGAATGTGGTCAGTTGGGGCCTTGCTGTAATGATATGGCCTCACGAATGTTCCCGCTCCCTCCTCCGGGTCTAGCTGTCTTCAAAATGTAGCAGGAGAAGGCAAGCTGTGAGCAGGTTGGGAGTTGGAAAGCCTCTGGAACTCAGAAGCTATACCTCCCCTATCCCAAGGCTTTGGGCGAGCAGCTCTGACTGGGGTGACTCTGTGAGTGTGTGTGTGTGTGTGTGCGCGCGCGCGCACTCATGCACATTCAATTTAGCAGAGGAAGTCAAGGCAAATAGTTTAATCACAACCATCCCTCGAGGCAATTTGGAATAATTTTCTCATTAGAGAACGTAACGTGCAGCATGACTAATGCTCAGTCAGACAGTAGCTTGCAGTCCCGGTGCTCACCACCGCACCGCTGGCCTCAGCTCTGATTAATGGCGGAGGAGGGCGTCCGTCCTTCCTTTCTGGGCCTGGGATGGCGGCCTGAGTCTGATGATGGGGAGGAGAAAGGCAGGGGAGGGAAAATCTTGTTTCAAATATAAACATGATAAATAAAATAATGGGACCCCCTCAGGGCTTCGAGCGGCCGTGATTAGAGCTGGAAGCAGTATCCTCCCCTTCCCCAGGGGACTAGGAGGTTGGAGCAGCACACTCCACCCCTGAAGGAGGCAGAACTGGGACCCTCCCCTTCTCCCCATGCCCCCATTTCCCTCCGCTCCCCACCTGTGCTGTCCGAGGCTTTCCTCCTTCTCTCTCTCTGTGCGCAAGTCTCTCCCCCTGTGTCTGCTCCCAGCCACACAGTGCCCACCGCCCGTTTTTCCATCCTTTCTGCCTTTGTCTCTACTCCTATGATGTGTGTGTGTGACGTCTGAGTCCAGAGCTGTGTGCTTGAGAAACCCCCTGAAACGGGAGGACCCCAGCTCTGCTTGCCCACTTCAAAACCACAGTTTGGGACATTCACATGGAAAGGACTCTTGGGGTTCCTGGGTGGCTCAGTCAGTTAAGTGACAAGTGTCTGACTCTGAGCTTTGGTCCCGGTCATGATCTCAGGGTCATGAGATCGAGCCTCAAGTCCAGCTCCGCGCTCAGCCTGGAGCCTGCTTGAGATGCTCCCTCTCCCTCTGCCCCTCCCCTCCCTAGGGAAAAAAAAAGAGAGAAGAAAGGACTCTTGGCAACTTTCTAGAGCTTTGCCATTCCAAGTGTAGCCTGTGGAGCAGCAGCAGCGGCTTCATCTGGCACTGGTTAGAAACGCTCTCAAGCCCTTCAGATCTACCAGATCAGAGCCTGCGTTTCATCAGGATCCCCAGGGAACTGATGTGCACAGGAAAATCTGGGAAGTGCGGGCTTCACTGCCTCACTTCAGAGGACACATTGGCCCCGAGCCCCAGAGTGACACAACTCACCCTGAGTTAAAGACTGTCACGGCCCCAAACCCAGGACTCCTACCTCACCAGAGTCCACACCGCACCCGTAATGACGAGAAGCCCTGTTATTGTCATGATGCCTCTCATTTTAGGACATCCAGTTTTCAAGTGTTTCCTGCAGAGATCACTTTAGAGAAGGGCTAGCCCCAAATACAAAAAAAGATCTCTCTCTTTGCAGGGGAACCAACCCCATCCCTTTTCCCCGAGTGCATTAAGTTATGGGCATTCAGAAAACCTAATAACACACACATGTTTTAGATGCACATCTGTGCTATGGCAAGTGGCCCATTGTCCGGACGCGATGCAGGGCTATAGGAAACTCAGAGCTCAGTTCCTGCCTCCACGAAACCTTCATTCCCAAGGATTCCCACCTGCTCCAAGATACATCAATAGCTTAAGTCCTCAGGCGCCATACACCCTTGTACACGAATTATGACCATGTCAACACGCACACGCATGCACACGCACACACGGGTTAAGTAAACCAAATAACCCAACGAGCATGGAATGACTGGGGCCAGATACGTAGTTATCAGGCAAGACTCCCGTGGAGCTAGAACTTCTCGCCACCCTCCTGAAAGCTGCTTTGGGGCAAACCACGCCCTCCCACGCCCCAGTTTCCCCAGTGTGAAATAGCAGCAGGACCCAGGCGGCAGGAGGGAGTCACCCGTGGTAATACCCTCTTTTCTCCCTCTCGGAAGTCCAAGGTTCCGTGAAGCTGGAAACGGAGAGACGGCAGGCGACCCCAACTCCGCATTTCCCTTCCCCGTCCCAGGCCTAGAGACTATGGGCATCCGCTACAGAATGGCTACAGACACCAGACAGGAACCTGCGCCGGCGGTACCGCGCACATCACGGTGAGCGCATCCCCCCGCCCGCTAGCCTAAATGCGAGAAATCTGACCACGGTGGAGGAAGCGTCAGAGGGAGGGTCAGGCGGACCTGCATGGTGCCCAGCTGCCTCTTCCAGGCGTGCAGACCCGACGTGGCCCTGTGGCCCTGTGGCCCTGGGCCTCCCTCAGCCTGGCCTTCCTCATCTGGGGAACAGGGGGCAGCCAGCGAGGGGAGGTACGTGTTGCCCTTGGACTGGGGCTTGTGCACCTACCGCAGGTGGCGCTCCAGGTGGTGCTGGCGAAACCTCCGTATTGAAGAGACCCTTGAGAACCCCGGAAGCGTGAGGCCGGAGGCCTGGGGAAAACTCTGGGATGGGCTGAGTGTTGGTTTTCATTACACAGCACATGAGAACTCAAAGGTCTGCCAGGCCTCCCCGACCCCCAACTCCACCTGGCAGCTCACAGAGTCAGGGGCACAGCTGGAACCCATCAGCACCCCAGGTGGGGACCCCTTTCAGCACCACCCCTGGCTTCACCACCCCCCCAGCACCACCCCAGGCTTGAGTGGGAGGTGGGGTGTCAACACCAACGAAACCACTTCACCCCCTACCGCCTCCCACGGAAGCCGCTGGACAAGCCCCCACCTGCAGGCCTGAATGCACGGCCGCGGGGAGTGCGTGTGAGGAGAGCAGGATTTGCTCTGGGGCACCCCCCTTCTCTTCACCACACCCACATCCTCGGGGCAAGCACCACCCTCTGCCAAACACCTCGCACATGCCATCTAAGCAGCCGCCCACCTCTCAACATGCCCAGCCGGCATCTTCATGCCCCCGGTTGCCCAGACATCCATTGGACCTTAATGGGATGGTCAGTCGCCCCCTCCCCTCAAAGCCCTCAGAGACTTTACTGGAGTAGCCACCAGCTTAGTGAGGGGCTGACCCCTTACCTGACTCGTTCAAGGTTATTAACCCAAAGTCATGGCTTAAAAAAGCAATTGAAGTCTAAATTGAGAGGAGGAGGAGCAGGAGGATACCAGCCAGAAGAGGCCTGCAGAGCCCAGCATGGGTCTGCCAACCAGGGTCTAGCAGGGACCTTCAGGTTCCGCGGCTGGAGGAGCTGTACAGGGACGGGGCAGGGAGAAGTGCACCTGCCTCAGCTTTGCCCTGGATGCAGCATGACCCTGGGCCAATATCTTCCTCAATCCCACTTGCCCAGGAACAGACAGATCTTTCCGTCCTCTAGAAACCTCCACGTTTCTAGAATCCTGAATCCCCTGGGCTGTGAGCCTCTTCCCATGTTGAACCTGAACCCTTCACAGGACCTTTCACACCAACTCCCCTTGTCCCATCAACCCTCCTCCCTCCAAGGGCCCCAATCACTGAGGGCCTTCAGCGCCTCCCCACACGGAACTAAATCCCAGGTGATGGGGGTGTGACCGCTGGGGGCAGGTGGCTCCGGCCAGCCACCTTCTCTCCCAAGGGCCCAAACTCTGATTTTAAAGACTAAATGAAATGGAGGATGTGAGTATGATTTGGAAACTGGGACAGTGAGAGCAATGTTCTTAAGAGTTATCTGTATCTTGACTTCTCTCCCTCTCTTGAGGGTGAGGGCCTGATTCTTTCATTTTTGAATCTCCCTAAGGAGCATAGGACCATTCCTGGCTCATGGTAGGAAAGCAAAGGATATTTTGGATAGATGGGTGGATGGCTGGCTCCACGGTTGGGAGGGTGCAGCCAAGATGAAGGAACGTTGACTGCCAAACACAGAGAGTGGCCAGCCCTCCTATGGACGAGGCCTGGAAGTTAGGCCCAGTGAAAAGCACTGGATGGCATTCTAGTAGTTCCGCAATCAGTATGGAATATTTGTCATTAAATTCACTTCAGTCTTTTTTTTTTATCATTATGTTCAGTTAGCCACCATATAGTACATCATTAGTTTTTATTTTTTTTTAAGATTTTATTTATTTATTTAACACAGAGAGAGATCACAAGTAGGCAGAGAGGCAGGCAGACGGGGAGTGGGGGTGGGAAGCAGCTTCCCTCTGAGCAGGGAGCCCGATGCAGAGCTCGGTCCCAGGACCCTGAGATCATGACCCGAGCCAAAGGCAGAGGCTTAACCCACTGAGCCACCCAGGCACCCCTCATCATTAGTTTTTGATGTAGTGTTCAAGGATCCATTTGTTGCATATAACACCCAGTGCTCATCATGACATGCCAAACCAATCTTTCAAAAAAAAAAAAAAAAAAAAAAAGTCCAGGGCTCCTGGGTGGCTCAGTGGGTTAATCCTCTGCCTTCGGCTCAGGTCATGATCTCAGGGTCCTGGGATCGAGCCCTGCATTGGGCTCTCTGCTCAGCAGGAAGCCTGCTTCCTCCTCTCTCTCTGTCTGCTGCTCTGCTTATTTGTGATCTATCTCTCTGTGTCTGTCAAATAAATTTAAAAAAAATAAAAAATAAAAAAAGCCCAGTAAAGAACCTCTCTGCATAGAAGGGCCACACCTGACACCTTCATTGTCTAAGAACCAATCCATCTTCCCTGGTCAGTTCCTCAAACCAAGCTTTGCCACAATGGTGAGATATAGGAAGAAGGAACTTGGACAGGGGACAGGGACTGGGATCCTACAGCTACCAGCTGCCAGTCCCCAGTCCCCGGCATCCTGGGTAGAAAAGACCCACGTGGGATCCTGAGTCCCGGCAGGTGGCTCAGCCTTGGCTCCCCAACCTGAGCTTCAGTCTTCTGAGCTAGCTGGTCTCCTGGGGCCCTTCCGGCACTAACATCGTGGGTACAGTGATTGTGGTCCAAGTGCCCACCAGACCAGAGCTCAGCAAAGGCTCCCACACTGCAAACATCTTCTAGACACTAATAAAGCTACCCTACACCAAAGCCTCGTTGCTCCAAGAGCAGTCCAGACCAGTAGCATGAGCACCAAGTGGGAGCTTAGCAGAGAGGTGCCCTCCCCAGACCAAGTGGATCAGACTCCCCACCGTCACACCATCCCCAGGGCATGCGTATGCACACTGACACGTAAGAAGCGGGTTCCAAGCCAGAGGGCCCCAGGCAGGGACCCAAGGCCAGCAGGCTCTGTGCCTCACTAGCTGCGTGGCCCCAGGACTTTGGCACATCTGTGTTGTGGCTTTACGTCTGTAAAGAAGAGGGATGATGTTTGACCTACACCCATCAGATGCCAGACGGGGAAGAGCTTCTCTAGGTCAACTTGTGACCAGTTAGGTGCCGGCCAGAAGCAGAGCTGGGTGCACCCTCAGCGTCAGTCGGGAGGGGACTGCTGCAGGAACAGAGCTGAGGCCACACTGGGCAGGACAGACCCTGAAGAAGGATAAGCGAGGTCTATGTGCTCGCTGTTTGCTAAGTGAAAAAAGCAGAATTGCGATATGTGTAGTGTGATGCCAACTAGGTCAAAAACAAAACACACCCAGACATGTTTATGTACAGATGGAAAAGTCTGGAAAATTATAACCCAAACTGCTCTGTGTGGATAACAGAGAAATAGAGGAACCAAACGGGGGGCAGAGAAGAGGCTTTTGCTTCCTCGGTGTTGTTTCAAATATTAAAATGATCAAAAAAGAGTGCCTAGGTGGCTCAGTTGGTTAAGCGTCTGCCTTCTGCTCAGGTCATGATCCCAGGGCTCCAGGATCGAGTCCTGCACCAGGCTCCCTGTTTAGCAGGGAGACTGCTTCTCCTTCTCCCTCTCCCTCTGTGCTCTCTTTCCCCCAAATAAATGAGTAAAATCTTTAAAAAATAAAATGGATCAGAAAAAATATACCATGCTGCATAAATCTAAAGTATTGTTACCATCAGTACTGATGGGACAGAGTAACACAGTGGTTACCCAGGAGAGAGAACACATTCAGAGAGTTGTTCTCTCCCTTGCATTACTAACATCCACGGGATGGAGACACTGGGGCCACGGGGAGAGTGTGAGGCTCCCGGAGGTTCTCAGACTCAGTTCCTGGGATCAGGTATGTTGCCCTTGGTTGAAATAACTCTCGGAGTGTAGAATGTTTCCGAATATAAGTGTTGCCCTCCCTGTGCGCTTGTTTCTACTAAAATATCCTCGATCTCTAAGAGCATACAGGTTAAAACAGCATCCAGTTTAGAGCAGAATTATATGGTATTCTGTCATTCTGACCTGAATCTATCTGTATCTCACGGGGTTCCACAATGTCCTGAGCCCCACAGCTGTGGCTAGCAGGTGGCAAGAGGTCTGTGGGGTGTTTGGGGGATGCCAGGCGGGCCACAGAGGGGTCAAAGGGCACTGCAGGAGATTGCCATGCCCAGGAGGCCCAGGAAGGGGCCCCAGAAGAGGAAGGGCAACCTGGCAGACCCCAGCATCTGCCCAGAGATGCCCAGGAAAGTCAGTTCTATGTGAGTCACCCCAAAAGGGAAGATAAAGATTGGGGTCCAAGGCCTTCTCAAATGGCAGCCCTGCTGCTGTCCACTCACACCTGCACAAAAGATTGAGCCTCGGTGGGATCTGAGGAGACAAGGGGAGGCTGGATAAGTAAGGCCTTTGGGGAAAACCACTCCTGACCCGGGGCTTACCTGAAGACAAGCATAGAAAGCCAATGGCTGAAGCCCCAGAATTATTTCCAAATATACTCCCTAACGAGTCCCGAATGGGGTCTGGGTGCAGGTGAGGTCTGGGAGGCCAAGGGAGTCAGAAGCAGGGCTCACACCTACAAACAGAGGGTAAACGTGGAGACTGGAGTGTTTACCACCTGCCTGGCACTCAGGACGTCCTCAGGAAACAGCAGTGCGCCCTCCCTACCCCTGCTGCTCCAGGGCCTCTGCCCTCCTGCCTTTGTCAGTGCTAGAGGAGCTGTCTCAAGTTCAAGGATGGATGAGCCCTGACCTCCCTGGGAAAAAGGAGCCCTCTTGACCCAAAAGGACAGGGCCTGCTGGGGCCCTGAGCAATCATCCTGCCAGAGCCTATCTCCAACTCACTTCCACATGCTCCAGCCCAGGTAGGGTTGCCAGAGAAAATAAAATGAAATACATATCTCTCCTGAATAATTACTCATGGTTCATTTGCAATTCAAATTTAACTAGCCCTCTTGCTGGGTTTTATGTTGTCTTGTTTGCTTGTTTGCTTGCTCAGTGGGGCTAAATCCAATTCCAGAACAATCTCTGGGCAGGCAGCCGTCAAGGATGTCAACACCCTTCCACTGCAAAGAAGAAGGTGAGGTCCAGGATTTCTTACCATGCTCGCATCCCCAGGGCTGGTGAGTGATGGGGCCAGGACAGAAACTCAGCTTTCAGATTCCCAGCCTACCCTGTCCCCCACAATAGCTCCTCATCTTCCCACGGAGTAGAACCAGCTGGGGAACTTAGTAACACTAAAAATGAGAGGTGCATCCCTAACGCAGGGTCCTCACGGGGGGACATGCTCAGCTGGGGAAACCCAAGGACTGGGTGTTTGGTTTCACACACCTTCACACTGTTGGACTTGGTCTCCTTGAGCATGTGCTGCTTTTGTGATGTTAAAACTACGAAAATAAATGGGCAAATGCTCCCCATTGGTGGTGGGTGATTTGGGGGGAGTGGGACCCAGCACAAGGGAACACGCAAAGCTAAGTATTTCAAACTCTCGAGCTTTGTCACACACCCAAAACCCAGTTGGCGGAAGTAAACAGACATGCAGACAAAGATTCCCTTATGTGTGGCCTGCACAAAACATGCTTTCAGAAAACACTGAATGTCACGGGGAAATACTCGTGATGCACAAAAGGGAAAGGACACCAAAGTGGGGGTGTGACACTTCTCCAGATAAGACGGTATGGACAAGGAGAAAGACTGGAAAGTTTGCAAAATCGTTCAATGTGACTGTTGGAGGGGATGGAAACCTTATGGGTTGATATTTTCTTAATTCTCTAAAGGTTTCAAATGAACATGCACACTTACATACTTTTTAAAATAAAAATAAAAATGCTTGAGTCCCACATGAGGTAGACTAAACCAGAATCTCTAAAGTCTGTGAATCCTGGAAATCGGTACTTGTAGAGTGTTTGGGATTCCATGGCGGGAAGCGGGCTTGCCTGAGCAAGTCTCTGCCCACTTGATTCATTCTGTCCTTCCAGGTGGTTCTAGGGAAGGAATGGCCTTAGGGGAGAGGGGGGCCCATCGGGGAGGAAGGTCACCTCCCAGGCAAATGCTCACCAGCATGTGACTTCCTCTAACTTGAAGAAAACAGAGCTCTGTGGCTCTATGGAAATCACTTTGCAAACAAAATGGAAAACAGGGCCCTTGAGTCAGCCAGCCCCACAGCACGCACCCAGAGTCCCTCCCTTGGAAACACAGTTATCACCAAACAGGTGGCACAACCCAGTGTAATTCAATCAGAGTCTTATCTATGAGCTGACTAAGCAACAAATGTTTCACACATCACTCCGCCACAGGGGCCGCCATTTTGGCCTTTGGAGTCCAGGAGGCCCTTGGGCTTCACAAGAAGAAATCCACGCACAGTCGGACCGAGTCAGTGAGTAGGTGGCCTATGATCATCTTAGCCAGGGGTCTGGTGGTGCCTGGACAGAATGGGAGACAGAAGAGACCAGCTCGGAGAGCTGAGAAAAGGTGGACTCCTGAAGTCGACCCCTGCCCTTGGCATCTCTTCCCTCCCCACCACATACCAAAGTGCCCAAAATGCCTTCCCACAGGTGCCACCACCTGGGCCCCCCTACAGGTCTGTTTAGCCAAAATTCCATCTCTCAATCTGTTCTTTCTCCCAAGAGAAAGCCCCTTGGTGGGCAGGCTTGACTGCATATTAAGCAGAAAGAAAAATGATCCAATTAATTCACATGAAGGTGTGAGGGACCCGCAAATGGATCCCTGTGAGCCACAGGACATGGGCGAGCCACGAAAAACACCTTGGTTCCTGCCCCTCTCTGGGCTTGGGGGCCCGCACCCCCCCGAAGGGCTCGGAAGAGAGGTTCTTTTAGATAATGGCCACACCATCGAGAAAGGAGTCTTCTCCCTGGGCCGCCTCAGTGACCATCAGCAGGCCTGGAGCCCTGACGAGAGACTCACGGGGCAATTACATCAGCACAGGACGCCTTTGTTTTGAGCTGAGCCTGCTATTCCCACAAGCGACTGAAATAAATTAGAGCATTTTCAACGAGGGCGGTTGAAAGCAGCCCTCTTGGAAAAATCTCAGCAGCTGCTCTTTATTGGATTATAACTAGGAGCAAAACACCCCAAACCACACAATCGGCCTGCAAAGGGGGGAAAGAATCAAATCAAATGCAACATTGTTGTAGGCTCTGGAAAATGTTTCCCCAGGAAAACCAGCCTGGGAACCTGGTCAATGTTCTCCAGCTCCACGGCTGGAGGAGACAGACACCTCTCCTCGGGGGTCAGATATAGCTCGTCTACACACCCGCGGCCAGAGACACCGACAGACAGCCACACACAGGCAGGCTGGAGACAGGGAACAGGCACCCCAGTGCATGCTGCCACCGCGGGGGGATGCAGAAGCCCCACGAGTAGGTCCTAGGTGCAGGGGCGGCCCAACCCCGGGCCGGGACATGCTGGGCCCTCTTTGCCAAGAGATCTTTGAAAATAGGTGAAACCACTCTATTTGTGAGGCAAGCAATTCCCACCGTGCCCTGGAAGCCAGAGGCCCTCGAAAGCCCACAGAGGCACCAAAGCCACTTCTCAGTTCAGCAGCTGTTTGGAAACAGAAGAGGGAGGGCACTCGGCTGGGAAACTGGAAACGTGGGTCATTTGAATTCTGCCACCACCTAGCTCCGTGAACTCAAGCAAGCCATTTGCATTTCTCTGAGCCTCAGTTCTCTTATCCATAAAATGGGTATTATCCTACTTGTTTTCCATCTTTCCAGGATGGTGAGGATGGCGGGAGCTGGGGGATGTTTCTAAGCCTCAAATGAGAAGCAGAAGGAGGCAGGAATGAGAACAGAAGTTGTTTGATAGGGCTGGGATGGACCGGGAAGGGGCAAAGGGAAATGTCTGGGCAGATGCGAACACTCCAGATCTTGACCGGGGTATCAGTCCTCCGGGTCCAGGTCCTCGCATCTGTCAGAACCAATCAGGCTGCACATTTAAGATCTGTACATTCCACTACATTTTAAGTTGAGGAATAAGGTTAAAATGCTGAACAAATGAGCACGACTCTTGCCATAAGAGTCTGCTGGCCTGCTGGGAACAGGACACTCTCAAGCAAGTAAGTCTCACTTCGCCCTCGGATAGGAGATTATTTTGAAGTTCAGGTTCAATAGTTTCAGAAAACACACATGTTTGTGTCTAGTTCAAACTGACTGGGTAGGTATTTAAGAAAAAAACAGTTCAATTCAGAGTTCAGTCGAAAAATAATAATATTTGGATTCGGTTTTGGGTTCAGTGAATCAGGGCAGTGTTTTCCAATTTGGGGGTCATGGTTCAGTTCAAGTTCTTTTTTTTTTAAGATTTTATTTATTTATAAAAAAAAAGATTTTATTTATTTATTTGAGAGAGAGAGAGAGAGAATGAGAGAGCATGAAATGGGAGAAGGTCAGAGGGAGACGCATACGCCCCACAGAACTGGGAGCCTAATGCAGGACTCGATCCCTGGACTCCAGGATCATGACCTTAAGGCATTGGCTTAACCAACTGAGACACCTAGTTGCACCTCAGTTCAAGTTCTTGTTAGAGCAGCCCAGCATGGGGCTAGGCCTGTGGGACACAGCCAGCCTGGCCCACCAACCATTGTCTGCATACTTTCAGCCCTTCCAGATCTGCGTCAGTCAAAGGGGCCCTTTCCAGCCTCTTTCCTATGCCTTCCAAAAGAGAAACCAGAACACAAGAGAAAAAAGAAAATTGCTAAATTCTCTGGCTACAGAAAACCAAACTTAGGTCCAAGCTGGTATGCACGTGGGCAAGAGGCAGGAGTGGGTCCTCAAGATACAGCCGCCCACGACATCTGGGAAGCTTATGCCTTGGCCATGGGGAGAGTGCGAGCCACTGGGCTGTTCTGCAGGTGAGGGGAACCCGGGGCCCTCCACAGGGGTGGACACCGTGCCCACAGCCCGATCTACACAAGCCGTGGGCAGGTACCAGGAGTCCTTCCAGACCAGCCCAAGCACCGGGCTGGCTCCTATCAAGTACCAGCCCCCGCCCGGCACTCTCTGCCCCCCGTTACTCCCAGCAGACACACGGGTGGTATCAGAACTCTTTTCCTCAGACGTGGCATTACTGTTGAGAGTCGGGTTCCCAGCTTTTATTCCCAAGACTCCCAGCAGGAACAGGCACGATGGGCAGAAGGTGGAGCTCAGAGCTACAGCTGGAGGTTTCTGGGCATAGCATTTATGTGGGATGGGATTAAATATGAAGGGAGCCTACAGAAAAGCGCTTCCTCCCCACCCTGCCGCCCACCTTGCTGCCCTCTTCTCTGCAGTCCGGCTCACCCCATCCTCAACTACAGAACAACGAAGAGACACCCAGGCCTCTGCCATCTGGCCCTGGCTCACCTTGTCGCCCACCATCCCCACCTTGCACCCTACCCTCCAGGCAGCCTGGAGATTTCATGCCTCTCTGCCTCTCCACATGCTATTCCTTTTGCCCAGGAGGCCCCTCCTTCTCCTTGTCTTCCTGAGTAACTTCTCCTTGGCACTTCCCGGGCAGAGGTGACCACTCTGAGCACACTCCAGCTTCACTCCTGAACCCACTCCTGCCTGACACTCTTTTCCCTCTTGATGCTTTCTCTCCCAAAGGGCTTCTCAACCCCTGATGCAAACAGGGTTCCATCTGCAGGACAGCCATGCACAGTTGTGCAGTTTATGCACTGCACAAAGGCACCCAGCTGAGGGGGCTTGTGGGGTCTGAACTTGCAAAGCAGTGCTGCTGAGAGCTATGCTATGGTGCATTTTTCCTGCATCACTCATCCTGCTTGCAGTGTCTTGCTGTGGAGTCTGCCAGCTGTAGGACTGGGAGCTCTCAAAGACAGAGACAGGAAAGCCTGGGCTGCTGTCTGTAACACTGGGCCTGAGCACAGCACTCAGCCTGGGTTGACAAGAGTTGCTTTTACCGGATGGATCCAGGACCCTATGGATCATTTCATTTGGGTTTTCACGCGAGCTCGAGTGTTTTCCTAGCTTCTCTGTCAGAACCCGACATCATTTCAGGACGCACCGTGGAGGTAACCAGCCTCGCAAGGAAGAGAATGGTGACCTTCCTTCGGGATCTCCTTCTGCCCACGCACCTGGTCCTGCCCAGCTCAGCACACGGAAGTCATGAGCCCACCAGGCTTGGGGTTTTTGTTCTTATACTAAAGGATATTTCCAAAAACTGTCCGGGCTACTGAGGACATAGATGAAGTTACCAAGGCCTTGTGTGGTCTGCCCCCTCTCCAGCTGACATAACCTGGTCTTATCTTCCCCCAAGCCCCAGCAGCCCCAGCAGCCCCAGCAGTGCCCCCTTGGCCTGGCCCACCACACACATTTCTGCTACCTGCGCACTCATGACAAGTCCCCATCTCCCCCCACTTTCCAGCATGTTGCTTCCCTCGCAACTCCAAGCCCTTGAGGAGCTCCTGGGCTGCTGCCCCAGCTCAGGCAACCACCACAGTACAGGTTATAATTATCTATGCCCACGACCCACACAGCTGCCTACTGTTTGAGCCTCCCAGATTTGCCTTTGAAAGTCGCTTCTCTACTCCCAACTTCGGAGGCATCCAGGAGACCATGGAGTGACATGGAAAGAACACCAGTTAAAGGGACTTTCATTCAAATGTCAGCTCTTCCCTCCCCATTTGGAGACATTGGCCAGCTTGTGGAGCCTCTCTGACCCTCGGTTTCTTCTTCTGAACAATAGAGAAGACCATGCTACCACTGATGTGGACTAAATGAGATAAAGCCTGAACATTGGCTGGTACCCAATTAGGATGACCAAGGTGTTCTCAGCCGCATAGAGATCCCTAAGGTTTAGCACCAAAGTCGTGCATCCCAGCAGCCTCCCAAGTGCTGAGGAAACGACACCATCAGTCACCCTCTAACCCCATTCAGGTGAGCTACTTCCTTTTCTCCTATTATTCAGAGGAATGACTGAAAACCTAGAACAGACTCTTACTTAGCACAGCCTCTGGAGTCAAGAAAAACCAGCCGGTTTTTCTTCTTTTCCGGAAGGAGATGGACTGGGCTTGTCGGACCCAGGCTAGGTCCCTCTTTGTTACACTTGCAAATTCCCCTTCAAGTTGTCCATCCCCCCGCTGGATTCTGCAGTCCTTAACACCCTTCATCCGAGCACCCCGACCGCTCCATGCAGAGCCCGGCAGCAGCGGTGCCCTGGGGCCCGGCGTGCTGAACAGGCCCTGGCCAGTGGGCGAGGGACACCGCAGCGCGCAGCCAACCCGCAA
This sequence comes from Martes martes, assembly GCF_963455335.1. Taxonomy (NCBI): domain Eukaryota; kingdom Metazoa; phylum Chordata; class Mammalia; order Carnivora; family Mustelidae; genus Martes; species Martes martes. Next base: position 90,454,470 of record NC_137893.1, on the reverse strand, counting down.
GGAATTCTCTTCTGAGAGCACCTTCCTAGCCTCTTGGCGGGGAGGAGGAAGAGGGCTGCCACGGCTCTTCGCAGGCGGCAGTCGGGGCGTGGGGGCGAACAGGCTTCTGACCCGGTGCCTGCGGACAGCAGACCCCACCAGGCGGGAGCCGAGCGGTTGGGCGGTGCGCGCGGCCGTCCTCTGGGGCAGCAGCGACACCTGCTGGTCGGGGCCGCTGAGGCCGCGCTCCGCGGGGGCCCGGGACAGCAGTTCGCCGCCGCCGCCGCCGCCGCAGCGATCCCCGCCCAGCCCCCGCGCCCTCGCCCGCCGCCCACGGCAGGCCCTGGGGCGGGCAGGCGCGGCCTCCCCCAGCCCAGAAGCGTGAGAACTGCGGGCCGGGACCCAGCGCTGGGCCTTCAGCCGCCCACGCCCCCTCCCGGACGGCCCCGTCGCCCCTCGGAGCGCCCCAGATTCCCCAAGAACACGTCCTTTTCCGCCAGAACACTTCAGAATTGTGAGAATCATCCAGTTCTCTGCATCTTCATTTCGTCTCTGTTTCAGTTCTAGAGCTAATAGCTGGTTCTCTCTTCGGGGCTTCTTCCAGAAAGTACTATTTTCGCAGGGAATGAGCATTGTGGGGAGCTGCCACCGCTGCCCCCTGTCCCCGCGCGGCCTCGCTCGCAACAGCAGCTACGCAGAAGATGAGGCCGCAAGATCCCAGCCATCGCCCGCCTGCAGGGCCAAGGATCCATATAGTAGGCTGTGCCCCTTGGACCGATGGGGAAACGGAGGCGACGAGAAGTGGAGTGACTCGGTGCCAAGTTTTAGGCTCCTGGAAGAAGTCATATACATATTTGGGGATGCCATGATACCAGAGAGAAACTGAGCACAACCCTAAATGTTTATCAGTGGGGGAACTGATGACATAAACAGTGCCTCTCCACTCAGTGGAATTCTGTGCTCACCTTAAAAAGCAGGAGGGACAGCTACACAGATAGATACACTGCTACGTTTTGCCCACGCACACACATCCATATCCATCTGTAGATGCAGGCTGCAAAACAATATACGTCCCTACTGTCAGTCAAGGTCCTACAAAACCTGAAGCGGGGTGATCTGAGGAGCATTTCATAAAAAGGGTTCTTTATAGGGCTGAGGGAACCTGCAAGGCATGAGGATGCGCCCAGGGTGAGCGCACGCGCACGCTTGCTCTAAGGTAAAGGGAAGAGGCGGTGGTGGGAATGCAGAGAATTGGGGAAGCAGCCCACAGGAGCTGTGAGCCGGTGCAGAGACACCTGGCAGAGAGGTAGCTAGCCAGGGAGCGAATACACCCGCACTCACGGTGCCCTGCAGGGACAGAGAGAGGCATAGCAGGGTGGAGGAGAGGCACACACCTGGAGGAGTGTTTAGGGAAGAGATCAGGCAGGTTGTATACAGATGAAAATGTCCCAAACGATAAAAAGCAACGTCCTGAAATGTTGAGTGTTCATCTTGGGGACAGGGGACCAGAACTGCAGGCAGTCAGGGAAATGACATGTTGACCTTTTACTTCTATGCCTTCACATTGGAATTGATAACAAGTAGTGCAGAGGACACGTACACTCACTGACAAGAATGCATGTATTCCATTTTGGGAACAGCCCTTAGACTTCAGTGAGCTCTGATGGAAAGAGCCCCGTGGGGGAAGGAGGGTCACCTCCTACAAGAGGTCCTGCCAGGCTTCCCATTCCAACCACCTTCAGCCCTCCCTTCTCAGAGCGCCACGTGGGCTCCAGCTCACCTTGGGCTGTTCTGGACTATTCCACTTAAGCAAGGAGTGTGTATCCACGGCTAGACAGCAGCCACCTCAAAGTCCTCGCCAGCAGCCCAGAGCGGGGCACAGAGGAGGAGGGCGTGGTCATGACAGACTTATGGGATGTGCAGGGCGACCAGCACTGTGAGTCACGAACATGGCATCCTCATCTCTCGGGTGCAGAGATGGATGGAGGCCTTGCTCATTTCCCGGGGCTGCTGTGAACTGAAGCATTCCCCCGAAAAAGGCAAAAAGCACACGGAAACCCAATGTGTCAGGAGTAACACACTTGGATTCACGCACCTTTGCAAATGCTTTTCTTTTCATTATATATATATATATATATATATATATATATATATATATTTTTTTTTTAAGTGTGTATAAGAAGAGTGATGGCTTCTCTTCATTTCCTGCCCTCTCCCCTTCACGGGGCCATGAGACATTTCATTCAGGGTCGCTGATTCTGTTTCCGTCTGGGGGAGGCGGACCTCGGGGGAATGGGCCCCCTTTAGGAATTGATACCGGCTGGGAAATATAATCCAGTGTTTTCCAGCCATCATTTAGCAGAAAGTTGTCATCAGAGTGGTTTTCTCCCGCCCAGTTCTGCCTCCCTCCGGACCCCCTCCCAGCCCCCGAAGGACCGACTTGGTGACTCTCTTCGTAGTTATGAACAAGCAAATCTGCGAAAACTTAGGAGGCCTCGGCTGAACCAAAACGTTTTTCAAAGAAACACTTTCCAGCCCAAGAAAGGTAATATCCTGGAGGGCTGCCCGCCTTCCTGCAATTAACTAGAATACCACCCAACGGCGCTTTTGTTGGCTACCATTTCCCGTGGAAATACTTCAAATGCTTTTCCTCCTGGTGGCTCAGCAACTAGACATGGAAACAGACAGCAGTCCTCAAATGGGACCTTTGTCTCTTTCCTGTTCAAGCCGCAGATGGGCAGCTGGGCCCCGGGGAGCCCTTCCTCTGCCACCCACCGCAGCCAGGGCAACGTGGGCAAGGGACGAGGGATCTGGCTCCCAGGTGGAGGGAGGGAGAGGAGGGAAGAGGAAGGGGCACGGTCCTGAGAACGGGCCAGGGCTAGAGATCCTACCAAACGTGCTTTTAAGAGCAGCCCCACCAGAGAACCGTCAGCATTGTGTCCTCGACTCAGTAACTGTACCTGCTCTAGCCCCAAAACCTCCACTTCCCTACCTGTTAAATGGGGAAGTGAACCCATTTGTGGTGGAGATGAAATGAGGTGATGCTTGCACCCCAACACCCAGGAGGTGCTCATTACACCGTAGTCCTCACTTCTTTGGAACGTTGCCCTCTCCAGCTGCCTCACTGTCTCCTTTTTCAATACAAACGCTCCAGGAAGGGATAACGTTGGAGGGTTTCCAGAAGCCTATGGGGAATAGGAAAGGAGGTGGTGGTGTCAGGCAGAAGGGACCAAAGAAGGCACATCAGAGGAACCAAGCCACAAAGCAGCCGGTCTAGGAGATAAGATGAAGAGTAAAAGGAGAAAAAGAGCTGGGAGAAAAGGAGGTGGGCTGTGTGATTCACAGGCAGCATGGAGACAGAGAGCTGAAACACTTTTATTTATGACCCTAGCTTGCGTTTTATTTTGCTCACTGAATCATCTCATTCGGTATTATTTTCTCTGATCGGTTTTGGACTCAGGCAATGGATAAATTCGTTACTCCATGTAAGTTGGATGTAGTCAATTTCAACATATAATTTGGTCAGAAAGTAACAACAGAGATGCTCACTGAATTCCATTTTTTACTTCTTGGTGTGTGAAAAACAGAGCTACAAGCTGCTGAGCCTTTATGAATGTAGTGTGTTGACTTTTGTCAATTTCTGAAAAGCCACTAAATTCATAGCAAAAGAAGAAATCTTTGCTATTACAGAGCAAAACTTTGGATATTCATGTCCTTCAGATATCTTCAAGGAAAATTGTTTCTTCAAGAAGCAATTCAAAGTAAAAATAAGATAGCCAAAGTCTGGGTATAAGAGAAAGAGATAAGGCACACCTGTCAATCACCTGCCGTGTTGTACAGAAGGTCAGGGGTGGTCAAGGGCAGACAGTGGGGAACAGAAGTGGCCACGGGGACAGAGGTAACAGGGGAAAGAAACTGGAATGAGGAATTTTGAAAATAAAATGTACCTAATTTGCAATTTTTCTAAAAAACCCACTGGTGCCAAACGACCCCTTAGCAGGTGTACTTGTTTTTGCTGTTTTTTAAAAAGATGTCACACAATCGAATCTTCCAGAAATGTTTCAGATGGTCTAAATTTTCTTTCTGAGAATTTTTTTCATTCAGTACAAAAGATTAGAGAGAACAATACCAAGCACTCATATTCACAGCACACTGAAATGGATTGTTCATTTTCTAGGGAACATAACTGCGAGGTATGAACCATGATGATCGTGCCTGTTGGGCTTTGCTTAGAGATTTGTGACAGGGATCTGTATTTGAGCAGTTCCCAACTGTACTGGTTGGCAGAAAGTTGAAGTTCTTGTATAGTGGTTGGCAAATACCCCTCGCCCTGGGATCTTACCTGGGACTCCTGCACCTGTCCACAGCCCAGCACCTAAAGAGTCAGGACTTGGCAAAGCCCAGGGCCCGGGGAATCTAGGTTCCTGCTCTGTCAGCTCTCTGGAGCTCCCCGGTGCACGATGCCATCCCCACCTGCCTCCTCGGCCACAGCAGACTGAACTCTCTTTCAGTGGGGTTTCCATCCCGCATGTAAACCATCAGCCCCAAGCCCCACTCTCAGAGGCTTCCTGCCTCTTGCCCACTGCCAAGGATCTGGAGTTGCCCTCCCATGGCCACATGGAGGAACTGCAGGCTCCGAGGGACCGACAGTGAGAGGCGGGAGAACTGGGCACCCATGAGGAAGGCGGAGATGATATAGGATGCCCAGATCTGTAGGATGTAGGTCCCTCCTTCCATAGTCCCTGGTGTATTCCAGCTCCTCTGAATGGAACGTGTATTAAAACTCCTTAAGCCCCAGCCCATCACTGGGATGAATAATCTTAATTTAATTAATAGAAATGAGAGTTCACACTTAGCAGTTGCAACAGAGCCCACACTCTCAGCCAAGCATGCCACCCCCAACTTCTCATCTGCCCGCAACATTGGACTTGACCTAACTAAACATGACCTTCCAAGGAACAATTTTCAATGATGTTGTCAATAATTAAAAGTATGGAATATATAGAAAGCTCAGATAATTTCATAAGGCCTGGAAAATGTTTAATTGCTCTTAGGTTAGCAGTATCTGAGAAGAGATCAGCATCATTTATGATATCACAGACATTCAGAAAGATTTTTTACCTATGGAGGTTACAAGTTACCTAATTTAGGGAGTTTAATAGGGAGATTGCTGGAAGAGCTTGATGCCATTTCCTGCATCAAATCATGACCCAGACAGGAGCATCACCTCAAGAGGGTCGGCCACAATGAACACGAGCCCACACCAACAGTTTCTAAATGTGAACAGGTAATTTGGAAATTATCAGATGTGTTCGATGAACCATTTGTGCTACAAATGAATCAAAGAGAGTAGATGTTTTAATTTATTCTGTCATTCTGAAGAATGGCAGACTTAACGTGACTCAAGTTCTGTTTCTTTGTCTTTATAATCATCACACCATCATTGTTCATTTCAAATCTATTATTTAAAAGCAGGAGGACAGGGAGCCTGGGTAGCTCAGTGGGTTAGGCCTCTGCCTTCGACTCAGGTCATGATCTCAGGGTCCTGGGATTGAACCCCACATCAGGCTCTCTGCTCGGCAAGGAGCCTGCTTCCCTCTCTCTCTGCCTGCCTCTCTGCCTACTTGTGATTTCTCTCTCTGTCAAATAAATAAATAAAATCTTTAAAAAAATAATAATAAATAAATAAATAAATAAAAGCAGGACGACTCACCCAGGGGTTGGAGACATGAACAGCTCACCAAGCCTGAATGACTGAGTAGTTGCAAACTTCTCCAAATGAATGTGTACACTGAGTCCCCATGGGTCGGAGGCCAACCTTAGAACAGGATGCTCTCCAAATTAACTTCCAGGTAGAATATAATACTTATTTCTTAAAGGAGAAGAAATTAGGCACCTGGGTGGCTCAGTCAGTTAAGCGTCTGCCTTTGGCTCAAGTCATGATCTCAGGGTCCTGGGATCGAGTCCCACATTGGGCTCCCTGCTCAGCGGGGAGTCTGCTACCCCTTCTGCCCCTCATGGTTCTCTCTCTTTCCTTCAAATAAATAAAATCTTAAAAAAAAATAAAGGATAAAAATTAAAACAAGCTCATTTGAAGCTTACATGTATGTTACGACAATAGTAACCTAGCAATTGTTTATGACTTAAGCCAACAAAACATTTTTTCAAGGAATAAGTTATCACTGCCATGGTTTGGAATTACTTATTACCAACGTGCATGGGGATCATGAAAAGCCAGTCTTTATTTGCTTTTGTTGTTGCTGTTGATACTTTCATACTTGAGTCAGTGTACCCCCTTGCTGACTGCTCCCACCACGCACACCACCATCTTGCTCAGAAATGTTCCAGTTCAGAGGATACATTATTTGGCCAATAATTTATTTGCATCTTTGTTTTTGCTTAGATGGGGCCAGGGGTGGGGGAAGAAAATGGCCCTCGGGTACCAGCGGGAGCAGAGGGAAGCATGGAGCTACACAGAGAACAGCCTGAGGCACAGCCCAGCGCCTCTGTCATCTGTCTCCGTGGAACTGCCACCCTGGCCTGCTTCCTGCCCTTTGAGGGCACGGGGGAGAAAAGCCTCTTTCACGTGACGGCCCTCCAAGTATTAGAAGAAGACGTGTTATGGGTTGAATTGTATTCCCCCTCAAAAAAGATGCTGAAGTCCAAACCCCTAGTATCTGTACATATCTTATTTGGGAATATCTTTGGGAATTTGCAGATGAGCAAGTAAAATGGGGTCACTGTGGAGTGGGCCCTAATTTATGTGGCTGTGTCCTCATCAAGGGGGAAGATTTGGACACAGTGAAAACACCATATGAAGATAAAAACAGAGATAGGGCTGATGTGTCTACAAGCCAAGGAATGCCAAAGATCACTGGTAGATCACCAGAAGTGAGGAGAGAGGCACAAAAGGAGCCAACCCTACCAACACCTCAATCTTGGCTTTCTAGCCTGAGAACCACGCAACAATTCATTTCCATTGGGCCAGAACTTGGCTTTGGCAGCCCTAGGAAACTAACACAAGGCTGTTGCCTCATTTCGTCCCATCCGACCAGCTCTTTCCTCAACAGGCTCTCCCATCTGCAGTGTTTGAGTCTCTTCTGGCTGATGGCCAGTTGCCCCCAAATGCACAACTCAACACAATCCCCGCAGTGAGAATTATACTGAGGCCATTGGTGTATGGGACCCACATCAGGAATTCCACCACCCGCCCTCATCTCGTGGACCATATTGCTACATTTGGCCCATAAGGCTTACTTCCTCTTCCTGTTTCTCTCGCTCATTCACTGGCCCACCCTCATCGGGTGCTGAAACCTGGTTACACCTACTGACCTCTTCAGTAGTGCGCTGGGAGACATCATCAGCCTCTTTAAGGCTATCTCTGCATGTTCGGGAAGTCCAGAGGAGGTCAAACGGGGGCTAACGTAGCCTTCCCTGGTGTCGGGGACCTAGTAGCCTCTTATGTTGTTCTCTGCCAGCCCGGCTTCCCTGCTCAGCAGCTCCTTGCAGCACAGAGGTGACTGTGCCCTGTCCTCACTTCCTGGCACAAGCTCCTAAGACCTCTTAGGACTTCCTGAGTGGTAAGGGTGATAGGAGCATCTTCTATTATTCATAGCAAACCCCTTTAGACCATATGTGAGTCTATGCTAATGAGGTGACTCTTGGTGGTCCCCTAGATAGCTTCAGGGTGGACAGCTGGTTGCCAGAGGACCCAGCCATGTGATTAGAGGAGTGGACCTTTCAGCCCATCCCCCCCCCCCCCCGCACACTCCAGCGAGGGGCAGGGGCTGGAGGTTGAATGCAATCAGTTATGATCAAATCAATCACGCCAACGTAATGGAACATCCATAAAAACTCCTAAATGACAGGATTTGGAAAGCTCCCAGATTGTGAATGCATCCACATGCTGGGAAGGTGGGGTAACCCAACCCCTCGGGGGCAGAAGCTCCTGGGCTTGGGACCCTTCCAGATTTCACCCTACGTACCTCTTTTTCTGGCCATCCACTAGTACCCTTTATCATATCCTTTATAATAAACCAGTAATAGTATGTGAAGTGCTTTCTTGAGTTGTGTGAGCTATTCTAGCAAATTGTCAAAACAGGGGGTCAGGGGAACCCCTGATGTGCAGCCAGGTGGGTCAGAAGGGCAGGTGACAGCCCGGCACTTGTGACTGGCATCAGGTGGTGGTGGTCTCATGCGACAGAGTCCTCACCCCACAGGATCGGATGCCGACCCTGATCGGTAGTGTCAGAGCTGAACTGAATTGCCAGACACCCAGTTGGTGTCGAGAGAACCAGGGAGTTGGTTGGTATGGGAAACCAAACCCATGCGTTTCATGTCCTAAGTGCTGTGAGTAAAAACAGTGGGGAAACAGGGAAGAGGGACACGTGACCTCTTTTTAAGAACACATATCTCTTGGGGTGCCTGGGTGGCTCAGTTGTTAAGCGTCTGCCTTCAGCTCAGGTCATGATCCCAAGGTCCTGGGATCAAGCCCTGCCTCAGGCTCCCTGCTCAGCGGGAAGCCTGCTTCTCCCTCTCTCACTCCCCCTGCTTGTGTTCCCTCTCTCGCTGTGTCTCTCTCTGTCAAATAAATAAATAAAAAGAACTCGTCTCTCACCTCCATTTCTGTTTGAGTCCCACAGGCCCAAACCAAGACAGATAGGTCTTTGATACGTGGACTTGAAAACTTCCCGCTGGAAATGTTCACTGAGAAAGTGGGAGTTATTTTGGAAAAATACAAAACAGGCTTAAAGGCTAGGCCACGTGTAGGCAGTCTGGGGCTTGTAACTTTGGATGCCTGTCCTAAGAAACGTGGGGAATCTATTTGTGAAATAAGTGTATTAGGATTAAGTTCAGCTCTAAGAGAAAAACCCCAACGTAACAGCGGTTTGGTCCCATTTCCCGTTTCTAGACGTGGTAAGCGACGATAATACCTACCAGGGACTGGAGGCCTGCTCCACACCTGTGGGGGCCCCGACACTTCACATTTCATCTTCACAGGAGACCCCCACTTTACAAGACAAGAGACTCGTGCTCAGAGAAGGTAGGTCACTTGCCCAAGGTCACCCAGCTGCTTGGTGGTAGAGGCAGCACGAATCCAAAGCTCTTCCCGCTCTGCGGCCTGCCCCTCGGGGGACAGACGTCTCCCCCTTATCTCCCCCATCAGCATAAGGGAGGAAGGTCACCACCCAGCTAACTGTGCAGTTGACAGGGGCACGTTTTTGGAGCGTGACTTTCAGAACATACATGTGAAGGGTTGAAAATGCAAACTGAAATGTGTTTCCACACTCATCCCCCACACTGCTCTTCCTGTTAATTTGTTTAAATCCCACAAAGGAACGTATTTTGGTTCACCAAGGACAACTAGTCAGCACATCCACTCACTCGGATACAAACCAATGCCAAGGACTTCTGAGTCAAGACACTGTGGAATGACGCATCTGCAGGCCCTCCCCCACAGTCCCCCCCACCGCCCCCTCCCCAGGCCCCTTTTCCTCCGCAGAACAGTATTTTGGCTCTGAACATGGCACGAGGCTTTCTCCAGTGTCTTTCTCCATGAACCACGATCAAGAAGTCATGAAGAGCATGGGTGATAAGGCATCGTGCTGCTGTGGGCGCTCAGGAGCTCAGAAGCCACACTAACCAGACTCTCGAGACAATCCACAAGAGCAGAACAGCTGCCTCTCACACAGAGAAGTTCAGAGACATCAAGTCATTTGCCCCACGTCACACAGCCTGACACTATACAGAGGCAGGACTCCAAGCCAGGACTTGTGACTCTAGGAATAGAGCTTGCTCTCATTCCCAGGAAATTTCTCCTCAATGACTCCCTCTTCCCCTCCCCTTCTGTTCAGTGCAGTGGAAGTCATAGGTGACTTCCAGATTTAAGACTCATCTGCTGACGAGGGGATCTGGTGTCGGTGGGTCAGAAGGGCCAGGAGACAAGAGGGAGAAGGGAAAGAGACCCACAGAGGCAGAGAAACAGAGTCAGATCCAAAGAAAAAGAGTGAGCAAGATACTTAGATACACAAGAATCTTTCCCAGAAGATCCCTGAGAAGACGTGGTTCAAAGAAGCTCTTGATCTAGCTGAAGAGCTAAGATGAGGCAGGGGCAGAAACGAGGTCTAGAATACATGAAACCAAATGCGTGTCAGCACCGAGGAGGACAGAGGAAGGCTGAGTGGAGGAAGGCAAGCCGAAGCTGGCCTTGCTGGACTTGAATGGGGCCCAGCGAGAGGACAAAGACAAGACCAGCCCGAAACAGGGGTGAGAGGGCAGGACAGAGGCCCGCACAGTGTTCCATGGTGTGGGTATTGCTGTGATGACTGGAATCCCTTTGTGGACATCTCGGCTGGCCCCGGGACACAGCACGGCGCGGAACCTCCCACGTGCTGTGGCTGCAGCCGTAGGCGGTTAATCTTAGAGCTGTCTGATTGCTTCCTCAAAGAGCAGTGTGTGGGCATGCTTACCCCACTCCGCACTGCAGGAATGGGTGTTGTTTTTCTGCCAGTGCTGAGACAGCCCCAGAACTGCCCTCCTGCTGCTTTCCAGCTTCGCGATACGGTATATGCCCTGTTCGTGTAGTTGAGGAAATGTAGAAATTAAGGTCTACGAGCTTCTTCTGCCCTTTTCAAACGTCCTAGGGGGCCTAGACAGGTCTGCATGCCCCACACGGACTCTCAAATACAGAGAACAATCACTCTCTCTTTGATGCGCTGTGGGGAAATACCCAGGTTGTCAGATGGATCGGCGTTTGCTGGGCTCGCTTGAAAACTGTCCTCTGGCAGCAATCTCCATGTCCCCGGGCCTGAGATGGCCAAGCAGACACGAGACTGAAAAGTAGGCTGCACTGTGAAGGCCCCATAACCCTTGTCCTCACCCTAATCTCGTCTTCCGCTGCGGAGCCTGACTTGGGCATTCCTTCTCTCCCGTCCACTTCAGTATTGCTGAGTAAGTGAGTTTGCACCTGAGATCACACCGAGTCCACGTGATCTCAACGGAGTTTGAAATACACTGAAAAAGGCTATCAAAGCCCCGTGCACAGAGTGAATTCTGGGATGCTGTTGTACTTGTGTGCAACCAACAGGGCTGCAAAATGAGTCAAAAGAAAAAAGCTTATCAACAGAGGATAAAAACTGCAAAGACAAGGCGCTTTGCATTTTAGGCAGGCAATGTACAGACATATTTTATATGTGCAAACCCCTACATAAATTGTTGAGCTCTAGAAGAAAGGGAATACCTCCATGTTTGAAAATACCCTTTTGCTGAGAGGCCAGACTAAGGTTTTGTTATGTAAATCAGCCTGCCTCAAGATTAGTTTTGAACCCGTTAAAATTGAACCTCAAAAGCAATGCTAAACTTGGACAGCTTCATATTCTAATACAGTTTAGAGAGCTCACTTCTGGGGCGCCTGGGGGGCTTGGCCGGCTAGGTGTCAGACTCCTGATTTCAGCTCAGGTCATGATCTCAGGGTCGTGGGATCGAGCCCATGTGCTCCATGTTTAGCGCTGAGTCTGCTTATCTCTCCTCCTCTTCCCCGCCTTGTCCATGCTCACTAAAATAAATAAATAAGTCACACACTCACCTCCACCTTGCTCACCATGCCAGTTTTCTTCTAGAGAGAATAATATGCAAGTTATTTAAAGGGCAGGGAGACAAGAGCGCATTTTTGTTATTGTTGTCTTTGCTTTTGTTGCTGCTGCTGCATTTAACTGAGTAAGGATGCATGAGTTTTCAACTTCTAAGCCCTGTGCCTAATCCAGAACCACACCATCTCTCTCTCCCTCTCTCCGGTGCCCAATCACACTTCCTAGTCAGTGACTGTCCTTACATAATGAGACCACTAACATTCCCTATTGCGTGTGTGTGACACACAGTGTGACACAAGACAATGAAACCAGGTCTTCGAGCTCAGTACAAGGCCCACAGCTCCCTATCACTTCAACAAAATGAGCACAGATGCCCTTGTTTTGTCTTCCAACCATCACAGAGCTGAAAGGCACACTTAGCCCACCATGTCGAGGGAAGACCATGCAGACCTTCAGATCTCCTCTTGTACAATTCAGTTTTGAGTTAGAAATAAGTGACTACTAGGGGGCTGGGCAGCTCAGCTGATTAGTCAGTCTGACATTAGCTCAGGTCCTTGATATGGGAAACAAAGGCAAAAGAGAAATTATTAAATTTCCTTACTACCTACTGCCCATTGGCAAGTCCTTGAAACAGACAGAGTGACATTCCCCTAGGGACTCAACTGTCTCAATGTCAATACTTTGCTAAGGGCAAAAGGCAATCCTAGCCCAAACCGCTGGGCCTCCTGCTCCTGGACAGGATCATGTAAGTCTACTTTAACATACAAAAATTCCTTTAGAAATTTCTTTTATCTCTAAGCCCCCCAAGATACCTGTTGGCAATCATCCACCAAGCATATATGGCCCACCGATACACATCTGAAGGGTCTCATGACTAAGGTTTTATTAGATGGTAATAAATGACCTTTTCCCAACAGCAGCCAGCCCCCTCAAGGTCCTGGAAACCTTGCTTCCAAATTCCTTAGAGACTTATACTACCCCTAACCCCCTCCCAACTTGGGGGTATATAATGGGCCACTCCTCATGACCCTGGTGCAGCTCTTTCTGCCTAAAGGTCCTGTCCCTGTGCTTTCACAAAACCACCCTTTTTGCACCAAAGACGTCTCAAGAGTGCTTTCTTGGCCATCAACTTCGAACCCTAAGTCAGTGGGGAGTCTCCCTGTCCTTTTCACTCTGCCTCTACCCCTCCCCCTGTTTGTGCTTTCTCTCTCAAATAAATAAAATCTTAAAAAGAAAAAACTACTACTACATGCCAGCAGCCAGTATGTCAACCTTATATGACTTTCTAGAACAGCACTGCCCAAAAGAACTTCCTTGATGGTGGAAATATGGCTTTTAAGCACTTGAAATGTGGCTAGGATGACTGAACATAATTTTAGTAAATTTAACTAATATATTCATTTTAATAGCTATATGTAGCTGATGTCCATACCGGACAGTGTAGCTCTAGAACCAGCACCTTTCTGAACCTTTATTTTTCCTTGGATTTCTCTGCCTCTTTGTTAAAGTACAAAAATGGCAACTTAGGGATACAGCAAGAGTCCTTGTTCTCCCCATCCTCACCCTGACTCCTCCTGCCCTTTCTACCACCCTCCTTTCAACCCAAGTCTCTAGAGTTTTCTAGGACCAAATATTATTTCTAATAACAGAGTTTTCTCACTCCAGTTATAATCACAAATCCCTCTGGGGTAAAGTCTCATACTGAAACAAATGGCCTATCCAAAGGTTTCAGAAAATTGCTTTTTAAAAACACTTTGGAGTGGACTATGCGGGGAAATGAAGTAAGTATCGGGTTGGTTTGAGTAAGTTATCACATAAGCCCCATGAGCTCCAGGGCATGTTTTGAGAAGGCTTTTTTCACTGCTCCCAAATAACGGACAAATTGTTGATATAATGATGATCGAAGGAAGGGGTGGTCAGCAGCCTTCAGAGCAGGAAGGCCTCTGCAGGGAGGAGAATATTAATCAAGGCTTCCTAAGAGTGGGGAGCAAGCAGGAGAAAAACAAGCTTCTCCTACACGGATAAGGCAGCTCCTAGGTACAGTTTCAGCAGTTTCCCAAACTTCAGTGTGCATGCACGCTATGTGGGGAACCATGTTAAAATGCAGATTCACATCCAGTGGGACCAGTGATACTAAAGCCACTGGTGCAGAGGCCACCCTTGGTGTAGTGACGCCTAAGGCCATGATGCTCCTGAAGTCCATGGAGACAGTCCACCGAGAAGAGGCAGCAGGTGGTTCCAGTGCCCTGACCCCCAGCCCCCTCTGCCTGCTGAAGGCTAGGTTCTCTTGAAATGATTATCCTGAAGCCTGTCTTCTAGGAAATCGGCCCTGCTTTATAAACGGACCTGCGGCCATCAGCAATCAACAGGACTTCGTGAAGTTGCCAGACTCGCTCAAACACAGAGGACCAAAGCCTTCAGAGACCAGTGTCTTGCCAGAGAGGCAGCAGTCTGAGTGAAGGCATCTGCTCCACAAATTTGCCCTGGCTCATCAGGGGGCTGTGCTGAGCGGGGGAAAGTACTAGGAAGCCACTGTTAGCACAAATCTATGCCCTATTTCCCAGTCCTGTTTCATCAGTAATAACGTTGATATTTTCATTTACTTCTTGTTTCCTACTCTCTCTCACTTAATTCAGTCTTAACTGGGGGAGAAATGGGTATAATTTGCCCTCTGGAACCACTTTCCCTCCATCTATCAAATGAGGATATGAGAGCGCCTACACTTGTGAGGATTAAGTTACTACACAGGGATTTAGCACTATCCCTCTCATGACAGGTGCTTACTAAATGCAAGCTGTTATTATAAGCACTTTACAGTGTTTGTTTCATGAATTAGTACAGTCTCTGGGGATGACAGTCCTTTTGACCTCCAGACCCAAGGCCTGCTTGGTAGTTCCACTAGAAGCAAACATTTCATCTTTTCTCCAAAATCAGTTCCCCTCACCATCTTCTGTCAGAGAGGACTAACCCAGGGCTATCTTTCTGCTTCCATATTCAGGCCCCATCACTTTTTAATTCTACCTTCAGAAAGCCCCTTGGATGCTTGTCTTCATTGCCCCCACCCTCATCACCTTGGGGTGACCCAACCTTGAGCTCCTGCAAGAACTTCTCTCCTTCCCAACCCCATGACAGAAATGGCTTCCAAGTCAGGCTTTCCTGAGCACCACTGAAGAAACGCAAAACAAGGGGCACCTGGGAGGCTCGGTCGGTTAAGAGTCTGCCTTCAGCTCGGGTCATTAACCCAGGATCAGGGGATCAAGCCCCGGATCAGGCTCCTTGCTCAGCAGGGAGTCTGTTCTCCCTCTGCCTGCCGCTCTCCCTGCTTTTGTGCTCACTCTCTCTCTCCAACACGTAAGTAAACAAAATCTTTAAAAAGAAAGAAAAAGAAATGCAAAACAATTCCAAGAAGCAGTTCTAAAGACCTGTTTTTGTTTTTGTTTTCTTAAAGCACCAGCAGCGCTACTGGAAGTAAGTACATGCCTTCCTGGGGGACTACTTGGGGAAAGTCCACACACATGCAACCTGACATTTAAGAAACTGCCCCGCCATCAATCATGGTACTGGACAGCCACCTCACAGACACCATGTGAGAGATGCGGACAGACCTTCACTGCCTCGTCCACACTCAGGGAGCCCCTACTAGGGCTAGATAGTGAGGCACGAACAGCTCAGTCCATTGAGGGAGAGCGTAAAGTCTCAGGTCAGATGAACCTGTTTCTCAGGCAGCAATGGCTTTGTTTAGGTTTTTCCTTTACGTATTTGCTGTGATTCTGTCATCAAGGAAAAAAATCATTGCTTCTATTTCTTCATTACCTGCTAGGGATTTTAGGCCCTAGCATGATTTTGGAATTCATCGAGTTCAAAATAAAGATTTCCAGGGGCGCCTGGGTGGCTCAGTGGGTTAAAGCCTCTGCCTTCAGCCCAGGTCATGGTCTCAGGGTTCTGGGATTGAGCCCCACATCGGGCTCTCTGTCAGCGGGGAGCCTGCTTCCCCCTCTCTCTGCCTGCCTCTCTGCCTACTTGTGATCTCTGTCTGTCAAATAAATAAATAAAAAAAGAAAAAAAAAAAACAAAAAAAACAAAATAAAGATTTCCGAAGAAGCGAATTCGCTTGAAAATAGCAGTGACGCTTGAGAATGAACATGTTCTATTTCTCAGATTTGAAGGTTGGAAAGTCTGTTTTTTTTTTTTAGTTTTTATTTATTTATTTGACAGAGATCACAGATAAGCAGAGAGGCAGAGAGAGAGGAAGGGAAGCAGGCTCCCCACTGAGCAGAGAGCCCGATGCAGGGCTCGATCCCAGGACCCTGGGATCATTATGACCTGAGCCGAAGGCAGAGGCTTTAACCCACTGAGCCACCCAGGTGCCCCGTGAAGGTTGGAAAGTCTTAACCCAGTTGTTGGGTCCTTGGTTTAAAACAATCCCTCCACTTCACCACCAGATGGCACTTGAGTCATGGTGTGCTGAGACAGCTGGGTGGAGTTTGGGGCCACATCCCTATGGGGCCACATCCCTATGGGCCCGAGGGAGGCTCTTTGGCAGGTGTGTGAGCCACTTTCTTAACCAATCCTAACAAGCATGTCACTCCAGAACTGATTATTAAGGGCAAGAACAAAATAGTTGACTATCGTGAAAACAACAGCAGAAAAACAAACAGGTGACTTGGAAGTTAATTTCACGTAAGAGTCTGTGTGATTCTTCCTAGTCCCACCCTCCAGTTCCAGCCCCTCACCCTGTGAAAATGACAGCTACTGCAGACTGACCACCCTCAAATCCCCCTAGCTTAGCATCTGGTCCCCATCTGCAGGCTCACTGCTGCTAAGACCCCCACCTTCCCTATGAGCGCAATTCTCCACGGTGCTATCCTTTAAGTATTCAGAAGCCATTCATTCATACAGGCTCTTTTTGACTCACCAAGCGGAAAGGAACTGGCTCACTGCTGGGCCTCAGTTCTCATAACCAAATACCATATTAAAACATGGCTGCCATCCCCTTTCTTCTTCCTCTACCAGATTTTATGAACCAATTCTGAACTTTGAAGGGCAGACACTGGACACTTCCACAGATGTTAAAAACTTACAGATTCCTCAAGCAAGCAAATCCTCAATCTGGACAAGTTTTCTTGACATCTCCTTCCTCAAGTAAAGAATTTTAAACTTAAAACTATAGTTAGCAGACCTAGCCTTTTTTGTTGGGGAGTAGGGAGTTCTTCTTGGAAGTAATGAAGTAACCATTACCCACATATTTTGAGCGGTTCTATTCTCTGTCAAATATTAAGTTTCAGGGATGCCTGGGTGGCTCAGTTGGTTAAGCGTCTGCCTTCAGCTCAGGTCATGATACCAGGGTCCTTGCTCAGCAGGGAGCCCGTTTCTCCCTCTGCCTGTCACTCCACTCTGCTTATGCTCTGACAAATCAATAAAATCTTAAAAAAAAAAAAGAAAAGAAAATTAAGTTTCCCTGCAATGGCTATTTTGGAAGCGGAGAGTATATTACATGTTTAATCTTCCAATTAACCCATAATATGCCTCCTAGAGGCAAGCCATATGCATCACTTCTAAAATTTGGTCCAACTTCTGTTTTTTGGCCACTTCACTATACACAGGGACAATCTTCAAGTACATTCCACCAAACGTTCTGCAAGGAGGGACATGGGGGCAGAACATCAAGTGATGGTGGTGGGAAAGGATGACAAATGCTCTGCCATGAAATCAGTTTCAAGGGGAATCAGCACAAGACACACTCCCAAGATAAAGAAAGAACCTCCATAATTATTTTTGACTATTCATGAAAGGTGCATTATTCAAATTATTCAAAAAGATCGATTTCTTTAAACCTTCTGTTTATGCCAGTGTCCAGGGAGAGGAGTCTCTCAAGTTTATCAGATACAGTAATATAAGGGGTTGTTTTAAAACAAAGAAGTGTCCTTGGATTCATTGTGTTTGAGATTTCAGATCCCATGGTGGCTGGCTACAGTGGAAAAACAAGGCCTACATTTGGTCTGAACACCAATTTCACTATTTGGGCAACCCACTCCCCTCATGAGATTTCAGTCACCCCATCTGCAAAGGAGATTTTTACTGCACTAATTGCTGTTGTGCTCACCTCTCTATTATCAAGATACGAAGAAGAATAAAAAACAACAGAATCTAGCCACTTCTGCTATTTAAGTTGAAAAGCCTCAGAATCCAAGAATGAGAGTAAGGACAGGACGGTGCCACATCGCACACACAGGACACAGCCACCACCAACCTCTCTCTCAGCACCGCACTTCTGATCAAAGACCAAGAGGGCTGTCGATACCCTGAGCAGATATTCTGCATATCCAGCCAGCTTAATCTAAACTGGCAGGTCTCAATTTGGGGGCATCTCAGGATTCCTTTACACTTTTAAAAACTGAAGACTCCAAAAATCTTTTATGTGAGTCATATCTATCACACTCTCTGATTTCTAACTACATTAGGAAGTTACAGTAAGTAAAACAGTATGGTGTTGGCATAAAAACAGACACAAAGATCCATGGAACAGAACAGAGAGCACAGAAATACACCCATGCATACACGGCCAATTAATTTACAACAAAGGAGCCAAGAATATACACTGGGGAAAGAATAGTCACAACAAATGGTGCTGGGAGAACTGGACAGCCACAGGCAAAAGAGTGAAAGTGGACCCTCCACTTACACCACACGTAAAAATTAACTCAAAGTGGATTAAAGACTTAAACGTAAGCCCTGTAACCATACAACTCCTAGAAGAAACACAGGCAGTAAGCTCCCTGACGTAGGTCTTGGTGATTTTTTTTTTTTTTAATATGACACCAAGAGCAACAAAAGTAAAAATACACAAGTGGGGCTACATCAAACTTAAAATCTTCTGCCCAGCAAATGAAACCAACAACAAAATGAAAAAGCAAGCTATTGGATGGGAGAAAACATTTGCAAATCATGTATCTGGTAAGGGAGTAATATCTAAAATAAATAAAGAACTCACACAACCCAACAGAAAAAAAAATTTTGATTAAAAATGGGCAGAGGCCCTAAACAGACATTTTTCCAAAGACATACAGATGGCCAAAGGGCACATGAAAAGATGCTCATCATCATTAATCATCAGGGAAATGCAAATCAAAATTGCAATAAGACATCACCTCACACCTGTCAGAATGGCCAGTATCAAAAATACAAGAAATATTAAGTGTTGGTGAGGATGTGGAGAAAATGGAACCCCCATGAACTGTTTGTGGGAATGTAAACTGGTACAACCACTATAAAAAACAGTATGGAGCCTCATCAAAAAATTAAAAATAGAACTACCATATGATTCAGCAGTTCCACTTCTGGGTATTTATTCAAAGAAAATGAAAACACTGACTCCAAAAGACATCTGCACCCTCATATTCATTGCACCATTATTTACAATAGCCAAGATGTGGAAACAACCAATGAATACCAATGAGTTCTTTTTATCTAACAAGAATGTGATACACATACACATACACACACACACACATAGAATATTATTCAGCATAATAAAGAATGTTCCCTACTTGAGTACTCTCAATCTACAAGTAGTGGCTCCTCTCTGCATCTGCTAGCCCTGTGTTTCTTTTAAAGTTGTCTTTGCCCATCTTCGTGGTTAACCTCCTATTACTAGTTAGTAATTCTTCATATTAAATTTCTCTGCTCAAATTACTGGTATGGTTTCTTTCTCTTCTACTTTTTTTTTTTTTTTAAGATTTTTTTATCTGACAGAGAGACACAGTGAGAGGGAACACAAGCAGAGGGAGTGGGAGAGGGAGAAGCAGGCTTCCTGCTAAGCAGGGAGTCCGATGCAGGGCTCAATCCCCGGACCCTGGGATCATGACCTGAGCCGAAAGCAGATGCTTAGCGACTGAGCCACCCAGGGACCCCCTAGTTTCATTCTCTTGAATGGATCCTGAACCCGAAATGATACCATCATCATCTGTAAAACGTAAAAGAGAATGCGTATTTCCTAAATCACTAAGAAAATTAAAGCCCAGGACATTACAGTCCATTTAGGAAATGAAAGGGTATCAGTGAGAAAGCATAAAACATGATCACAGACGACCAAAGTCAGTAATTAACATAAAAGCAAATGGATTAGTCTCCCCTATTAAATTGCAAAAATTCTCCAAATGGGATGAAATATAAAATCCAACAAAACATCCTATTTAGAGACAGTAAACTATTATATATAGAAGTTTAAAAAAAGACAACTTATCAAACAAATATAAATAACAAAAAAAGAATATTCCAATCTCAAAGAGGTAAATTTGAAAGCAAAAGTATAAAGGAGAAAAAGAGTAACTTTATAGACTAGCAAGTCTTTTATGAATGACCCCAACAGATGCAAGAATTTACATACTAAACAACAGTTATCAAAATGTATGAAACAAAAGCTCGAAAGACAAACAAGCTGAAATTGAGAAAAAGATCTAGAAGATTTTAAGACACTTATACAAGATAAGAAAATGAAGTTTGAATAATATAATTAGAGTGGTTGAATACTGTTCGTTCACCTCTGTCGCATACAAACTGCATAAAGCTTCACTTAAAACATTCATAGAACTGTTTTTAAAATGCTGGGCCCCAAAACCTCAAATTTTTTTGAAAGATTTCATTTATTTATTTGACAGAGAGAGAGACAGCACAAGCAGGCAGAGCAGCACACAGAGAGAGAGGAAAAAGCAGGCTCCCCGCTGAACAGGGAGCCCGATGCAGGACTCAGGACCTGAGCCAAAGGCAGCCACTTAACCGACTGAGCCACCCAGGAGCCCACAAAACCTCAGTTCTAAAAAGCAGAAACTACATAAGCCATACTTCCTTGCTACAAGGTAAAAACGCTATAAGTAGCAACAATTAAAAAAAAAAAAAAGCCAACCACACAGAAATTTTTAAATATTCTTATTTAACCAAAAATTTAAGACAGAATAATAAACTACTCAGAAAACAAGACAAAACAATGTAGCTGGGATATCTGAAATGAGAGATAACCAAAACCCTTCATTTGTATACAAATAAGAACAAAAACATCAGAATCAAACAGGGCAAGAAACTCTACAGAAAACAAAAGAAATACACATAAAATGAAAAATTAATACATTTTAAAACAAATGACAAGTGATAAATCCAGACACCAGGGTTTTTTCTGAAGGGAAAAAAGATTACCTTTAGCAAGTCAAATCAAGGAAAAAATTAGGAAATGGTAAAACTAAGATCAATTTCTTATAACTTACAAGTAACAGACTTAATATAAGAGATTTCTTACTCTCTATTAAAATCCTCTGCAAAAAAATGTCTTAAATTTCAACCAAATTAAGTTTTCTGGAAAAGTATAAATTACTTAAATTTAGCAAATAACACAAAAGGAGAAATACATTTTAAAACAAAATTTTTTAAAACAAAATTTTAAAATCAAATTTAAAGATACTTCAATTTAAAAAGAGGTAACATAGTCACAGAAGAAACTGTTAGCAAGAAATTACTTCCCAAAAAGGCTCTCAGATCAGAAGTTTCTCAAGCGCAATCCTTCAGTCTTCAATGGAACAAATCACTCCAATAACATAACTGCTTGATGCAAAGAAAAATATACGTAGTTCTCCTATTCGTCTTACACAGCTAGCAAAATCCCCATGTCAAAAATTGGACTGGTGCACCTAGGTGACTCGGCTGGGTGAGCACACCCCTCTTGATCTCAACTCAGGTCTTGACCCCAGGGTTGTGAGTTCAGCCCTGTGTTTGGGCTCCACCCTAGATCTAGATGTGGAGCCTACTTTAAAAAAAAAAAAAAAAAAAAGGACAACAGCCCAAGAGACTAAATTCACTTAGTAAAAATGCAATTTTCCTAAATAATCTATTAGCAAATCAAATTCTACAGGGCCAATAGGGCAGTCACATTTTAGGAGAAATGTACTGTAGGGCATCATACTTCACAACTAATTTTCCCAGAAAAGTAGATGTGAAAATAGGGAGGATAAAATGGTTGGACAGCATAAGTCTACTCCTGCTGTTAGGTATTTTTTTCCTTTGGAGACTGCACTTTCTTATCTCAGTGTTAGTTTCTAGTATTTCAAAGAGATCTCACTCATGCTGGTGGGGGTTTTTTGGGCTCTTTATCATAATTAATTTCTGTCCCAAAGTTACTGAGACTTAAATATGCTTTCCAACATTAGTTTTAACACAATCACTTAATGAATGCTTGTAAGAGAATTCGATAAATGTGAACGTGAAAACAGTTACCAAAATCACTCTCGGAGTCCTGTTGGTAAAGAACCCTGGGCTTTCCAAGGTACTAACAAAGATGATGCAGAGCTATCTGCCAGTTAAACCTGCACTGCTATATGGCAAAAGCATTCGCCGTCTGTCTACAATGCACCAAGACTGCCAGTTCTGAAATTACGCAAACCTTGGTCACTTTTTAAAATTCCCAACAGACTGTAAGCACCACAAAACAGGAGTCATGCCTACGTTACTCATTGTTCTATCTCCACGACTCTGACACTGGGTATATAGTTAATAAATATCTGATGACTTCATGAATGAATCCCTCCTTCCCTCCTTTTTAGTCCCTAGGATTCTTAAGATTGGGAAATTTCCCAGGTAAGTCCAACATATTGTAGCCAACTAATAACTGTCCCAAAAGATTTCATATGAATTATAAAGTCAGGTCTTCCCATTCCTACCCATTCTCCAAATTCTATACTTGTGTAACGAACTTGCTAAGATAAACACAAAGCTTTACTAAAGTTCAACAGCCTTATTAAAATTAATCTTTAAAATGCCTTTGTCAAAAAGACATTTACAAGAAAAGAACAGGTCGATAAAAATTAAATCTTTTGAGTCCTAATCCATAAATTCTGTGAGTAGCTGAGCAAAGAAGACACCTTCCCTAAAGTTAAACTGAGGAAAAAAAACAAAAACAAAAACAAAAAAAACCTAAGGTGTTAAAATGTTAATCTATCTTGTCAGTGTACTGAGAAACAGTACTCTTTGCTAAAACAAAGCCACAAAAGGACTCCTCTTAAGGAATTAAGATACTGGATCACCATTTTGATTACCCAAGAGTTACTCATTAAATATGACACAGAGTACATACTTGCTGGTTTGTGGGCACTTTAAGTATCTAATTACTTCAAACAAAAGGCTACACTCTCAATTTTTTATATTTTGTTTTTATTCAAGAGTTTACTCACAGGCAGCACTTAAAATCAGGCTTTTAAAATTAAAGGCCAAAACTAAAAAAATTTTGCAAATATGACACTGCTAAAAGAATGATCATCTTAATAATTTAAACCCTAAAATGTCCTGTGGAGTTAAAGTCTTTATACGTAGACTGTGTAAGATCGATATCATTTAAAATAAACAACTGAAAAGCCACAGATTGTGGGCAAATTTGTCAATGAAGATAATCATCAGTTTCAGCCTTCCAGAGTATGAAAACCAGTAATTAATTCATCTTGTGACAGAATATAAACTATGTTCAGAATTTGGACTTTAAAGTCTCTTTCTCCAGCAGCAAGTCAGCATATCTATGCTGAAGTTCTTTTTCTCTTTCCTGCTGTCGCTGAACATCTTCTTTTAGACACTTGAAGAGACAAAAATATTAAATAATTATTTCATATGCAAACACACTGAAAATTTAAAATATCTTACGGTACTTTATCATCTTACAAATAGCTGAGCTACATCATGACTCTTAAGAGGTAAGTATTCCCCCAGAGAAACAAGAAATAGCAACTACTTACGCTATAAAACCAGTACTGCAACCATTCTGTGGCCAAATGACTACCATCCTGCTGTAAAGTCTCTGCTGCCATCTCAGATAAACAAACCACTGTCACCCTATCAACACCTCCAAACGCACTTCAATAAGCCCTGACTGCCCTTTACCTGGGCAGCAACTATCATGCACACTTGGGAAATAAAGTTAAACTAAATCCTGCCAAAGGAATTTCCTGCTTTAGAATGACCAGCTATATTTCCAGCATCCTAAATTGTAAAACAGACACTGGCTAAATGTACCTCAGAGAGCTATAAGGATGGGATGCAATTAAGCTTCAGGGAGACAAATCACAAGGGTTACTCATTCTATTTCACAGTGTATCAATAAACAAACCAGAAAATTAGTAAAGGAAAAGCCATTGTATCTATCACTGGCCTGGTCTACCCATCTACACATGGACAATTCTAGATAAGAAAGTCAAAAACTTCAGGCTTTCATTGAAAAAAGCCAGACAGTATCAACTTCAGAGATAGTCTGCACAGGAAAAAAGAAAAAACAGGAAAGCCCTGGTAATTCTTTGCAGTTCTCTTTTTTAAGCAATGCTGCAAGGCAATAATGTTACCTCTAGCCTCCGGGGAATGGCAGAATCTTCATGTTTCTTGAGTTCTTCAAAAGTGCGTAACTCCAAGTAAGCCTGCTCAATTTGGTCCCATAAGTCATTCAACTGTTTCATGAGCCCCATAGCACGAGACTGGTAACCCCCAAGCAAAATTTTCATCTTCTTCTCCATCTTTGCAGCTCTCTTGGCTTCCGTTGTCATGTGACCCCTGTTTATCTGGGGGTCGGGGGAAGATCACATCAGCAGACATGAGAAAAGCAGGTTAAATAACAGAACTAAAAAGGCACTACTGGTTCGCTTATCTCCTCAAAGCAAAGGTACATCAGAATTCCTTATATTTTAGCTACTGTAACACGAAATTTGGTCTGAGAAGGGTTTGTCTTGCACTACAAGGGTTTCACAGTTTAGTCCCACATCATCTATCTGTAGTAACTTCACCCAGGATTCAACTTCAAAGCAAGCTTGAATTTCGTAGTATAAGAAAAACTAATCTCTACTTCTGAAAATAACTTCTGCTATCATTAATCTGCATTGATTTGAGGACTGGCAGAGACCCATCTTTACCACCTTTATCCCCAAAATGTACTTCTATACAATATGATGACTACAGCTAACACTGCTGTATGATATATAGAAGGTGTGGAAAGAGTAAACCTTAAGATCACAAGAGGACATTTTTTTCTTTTTTTCTTTTCTTCTTTCTTCCTTTTTATTTTATCTATATGAGATGATGGAGGTTAACTGAATCTATCGCAATAATCATTTCACAACACATGTAAATCAAACCACCATCCTGAATACCTAAAGTTTATACAATGATGAACATCAATCATTTATCAATAAGTCAGGAAAATGCACTTCTGTATTATACACCTAGTACATTTTTAACAACTGAATAATGTCAATTGATGCACCATAGTTGTAATCAAAATATAACCCCCTTAATCTATAAATATTTATTTTTAGAATGTTTTAATTTTAAACATGGCACAAAACCCATTAAAGGAAAAAGAATATCACATTTGGCAAAGAAAAAAATCTTTAGTTTTTGGAAAGTGAAGACACCAGAAAACTGAGACAGTTTTCCTATTAATATGTATATTGAAAAATAATAAATAAATAAATATGTATACTGAGCACAGATGGGCTGCTTCCTCAACTTATTCTAAAAATTAGGGGGGAAAGAATTCAAACTCACTAAAGAAGAGGAAGAGGACCATTAACAAAGCAATCTATCAACAAAATTCTAGAGCTGATGCAGGGGAGAGAAATCCCCAGCTGAGAGTCCAAGGAGAGATGGCTGAGAAGGAAACAGGTGTGTAATAAAGAATCCCATTCACATAACACCTACTCTTGGTGTATATTCTAAATCCCACAATATAATCACTTTGCATTTTTTTTTATCACTTTGTATTTTAAAGTGATCTGCAAATACATGTTTTCAACAAACGACAGGTACAAATTATGAGGTCAGAGCCACAAGAATAATGATTAAATCTGTGTTACCTTCCTATGCGTGTGTCTGTTTTCTTTCCTCCCTCCCTCCCTCTCTCCCCCCACTCTCCCACCCACCTCAACTGATTCCGTCAAGTGACTTCAAAACTAAGTACTTTCAAGATAATGTACACCCAAATGACAATCCATAAAAAGCTAGTAAGCTTTTATTCGTGTGCAATTCATTTGAATAATAAATAATGTCCTTTATAAAGGAGCCATTTTCCTCTAATAGATAACAAATCAAAATAAGTTCCATGGCAACGATGTGTGTCTAAGGAAACTGGGTGGAGTCAGGCAGCACAGGAGAGGGGCCAGCGAGTCACTCTCGCCCCCCAGCACTGCCACCCCGCTGTTCTCAGTCTATGCAAATTATTTAAACGTTCTTTCCCCATCAGTAAAATGGCAATCACTGCTATAAGTTATTATGGAGCTTAAGTAAGATAACAGATGTCAAACCCGTAGCCTCCCAATGACTAGCACAGAGGAAACAGTTAACAAATGTCAGGTCTGATTACAATTATCTTATATATACTAAGAGTTTAACCATTTTGCTCTCCCCTCTCCAATGGACCAAAGGATTAATGATGAGGCTTTAAAACCTTAAAATCCCAACTTTAATAAAAAATGACCCAGAATCCTTCCTAAAAATAAAGCAAGGAAAAAAATAGCTGTTTCTTCTTTTAAGAAGGCAGTTTGCCTCTCGAGGACAACCACAGCAAGTAACAGGTACTGGAACGTGTATTCCCAAGCCAGTGGCTTTCAACCCCAGCTCAACTTTAGACTCATCTGCAGAGCTTTTCAAACCTACCAGTGCCAGTGCCCTAAACCCATAGACCTTTATTTAAATGGTCTCAGACCTTGGTATTTTTAAAGCCCCCAGATGACTCTACTAGGCAATCAGGATGGAGTTGCACCCAATTTCTTACACTGTAATTCAGCATGTTCTAAGATACTCAAATCATATGTGGACGCAAATAAACATTCCAAAAACCTAACATTAACAGCACAGAATTTCAAATTAATACACATAGCACATTTTTTCTGAGAGAGTGAACGAGCAGGAGAGCAGAAGGGGATAAAGGAAAGGGAGGGGTGAAGGAAAGAGAATCTCAAGCAGACTCCCTGCTGAGCACAGAGCCCTACCACAGGGCTCAGTCTCACCACCCTGAGATCATGACGCAACCCGAAATCAAGAGTCTGATACTTAACCGACTGAGCCACCCAGGCACCCCTATACATAGCACATTTTAAAAATCAGACATACAAATTTTCATTTTCATTGGTTAAGATAATTCAATTAGCTATGCACTGTACTCCATGAATATTCAATTTCCAATTTGGTAAAACAGCGTAATACTTATGTTCTAAAAGTGTTTAATTAGTCACCACGGCACATTTAGTATGACTGGTACCTCGTAACTGGGCATTACCTCACCTCCTACAGTTGAGTTACTACGCTTCCCAAACTATCAAGGATTTTAAAACTGCAAAGTTGCTAGCTTCCATTTCATGCTAACAATTTCACTTAATTTAGCTCAAGCTTTATATAAAATCTTCTGGCTCAAATATTGTACCTAAGATTCCAAGAAAATATGGAAATAAACTATACCAAAAAAATTAAGCACAGGAAAAAATTAATTTATAGTCAAATAACTACATAAATTTAGTCACAAAAAGTGTAAGAAAAATTAAATGCAGCTTTAAACATTCAATTTAAGCTCAGTTTCCTGACATCTGCCATCTGATCTTTAAAATGTGAAGGAAGATTATCTGTACACTTTGTAAAATGTTCAACCTATACCTGCTCAATGCGCTTTAGGAGCGAAAAACACTAACCTATAAGGTCTGGCTTTTTTCTAGCCAAGAAACCTCAAACATGAAATGCACATGGATTCATGGAACAGAACTGACTTAAATTAGTCCAACTCCCCCACCCCATTCTCATACACCACAGAAACATTAAAATCCAACAAGGTGTTAAGACCTTATTGTTTAAAACACACACACACACAAAAAAAGGAAAAACCATACTGTGACTTAACCAAATTCGAATTTCTAAGCCTTTCTAAAAAAAAATTAAGTATCAGCAATTGCCATTCCTGAAGGACAACTTATATTGAACAAAACAATATTGGCCTAAGGAACTTCCACAGTACATTAGAACTGAGTTACAAAACTTTTTTCTTTCCCCCCAAATCTTTATCTACACTTAGAAATGCACTTCAGGGGCGCCTAGGTAGCTCAGTGGGTTAAGCCTCTGCCTTCGGCTCAGGTCGTGATCTCAGAGTCCTGGCATCCAGCCCCGCATCAGGCTCTCTGCTCAGCAGGGAGCCTGCTTCCTCCTCTCTCTCTGCCTGCCTCTCTGCCTACTTGTGATCTCTGTCTGTCAAATAAATAAATAAAATCTTAAAAAAAAAAAAAAAAGAAAGAAAGAAATGCACTTCAAATTCTTCTTAAAACATGGGCGCCTGGGTGGCTCAGTGGGTTAAAGCCTCTGCCTTCGGCTCAGGTCATGATCCCAGTGCTCGCTTCAGCAGCACATATACTAAAAAACAGGTCATGATCCCAGGGTCCTGGGATCGAGCCCTGCATCGGGCTCCCTGCTTGGCGGGGAGCCTGCTTCCCCCCCTCCCCTCTGCCTGCCTCTCTGCCTACTTGTGATCTCTGTCTGTCAAATAAATAAATAAATAAAAAGATATCTCAAGCCAAGAACTAAAAAAAAAAAAAAAAACTTAAAAAAATATTCTTCTTAAAACATCTAATAGAGATAGTAGCAGAGATAGGAGTGGAGATAAGGTTACTTTGTAAACTTGTCACCAGACAAACCTACCAGATATGGTTAGAATGGAAGCTTATGCTTTACTTATGTATCAGCACAAAATTTCTAATAATACAAATAAAATTCACTATTAGAAAACTGTACCTAGGGGTACCTGAGTGGTTCAGTGGGTTAAGCATCTGCCTTCCACTCAAGTCATGATCTCAGGGTGCTGTGATGGACCCCTGAGTGGAGCTCCATGCTCAGCAGGGAGCCTGCTTCTCCCTCTCCCTGTCACTACCCTCAGTCTCTCTCTAATAAATAAAATCTTAAAAAAAAAAAAAAAAGAAAACTGTAACTATGAGAAAATTAAAAGTAGGATAACACTTGATATAATTAAAGCTGACTATATCCAAACTGAAAGAGGAAAAATTCAATCCAAAAGAGATGAATGAGAATGTACCTACATATCAATGTGTGGGGGATACCAAACTGACAAATTTCGTGTACTGTAACTCAGTTTTATAATACAATGTTTGGAATTTGCATCAAAATAATGGGAAAGGGAAAACAACATACGAAACAAAAGCAGCTGTGAGTTGATACCCCTAGCTGGATGCTAACACTTGAGGACTCATTAAACTCATCTATGTTAGGGTATATTTGAGAACTCCCATAATAAAAAGGTTCTATAAAATTCAAATTCAGTGTCTACTGCAGAGGTTATTTTGTTAAGACTGTACACCACAAACCATGAAACATCAATACAGTGAAATATAAGAGACATCAAAATTTACAAGTATGTCAAAGATTTCAACACACCAAAATGTATATACGAAATGTTAAATTACAATCCACAATTATGTTAAAATCCATTTTTACTAACCAAAATCTGAGCCTTAAGCCTTACTCAATCTCTCTGTGAAAATCAACCATGTCTCAAATTTCAGACAGTCATCAAAATTTATAGAATAAAAACTCAGCCACTTTGTTGTTCAAGGTACCAAAAGTTACTTCTTGATACCTGAGAGTATCAAACCAAGTTCAATTCAATTCAGGTAACACTAAGGGTGTTGACAGACCTGAAGAGACAGGGAGAGAATTTCCATTCACTAAACCTCCTAATTGCAAGGCACACAGTATCTCATTTAATCTTCTAGTATCTCAAACTCTCACTTCTGTGAGATAAAAACTATTAGCCACTCAAATATTACAGGTAAGGAAAAATATTACAGGTGAGGCTCAGAGAGGTTAAGTAACTTGCCCTAGGCCAAACGGCAATGAAGTGAAGCAGCTACGGAATGTGTCCTATTTCAAAGTTCAACAAATTAGGCCACACCTAATGGACAAACGTCCTCCTTGCCTCAGCCCCTGAAATGCAAACATGCCTGAAGAAATTCTAGCTGTGGGTCTAAATGGCTTAATGCCATCAGACAGTTCCCTGAAAAACAAGTTATTCTAGACACACATAAACAAGATCTTAATTTAATGGATCTGCCCATCATTCTTTCCCTGAGACATTAGCCTACAAGAATTTTATTTGACACTTGAAAAAGCTTTGACTTTCCCCAGCTTATACTTTTAAATTCCTAATTCTTTTATTCTTAACAAGCTATAAAATCATAAGAAAACAAACATCTCTCAGAGAGATTTTACAAGGAAGAAAAGGTTATTTAATAACTTAAGAAGTTGGACAGAATATAACTAGTGTATTAATTACTTGGGGATTTTGCCAAAGCTGTTCTTTGCCACAACTTTATAAATGAGAGCAAGTGATCAGGTTTCTTTTTTTTTTTAATGATATCTGTAATAGTATACTATTAAATTAACAAAGTAGTATATGGTGATTCCAATTCAGTTCTAAACACCTTCCTCCTTTAATCCACACATAGATGCATACGGTAATTTTTTTCTATCTCTAGTCATACATACACATACACACACACACACACACCCCACACATATATAAATAAATATATACATGCACACATATGCATTCCTCAAAATGTTAAGGCAATTATGTCTGGATGGCAGGTTTCTTTTCAAATTGTTTTTTAATTTCTTTTTAAACTTTCTACAAAGTACAGGTATTATTTTTAGAAAAACGCCTACAAATGTTATTTTTTTTAAATGCATAGAAGAGAAACTGTCTAAAAAAGACTGGCCAGAGACCAATGGAAAACTGATGGTCCCCAGGAGATGAATCAGTGGAACCGTAAGTGTTTCCTCGGGTCATTACAAAAGGGGGCTGTATGGGACTTATAAAAGTGTAATTGTTACTTTCAAACTCACTAAGTTTGTTAAGGTTACTAAGCCTAAGTAATTCCAAAATAAACACATTATCCTTGGGTCGCCAATACTGTCTTCAGTTCAAGTCTGTTACAGTGAGGTTCAGAAACATTAAGAGCATCCCTCAGTGAAACTCTTGCTTGGGGGCCCAGAATATAACTTTATACCACTGGAAAAACAGGTTTAAGGATACCCAAAATAAATACAGAGTTGATGGCAGCTCCACTTCCTAGTCTATCATTTAGCAACATGATCCTATAGTAGTAACGATGCGGTTCAACCACCGAAATGTTTGCAAACAACAGGAGTCGGTGAGTGCCTTTCCTTTAATCTCTATACTACTCACTAGGGTTCAGTTCTCTCAGTGAAGCCTCTCCACACTGATGAGCTGCAGTAAGTGATTATTACTTATTATTAAGTGATTATTATTATTATTAATCCAAGTAAGTGATTATTACTAGCACCTCCCTAAGTTAGCAACCACCAGGCTGCATCCCCACAAAGCAAGCTAAGCGGTGAGGCAAAACCTTACTAAAGGCCTTTTCGAGAACAGTAATGTACCAACAAAGCAATACCAAGAGCACTTTACATCTGCATGAGTTAGGAAATGAAACACACAAAACAAACTCAACTCCATGTTGAGGCATAACAGAAGCAACACAACTGTACCAAGGAGATCTCTGATCCAGCTCTAGAGTTCTTGATAGAAACCACCAAGAAATCTGTCAGTGCCTCTAAAGGTCAAAGCAAAGAGCAGAACTTGAGAAAGGGAGCATTCCAGAGTACTAGAAACTTCTCTCCTGTGCCCCATGTCATCCCTCCCCACACACACCCACAAGGGAACATAAACCTGCCAAGTGACTACAACATATAGTCAGTCCCCCACGCAGATTTGCCCAACAACTTGATCCTTACCCTAAGCTTTGACTCTCTAAAGTATTAAGGGTGAATTTTTTCCCATGTAAAAATATCTGACTTTATAACAAAAATCACTGAGAAAATATGATCCCATTGTGCAGTCAATTTTGCTGAAATACAACCATTCAGTAAAGGCAAGGGTCCTCATAAGAGTTCTACAAATACATGGAGGAGAAGGATTTTGAATGTGTTATCTGTGTTAAGTTACTTTATTTCCAAGAAGCCGATGTTACATAGTATTTCTTGACTAAGCCGCCTGTGCCAGTAAAATACAGGGAGAAGTATTACTTCTGGACCTAGTTTCCACCTCTAAGGAAAGCCTTTCCATTTTTATAGCTAACATGACAAAATCTACTTTTCAGCCAAACTTCCTCAACACAGCAGTTTAGATACTATTTCAAATACTATTAACTTTAATAGCAGGCCTAAATTCAGACTTCTCATTTCACTTTTGCACCTACTGGAAATTATTTCACTCAAAATAATTATGTCTTCAGACGATTTCTTATTTCCACTTAAAGTGGAAACAAATTAAAACACTTCAAATTCTATTTGCACTTCCCAAATACAGTAATGAGTCATTTATCTGGCATCATCAGAAAATGAGGTTCTCCACATGGAGCATTTTCCAGATAACTGAAGTCCACAAGAGCACAGAGCTTGTCTGCTTTGTTCCTGCTGTATTCCCAGGGGCTAGAACAAGGGCTGGCACGGAGAAGATGCTCAGTAATAGTCACTAAACATAGGATGACATGAAGTACTAAAGCCCTCTTATTTTTCACCGCCTAATAAAAATTTTCCTAGTGTTTCAGCCATCCCTCTTCAAAAAAAAGAAAAAGAAAAAGAAAATGACCCCGAACAAAAATTAAGCGTTGTGTTTGTTTGTTTTAATCTGGGACATCACTACAAACAGCAATCACTCCACTCTCCTACCACACACCTACAATGCCCTGCGAAGTTACTAAAATACCATATTTAAATGACCTTAACCTGCTATGCTTCCTAACTTTTCCTTTTCTCATATTAGCTATCATTTCTGTTTGCTGCTGCTGCCTTTACACACATATGTCTGACAAGGTTCTAAAATTAAATCTGCCTCCAAAGCAGAATAAAATACATGAACTTGGTTACAATTCTGGTCTTTCCGCTTACTTCTGACTTGTGACTACGTTCTGATTCTATGCATTTAACAGACTCCTTACACTACCCACCACATTCCACATAAAATCTGAAATGGTTCTAGTAGTTTTAAACGAATATCTTAAGGGTTTTCATTTAAGTTCTACGTTTCAAATACTAATCATGAGTAATGGCTCAAAGATCAGCTCCGATATAAACCTCAGGGCATATTTTTTAATCCATTTAGGAGACACCAACCACGACAAAGCTGGATTTCATCTTGCTTGATACACTGTGATAGGGCCATAATTTAGATTCACTGTTCCAAAGTTCATGACAGCAAAAATCAAACACACTGGCAGCCATGGTATATTGTGCTTGCACAGAAAGGCATATCTCCCTGAACCTAAGAGTGGAAAGAATAATTTAAGTATAGCATTTAGTTTATATAATACAACTGGAGTTCCTTCCCCACAACAAACTTTGAATAATGTTTATAATTTAGCAATCAACTGAAATGATGAAAGAATTACCACAATTGAAATAAAATATTTATATATTTCAAACCAGTAGAATTGTGTCTTCAAAAACTAAAATAAGCTAACACAAACCTAGTTCTGAATTAGGGATGGCTACAAATAAAATGGGGGATTTGTTTATTTGGGTTTTTGAATCTCTTTTCTTCTTTTTAAAGAGTTAATGAACTTTCATTTGAAATAAGTGTAGTTTACTAAATTAAAGGATTTGATTACATATTCTTTAAAAGTAACTAGCTGGGTAAACAATAAAGTAAGTTATCCAGAAGTCAAGAAAAGAAAAATTACTTCAGACTGTTTTATGAATATTCTTCCAAAATCACCAATCCTTCAACAAAAATAGTTCAACGGAAGATTTCAGTTCCTGGTACTGAGCTGAACAAAGAGAACCACATGTTTTTAATGGTTGCTCATAAACGACCCAAATAAATCTCCAAAAGAACAGCAGTGGTTCTTTCTGTATTTTTCCCTTCAAAGCTCACAAGACCAATTCAACACAAAAATAAAAATTACTGTACTTTATGGCACCACTCACTTTGTGACACATTTATTTGCTGTCATGAAAGTTAGTGCCTCAACAAAGTAAATGAGATTTAGGGAAAAAATTTTTTTATATCTTAAAGAGCACAAAATGTCCTTACCACTTGAGGCAGAAAAAGTTTACCCACCTCCAATGAGAAGTTTTCCAAACTAAGTGAGAGACCAAAGTATTTATATATCAGTGTTACAAGGAAGCTTTCCAAAGAGCTTTCTAATCAATTATGATGTGACCTTAGATCAGGATTACATTGCTAACTACCACTTATTAAATAAGAAACGAAGCCTACACAACAGAAAACAGAACTTAAAATGTGACCAAAGATGTTCTCCTTTCCCTGACTTTCAACTGTGAATTAAAACACAGCACAACAGCACACCCTGCTGGAAGTTAGCATGACAACTGGAGGAACTAGCAGCAACTGGATTGAAAGATTTCACCCAATATGAGAATTACTTCCAAAAGAAATTACTTTCCCACTAAATGATAAAAGAGGCTCACAGGCATTAACCATCACGTGCCTATACATGTGGTCTTAAAGATAGTTCTAAGACTTAGAAAAATTTCATATTCAAAGAATGCTTTTTAAGGTTCATTTCCTTAGCCCCACACAGCACCAACCACACCAGGTGATAGGTACTACCATTTTTTATTTTAACCCTAAATAAAAATATTTTCCAAACTGCTTTCTATAAAAAGAAACTGGTAATCACATAAGAGGAAATTGAGACCATTTCTGCATGTGATTGCCTGTAGCACCCCTTGCTCCCCCATCCCATCCCGGCCTCAGAAACATCCCTAAAGACCACCATTAAAAATCCACAGGGCAGCCTAGGGATCCACGAACCACAATTTACATGCCACTGGCAAAATGCCTACACAGACTCTGGAATTCAAAACACGCGGACTATATTAAGAAACCATATGCCATGAAACTCCCATCTAGAACATTTTAGTATTTCCTCAGATGTGAAAAAAATCACAGAAGCCATTGTCCAATCCAGCTTGATGCTCTCTTGTAACAAATTCAAAGGAATTGAAGAATTAACAGAAAGGAACCAAACTTTTATAAATATGCTCCACTGGCTATAGAAAAAAAAAAAAAGCTTCTTGGTACCACTGAGCTCCCTCCTTATCTAGCACTGATGTACACTGTTCTGAGAAGTTAACATTTCTTGCCTCTTGCTCCCACATTTAAAAGGCTCTTTTTGACCTGTGATCAACTTGGAAGGCATTCTGTCTTGTAAAGTCCAGCAATTCTGAAAACCAACAAAAAGCCAAAGAAGATCAAACACTTCAGTGTAGTTTTCCCTCAAGAACTGCAAAAGCAAAGGGCACCTGGCTGGGCCAGTCAGAAGAGCATATGACTCTTGATCTCAGGGTCGTGAGTTCCAGCTCCACAGTGAGTGTAGAGATTACTAAAACAAATAAATAGACTTAAAAAAAATTGCAAAAGCAATAATCATCTCAGACTTCAGGTCTAGTTTTCTGAAACAGTCTCCAGCGATATTATTTGATTCATTATTTCAATCAAGGTAAACTTTAAATTAGGATTTTAAAAGGATACCAACCTCGAGCCTCTTTTCAAGTGACTCAATCCTGTCCTTTTTGCTAGCTAGGTTGGCCCGCGTGTAGCGGCTCTGCCCAGGAAGATACAAAACTTGACTGTAGCATTCTTCCCACACCTGGTTGTAAGCTTCACTTGAGAGTTCTCCGTGGCTCATACCTTGTTTGACCACTTCCATCTCCTGTACCAGAACGTCCTGGGCCTGTGTGCAGTAATAATTTCAGTAAATTTGGGTACCAGAATAACTTGCCATCAAGAGAGAGCTTTATAAGACTAGTTTTTCCTCTTTCTTTGGGTAAAGGCAAGGTTGTGGTTGATTGGTTGATTTTTTCTTGGAAGGGAGGAACAATACCTCAGCAAAATGAACTAAGAAGCCAGTTAATCGGTGCAGACTGATCTGAAAAGTCAAGCGTCCATGTATCACCAATAATATCAACATCCTCTGCCTACACTCATTGTAATAATAGCCACCATTTCTGGGATATCTACTACATGCCAGAAACATTTACAGGTTTCACCTACATTATCGCCACATACCACAACCACCTTACAAAGCAGCTGGTATTAACCCCATTTTAAAGGTGATAAAACAGGCTCAGAGAGATTAAGCAACTTGTTCAAAAATGTATCACTAGGAAAGGCAAGGCAGAATCATGACCAAGCCAAATGGTGCTTATGCTTGGCTGTGCTCCTTCCACTCTACCAATCCCACCCTACACATTAGAGTTCACAGGATTGTGAAGGGGAACTAGACATTTCTTTTTATATATGCCTTTTTCTCATCTGATGAAATGCCCCTGACAATGCCAGAGAAGGAGACGAGGGCACAGATCAAAAAATAATGGATCACAGACCGGCTTTTACTTACTACTAAAGAAAATAAGGAGGCGGGGGGTGCGCCTGGATGGCTCATTCATTAAGCATCTGCCTTCAGCTCAGGTCATGATCCCGGGGTCCTGGGATCAAACCCCACATTGGGCTCCCTGCTCTGTGGGACACCTGCTTCTCCCTCTCCCACTCCCCCTGCTTGTGTTCCCTCTCTCGCTGTCTCTCTCTCTGTCAAATAAATAAATAAAATCTTAAAAAAAAAAGTAAAATAAAACCAATTTCTAACCCAAAGGTAATTCTATGGGGCTTATTTAAAAAAAAAAAAAGAGAGAGAGAGAGAGACGACAGAATGAGGGGGATAGAGTGGGACAGGCCTGGATACAAATCATAGCTTCCATTTAAGGAGCTGTCTGAACTTAACATCTCTGAACTCATTTCTCATCTGTAAAATGAGGATCATACCTACCTATCATGTGTATTATTAGGATTAAGTGATACAATATAAAGAGCCTAGACCAACATTAGACAATGACTCCATGAGCACACCACATGAACTTTTTCTAGCCCTTTGCTTCATGGCTCAAAACTGACAATTTTTTTGTACCTTAAAGAAAGCTTCCAATCATTCTAGTACATCAGAAAATAAGACAGACCAAAATACATAAAATCAAATACAAAAAACTTTAAACAATGGAAAATAATGTCTATAGAAGATAAAGACTAGATACTTTAAAACAGTTTATCTCTGGGCACCTGGGTGGCTCAGTCAGTTAAGCATCTGCCTTAGGCTTGTATCATGATCCCAGGGTCCTGAGATCAAGTACCGCATTGGGCTCCCTGCTCCACAAGGAGCCTGCCTCCCCTTCTCCCTCTGCTGATCCCCCTGCTTGTGCTTTCTCGCTCTGTCAAATAAATAAATAAAATCTTTTAAAAAAATAAATAAAATAAAACAGTATCTCTGAGGGGAAGTGATGAAAAGAAACCAATGTTAACATCCTTAATGAAAATCTGACACTTTCATAACAGAAATGGTATTTCATTCCCAAACTGTACATAATAAAAATTTACAAATTCAGCTCCTGTAATTATTAGAAAAGAGAGGGCGCCTGGGCGGCTCAGTTGGTTAAGCAACTGCTATCAGCTAAGGTCACAATCCCAGAGTCCCGGGATCAAGTACACATTGGGCTCCCTGCTCCACAGGGAGTCTGCTTCCCCCTCTGACCTTCTCCCCTCTCGTGCTCTCTCTCACTCTTTCTTAAATAAATAAAACCTAAAAAAAAAAAAAATTATTAGAAGAGAATATGACTAAGTCATCTAAAGAATATGCTAAGTAAACAGCTGCTTCAAATTCTTTCTGGAACACAGAGAAATATAAATACATAAAATATAAAAGAATATTCGAACTACTCTGTAATGGCTTCAAATAATCCGAAAGCACTACCTACAATTATTATTTTCTAAAAATTTTATTAGAATATACGCCCACAGAACCTTCTATTGGGCAAAAATAGATCACAACATGATCCGTATTTCAGGTTTCCACACATACAGTAAATTCCTAAATCCCATCTCCCCCTATTTTCACTCTAAAAAGAGGAGACTGTTCAAGTATGGAGTTCAGAGTGTAATTCTCAACCTCAGTCTGATGATTAAATGTGCTTGCCACAAGCACAGGCCCTCAACAGATGTCAGTTTCCCATCACACTTACTAAAAAAGAGTAACTGAGACTCACTCAGAAATCAGGGACAAACTGTTTAAATATAAATCTAAACCCTCCTTTTCTCATTTTCTAAAAATCCTTAAATAAACACGTATTACTTTTGCAACAAGAAAAACAGAAAGTAAGAAAAAGGCAAAGCGAAAGCACAGGAGAGAAGATAGAAAAAAGATAATCCTATGGGTTTTCTCCCAAGTGCGCAATAACCCATACCAATCAACAGGTCTGTCACTGCCCCTCAGGGCTAAGGCCTACAGAAAAAAGAGTAAAGCTAATGACCAGTCTGCTTTCAACTACAGCACCAACTGTATTTTCTCATACTATGGAACAGATTTCTATTCACAATCACAGCTGTTCGCTCTGTCAAAGCAGAAATAATCAAATGCATATGGAGGAAGAGGCAGGACAGACTTCATACAAGAAAACGTTTCTGTATTTACTTATCCAAAAGGATAGTGGGAAATCCTGAGAGGGGAATAAATTCAGTAAACAGTATTTCCTTTCTCTGACTGGTGACTAGGTGAAAGAAACATTTTGAATATATGCTTGCTTTTCATATTAATCTAATAAATGAGGTTTAAGTATTAAAGGTATTCAATTCTACTCAGAAGTAGCAGAGTTAAACACAGGAAATGGCAATTGCAGCAACTATCCATCAGACACAGACCCATGAAACAAAAATACCTTGCCACCTAAGCCAGCAATCACCTGAAGCAGCTCTGTCACACAAGGGAAGGGGGGAGTGGTCAAGTATGTATGTCTTCTTCCTAACACTTAGGATGAACATTTATCTCTTAAACACATAATTCATTTATGACTATCAGCAAGAGAAAATAAGCTCACACTCGTCCATGATACACAGTTACTTAATAAATACTTGAATCGAGACTGAAATATTCCTACTGAATCATACCTTTTTCAGCTCTTCTTTGGAGAATTTTTCATAAGGGTTATGTTCCAGATAGGCAATGTGTTCTGAATTATTAGTACCAAATCCTACAGTTTTTCCTTTTTTATTTCCAGATGGTTCATAAGGGTGATGTAGAAGGTCATAATGAAGCATTGTGATCATTTCTTTTTTGATTAGTTCTTCACTTTTTTGTAAATCTGTTAGAGGTGGTTCTACATTTAGAGGTCTTAGAATGGTTTCATTTACCTAAAATTTTAAAACAAGTACAATCACCAAACATATCACTGCATTACTGATGCTATTACTTGTTCTAGCATGAATTAAACAGCAGGTTTACATTTTTAAAAGAAACTCTTTTTTCCTTCTAAACTCTTATTTATACCAGTGAAACATTTTAGAGATTAAATCTGGGAACTGCTTTACTATATTCCAGAAAGTAGATAAAATTATGTTTCACAGACTTTATGAATGATATAAAAACATCAATCATAGAAGAAACTTAAAACTTCCTAAGCCAGAAATTCTAACACTTACTTCTGATGGTCTTGGCAGATCTTTCTGGACAGCTTTGTGCATTCGTTTCATTTCCTTTACACGCTCTGCCTCTCGTATAGCCTTAAAAAATTATTGTTATATCCATTATTACAGCTATGCAGTATTTGCCACATTTCAATAAAGCTGAAAACACTTTAATCTGCAAGAACATGTATGCTCAAGAGCTAATGCTATAGAAATCTGTGGAAGTTTGTAGAAAGACAATATAAGGCAATAGAAATCAGTCTATTCATTCAGTACAATTACAGTACAAACTAAGAACTGCCAACAGCTACTAGAGCATTCTCCAAGCTTACATGGCTCCATCCATCAGATAGTCATTCTTTTCTTGTTTAAATTGGAATCCTGTAAAAATCCTAGAAAAAAAAAATCCTAGAAAAGAGCACAGGCAGTAATGTCCGTAACATCAGCTATAGCAACGTTTTCTAGATATACCTCCTGAGGCAAGGAAAAAGAACCAAAAATAAACTGTGGGAGTTACATCAAAATTAAAAGCTTCTGCACACTGAAGGAAATGATCAATAAAAACTAAAAGGCAACCTACTCAATGGGAGAAGATATCTGCAAATGACAAAACCCAAAAAGGGTTAGTATCCAAAATATATAAAGAACTTACACAACTTGACCCCAAAATACAAATGATTCAATTAAAACATGGGCAGAAGGAAAAAAAATGGGCAGAAGACACGTCTGTAAGATGACATCCAGATGGCTAATGGACACATGAAAAGATGCTCAACATCTCTCATCATCAGGGCAATGCAAATCAAAAGTACTATGAGATAGGGGCACCTAGCTGGCTCAGTCTGTAGAGCATCTGACTCTTGCTTTCAGGGTTGTGAGTTCAAGCCCCACACTGGGTATGGAGCCTACTTAAAAAATTTTTTTGAAAAGCTACAATGAACTATCATCTCACACCTGTCAGAAAGGCTAAAATCAAAAACACAAGAAACAAGTGTTAGCAAGGATGTGGAGAAAAAGGAACCCTTCTGTACAGTTAGCAGGAATGCAAGCTGGTACAGCCACTCAGGAAAACAGTATGGAAGTTCCTCAAAAAGTTAAAAATAGAACTGCCCTATGATCCAGCAATCACACTTCTGGGCATTTACACACAAAAAAACATAAAAACATTAACTCAAAAGCATACATGCACTCTTATGTTTAGAGCAGCATTATTTACAATAGCCAAATTAGAGAAGGAGTTATCCATGGACAGCTGAATGGATAAAGACGTGCCGTATGTTTGTGTGTATATACATATCTGTATGTGTGTGTACGCATGTGTGTATGGATAGAGAAGACATAATACACCCCCACACACTACAGTGAAGTATTATTTGGTCTTTAACCATAAAAAAGAATGAAATCTTGCCATCGGCAATAACATGGGTGGAGCTAGAGAGTATTATGCTAAGCGAAATAAGTGGGTCAGAGAAAGGCAAATACCACATGATTTCACTTGTATACAGAATTTAATAAAACAAGCAAAAGGAAAAAAAAGAGAGAGAAACCAAGAAACAGACTCTTAACTACAGAGAACAAACTGATGGTTACCAGAAGGCAGGTGGGTGGGGGGTGGGTGAAATAGGTAACAGGGATGAAGGAGGGCACTTGTCATGATGAGCTCTGGGTGTTATACGAAAGTGTTGAATCATGACATTACACACCTGAAATTAATACTACACTGTATGTTAACTATATGGGAATTGAAATAAAATTTTAAAATAAAAATAAATTGGAATCCTAAACTTAGAAGGGACTCTCAGTTGTTCCTCCTGCAATACAACCCTCACTTCCACCCCAAAAGTTACTGATTTTTAATTTAAAAAGCCCAGCCAATGAATGTGCTGTTTCCTGATTCTTAAATCATGAATAATGTGGGTTAACACATTAGAATTTCACAGCATTTCAAAGAGTAAATATAGGGCAAAGTAACTAAAAGAACTAAACACAAAAAGTACTACCCTGTATTACCCACCAAAAAGCACATTCATGTGATTTCTAAGATATATTTGTATTGATGCTATTCACACTTCAGTACCATATAATTACTCAATTTCTAAAATTATCCTGACATGGACTGCAGCAAGAATTCCCAAAATGACCTCAGTGTGAGTTCAAGAGTCACCACTTTCCAAACATGAAAGCTGGGAAAGTTAATTAACCTGAGCTTATTTCCTTACTTCTAAAATGAAGCTAATACGCATCCATTTACATCACCAGGCTGGTATGTGCAAATGAGTAAGTAACTAAACGGTAAGATGTATCAGTACAAGATGTTACTAATATTATTTCGACACACTCTAAATTTCCCTCTCCATCCCTGCTTGTACACTCTCTAAATAAAAAAATAAAATCTTAAAAAAAAAATAGACTGTGTATTTTAAAGAGGTATAATAAATCTGATGAGATATTTAAATTATGTAAGTACACATATACATACATACACATTTTAAGAATGCCTATCAAAATATTCTCAGTGTAGTATTAATTACATGACTATATTATTAATGATGGTAAGTAATTTACTTCAGGGCTATCTTTTTAAATACTGAAAAAACTTTTTTTTTAAGTAGGGATCTTGACACATTTAATGACTGTTCTTTACTCTTTCAGACACTGACACACTCAGCAACTTCATACTTCCTTCCAAGCACAATAACCTACCTGCTTGCGTGCATCCACATCGGCAGCATCTTCAATGTAAGTATCATCTATTTCACGGTCTTCCAGCTCCTTCTCAGCATTTTCTGGCAGAACAATTTCGAAGTCATTCTTAGGGGCAGGAAGGCCCAACAACCCTAAGCGGAGATGTTCTCGAGATTCTCTTTCCTGTAGAAAAAAATTGGTCCTTCTCAATTCACACACATTAAGAATTCAACCAATATTCTTTAAGAGTTTCTGAAAAAGAATTAGCCTATTTCAATTCTAGAAAAATGATCCCTAACTTCAGAGCTGAGACAAGTTTTTTGCTTGATTCCTATCTCACTTTCTTCTCTAAATTAAGATTAAAAACTCTGATTTGTGACCAATACAATTACTCTGGATATTCTAACAGAAGGTTTGGGAATTACCTCTGTAGGGGCAGAAAAATCTTTCAGATTTCCATTTAAGGAAAATATTTCTGACACTGAAATATAACAGCAAATGAAAAGAAGTTGTTCAAAAGTCAATTTGTCCTTGGACTAATAAAACCTAATCTGAAAAGATACTTGAATTTGTGTCTTTATTTTTAGTAGAATTATATCACAGGGTACCTGGCTGGCTCAGTCAGTAGAGCATGCAACTCTTGATCTCAGGGTTTTGAGTTCAAACCCCATGTTGGGCAGAGAGTTTACTTAAAAACAAATGGAAGGAATGAAGGAGAGGAGGGAAGGAGGGAGGGAGGGAGAAAGGAAAGAAAGGGAAGGAAGGAAGCCCGGGGAGGAAGGGAGGAAAGGAGGAAGGAATTACTAGATCATATAATGGCCAAAGAAAACAGTCTACATTTCCCCAGAGAAACTGCCTGGTACCCAAAGTTTTCCCCAGTACATCCTTGGCTTACCTTTCCAGTGTCATTCCCCACAGCTGCATTACATGTATGGTAGGTGTGAGGACCCGATGAGCTGCTATGTCCAAAACACGCTCCATGCTTACTCATATCATGGCCTCCATCTGAGATAACCCCCAATCTACTGAGCATACCTCCTCAACGAAGGCTTTCCAAGTGCCCACCCAGCAAATGTGATAATTTCTATCTTTGGCCCCCTAAGTATGTTGGTTTTACTCAGAGAGCTTATTCTGTTCTTATGTTATAATTATTTTCTGACTTGGTTTAGTATGCCAATCTCTCTAGAGTATAAACTTCCTTAAGACAAAGAACATCTTTACTCAACCTCAGATCCTGTCAAGTCTCCAGATCAGTGCTTTGCACACATTACATTCTTCATTTGTTTAGTTGTCATTTAGCCATTCACAGTTGACATTAGTTGATATCAACTTGGGCATCAAAAAAATTCTAAACTAACCAAATCTATACGTGAAGTTAGAATTAAATTTGTAAAGTGGAAATAGACCAATGAAGTTGGAGCTCATTAAAAGAAAACTCAAAATGATTTTCTGTGGCATCACATAAAAGATCCATAGTGACATAATAAAAGCAGTAACAAGGGCAGAAATAAAACTGTGGCTTTTATAATTAGCTGTCTAGATCAGTTTGCAAAATACACAAAGGAAAACTTCACTAAGATAAGTAATAAATATCAACTTAACTTTGAGATCTAGACTGTTCTTCCAAAAATATAGAGCAAACAGAGGAATCAAGGTTCAAAACCTAATTCATGAGATGTTCCAAACTCAAATTTTATTTTACAGGAATAGAAAAAAGAAAGTATCACTCAAGAAAGTAAACTATTTAGTTATTAAATGATAAAAAATAAAACCGTATGAGATACAAGGAGCATTACTATCAGCATAATCAATATTCACAAACATATTACGAATAAGTAGGCTTATGAAACCAAAAGGATCTCCTCCTCAAGTCCTCCAATCATTCTTTTCTGGCATCCGCAGCTGTATAGTTTCTTAAGGTGTATGCAATATGCACCAACAAGGGGAAATATTTTAATACGGCACCCATGAGACAGAACAGTTTTTTTTAAAAAGAGTATTACAAGGGAATTGACATGTACCATCTGCTTCACATAAGAGGGGTCACTGTAGTCTGCCATTCCATCCTCAGGATTAATGTTTAACTTGTCTCGAAGAGGTGTTCTACCAGGGGTGGAGTTAATAACTGGTTTGGGAGTTGTCCCACTGCGGGGAGTCAATCCTTCAGATCCATGAGATGGAGTCCTAGAAAGGTAGAAATTCCAATTAATAGAAGTGCCAATTTTATCTGGATCATGCTTTCTAATGTTTTTAACATAAACTATTTTATGTGAAAATAATGTGAAAGCATAAAGGAAACAAAGATCACAGAAATTTTGTCTCCCTACCTGGTTTTAAGTTAGCTCTCTAGGTTAAAATGTAGGTTTAATTCTAGCAGCTTAGTATTTACACATCATCTTTTCACTTCAATGACTTCAAGTTACAACATTTGACACTCTCTTGCCCTGCTGAACTAGGCCCACCAAACATTATTTCAACCTTTCCTTGACACACTGCACGGTGGCTAAGAACATGGAGGTCAGCCACCATGCTCAAACACCCCCAGGAAACACTTTTTGAGTTCAGGGTCTTCATCTTATCATCTGCCCCTCACCACCAGGGTCTATTGGCTAGAGCACCACTATCATGCGTGTGCGTGATAGTTCCTCCCTTTACATTGTTTGGAAACCAAACACCAGGCCTATATGTACTGAGTGAGGACAGAGATTCTCTTAGGAATAAAGTCCACAGACTCTGCAACTTATATTTTAATTGATCAAAGTCTTTCATTGTTTTTGTTGTTGTTGCTTATTTCCTGTATCTTGGCTCTGCTGCAGACAAGTGGCACTGCCAGACAGGTGTTCCCAAAGGTGAGGTGGGGTATTATCATGGGACATGGTCCCTGCCCCAAAGGAGCTTACAGTCTAGTTGAGACAAGACATAGACGGAAAAAGAGGGATTAGGCTCTCCCACAAGCCTTGCAAAAGTGTTAAATATCATTTAAGGATTTGGCTGCCGATGCTTCTCAATCCTGCTGTCAGATACAGCTGTAACAGTTTGAAATGCTTCCTATACC
Organism: Martes martes; assembly: GCF_963455335.1. Lineage (NCBI taxonomy): Eukaryota > Metazoa > Chordata > Mammalia > Carnivora > Mustelidae > Martes > Martes martes. The sequence continues at coordinate 90,409,604 of NC_137893.1, read as the reverse complement.
AAACAACCAGGAGGGGGACCTACCCTAACACTGAAAACTAAAAGCCCAAAGATTTCCAACCTTAAAAGCTCAAAGTTCATTTTAATATGACTCACTTCTACAGCATTTTTATCTTAAAAATTCTTCTTAAAAAACAGTAACTTGGGACACCTGGGTGGCTCAGTTAAGCCTCTGCCTTTGGCTTAGGTCATGAACTCAGGGTCCTGGATGGAGCCCCGCATCGGGCTCTCTGCTCAGCATGGAGCCTGCTTCTCTCTTTCTCTCTCTCTCCCTCTCTCTCTGCCTACTTGTGATCTCTCTTCTGTCAAATAAATAAATAAAATCTTAAAAAAAAAAGTAACTTAAAACAAAAATTATAAACAAAGACCAACTCTGACCTCTAGTTAATGATACGCACAAGTGGTAGAAGTGGTAGAAGTGAAAGTGGTATAAGTCAAAGGCACAGAAACCTGCAACTTACTTTGAAATGCATTTAAAAATTGGATGGACTTACAGATAGATACATGATAAAGCGAACAGAGTAAGATGTTAACAACTGCAGAATCTAGGCGGGAAGTAATATAGATGTTTGTTTTCCTACTCTTTTAATCTCTCCGAATGTTAGAAATTCTCATAATAAAGTGCTGGGAGAAAAGCAGTAGTAATATACAGATAAAGGACTACAATTTTCATACAATTCAACAAATGGTCATGAAGAGTGGACTCATTCGTCCTTTTAAATCAGATAAAATGAATTCAGAAACAAGGTGACAGCATCAGAAACTCTGAAATAAAAAATAAGTTCCAGATAGTTTTAACGAATTCCTGGATATTATGTTATTTACTACTATGAGTGAGAAGAAACCAAAAAGGCAAGTTAAACACTTATTTCCATTCTCTATCAACATTACTAAAGTAAACACCCCCAACGCATGGATTCCACTTTTCCTAAAACAGGAAAAAAAAAACAATTTATTCACAGTACCTGAATGGGGTGGAAAGAACTGTGTTTGGGGTCTGTACAACCTGCCGCTGTGGCGTCACACCTGAGAAGTCACTCTCGTGCAAAGGCGTGTTAAGTCCACCTTTTAATGGGGTGTCCACATTGGTCAGAGCCATGAGATTCTGAGCTTCCTGATAAACAAGAAGGTAAAGAAGTGTGTTTTAACAGTTCAGGCAGGATAGCAGAACCCTCTCTTCTGGTCCTATGACATAAATCTCAAAGGAGACAGAATTCTTACACCTTATCTTAATGAACATCAAGAGAGAAAATGAACTCTGGGCCATGGCAGAATTCAATACCTCCATTCCTCTGTCAGTCTAACACAGCATGTCAGAGGTTTTGGAATGAAGTTTAAAATGTCAAGAAATGTTTTGAAATGAAATTATCATGACACAAAAGCTTTATTACTGTGCCAAATCTCTTTACAACCATAAAGAATTAAGAATTCAAATTTCCCAGGGGCGCCTGGGTGGCTCAGTGGGTTAAAGCCTCTGCCTTTGGCTCAGGTCATGATCCCAGGGTCCTGGGATCGAGCCCCATATCGGGCTCTCTGCTCAGCAGGGAGCCTGCTTCCTCCTCTCTCTCTGCCTGCCTCTCTGCCTACTGTGATCTCTGTCTGTCAAATAAATAGATAAAATCTTAAAAAAACAAAACAAACAAACAAACAAAAGAATTCAAATTTCCCAATGTGAGTCAAGGCTAAATGTCAGAACACCCAGATTTTTTTTTTTTTTTAGAGAGAGTAAGAGAGACAGAGCGCATGAGCACACGAGCATGCATACATGTGTGAGCAGGGGAGGTGGGTAAGGGCAAAGGAAGAGACAAAGGATCTTAGGCAGGCTCCACACTCCACACAGAGCCCAACACAGGACTCAACCTCATGACTCTGAAATCATGACCTGAGCCAAAATCAAGAATGAGACACTTAACTGACTGAGCCACCAGGCATCCCCAGAATACCCAGATTTTAGTCTGTCTTTATTACGAACTCTACTCAGTCTTCATTAGCCCCTGAGTCTCAGTTTCTTCTACTGAGAAGTTAAGATACCACTAACTGGCCTATCCACTTCCTGCGAAAACTCTTGAGAGCAGGTTCTTTTCTGAAGTTTTGCTGTTCTCTTTAGGCAAGTCTGACAATGCTCTTTAGCCCCTCTACCACAACTCTACACTCACTACGATCACTGCACCTACAATCTTCTCACCCCCAACTCCAGCCCTGT